>NW_028227271.1:4870000-5512500 GCF_978045245.1 Mus caroli
GGCAGAAGCGAGCCTCCTCCCAGGCCCTGGGCACTATCCCCAAACGCAGAAGCTCCTCCAGGTAGC
Organism: Mus caroli; assembly: GCF_978045245.1. Classification (NCBI taxonomy): domain Eukaryota; kingdom Metazoa; phylum Chordata; class Mammalia; order Rodentia; family Muridae; genus Mus; species Mus caroli. The sequence continues at coordinate 4,870,067 of NW_028227271.1, forward strand.
CTGGGCTCAGAGTGCCTGGGAAGGGGAGGCATGTGGGGTTAGGCACACCCATGCTAGCCTTGGTTTGAAATGGTCTTCTGAGCCTGCCTGGGGTCCAAAGAAAGCCTTGTGCTTTTCCTTTACCTCCTCTGCCGGTGCGTCCGGATGGCACGGAGGACGGGGAGTGAGGGGTTCCATCTCTGTTGAAAGGTTGCCTGTCACCTCAGAGGACTAGAACTTGTCTTTTCCATGTCCACTGAGCCAGACACTGCTGGAAAGTGAAGGCAGTTAGTTCCCAAGGGGAGTCTGCCCTGTGGAAGTGGGTGTGGTACCAGTAGTTAACCCTGCAGGACCTTCCACAGGTTCATCAAAAGGAAGAAATTTGACGATGAACTGGTAGAGAGCAGCCTGGCCAAATCCTCCACCCGGGTGAAGGGGGCCGGTGGTGTGGAGTCAGGCCGTTGCTCAGGGAGCGAGCCCTCCTCTAGTGAGAAGAAGAAGGTAAGGGGCTGGGCAACTGGGTGAGGCCTGCCAGGGACTGCACTGCCCAGCCCCCATCCCAGACCCCTCCCTCCTGTCTCTCCTGCTCCCTCCCTTGCTGCATCCCTCGCTTGCCAGTGCATCCTGGATCGTATTCCGTGTGGGAGGCAGGGAGCTCGTATCTATTCTGGGAGCAGACAGCTTGTTCCCAGCATTGCAGGGTGTAAAAATAACCCGCAGGTGGCACTGCTCTGGCCCCAGACAGGGCAGCAGCAAGAGTAGTTTCCTGGCATCCCCCCACCCGCCCTCCTTTTTGGGGCTGAAGGTGCCACAAGCAGAGAGAGGACCCCACCCAGTCAAGAACGATAGACAAGGACTTGGGCGGGGGTAGGCATTAGAAAGCTCTGCTCTCTCTAGGGCTGGAGAGATGGCTCAGTGGTTAAAGCGCCAACTGCTCTTCCAAAGGTCCTGAGTTCAAATCCCAGCAACCACATGGTGGCTCACAACCATGAGATTTGATGCCCTCTTCTGGTGTGTTGGAAGACAGCTACAGTGTACTTACATATAATAAATAAATAAATCCTTAAAAAAAAAAAAAAAAAAGAAAGCTCCGCTCTCAGCTTGGCTCCCTGGTGTTGTCGGAGCCTGCGGCTATCACAGTATGTGATGCAGTAGGTCCGAAGCCCCAGCTCTTCTGACACCAGCTCTGAGTTCACTGTGGTCCCGTCCTGTACCCAGGTATCCAAGGCTCCCAGTACTCCTGTACCTCCCAGCCCTGCCCCAACCCCTGGGCTGACCAAGCGTGTGAAGAAAAGCAAACAGCCACTTCAGGTGACCAAGGATCTGGGCCGATGGAAGCCTGCAGATGACCTCCTTCTCATCAATGCTGTGCTGCAGGTACCCACCATGGGACTGGGGCTCCCTCCCTCCTGTCCTCCAATTTCCAGTCCCCATACTAGCTTAGCAGAACCCTGTGGCTTCCAAGGGAAGGATTCTTCCCAGTGCTGGGCTGGAGCAAACCGTTCTGGGGTCTTGCAGACTAATGACCTGACATCTGTCCACCTGGGTGTGAAGTTCAGCTGCCGCTTCACCCTTCGGGAAGTTCAGGAGCGCTGGTACGCCCTGCTCTACGACCCTGTCATCTCCAAGTGAGTGAGCTGGCTTCAGCAGAGGGGAGGGCTGGGGCCCCCCAAATTTGCAACTTGGTATAGGAGGACCAGATTCAACCAGGGCCCAAAGGAGGGTCTTGGGAGACAGGGCCATGGGGCTTTGTAGCCTCTGGGTTAACCTGGGGACCTACTGGGCATTCTGGAGTATCTCCTTTCTTTAACCTCTGCTAGTCCCAGATGGAGGTCAGCGTCCTGGCATGGGACATAAATGCCTACAAATGCCAGGAGCCTCAGTTTCACCAGTATGTGCCTTGGGTCACTTCTGAACTGTCCACACTGGCCTCTCACAGAAGAGGGATCTGGGGCTGGAGAGATGGTTCAGTGGGTAAGAGCACCCGACTGTTCTTCCGAAGGTCCGGAGTTCAAATCCCAGCAACCACATGGTGGCTCACAACCATCCATAACAAGATCTGACTCCCTCTTCTGGAGTGTCTGAAGTCAGCTACAGTGTACTTACATATAATAAATAAATAAATAAATAGTCTATAAAAAAAAAAAAAAGAGGGCTGGTGAGATGGCTCAGTGGGTAAGAGCACCCGACTGCTCTTCCAAAGGTCCAGAGTTCAAATCCCAGCAACCACATGGTGACTCACAACCATCCATAACGAGATCTGGCGCCCTCTTCTGGAGTGTCTGAAGACAGCTACAGTGTACTTACATATAATGAATAAATAAATCTTTAAAAAAAAAAAAAAAAAAAAAAAAAGAACAGGGATCTGACGTTCCCGTACTCACTCAGGAGGCAGAGGCAGTTGGCTGAGTTGGAGGCTAGCCTGCTCTACAGAGTGAGAGAAGCTCTGTCTCTAAAACAAATGAGAGACAGACACTGACATAAAGCCCCAAGACCCTTCTAGTTTTAGCAAAGTTGTAAGTGAGCTCTTGCACTACATACCATACTCCTCCTCGGTTACTTAATTCAGTGTCCTCAGAGCTTGGCTTGAATCTCAACACCCATCTTCTCCTCCTCCACAGCCCTGCCGCCTACTCAAGCTGTAGCCATAGTCCCGAGAGACCAGAAAATGGCTTGGCCTCAGCTTGGGAAAAGGAGGCCGTGGGCAGTGGGTAATGAGGAAGGGCTGGGAAGAGAGTTGCAGAGGATCCCAGGCTGTCTCAGAAGCCGGCCTCTTGTCTGCTTGCTTTGAGCTGGGTGGAGTCAGAGAGTATGGTTCTCGGTCCCGGGCTCCCTCATTGGACCTTGCCCTGGTTATTTCTACCACAGACCTCTAGGCTCAGAATCTCTACATTCCAAAGGCTTATAGGTTTTGCGGGGAGTAGGAACCCCAGATTACTTGGCGCCTTCCTTCCTTTCTTTCTTCCCATGTGCAGGCTGGCTTGCCAGGCCATGAGGCAGTTACATCCAGAAGCCATTGCAGCCATTCAGAGCAAGGCCCTGTTCAGCAAGGCTGAGGAGCAGCTGCTGAGCAAAGTCGGATCAGTAAGTGGGCAGGGCACGCGCTGGGCCGAGGGAAACCGGCAGTGTAGGGAGTCCTGTCTGTCCTGGATGGGGTCTGCACACATCTGCAGGGGTCTTGATGGAAACCATGCCTGGCCCCTGGTGACTGTTGCTTTTTCCAGTTCCTTGGCCTGGGGACAGGGATGGGGTAGAAATGAGGAAACCCAGGCATGAAGAGAATGTTTCTGATCTCCAGAGCAGCCAGCCCACCTTGGAGACCTTCCAGGACTTGCTGCATAGACACCCTGATGCCTTCTACCTGGCTCGTACTGCCAAGGCTCTGCAGGCCCACTGGCAGCTCATGAAACAGTATTACTTACTCGAGGATCAGACAGGTAACGGGCGCCCCAGGAGCTGTCGGGAGCAGTCGGGTGTTCAGGTGTGGGAACAAGTGCTGCAGGTGCAGCTGCCTGCCAGCGTCCTGTGAGAGAGTTCTCAGCAGCCCCGTGTGTGTCCTCCTCACCTCCATCTGCCAAAACAGCAGCAGCAGAACCTGCTGCCCTGTAGTGCTGGCAGGGCCTTTGGCATCGTGGAATGGGGAGCCAGCCTGCCTGCTATCCTGAGCCAAAAGTCCAAATAGTAGTTAGTGTTACTGCTTCTTGTTTGGGTTTTTTGTTGTTGTTTTGTTTCTTGACATATTTGGCCATCACATGAACAGTATGTTAGTGTATTATTTATGGGGAGCCTGAAAACTGGAGCAAACTGGGCATGTCGTCTCTAGTCACTTCCCCCCACGATTTCTCACCCCGGCTTTCTTTCCAGCCTGCATCCTCCTTCCATTGCCTTGCTCCTGGACCAGGGAGTCTGTGTGGTCAGGTGGTTTACCCCTAAAATCCCCAACAGGACTTCATATTTAGGCCCCATCCATCCTCTTCCCTAAGGGCTGGGATGCCTTCTGCCACCTGTCTCACCACCAAGCTAGGAAAGCCACCGGGTTGGACTGTAGGAGGCCTGTAGGGGGACTGGTGACCCAGCTTCTGGTTCGTAGGGTTCAGGCCCACTCTTCGTGGCAAAATCCACTGCCTGCTGTACTGTGCACCACCATAGCTCTTCCTGCTGCCTGGGAATAAAGCCTTCCTTGCCCTAGCATGCTCCTGCAGCTCAAGTTCAGAAAGATGGCCACAGCGGGATGGTCGGACATGTGTCCCCTGCTGATAGTGCTCCGGGGGCTTGCCGTCCTACCCATCATGTAATCCTCACAGGACGTTTGGTAGACAGCATTTTATTTTACTGTTTTAAAGCCAGCTTGTTCCCTCTTTTTTTTTTTTTTTTTTTTTTAAAGATCTATTCATTTATTATATGTAAGTACACTGTAGCTGTCTTCAGACACTCCAGAAGAGGGCACCAGATCTTGTTACAGATGGTTGTGAGCCACCATGTGGTTGCTGGGATTTGAACTCTGGACCTTCAGAAGAGCAGTCGGGTGCTCTTACCCACTGAGCCATCTCACCAGCCCGTTCCCTCTTTTTGTTGTTGCTGTTTTGGGTTGTTTTGTTTTGAGTCTTGGTTTTCTACAGCTCAGGCTGACCTCTTGCCTCTGTCTCCCAAGAGCTGGAACTATAGGTGTGCAGCACCACATCTGCTGCTTTTGTCATGATTCTGGAAATTGTTCTATTCCCTGAAAGTCGCACGCGTGTGTGTGTGTGTGTGTGTGTGTGTGTGTGTGAAATAATCTCCCCCAAGGGTTTGAGTTTCTCATTTGTTGCTTAGAGCTGGGTGTCCCCAGGCTCAGGCAGCTTGCTTGGCTTAGCTAGCAGGTTAGTCACACATTTAGAGCCCTGAGTTTCAAGAAGACCTGGTGGAAGGCGGCTTGGTGGGAGTGGACAACCTACTCCTCTGTCCGCACAGTCTGACAGGGTAGAGCTGAGCTGCCTGTGCATACCCCACCCACCCTCAGCTGTAGCTGCTGGCTGCCCTGCAGAGCAGCTCCGCAGGGAGGGGGCACCTCTAGCCAAGCTCTAATGTTCTGGGCACCCCCTCCTCTTCCATTCTAGCCAGAGACAGTTGAAAACTTTGACGAAACAACATACTTGATAGGTTCTAATATTAATTATCCTGCTCCATTTCATCCTTTGAAAACAATAAAGCTAATTGCAGGGCCCATAAGGAGGTCATTCTCTGTAGACTGAGGTAGCAGCAGCTCTCAGTCAGTGCCTTCTAGTGGGACATGTCTCTTGGTTGGCCAGAAGGCTGGGGGACAGTTTGGTCGTGGCTGTGCCCTGACTTGGGTCAGAGTTTAGTCTGCCTCTGTTACTCTCCTCACATGTACAAGGGAGCTGGGCAGCCCTCCCGCTTAGTTTAAGACTTGACAAGTGAGCCTGCCATGTAACAGAAGCCCATGTAGGTCAGCTATAGTTTTGTCTTGACCCACCTCTGTCCCAAGGATGCGTTGTGTCAAGTCAGAGTGTTGGCTGCTTGGGACTGTGATCCCTCTGTGGCTCTGGCTGCAGCAGGGCTGTGTCCTTCCCCCTGGCTGCTCCACTCGCCTGGCTGTGGGGCAGCTGGGGCTGGAGGAGGAACCTCCACATTTATACGCCGTTGTTGTCTATTCAGTGCAGCCACTGCCTAAGGGGGACCAAGTGCTCAACTTCTCAGATGCAGAGGACCTGATTGACGACAGTAAGCTCAAGTGAGTTCCTGGAGAGGGTTGACTCCATGTTGTCGGGCACACCAGGCTGCCCAGCAGGCGCTTCAGTTGCAGCTGCTGGGCTTAGCCACCCTGCTGCACCCTCTCCTGTGGGGGCCGCTTTAGCTCACTGCCTTCCCGTTCCCTCCACCGTAGTCCCAGGGCTAGGCCAAGGCTTTGAACAACTTTCTGAGCCTCTTGGCTGAGAAGCCTGGGGTGCTGTGGTGGGCCAGCACCTCAGGGGCCTGCTAGTGACAAATCCTTTTTGATACTCAGGGACATGCGAGATGAAGTCCTGGAACATGGTAAGTCTGCCCTGCTGAGGACGGGGTGGGAACAGAGGGGACCAGTTCAAGGTGCTGGTGGCACCAGAGTCTCCTCTTCTTTCACTTCACCTCAGAGCTGACAGTGGCTGACCGGCGCCAGAAACGAGAGATCCGGCAGCTGGAACAGGAACTGCATAAGTGGCAGGTGCTAGTGGACAGCATCACAGGTGAGGCGACTCGGGGACAGTGCTCCCTGGCACCTCTGTCCCATGGAACCTGTCCCGTGCCTGGCTGGCTATGCTGTTGACTAGGGCCATGCCCTGCTGTCCCGCCCCAGCCCTTACGTGGTCTTTGCTGCTACTTTGCTGACCCTGCTCCTCTCTCAGGCATGAGCTCTCCAGACTTCGACAACCAGACCCTGGCCGTGCTACGGGGCCGCATGGTGCGGTACCTAATGCGCTCTCGTGAGGTGAGACAGGCTGTCACTGTCCCCGCCCTGCCTAGGCACCCACCCTCTCTATTGTCCCTTTCTCTACCCAGTCCTTGATTTCTTGTCTTTCCCTGGCCTGTGTGGGGCTTGTTTTCCTCATTCCTTGACCGAGCCCTCACCTCCACCATTTTCCCAGATAACCCTGGGCAGAGCAACCAAGGACAACCAGATAGACGTGGACCTGTCTCTGGAGGGTCCGGCTTGGAAGATCTCCCGAAAGCAAGGTGTGCCCACTCTGCCAGCCCCAGAAGCAGGAGGGAGCTCCTCTGAGCCCTAAGCCATGGGGCCTAGAGAATCCTTAGGACTTACTGATGAAGGCCAAAGGAGTTGGCGCTTTGAGATCTCTACCTTGGGGCCTCGAGTGCCTGCATGCCTTCATACCCAAGAAGCAGAGGGACACTTGGCTGTCTCCTGTTTGTCACCGTCTTGTCATTTCTTTTACTTTCTGCCTCTACAGGTGTCATCAAGCTGAAAAACAATGGTGACTTCTTCATTGCCAACGAGGGCCGGCGGCCCATCTATATCGATGGGCGACCTGTGCTGTGTGGCTCCAAGTGGCGCCTCAGCAACAACTCTGTGGTGGAGGTGAGTCAGGGGTGGAGGACAGCGTCTCACCTGCTGCCTGACAGACTGGGCCATGGGTGTGCCTCTGTCCCTCCTCTAGACTCAGCCATCTTTCTCTCCTGCCCAGATCGCCAGCCTGCGATTCGTCTTCCTCATCAACCAGGACCTCATTGCCCTCATCCGGGCTGAGGCTGCCAAGATTGCCCCACAGTGAGGCGGGAGCAGAAACCATGGCATTCTCCAGCCTCAGTTTCCCTGTCATTCCAGCTCCCTTGAGCTGGGAACTCAGGCTCCTGGAAAACCCTTGTACCCAGAGTGGGGAGTGGAGGCCCGACTGCTGGCCCATTGATTGAGCCTTTGAGGCAAGGTGGGGTCACCATGGGGAAGCCAGGAGAGGCTGGGACCCCTGTGCCTCCCCAGAGCCAGAGCCCCACCATCGCCACCATTGTCACTCCTGTGTCTCCAGTGAGTCATCTTTAGACTCCTTTTTGTTTTTGTAAATAAAAAGTACTGAGTTCCAAAGTAGCTTCTTTTATTTTTTTTTTTTATGTTTTTTAATATAAAAAACATGAGGACAGTGGAGACGGGCACATGCAAGGAATGGCAGAACCCCTCCCCGTCCTCAGACCTCTGCCCCCATCTGGCAGGCGGCAGAGCCTGTGGATCCCTAGCCTGGGGCCTGCCTGAGGCTCTAGCTCACCCTCCTCCTCCCTTAGGCTCCCTGCCTTGAGCAGCCCTGCATGGCTAGGCGGAGCAGCAGGTGGCAGGCGTTTGTAGTACTCATCTCCAGTCTCAGTCAGACCCCTGTGCCTTCTTCCTGGGTCCACTGGACAGTGCCAGGACCGTGGCAGCCAATGAGCACCATCTCTAGGCTGTGGGGATCCCAGGGCAAGGCTCGGCCCCCTGGCCCTGGAGGGGGCTCTCCAGTACTGGTAGCCTCAGCCTGGCTCACAGGTGCTGGGGTCCCAGTCCTAGCCCCTTCCTCAGGAGGAGGGGGTGAGGCTGGTGTGCTGGGCTCAGAGCAGAGATCTCCAGAGCCAGGGGGCTCTGAGTCTGAAGTGGAGGTCCATAAAGCTGTGGCTCGAGGCCAAGGGGAGCTCTGAGATGCTGGGGGGCCCCAGGGCCAGGGCGCCATGAGGGGAGGGGGGTGACCTGGACGGGGGTGAGGCCAGGTCCCACTCAAAACCGAACCTGCTGGGGGCTGCAGGCAGTAGGATGATGCCCCAGTGTCCACACGCAGGGGTTGTAGGAGGCCAGAGGCGGTGGCTTGGCACGGCTCCTCTCCTGATCCCCGGGGACACTGGCCTTCCCCTTGGGGCACCAGGATGAGCTGCACAGCCTGGCGAAGTGACTGCAGTCCCTCCCGCATCTGCAGCACCTGTTCAGATAGCTCCATCACCTTGGGTGTGGGGGTAAGAGGTCACCAGGTCAGTGGGCCAGCCATCTCAGCCGGGCCTGTGATTCCCTCCCGGCTCCCACCTCAGCCACCCACCGCCTGCCGTAGCTTGTCCAGCGTGTCTGTGTTTCTTGCTTCACTGGGCCCCAAGGGGACTGTAAGCAGTCCGCTCTCTGTGGAAAGACAGGCTTTTCAACCAGAGCTGCTAAAAGACAGACAGGATCCAGGCCTGGCCTCTTAGCACTGGTCTGGCTCACCCTGCTCCTTTCTGGCCTTGGTCAAGTTGCCAAATTTTGCCTAAATTGTCAGTATGAGAACCCCTCCCTGCATCCCTGAGTAACACAGTCTACTGCTCTCCTCCCTGCAGGAGGCTGTCCCCTCGTGGAGCAGGATGAGATAGTCTCATAACCCATGATGTTCCCTCAAGTCTGTTGAGTAACCAAGGCTATTGAGCCCTGAGCTGTCTGCTCCACCTCCCTAGTGCCTGCCGGGATTACAGGCAAACACCACCATCTAGCTGGAAAAAGCTCCCTGCATCTGTCCCTCATCCTGTCCTAGGTTGTGTCCCATTTCCAGGCTGCCTGTCTCATCCAGCACCAGGTTCAACTCAATCTTTCCAGCCCTCTTTCTCCCAGGAAGACAGACATGTGCCAAGAGTGTCAGGTACATTCTCATTTGCCCAACAACCCATTTTATAGACCGGAATCAAGATGGAGGGGCCGTTGGAAAGTTGGCTGGGCAGTTATCTAAACCTCCAGGCCAGTCATCACCAGCAGCCTGGGAGAGCTTCCAGGCAGGCTGCCCCACAGTTCCTCTTAACACCAGACTCAGATCCCACACCGCTTGAGGTCTATGAGGCAAATGGGGTGCCCACCAACATTCCCTGTCTCCGCATCCAATACCTGTTCCCGGGGAGGGGCTGCTGCTACATTCTGGGCCAGACTGACCCACTCGGAAAGAGAACTTGGGCTGGTCAGAGCTGCAGCCATCTTCAATGCCATCTACGACCCTGTGGACCCAAGAAATCAAGGCAGGACATCAAATCAGACAACAGGCAGCCACCGTGGTGTCAGGATGGGACATTCCAGTGTTCACACACGTCAGCTGCTGCAGAAGTTCAAAGCTAGACCTGGGCATCCTAAGAAGCTTGTACAGTCCATTTCCCTAGGAGCTTGCGGTTTACTGAAGAGTACATTGGAGTAACACAAGATTTCACTGGAGTAACACAGTGAAAGTAAGCCCCCTCTAACCAGCTAATGGGAATCGCAGGAATCAGGGAAGGCAGGCAGGTTTGGACCATGATGATTAGAAGGATAGGGCCTGGAGAAATACCTCTGCAGTTGTGCCAAGAAGGCAAGTTGTCACTGAAAACCTGTGTGTCTATGTTTTTGTTTTTTTTTTTTTTTTTTTTTTTTTTTTTTTTTTTTTGGTTTTTCGAGACGTGTCTATGTTTTTTATCCGAGGAGTCAAGGGAAGCTGGGAAGGGGCTGGTAGAGCAGCCACTTCCCGGAGCAAAGTCAAGTAGAGCATAAAACTACATGCAACAGTTAAGAGCCTGTTTTGTTCTTGCAGAGAACTTGCATAGAACAGCTCACAACCTCCTATTACTCCAATCCAGGACACCCAATGCCCTCTTCTGGCCTCTGTGGGGACCTGCACTCATGTGCACAGTCCCCTGCCTTACAACCAACTAAAAATAAAATCGAGGAGGGGGGAGAAGAAGAGGAGGAGGAGGAAGAAGAGGAGGAGGAGGAAGAGAAGAAGGAAGAGGAGGAGGAGGAAACATGATGCATGGCACACATCTGTAATCCCCACACTCAGGAGACAGAATCAGGAGGATTACAAAGTGGAAATCAATCAGGGTTACATAGTCTCAAAAACAAAAAAAAAACAAAATAAAACAAAACAACAACAAACCCCCACACACAAAAACCCCAAATGGACAACACTTAGGGCCAGGGTGTGCCTCAATGGTGCCTCTGTCCTAGCCACCACAACTTTGCCATGAAGTCCAGGGCCTGCTCACCTGGGGCTCAGGTCTGGGGGTACATTCCATGGCATGGGGGGTAGCTGCAGCCCATCAAGTGACCGTGGATGAGCAGAAGGACCAGCCTCAGGCTTCAAAACCCCTGCCCTACTCGGCCGCCCTCTGCCACCCAACCTCGGCCGAGGTGCGGTTCGACGTGGGGAGAGTAGTTTGGCGGCTGAGGAGGAGGAGGTACAGCCGGGCGACAGCAGGGGACTGGAGGGCTCATCTGCTGGGGCTGGTGAGACCGTGTGTCCCTGCTCCCCATCTGTCTCCTTCTCCTCCAGTGTGGACATGAGGGTGTTGTCACCACTCAGGGAGCTGGTATCCACCTAGGGACAGAAGGGACAGGGTTCAACATGGACAGCCAGTGTTGTGTTCCATTCCTCTTCCTTGCTAAGGCACAGGACACACCAGGAAGAGGAAGCCACCCTAGGAGGAGGGGGCAGTAACCTGCTACACTGTTGCCACAGTGAAATCACTAAATCCGCCCAAAGATGGATACACCAAAGATGGATACAACAGCCCTCTACTTGACCCTTCAGATTAATGGAACTATTCACTGTGCACTAGTGGTAATACTAAAACCTCTCTTGGGGTTCAAATAAGAAATGCCCCCCCCCCCCCCAGTCTCAGGCATCTCAACAGTTGGTCTCCAATCCATAGCAAACCTCTTTGGGTGAGGCTTAGGAGGTGTGGTTTTGCTGGACAAAGGATTTGAGAAAAAAAAAAAAAAAAAAAAAAAAAAACCAAACCTGCCACTTCCAGGTCACTCTGTCCACTTCCTGCCTGTGGTCAAGGACATGAGCCCTCGGTTTCCTGCTCCTGTCTCCATACCTGCTGCCTTGTGTCTCCACCATGACAGATTCATCCCTCTGGATGTAGGCCCAGATAAACCCTTACTCCTCATGTTTTATTAATAGGAAAGTAACTACTGTCCCCTCAGAATCTGCTATTTCATGACGAAGGGTCAAGGGGCTCTACGGGGCTCTTACTCAGAAGCAGCCTCTATGGCTGATGCCTGTCTCTGACCAACCCTCCACCTGCAGGCTATACTGTAGACTACAGGGTTCACCTGATAGCAAGTGAACTGGGCTCCTGTCATAGTAAATTTTGTTTTGATCAGGGCCAATATGTCAGGCAAGCCAAAGCTGGACTTTTTTTTTTTTTTTTTTTTTTTTTTTTTTTTTTTAGATAGTGTCTCTTTATTAGGTAGCTCTGGCTGTTCTAGAACTCACTACATAGACCAGGCTAGCCTTGATGTCACAGAGATTCACCTGCCTCTGCCTTCTGAGTGCTGGGATTTAAGGCGTATATTAACACACCCTGACTTGGACTGACTTCCAAATCACAGAGTTGGTTTAGAGCACATAATTGCTCTTGCTGAGAACCTGGGTTCAACTCCCAGTACCCGTGTGGTGACTCACAGCGACGCCTGTAACTAGAGTTCCAGGATGTATGATACCCTCTTCTGGCTTCTTGAGGGCTCCTGCACTCATGTGGTGCACACAAACTTACACAGCACACACGTACACATCAAATAAATTTTAAAAACAGTGAAAAGAAAGGGTTAAGTGTGAACTCCTGCCCTGAGGTAGAGGGACTTCCGCACAAGCCCACAGCTCTTCGTTTCCCCACCTGTGTTCAGTTCATCTGTTCCCTCAAACCCCAGCCCCTCCACACGCATACCCAGCACCCTCACCTCCGCAGAGACTCCCCCAGCTCCCAGGTTGTAGCTGAGCTCCCCTCGGAGGCCACGGCTAAAGCGTGGGGCAAACTCAGGGTACAGAGCGAGGCTCTCATGCAGCCCAGCCAACTGCAGACACTGTAGGACGCAGTACGTCAGCCCCTTCACGTCTGCATTGGCCTTCACTACTTGTTCCCGCTGGGGCAGCTCGCAGCCGATCAGGTCACCCTTCCCTGGGTAGAGGAAACCAAGGTTAGCAAGTCACTTGGGGAGTGTGGGGGGACATGGGAAGACAGAGGCCCCAGATGTGGCGAGGTCCCTAGGCCTCACTGGGTCTTACACACACTTGGGGTAGAGAACAGTGGGACCCAGGCTCTCAAGCACTTCCAAGGGCAAAACAACCTCTCCATCCAAGGAGGAGTGTCCACAGACAGACAGGCTCTTAATTGAACTCCCCTGGAGAAATTAAACCAATCAGGCTTCCTCCAGGACCCAGCTCAGCCCTTATCAATACAATCTGATTTTCTTAAAGACCCACAGGTGATTTGAGTACAGTTTATCCAAGGACCAGAATTTGGTAGCAGCAGTTTAGTGCCCTGTGCGTCACAGCGAAAATGTCAATGCCAAAGCTATGCTGGCATTGCCTTGGTGGGGAGGTGGGGGTGGGGGGGCGCAGGGGGAGCTTTGATCTCACCATAAACGTTTTCCAAAGCTAGCTGAGAATACCACCTGACTGACAGCAACTATCAAATGATTTGGGCAGCTCTCTTGAGTTTGAGACCAGCCTTGTTCACAGAGCCAGTTCCAAGGACAGCCAGGGCTACATAGGGAAACCCTGTCTCACAAAACAAACAGAAAAACAAAACAAAACAATGTTGGGCCGGGCGGTGTTGGCGTACGCCTTTAATCCCAGCACTTGGGAGGCAGAGGCAGACTGATATCTGAGTTCAAGGCCAGCCTGGTCTACAGAGTGAGTTCCAGGACAGCCAGGGCTACACAGAGAAACCCTGTCTCGGAAAACAAACAAACAAAAAAAGAATGTTGGGACCTCAAGGATGTCGTCCAGGGAAGGGGATTCTTCGTGTCACACCCGGGGTCTGTGAGTCAATGGGATGAATCTCCTGACGGGGCCAACCAGAGACCTTTGTCGCTTTCATCTTCCCTTTTCCTTCTTGTTCAACCCCAGCAGGGATCAACAACCAGGGCACAGGCAAAGGCAATTTGGCTTCTATCAGGCCAAGCCGCATGATTAGAAAGACTAGGAAGAGTGGTCAAGGCCTTTAAGACCAAGACAGGTCAACACAGAGGCCTCAAAATGTTTGCAGAGTTTTGCTCAGACTGAAGGGCAGAATGAGCCTCATTTAAGTTTTCTGCTCCTGTTTTGAAGTTTCCTGGACTCTCCGAGAGCCATTTGAGTTATAAGGGGGGATTTTCTAAGGAAGGAGCTGTGTTTTGTGTGATCTGGAATAAGACAGGTGTAAGTCTGTCCTCAGCCTAGAAGTGAGACACAAAGGAGAACAAGACTAAGGACAGAGTCAACAATGACCTGGGCTCTGCCACTGGTGGGGCCTGGACCACAGCTTTCAGGCTCAGCTCATCGGGTTGCATCCTCTTGCTCTTGGAACACTTGGCTGAGTCAGATTACAAACAGGTTGGAGCCAGAATCACTACTGTTGACTACAGGCCAGACTCAGCTTGCCAGGAGCCAGTTGGGATGCACCTGAATGCCCAGCTGAGGAGCCAGTTGGGATGCACCTGAATGCCCAGCTGAGGAGGCAGGTGGGATGCTGCAATGAAAGCAAGGCAGGAAACCAAGTCACAGCTGGACACATGTGCTCCCAGCCCTCAGAGGCTAAAATAGGAGACCGCAAGTTCAGAGCCAGACTGGACTCCATAGCAAACACAGAACACTCAGTTCTCGAGCAGGATCCGAGCCAGGCACTTATGCGGGCGTGCAGAGCTACCGAGCAACCAGCTGGACGGTTGTGCCCTGACCAGTCTTCCCATGACAGCTTTCTTTGGTTCCTCAAGGGTCACTAGCCACACTTGTGTTGTATATAACACTATATTCCCTCCCTCCTTCCTTATTTATTTATTTTGGTTTTCTTTCTGCTTTTTTTGAAACAGGGTTTCATTTATCCCAGTCTGGCCTCAAGCTCATATGTAGTCCAGGATGACCTTGAACTTCTTTTGGAGGAGGGGGGGTAGTTTCAAGACAGGGTTTCTCTGTGTAGCCCTGGCTGTCCTGGAACTCACTCTGTAGACCAGGCTGGCCTCAAACTCAGAAATCCACCTGCTTCTGCCTCTGCCTCCCGAGTGCTGGGATTAAAGGCATGTGCTGACCTTGAACTTCTGATCCTCCTGCCTTCACCTCCCAAGGGCTGGGATCACAAGCACAAGCCACCGTGCCTGGTTAAATGTAATGCTGGGGACTGAATCCAGGGTGTTGTTCTTGCTAGGCAAGCCCTGCACCAGCTAAGCTTCATGCCTAGCCCTTGCCCATCTGCCTGCCTTCCTCGCTTCCTCCCTTCTTGCCCCTCCCTCTCTCCCTTCTCTTTCAGATGGTCTTGCTATGTTCCCTAGGCTGGCTTAGAACTCTTCCATCGCTCAAGCGAGTCTCTTGCCTCAGCATTCCACCTGCTTTGGGTACCAAGCATATGCCACGGTACCCAGCCATAACTCCGTTTTCCCAGTTCTGGTATATGTTGTATCTAAGCTCAGAAGCTGTATGTAAGAAAGATGGAATTGAATTTAAAAAAAAAAAAAGGTGCTTTAACAGTCTGCCACCTTGCTCAGGCTCCGAGGCCTCTGGCGACATCTCTTCCATCTATGCTGTTGGAAGGCCCTCCTTCTCAAGGGAGAGGAGATGAGCACTAGTAAATGCTGGGATGCCCAGCAGCGTACCGCCACCTTCTCTGTTCTTGTCTGTCCTAGTCTTTACTGTGGCTGTGGGGCTCTAGTTGTCGCCACAGCAAGGACTTGGCTGTGATCTGGTCCTTACCTCTCTTCCCCCTGGTACAAGAACTCACCTGGATTCCCCAGGCTATGTCGGTTCCTTGCCCTCCAGGGCCATCGAGAGCCTCCCATGACATGGCTGCATAGCCCAGCCCCTTCACGGGCTTTTACCATGCAGGCCTGTGCTTCACAGAGCAAGGCTCTCCTGGTGCTTGTGTGCACACCTGGCCCTCCTCAAACGCTTCCCCTCTAAGGTCAACACACACACACACACACACACACACACACACACACACACACACACACGGCACCTGGCTATCCCACACATCCCAGCCAACACCTAGCTTAGCTGGGTGAATGATAACCGTTTCTCTAATGCTTCCTATGAGTTTCCAGTGTCTCTGAATGGAAGGGCTGGCCAGCCAGTCCTCTGTGAGTCTACTGTTCCCTCTGCTGTGCTGGTCCCTTGACCTCATTTAGGAAGCTGATGTGTTACTTCCCCTCTCCCTTTTGTCAAAGGAAGGGTATGCTCTTTTTCTGAGAGATGCTACCCTGTCACGTGGAGGCTGAGCTCCGCTGTCACCCATCTGGGCTTTGGACCTGCTCTGTATGACCTGCCCTCTTTCTCCCTTGCTAGAGCACTGTCCTCTGCACTTTCCTACAAGGCTTCTCTATCCCATCATGCACTGGCTCCTATGAAAAGCTGGACCCCCCTCACTGGCCTCCTCGTAGGAACAGCCTCAAAGTTGCCACCTCCTCCCGTATTGCTACTTTGTTATCACTGGCTCATCTTTGAACTTTGTCTAGAGCTCTGGCTGTTCTGAACTCCATCCTATCTGTCTCTCCCTGGGTGGCTGTGTATGCACCCACTCTCTGATTTTTCCTTGTAAAGACTTTGGGTTCCCTAGACACGGGAGCGCCCCCCCCCGCCCCCCGCCAAGCACCCTCTCTCCTGTCACACGAACCTAGAATGGCGAGCACGGTGCCACCTTTGAGGACCTCCATGGAACCCGAGCAGACAAAATAGAGGGCCTGGAGAGCATCGCCTTGGTGAATGAGGTACTCGCCCGGTGTGCAG
Source organism: Mus caroli (assembly GCF_978045245.1). NCBI lineage: Eukaryota > Metazoa > Chordata > Mammalia > Rodentia > Muridae > Mus > Mus caroli. The sequence goes on from NW_028227271.1 coordinate 4,886,236, forward strand.
AAGGCTGGCCTCAGGGCCAGGGACAGCGCCCGCAGGCAGCCACGGCTGGCGGCCTCGAACAGCGGCAGCTGCAGGACTTCCTTGTGCAGGTGCATGGCAATGTCTGCACGAAGCTCATCCGGGAGGCTCTGCAGCAGCTGCAAGCAGGCAGTAGGGGAGGGCTGAGGTGGCAGAAGAGGGGCTCCCTTTCAGCCAGCCCCTGGCCATCATTTCCAACCTCAGAAGCAAGAGGGGTAACAAAGGCGGTGCAAGCCTCCAAGGCGGTGCAAGCCTCCCACCCAGCATTAAGGTGCAGAGGGTACAGTCAAGGGAAGAACGCTCTTTGCAGCCCCCTCCTAGCCCCTTTCCTCCTCCTGGCCTCAGACTCTGATGTCAGTGAGCACAGAGCCCACAGACCTAACTGGGGTTCTGCTCTGTCTCATGTATGGGTGCTGTCTCTGTAAAAGAACAGGGAAAACTGTATTTCTGCATTTCCTACCCACCCACACCTCCACTCCCGATTGATCGCGGAGACCAAGCACAAACCCCTGGAGGATGTAAAAGTCTAGAAGCAGCCTAGGAGGCCACCACACCTCAGTGGTATCGATGCCATTGTTCACAGCCCAGGTGGCTTGGAAGTACTCCAGCATCCGTTGTTTGAGGGGTTTGGGGATGCGGTGGATGCGGATGTAGTCTCGCAGGTCACGAGTGCGGCTGTGGTACAGAAAGCGGCGAGCATACATGCGCTGGATGATGGCCGTCACATTCCCAAACACCACTGCATGCATTAGAGCTGGTCAAGAATAAAGAGGAAGGATCACCCTCCAGACCTGGCCAGGCCTGATGTGGTGCTAGCAGACCTGTCTTCCGCTCCCTGCCTATCGCCATGTTCCTAGGCAGTGTGCATGGGCATCTCTCCCTGCCCTGGTCTGGTGGATGGATCACCAAAGGTAGACCCTAGATCTCCAGTTGTAGGAACCCTGAGAGAGGTGGGCGTGGAGGGGCCCCCGGGAAAGTCGCGGCTCAGCCTCACCTCCAATAAGCATGGTGCAGATGGAGAAGATCTTCTCCGTGTCTGTGTTAGCAGACACGTTGCCAAAGCCCACACTGGTGAGACTGCTGAGCGCGAAGTACAGGGAGGTGATGTAGGCGCTGCGTAGGGACGGGCCACCCAGAAGCTCCAGCCCGGTCCCATTGGCTTCGCTGCCTCTGCCGCCACTGCTGCCGCTGCTGCTGCTGCAGTTTTCACTCTGGCCAGAGCTGTTCCCTCCGTCTGGACTCCGGCTCACCAGGTAGTAGGGGGTCTCCAGCCTGCGTGCCAGCTCCTGCAGCCAGCCTGGGGAATGGGAGCGGGCACTGAGAGAGCAGGATGCGTTCTGCCACTCTGCAGATCCAGGTATGCTAGCTGGCATCCCCGAAAATGGGGTGTACGCAAATGCAGGCCCACCCCTGTGGCTTCTGTCCAACCTTTCTCTTCTCTGTTAGCGCATCCTCATCTGTCCCTTCACCTCTCAGCGAGACAGCACAGGCTGTCAAGCTCCACAGCCAGATCCTATGGGTGCCCTTGATAGAGGAAGGAGAATCACACTCCCCAAGGGTGCTTGTCAATATCACAGAATGCTTCCAACAGGAGGAGATAGGTGGCCAGGCAAAGAGGCTGGGGTAGGGGTGGCATCTCATTGCATCTCAGCCTGGTCCTCAGGTTTGGAAGGCTGAGGCCCCATCCTCTGTCCCATTCATTCACTCTAGTTTTCTTCATCTAAGCCCATCTGCTACTGAAAGCCCCGCCCCTGACCAGGCCCCGCCCCTGACCGGGCCCCGCCCATCAGCGTTACAACCCTGGCCAGTCTCACAGATGCTGCCACCAACACGTCATGTGGATGTGTACACATATGCCACCGAGGTACCACACATGCCCCACACAGTGGAGAAGGCAAGGGCACACATGCAAACGCTCTACAGATATCCAGTCATAACCCTGGCCACGGGCACTGCAAAGGCCTGCGCATCCTTTGATGACCACGGGCGACACTGATACACAGGCAGAGATGGGGACATGCTTGCACACAGATGAATCTATAATTGCACACTCACACCTGTACACCCTCCCAGACAGACAGACTTCCTTCCTTCCTTGTTTGTTTGTTTGTTTGTTTGTTTTCCGAGACAGGGTTTCTCTGTGTAGCCCTGGCTGTCCTGGAACTCACTCTGTAGACCAGGCTGGCCTCAAACTCAGAAATCTGCCTGCCTCTGCCTCCCAAGTGCTGGGATTAAAGGCGTGCGCCACCACTGCCCTGCCCTGCACAAACAGACTTCCTTGAGCACACATGGCCAGGATAGACGATTGGACAGTGGCTGAACCTACCCAGTCTTCCCTGGACAATGGAGAAGGGAAGCAAGTGCCAGTCCCCAGGGCCAACACACAGACCCTGAGCCACACTCCCCAACACATAGACCCTGAGCCACACAACCCCAACGCACAGGCCCTGTGCCACACTTTCCCAATTTTCTGCACAGAGTCCTTGAAGGAAATCCATTCCCTAAGTGTCTGAATGCACACAGTGGCCAGGCTCCTGCATAGGGGCAGAGAGGCAGGGGGACAGAGGGGCAGAGGGGCAGGGGGACAATGGGGCAGAGGGGCTGAGGGGCTGAGGGGCAGAGGGGCAGGGGGACAGAGGGGCTGAGGGGCAGGAGGACAGAGGGACAGAGGGGCTGAGGGGCAGGGGGACAGAGGGGCAGAGGGGCAGAGGGGCAGGGGGACAGAGGGACAGAGGGACAGAGGGGCTGAGGGGCAGAGGGGCAGGGGGACAGGGGGACAGAGGGGCAGGGGGACAGAGGGGCAGAGGGGCTGAGGGGCAGGGGGCAGAGGTTATATTGTAGGATAGGAACCAAACTGAGAGGATCTCAAGGCAGGGTGTCAAAGCTAAGGATTAGTAGGCGGGGGCTCGACAGTGTACTTAGCCTTAAATGGTAAGGAGGGTAGTTTTTTAAACCTCCCTTCCGTTTTCCTTTCTTTCCTTTTGCGTGTGTGCACACACATGTCCTGGTGTGCTTGTGAAGGTCAGAGGACAATTTGTGGAAGTCCATTCTCTCTTTCTACCATGTGGGCCCTGGGGAGCAGCCTCAGGTTTGCCAGGCCGGGCAGTATGCACCTTAACTCATTAAGCCATGGCATGTGGACTCCAGACCAAGGGTATCTGGATCTGTTGCAAAGAATGGGATGCATCTGTGGATTTGGTGCTTCAGGGCCACTTGGAGGTGAGCCAGAGACAGGGACAGGGTGGCAGCTGACCCTAGAGCTGCCTCATCTAGACTCCCCCAGGGAAGGGCAGGTGCCAAGGAGCTGGCACGGCTGGAGTGTCCCCGTTTCCACATGCTCGGCAACTAGAGGGCTCAGGGGAGCAGCCAGGTGTGTCCTCTGAGCCCGCACCTGTCTCCACGCACCTGGCAAGGAGAGAGTTCACAGGTGCCTCCTTCATCTCTTGGGGGAGCTGATGAGAGCAGGTTCTAAGAATGGCCAGTGACCCCGCTGAGGTCACTAGACAGGAGAGGCCACCCAAGCAGCTAGGAACTCAACCAACGTCAGTTGCTGAGAAGCCGACAGAGAGCTCAGGGTGTGGAAGGAAAGGCGTGCTCAGTTTGGGATGCACCAGAAGTTAGAAATGGCTGTGGTGGGTCTGAGGAATGGGAAGGGCGAAAATTGAGATGCCCTTAGGGTGATGTCAGTGGTGCTAGTGATGGGAACCGCTGTGAGGAGGGAGAAGGGACCCACAGGAAACCTGTCTGCAGTCTCTGAGACTTGGAGGGGCTGGAAAGAGGGGCCCAGCACCAGTGTGGCTGGCGGAGTCAGGGGCTACATAGGCTTACAGCCCCAGAGAATTTCCACAGCCTCGTGGGTGATGTGGAGACGTGAGGGTGGAGATGCTCAGCGAGTGTTAAGACCCAGTGAGTGGGAGGAAGGAGGAGCCGAACAATGAAGGAGAAAGGAAGGAGGGAAGACACCAGGATAAAAGGGTTCAGGGAGAATGTGGATTCAGGTACCACAGTGAAAGACAAAGTATGAAAAGGGACAGCAGCCTGGAGAACATGTAGGGACAAGCATCAAGGAAAGTGGCTTTATAGGAAACCACGAGGTCAGCAGGTCCTTACCTGGCCATCCACAGCTGGGCAGGAGTTTGAGAAATGTGACCAAGGTCACCAGAAGGACACTAGGGGTGACTGAGACTCCCCGAGGCAGTCACCAGGCTGTCTCCACACGGTGGTGGCCATCTCTCTGTCTCTCTCTCTCTGTCTCTCTCTCTCTGTCTCTCTCTCTCTCTGTCTCTCTCTCTGTCTCTCTCTCTCTGTCTCTCTCTCTGTCTCTCTCTCTGTCTCTCTCTCTCTGTCTCTCTCTCTCTCTCTGTCTCTCTCTCTGTCTCTCTCTCTCTCTCTCTCTCTCTCTCTCTCTCTCTCTCTCTCTCTCTCTCTCTCGGACATTCCCACATTCCCTCTGGCATGCATGTAACCCTCCTCTCAGCCTGCAGTACCGATCTCAGGCAGCTCCGACTCGCTGCTCTCGATCTCTTGCTGGCCAATGTAAAACCAGACGCAGGCCACCCAGTGAGCGAGCAGGGCAAAGACAGCCATGAGCAAGGTGAGCACAACCGCGCTGTACTGCGAGTACCGGTCCAGTCTTGGCAGCAGGCGAAGCAGGCGCAGCAGTCGCACAGTCTTGAGGAGGTGAGCCCCAACGTACTAAGACCGGGGAAGGGAGGTTATCTGAGGCCAACTCTAGCCCTGTCAGTATCAGCCTGAAGCTCACCCCCCTCCCAGCCATACTGACCACGTTGACCTTGAAGGCATGTAGTAGGTCAAAGGGCAGTGCTGCTATGACATCCAGCAGGAACCAGGTGGTGACGTAGTGGAGGCAAATGGACTTTGGGGCAAATACCACCTGGCCTGACTTGGACACAAATGTAGTACGAAAATTCAGCACAATATCTGTGTGGAAAATAGGCAGTCAGCAATCGGGGAAGAGATAGCTCCACACCCACCTGTCCAACAGTTGATCCTACTACCCCAGGCCTTTCACATCTGTGGCCAAGCTGTAACTCTAGCATGCACCCATTTTACAGAGGGAGAAACTGAGGCTTGCTGAGGCTATTCTCAGATCAGGGCTCTAGAACCCTTTATTGGCAGAGACACCCTTGGGATCTAGGTGACAAATCAGGGAAGAACAAGGGAGACACTTGTGGGGCAATGGAAACATGCAGAGTCATCCTTACAAAAGCCAAAGGGGAAGGACTGGTCCTGAGCAGAACAGCAGGCACAGACCTCACATACCTAAGATGAAGAGGACCTCCACAGCCAGGTCACAGACACTAGGTGGGCCACGGGCAGCACTGGGTTCCCGTGCTGTGCTCACACACACACTGTATGGCACAGTGACTGCCACGTAGAGTGTGGCAAGCAGGATGAAGCCATCCCAGGTGGCTCTCAGAGCCCCACAGTGCAGCAGGATAAAGGGTGACTTCCGGATAGCAGCGACTTTATATTCAGGCAAATTTGGCTTCTCTCCAAACACTCCCTGAGTGAGGAGGGGCGGGTCCAGGTAGAGAAGAGAGGATATGGACAGAGGCTAAATCAGGATAGTGTCTAGAAGGGCATTCGCCTCCCTTCTCTCCCTGTGCTCTCAAAGTGGTCCTGACACGTGCCTTATTTATGGACTGAGCACTGGGAAGAGCGGACGACTTAGCTAAAACCAAACAATGGCTTAGGAGTAGAGCCAGAATTGAACCCAGGCCCACCCGACTCCAAAGCCAAGACTTTCTTTTAGCACTCTGATGGACCAGACATGACCTATTCCCTCATCAGGCCCTACCCACAAAGGACCCAAGTGGCTTCTGGACACTCTCTCTGAGGTGGGTTTAGCTCCCCTCCCAGATCTCCTCAGGCTGCAGTACCCTGCCCCCAATCCAAACACACACCCAGGTGCTCAATCCACCTTATTGAGCTTGTGCTTGCCCTTGGGTTGCTTCTGCAGATGGCCAGAGAGGTGGTAGAGAACTGCCCGGCTCCGCCTCCGATTGGCATTAAAGCCTTTGGATCCTGCCCGACCATATCGGCGCCGGCCACCGCCTACAAGAAAAGAGGGTCCTGTGACTGTAAGCTGTAGGATCTTGGGCACAGGGCACTAGTTGCTAATCTGTGAAATGATCTGGCTCGGTGACCCTTTTGTCTTTTCAGAGTGAGGGGTTAGGCATTCCTCTTGTCATCAGATCACTTGTCAATCAGAGCTGTGCGGTCCTAGGGTTCAGCCACACAAGAAAAGAAGTCAGTAGAGAAAGGCCTGGGAAATCTCTAAGAGAGTTTCAAGATGCAAAGACCTTAGGATGCCGTCAGCAGAGGTGTGGAAGCTCAGAGGAGCCCACACTGAAGACTGACAACAGCAAACCCCGGGGGCTGAGGGAGGGCAGAGCTGTGGTGTGGACTGTGTTCCAGCATCTCCAGACAGTGAGGAGATTTTGGACCAGTGTCCAATGACAGTTCTGTGACTTAGAAAGCTTGCCCCAGCCCATGGAGGGGGCTTCCCTGGGTCCCCCCGCCCCCCATCAGGCATGCTGTGTGGAAAGAAGTCAGGTGAGAGGTTCTGCCTCATTCGTCAGTGGGGAAGAAAGGGTTCCTGGTGCAGGTGAAGTTTACTTGACAATTGCAACTTTGTTTCAACTAGCCTATTAGGACAAGATTCCCATCTCGGGACTAAACACACAGCAGCGCAGACTGAGTGGAGCTCAGTGAGGACAAGTGGGTGCCTGTAACCCACACTGAGTGTCACAGACCCCCCTGAGCCTGAGCCCAAGCCTCTGCTTCTAAATCAAGGAGACAGAGCACCCACCTCTCTCCTTCCAGTTGTCAGGGCCTCCTCGGTTCTTGGTCTCGCTGATGTCCTTGTGAGAGACCAGGAAGAGGGCCACCTCCCCCTTCTCATTTTTTATAGGTATCACATCCAGGAGACACCAGAACGGAAGCCCTAGGCAAAGAGACAGACTTAGCTGCCTTCCGTTCTTACCTTGCCCTGCCTAAGGTAAGAACCCCTCGGACGGTCCCTGGTAAGAAGCTAGCAGAAACGCAGCTTCCTGGGGAGAGAGCAGCAGTGTGGGCTCACTCAGGACAAGGCTTAGGGGAGCAGACATGACTGTCAGACACGACTGTCAGACGCACTGACATGGGGTGGCTCCCCTCCCCCTTCTGAATATGAGAAACTGGAGACTGGAAGCGAGTGGAGGCTGAGACCAGCAGAGGAGGAGGAGCCCAGGATAAGAGGTAGGGACAGAGAAAGGGGTAGAAGGGTGGATGGGTACACTGGAAGATAGGAAGGGAAAAGAAGAGAGATAGTGAGAGGATGGATGCCCTGTCCAGCATAGTGACACTGAAGGTAAATTGGTGCCATGGTGTCTTACCACTCTTCCGGTACAGGATCAGTTCAGCCTTGAATTCTTTGTGCTCATCTAGGGCCTTTCGGATTTGTTGGCGGACCAGCTCACTGGTGTCTGGCCCATAGAGGAAGGAGCAGGCACAGCCCCGCTGCATGACCTCAGCTCTGGAGAAACCCGTGAGGTCACAGAAGCCATCGGAGCAGTAGACCACAGGGAAGAGCCCCGCCACCTGGGCGTTGCCCAGCACGAAGTTGCTGTCTGCAAGAGAACGCGAAGGGCACCTTCACCTACCAGCCCCGCTTCTCAAACTACCTGCAAACCCCACCAAAGCGTGGGGTTTCGTCCCCAAGGGAAGCTATGTATGCTGGTCATGACCGGTTCATGAATGAGGCTTAGCATGCACACCTGGGTATCTGTGTCCTCAAAGGCGGGTCCCCAGCTGAATGTCTACGAGTGTATGAGAGCACCAGCACATGTCAGTGCGGACTGCTGAACGCAGTCCTGTGTAGGCACTGCTGTCCTGAGTAAGGGGTGGGGCTGGAGATTTCCAAAAGACTGCACCACCTGCTCTGGGCACACCTCCGCTTCTGCCAGGTTCATCCCTTAACTAGATAACTAGGCTGGCTGTGTGGCTCCTCCCACAGAGAACCACTTGGTCTGGGAAGCAGGCCACTGTGCATCCTATGCCCTGTTCGCTGCACACCCTGGCTCAGGGACTACTGAACGCCATCAAGAATGGCGGTGTGTGGATAGTGGTTGAACAACAGAGCCTGGAGCCAAGAATGTATTGGGGAGTGAGGGGTGCTGAATCAGCAGGCTTCAAGCCCAAAGCAGATGGAGAAGCCTGGGGGGAGGGGGGGGGGCTCTGTGATGAGTTCCTACAGGCTGTCTACAACAGGAGGGAGAACGCTTGTCAGAACTGGGAAGCCCCACTGGAGCGAGAGGGGGAGGGACCCTGTTTTCACGACTTCCCTGTGTTCAGAGCCAGAGGAACTCAGAATCTGGAATCTCAAGTTGCCTTTTCCAAACTTCCCCAGTCCGGATGTGAGTCTCCCGAGCTCAGCGGAGCTCAGCTTCTTTGGGGCCGGGTGGGCATTCCAAGCAATGGGTTTAGACTGTGCGATACGCTTGCAGACACAGTTCTCTGCTGAATCCCGCCTACTCTACCTTCCTTTGCAAATCTTATTTCTAAATCTGGGCTCTGTGAGCCCTCTGCGCTGTCCACCAGGACTGGTTCCGCGCTTCACCCGACTCGGCCTTTGCAACCGCGCCAGGTCTGAGGATAGATAGGCTGGATCAGATTGACTCATCCCGGTCCCGCACCTAGGGACATCTAACAGTGTTGACCCTGAAAACCTCCGGGAAACCTTTACTTACTGGAAGGAGAGAATGGCCCTAGCTTCAAGAGGGGCGAGGAAGGGGATGGCTGGTGGGCACCAAGCAGCAGGTGGCAGTTCGGACAGTGGATTACTGCCCGGAAGCTAGGGAGCTAGGGCCTGACTCACGCGTCCCGTCGAAGCGGGTGGCGATGGTGTCCAGGAAGGTGTTCTGCGGCGCCAGGAGCCCCCGCATGGCCGGCATCTTAGGCGGCGGGGGCCGCCCGCCCCATCCCTCCGGGGCGCGGGGACTCAGCGCCGGGGGAGGGCGCCTGGCTCGGCCGCCCCCCGCCGGGCCCCGCGCCCCCTAGAGTAGCCGTCGGGGGGCTATGCCCGGCCCAGGCTCGCAGGCCCCAGCAGCTGCCGGCGCACAAGGGGGCGTCCGCGCCGTCGGGGCTGGGCGCATGGCGCGCGCGCGGCCCCTCGCCGCCCACGGATTCCGGGCTGCAGGCCCCGCGGCCACCGCGCACTCTGCACCTTTGGTCCGCCCGCGGCTCCTGTTTCTGCAAACGGGGTGGCTCCCGCTTGGGCTCGGCTCAGCGCCGGGTCCCCGCAGCTCCCTCCGTCTGTCGGGGAGAAGCGGCAGCCTACCTCCCGCACCGCCGCCTGCACCGGGGTAACCATGGAGACGGGGCACACCCAGTCAGGGCCGCCTCCTTAAAGAGACAGGCCTCCTGCGGAGGGATCCCCCTCCCCTGGGACCTTGGTGGGGGCAGGGAAGGCTGCCGCCCCCTAGCGCTGCCAGGCTCCCTGAGGCGAGAACCGGGGCCGGGTGGGCTCAGCCTGACAGCCTCGGGCTTCTCCCTCCTGCAGAGGGACCAGAGGAAGGCTTGGGGGCGTGAGCGTGTGTGAGTGTGTTGTAGATGTGTTTCGGAACGAGAATAATGTCATGAGAACGGGAACTGGCGACTAGGTGGCGGGGAACGTCCAGTAGTTGAAGGTTTGGGGCCCCCCAGGAGCGCTGCCTATGCAGAGTTCTCTAAAAGGGAGGCTTCTGAACCTGTTTTTCCCCGGGTTCAGCCAAGCCTTTCCCGGACGCGGCTCGACTCCCCTGAAAAGTGGAAGCAGGAGCTGAGGAAACCTGAGGCTAGAGTGAGGTCCAGACGCCTTGGGCGAGACCCCGGAGCGCAGAGGGCGCGTTGGGAAAGTGAACTCCAAGCCCTCCGCTCGCCCCACGCATTTCCTCAAGTTTCTGTCGCCGCGGGAGGGTCAGAGGCTGGTCCAGGCCGGACCCCTGTGTGTGCTTGGCTAGCCCCCCCCCCCCGCTTTAGTCGCGGAGTTCGATTCACCCCGGAGCCCGCACCTCCAGCGAGGAGGCGGAAAGCAGAGGCGGACGGCCGTCTCCTGTCCCTGTCCCCGCGCGCCGCGACCGTCCCCGCGGCCTCTCTTGCCAGCACCGCTCCTCCTCCCTCCTACGATTTGCCAGTGAGCGCGACTGCCGCCCGCGCCCAGAGAAGCCGCCGGGGCCAAAACTGCAATTTGCTCTCCAATGGATGAAGCCGGAGCTCAGCACTGCTCCCCTGCAGGAGACACACCCACTGCCACCAGCGTCGGAAAGAGGAGTATACCCTGCTCCAACTACCAGTCAGCAACTAGTAAAGCCCAAGCTCAAGGCACCTGTATTTAAATGAGCAGGAGCTTTGGGAAGAAAGGGAGGAAATGCCCCTCCCCCCCAGTCTGCTGCACCCTGAAATCCAGCTCCTAAGGGAGCCTGAAATGTCCGCAGATATGGTCCCCGACTCCTGATGGGTCAGGGCTAAAGAGTAACCTCTCCAGTCCTCGCATCCTTCTTTCCAGGAGTTAGATAGCATTCCGCTAACCAGAGGAATATTTTAAAGCTCACTTTAAGCCACGCCACGGCGAGGCTGTTGTTGAAAGCGTCATCTGCGGAACTCGGCTAGCCAGGTTTAAGTACTGCTCTGAACTCGCTGTCCAGGAGATCATCCTTTTCTTGTAAGACAACTTACTAACATTTCTGTGATTCAGTTCTCTTCATCCGTGGAGTGGAAATAACAATAACTACCCCTGTGGGTTCTGAGGAAGAAATAAGGAGACATATATACCCAGGACAGTGAATGTGTGGCACTTGCTTCATGCAAATGTTTATTGTCTGATTTTGAGTGTCAGAGGGATCCTGAGAAACGCCCCGGGGTAGTTATTTCACAAAGGGAGAAGAGAGAGGAAGGAAGAGGAGAGAGAGAGAAGGAAGAGGACAAAGTCGGGGTTCCATCTACGATAGTTCCTGCTCCCAACACACCTGAGTTGCATATACATCACTGGTCCTCTTGGGTGGTCAGGTCTAACGGGTCCAAGCTATTTCCTCGAGGTCATGTTTAGGCTTCCAGATCAGTGACCTGGACTGACCTGGGCTGGCTTGCAGAGGTCAGGGAAGCCAGAGACATGGGTTTAAACCGGGTGGGGTAGATGGGGTGGGAATGACTGAACTTCGCATTTCCCGAGGCAAGGGGCTCTGTGCTGAATAAGTGCTCTTCTAGGATTCCCTTGCTAATCTAACCCAGAAGCAGTTCCTATTCACCAACGTGCGGTGAAAACACGAAGGTCATGGACCTTGTCTGAGACACACTGCTTGTATTAGCGCCATTCCAGCCACTATTTTGGTAAGCCTGGTTAGGTACTGGATGCTATGCTAGAACCACTCTTTCTTTCTTTTCTTTACTTTCTTTCTCCCCCCCCCACTCCCCCTTCTTTCTTTTTTCCCCTGTCTTCTTCCCAAACAGGGTTTCTCTGTGTAGCCCTGGCAGTCTAGAACTCTCTGCCTCTGCCTCTGCCTCGAGTGCTAGGATTAGAGGCTTGTGCCGGCGTGGCATGCACAGTGTTGGGGCTACTCTTATCCCAGAATGAAATTGCAGTCCTTCAACCCCTCAACATATTTAAGTACTCATAAGGTGGGCAGGTCTTTCCCTGTGGCGTGGCCATTCTGTTAAATGAATGACACATTCAGACATCTTCTTTCCACCTATACCAGCCTCTCAGATCTGTTCGGGTCTGGCATTATTTGTTTACATGGGTTTCCTTGGCTCTTAGTGATTAATTTCTAACCCACTCCTTCCACCATCCCTAAGATACACTTACACACGAAGGGACTGGAGTGGGGGTAGGGGACGTGTGGTTAGGAGCCAGGGAGGAGGAGGTGGGGGAGTGTTGAAAAGGAAACGGAACATCAGGCCACAGGGCTGCTTTCCCCCCTGAAATCATCTCTCTTTCCCCCAACTCTGGACTCATTCTGGGCCCTCCTTGTAAGGTTTGGGGAGGGGAGAGGCTGAGGGGGAGCCCTACTCAGAGACAGCTCAAAACCTTTGTCAACAAGAAGAAACTCAGGAGGCTGCGTTTTGGAGCTGCTGTGGGAGGCCCGTGGGAGTATTATCTACAAAAAGGAACAAGGAGAGAGAGCAGAGATGATCAGAGCAAGGAAAAAACTGCTCAAGACACAAAAGATGGAGAAAGCTCTCCTCCCAACCCCAGAGCGCAGGCGGAGTAAGATGCTGTATGCAGGGGGGTGGGAACAGGTGGCTGTCGAGGAACAAGGCCCAGGGGCTCCTCCTCTCTGCCCACTCTCTGAACCTTTCAGGAGGTCCCTGGCCCAATGGAGCCTGGCGCCTGGCTCTCGGCCAATGCTGCTCTGGTATGGTGGGTAAGTCTGGAATCAGCCAGCTCTGGGCTGTGTCGCAGGGGTCTCTTTGTTTGTAACATGATCCTCATAAAGACTGTTGTAAAGGCTAAGTCAGTAAAGTGCTTGCCTTGCCTGCATGAAGTGCTGGATTCCACCCTCGGGACCACATCACATACACTGGATATGGTGGACCAGGTCTGTAATCCCAACACTTGTGGAGGCGGGAGGATCAAAATAGCTCCTCCTCCTCCTCCCATAAATAGAGAGTTTGAGGGGCATCTTGGGCTCCATGAGACCTCTTCTCAAAAGAAAGAAAAAAAAAGGCTAGTTATATAGGTGATGCCGTATAAGGTATAAATAAGGTGCAGGTATGCAGTTGGTGCTGAGACCATGAACACCAACTCAGGGTAAGGCCCGGTGGAAGGATTCCCATCCACACTGGAAGTCCTTGAGACTCGAGTTCTTAGCCACTTTTGGATTGATTTCAGAGCACTCTTCTTAAATGGAAGGTCTCGAAAAAACAAAAACAAAAAACAAAAAGAAAGAAAGAAAGAAAGAAAGAAAGAAAGAAAGAAAGAAAGAAAGGAAAAAAGAAAAAAGAGTGGAAGTAGAATATAGTTAGCTTAAAACACGGAATCCTGGCGGGTACGTGATTTGGATAGAGAAACCCAATACAGAACACACGACTTAAGCAGAGGAACCAAAATGAGCAACTAGAGTTGGCCAGGCTGACAGCAATTTGCTCCTGTCACGTCCTGAGAACGTCCTTCAATTAACAGCCTAGACAGGTAGTCTGCTGCTGGCTTATAGAATGCGGAGGAAGACAGCCCTTGACTGCAGCCCCCCAGAGTGGCAGGAGCCTGTGAAGGAGTACCAGACCCCCAATGAATCTCGTCTCCCCAAACTCTGTGCTCTGCATCAGCCAAAAGGTCTGTTTAAAACCTGGTAGAGAGAGCCTCAGTCGGATTAAGTTGAAGAGACATAGGAGATCTAAGGTTTGCTTAAGGATCTGGAGTGGGTGGCATTTGCTCTGGCTTTTATGATGGCAGTGAAGGGGCGGGTGGGCAGAGCCGTTGTGCTTACAGTGGTGGGTGAGTTCCTCTATCCAGAAACATCTTCAGATAGGCTTTCCTCCTTACCATGAAATTCCCTCACCATCCACACGGTAATAACACTTTGACTTTCCCATGAGGACTTCTGACCTGAGAGTCACTCCTGCAGCCAGGAGCCAGGGGTGACTGTCCCTGAGCTCAGCTCTGCCTCCAGCCTGCCCCACCCATACAACCCTGAGGCTGGGCCAGGTTGTGCTGTCCTGGCAAGGAGGGCAAAGGCAAAGGAGACCAGAGCCCACCCTGCTGGAGGGATGCGCAGGGTAGACGATAATGGACAGTGATGTTTCTGACTTCTTTTGGGTTAAGCAAGTCTGAAGAGTTAGAGGCAGGGACGCCTCTGTCATAGGCTTTTTAGTAAGGGAGGGAGACAGGAGCAGAGGGTCCGTAGGTAAGCAGGCTTTGTGTTTGCCATAGGCCAGCTGAGGCTCCCAGCGTGCTGTTCGGCAGCACCTGGCTCAGTATGCCTAAAGCACTCACAACCATGCCGGCCTAACAACTTCAGGACTGGCTCAGAGATGTTTTACTACGGCTCAGTGCTCCGAGGGCAGCTACCAAGCTGTGAAACAGAGTAAGAAACCAGTCTGGAGTCTCTCTACTTGAGTCTGCTGGCTGCTAGGCAAGGTTTTGCTGGTTGGGGAGAAAAGGTGAAGAAGCCATTTGCCTTGTGTTCTTATCTCAGTGGGGTGCCTAGAACCTATAAATACCACATGCAGGTACCCATGTGCCCAAGTGGCTACAGCCAGAAGCTGTAAAATAATCAAGTTTCTGTAAAATGATCAGTAGCTCCCACAAGCCGCTGGGTGCATGGTAATGAACAGCAGCCTCCCAACAGGCCACTGTAGACACCTGTTCCTCTCAGGGAGCAGGCTGCCACCCATACAACCGCATGGAGGGAGGGAGGGAGGGGGGGCTGCTCCATATAAAGCACACAAATCAAACCCTCCCTTTGTTGATCAGGTGAGTTTCCCATAAACCACTTTTCTGATGGCTGTGCATCTCGGATATTCTAGTTCACGTCTAAGCCCAAGATTGTTTACCCTGCTCCCCACACATATTTACAAGACTGCCAACTCACACAAGAACACCCACGGGTCTAGCCTGGGCAAGGCTTTCTCTCCCCTGTCACAGCGATGTCCTAGCCTTCATCCAACATTACACCTGCTTGTCTCAGCTGTCTCCCATCCTCCTCCTCTCTACCACTGAGCCTCAACTCCAGCCCCTTGAACCAATCAGTTTATCAGCTACTTGGGACTCTGGGGTTGTGTATGTGTGTGTGTGTGTGTGTTGTTGTTGTTTTGCAAACAGAATGGAGGTCAGAGGTCAACCTCAGGTGTTGTTCCTCAGGTTCCTTGGTTTCTGAGACAAGGTCTCTCATTAGCCTGGCCCTCATCAAGTAAGCGAGGCCGGTTAGCCAGTGAGTCCCAGGGGTCTGCCTGTGTCTTCCTCAACTCTCTCCCATCCAGCAATGGGTGCTGGGGATGAAATACAGATCCTTAGTCCTACAGGACAAGCATTTCACTGAAGTACCGCCCACCTCTGCAAGCATTTGCTTTGTTAAAGCATAGCTTAAACAAACAATTCAGAGATATGATAGAAAGTAAGCTACTCTGGGTGGTTGGTCCCATCTAAGAAGGTGTTCTGGTCTCTAAGATAGTTCTGGACATCTCTGTAAATAAGGATGAAGAATGCAAGCCCAGCACCCCCCCCCCCCTCCAGGAGAGCCTGCCCAAACATCTTTTACCTATCGGTACATAGTATTCCACTGTATGAACGTGACGTAAAGAGGTTAACAGGTGCCTGGTGGTAGATGCCAGTGTTGGTTTTCTATTTATGAGCATTGCTAAAACAAACACTGAATGACACAGTAATCATTCCCACTTGTGAGTTACATCTGTAGGACAAGTGACAAGAAACACAACTGCCACATCTATGGGTTCTTCATAGACTTCCTTCCTGAGACAACTTACTGCTGGGTAGCCCATGCAGACATCAAACTTGCAACCCTCCTGCTTTAGCCTTCCAAGTGTTGGGACTAAGGGCATGTGCCACTGTGACCAGCTGATATCACTATGGGTGATAGTGGTCCAGATGTGCACACTCACCACGAATGTGTGTGCACATGTACACCCTCACCACTAATATGTGTGCAGATTTACACACACCACTAACGTGTGTGAGTGCTTGTACAGTGGTTGAGCTGTTAGTGAAGGAGAGATAAAGACAACTGAAACAGGCTGTGTGCAGGCTCACGCTTTTATTCCCAACACTCAGGAGGCAAAGGCAGGCAGATCTCTACGAATTCAAACCCACCAAGGGTTTATATAGTGAGTTCCACTCAGAGTTTGAGCCAAAACCCAAGATGAATGCCGCTGAGGTGTAGCGCCTAAGGCTGACCTCTGGCTTCCACATGTGCGGATGCGTATGAGCAAACACACAAATCTAATTCCCACCCCCAAACCCACAAACGCCTACATGTTTTAAGTTTAGATTTTGGTTATTTATTGTTTTTGAGACAGGTCTCACTATCAAGCCGGGGCTAGTCTTGAGGTGGCCTTTCTTGGGGTGGGCAGAAGCTGTCAGGCAAAGTGGGACTTTCTGGGTTTAAGAACTCAGTTGTGTCACGCGATGTTGTCCTGGACGCCGTCATGTGATGTTTTGCTGAAAACAGACCTTTGAGAGGGTGTGTGATGTTCAGAAAGACTATAAATGGAACCCCTCACAACGGTGAGAGGATGCTCTTGAATTGCTATGCTATGTTTCACTTCTTCGCTGGTCTTTACTTTGTAGAGAGAACTTCTCAGGGTGTTATGGCTGCTTCCGCTGACTCATGCTGATTCAGCAGAGCCTTGCTGTTTCTGCTGGATCGTCCTGCAGCTTCATGTTTGGTGTTTGCTATTGACCTGGACTGCGGGTACCCTGAGAGACTTCTAAGCAGGTCCCCAGCTCCCTTTTCCTATTAACCTCCCCCCCCCACACACCTTCTGGTTGATGGGTTAGGTGGGAGGTTGAAGTGTTTACGAACCCTAAATAAAGTAGGTTTTGAGAAAGATCTAAGCTTAGAGGTCTTCTGTACCCTCAGACCCAGGGCCTCACTATGTATCTGCTTGACAACTTTGACCTTTGGCTCCCTCCCTGCGCCTCCTGAGCACCGCCATGTGACAGTGAAATGTGGTCAGGCTTCTTACTCCTTTCTTTGGTTTTGGTTTTTCGAGACAGGGTCTCCGAGTGGCTCTGGCTGTCTTGGAACTCACTATGGCCTTGAACTCATGAAAACCCCAGCTGCCTCTGCCTCTCGGTAGTGGGATTAAAGGAATAACTAACATTCCCAGCTTTTATGCTTTTTCTTCAAATCAAAGTCAGTAGGTTAAAAAGCAAAGGTGATCAGGAAAAAACAAAACAAAACAAAACCCAAGCTGTGTAAATGTATGTATAACTACCAGTTATACAAAAGGAAAAAAAATAGTTATTTTCATGTTCGTCCTTTAAAAAAAGTTGAGTGGGTAGGGGAGTGGGGGTGAGGGTATGGGGGACTTTTGGGATAGCATTGGAAATGTAAATGAAGAAATTACCTAATAAAAAAAAAAGAGAAAAAAAATCTCAGGAAAAAAAAAGTTCTAGAATGTCTCAGGAGGTAGCTCCATCATTAAGTACAAACATTACGTCTGATTCCCAAAATTGAAGTGAAAATTCCAGGTATGGTTGGTCACACTTGAAATCCAAGCCCTGGGAAGATAAGGATGGACAGAGTCCCTGGGCCTCACTGGCCGGTGACCCTAACCTCCTCCCAGGTCAGGGAGAGACAACAAGGTGGTGGGCGGGCAGGTGGGAGACTGCAGAGATGGCTCAGAGGTTAGGAGAGCCCTGCTCTTGCAGAGGGAGGACTGGAGTGTGTTTTCTAGCACTCACACTGGGCAACTCAACACTGTTGACTCCAGCTGCAGGTGGGATGAGTCTGATGCCCCCTGCTGGCCTTCTAGAACAACCACATGCACACACACAAATAAATGAAGTCTAAACACCTCATTTAAAAAACAAAGAGGTTTTGTTTGTTTGTTTTTACCACATATCCTTTTGGTTAGGAGGGGGTTTGGTGCTAGGGTCTAAACTCAGGGCTTTGCTTATGACAGGACATTCTATTACAACTGAGTCTTGTAACTAAAACACTGCCTCCCCCCCCCCCCCTTTTTTTTTTTTTTTTTTTTTTTTTCGAGACAGGGTTTCTCTGTATAGCCCTGGCTGTCCTGGAACTCACTTTGTAGACCAGGCTGGCCTCGAACTCAGAAATTCGCCTGCCTCTGCCTCCCGAGTGCTGGGATTGAAGGCGTGCGCCACCATGCCCGGCTCTGCCTCCCTTTTAAAGTCTTTGAGGAAGGGTCTCATTGCTTAGTCCTACTGGCATAGAACTCACTCTGTGAGACAGGCTAGCCTTGAACTTTTGGTGACCAGCTTCCCAAGAGCATGGATTATAAACAGTCAACCATATATCAGCCAGCACATATATATATATATATATATATATGTGTGTGTGTGTGTGTGTGTGTGTGTGTGTGTGTACACATATGTATATAGTGTATATATGCATATAGAATGTATGTTATGCAGTGTGTCTATCTACATACTGTGTATGTATATGTATGTGTCTAGTATATGTGATATGCATATAGTGTATTGTGTGGTATGTGTGGAACATGCAGGTATGTGTGTACACATATGTCAAAGGTTCATGGCAGAAGTGATTGTCTATCGGCTTTCACCTTGTTTTCCACCACATGGGCACAGGAGCTGTGGAGCCAGGAGAGGGCATCCGTTTCTCTGGAGCTGGAATTGCAGGGGTTGTGAACCAACCAACATGGGTGCTCTGAAGAGGCAAGTGGTCCTAGCCACTGAGCCACACCTCTGGCACTTCCACCTTGTTTTTTTTTTGAGACAGGGTCTCTCACTGAACTTGGCCTGCTGACTGGCTAGAATCCAGGGCCAGGAAAATCCTGGGACCATCTGTCAGTGCCTCCCCAGCTCTGGGGTTCCAGATCTGCACTGTCTGGCTGGGGATCTGAACCGGTGCCGGGCCGATCAACTTGCAGAGCAACTTTGCCAACAGCCGTTTCTCCATATTTTTTTTTTTTCCAAAAGGTTATGAGTAGGCCCAGGGGCATGTCTGTACTCTGAGCGCCTCAGGAGGCCGAGGTGAGCACAGCACAAGCTTGAGGTCTACCAGGGCAGCGCAGGAAGACTCTTGTCTCAAAAGGAAAACTTAAGAGCGAGCTGAAGGTACATTTTAATGCTAGACACTTGCTTACCCGTGTGTCCTTGGATTTAACCCCTAGGCTAAAATATAAACCAAAACGGTAAAATTTCAATGTGGCTAAAGAGTAGGGCCCCAGACAACGTGATCTCTTTTTAAAATGATAAAAGGGGGAGACAAAAAAAAAAAAAAGAGGGATGCTCTCTTAGCCCTTCAGGGTCACTTCAGCGTCTGGGCTCCTGTCAAGGTAGGACAATTCATCAGGAAAGGTAGAGCCCCTGAGCTCCTTCCAGAGGCCCTTGGTGCTCAGCCCCTTGGAAAGAGGCCTCCGCACACTGTGACTGCGGCCTTATTGGGTACAACCCACTATCAGTCAGTGTCAGTCAGTCCCTCTCCTTTCCTTCTCCCCCGGGGCAGCCGCACTTGGGGCTTGGGAGAGAATATCCGCAGGGAAGAAGTGCTGTTGCCACCTGGTAGACACTGGTGGGGAAGGAGGACGCCTGGCGCCAGCACCACCTGCTACATGAGCTCAAAGACACGGTTACACTCACTACCCGTCCGTCACTACCCTTCAAGGGACAGGGAACTGGGGAGACGGGCACACTATGACCTTCAGCTGCCTGGGGGAGAGGTGGGCAGCTGTGGTGCTCCTCACGTGCTGAGCGCTCCTCCCCACCAGGAACAGCTGCGCTTGCTTACCCCGCCTTCCACTGTCTAATTTGGTTCTAAAACAAGGCAGCAGCCGACAGAGGAGCTGGGATCAGACACCTTCATCTAAGCACAGAACAGGCTGCCCAAGTGACTTCTACCCATGAGGCCTAGAGAGAAGGCGCTAAGGAGTCACGTGATGCACTAACTTTTATTTATTCACTTATAAAGATGACCGCAACAAGGGTGCCGAGTAACACCTTAGATTAACACTAATTATATTATATAAAATTGGTTCATAACAGGATTCAGGAAAGGGAGGGACAACAACAACAAAAATCTCCAAACACTGAAACAAAGTAAAACATTTTTTCTTTTAAAAAACTTAAAATGTTACTTTCCCATAGATTTCCTTAGGCCGGGTTTCAGCCTAAGGTAAGAGGAAACAAGGCTTTGGGCATTTGGAAGAAACTGCAGGTTAAGGTACGGTGCCAAGTGTGGGATGAAAAGCCTGACTTGATGTCAGCTCTCAGGCACATTCCAGACAGAGGCAGGTTCTCAGATGCTCCTGTGCTCTGTTTCATGAACTAACGCAAATTTCCCTTTTCTGGCTGACCCAGTAGTGTATAAAACCCCTCATTTCTACTCCCGCTCAGTCAACTGGTGGGAACCTGGCAGGCACCTGTGGCATCTGCTCGAATGGACTGGAGACTGGACTAGCCGACATTCTTCCTCCCAGAGCCTCTGCGGTAAGCAGCTGGAGGTGAGGTGCGCTGAGAAGAAGGCTGCTCACCTTTGGGAAAACTGGCAATAGTTTCCCTGGTTCCTGGTGAAAACGACCAACCAGAGTCAGTCCATATCACTAGGAGAGGCCAAGGGAAAACAGTTTTCATTAAAAAAAAAAAGGAAGAGTAGAAATTAAAAATATTTAGGATGGCCCAAAGAGATATGCATAAATTTCTTTTTGTTATTAAATCTAAGTATACATTTCCTAAAGTCCAGTTATTAGGTTGAACTGGATGGGAGAGAAGAGAGGCCAACTGGAATTCCCCTCAAGAGTTCGCAGCTTCAGCCTGAGAGGCCCTTGGTTTGCGCTGTGGGAGCCCCTTTTTGAACGAAGGCTTGGGTGGGCTAGGCTCTGAGATGGCTCCAGTTCCATTGGTCCCTGCAGAGTAAGGGCGACTCCGCTCGCCAGCGTTTCCTGGGGCTTGTGGTGGAACACCCTGATACCTGGGCCCGGAAGAATACCATGAGTTGTTTCTATAGCGGCCCACACTGTCATGGCGCCCTGGGTTTGAGGGGTCTGTGGTCTTTTGGCTTTGTGCCCGGTAGCCTTGTCCTCCTCTCCTGTTGCCTGGAAATACCTACAGTGAAGAGAAACAATGCAACGTTCAGGGGGCTCTGTCATGGTCATGCCTGGTTCATTTATGTTTGGTTTATAGCAGTGTTCTGATAGCAAAACCGTGCTTGGGATCAGCTCTATCAGCCAGTCCAGCCTGTCACTTGATCATAATTAGAGCACCTTTACTGATCTCTCCTGGCCTCTCATGCCTAGCTCTTCTCAGGAGTTTCCGTCTCTTTAGATGCCCACAGGAAGAAAGGAAACACAGAAGGAAAGTTACAAGCTCAAAGTCAGATAAGTACCATATCACATGTCTGCAGAGCAGTCCTAAGCCACCAGGGAAGAATGTGCGTACAGCGCAATAAAAGCACACGGTCTGCTGTGCTGCTTGTTATGCTATGAGCTGCAGATTACACCACACTGTGGCCAAGGATAGCACACCTCTCTCATTCCAACCCAGCAAGCTTACAGGACTGGCTTTTTTGTCTTCCAGTTCCAATGCTCTTAGTTCTGAAGACTTATGTACAGCTTTCGACGGCTCTTGTGTTTATTTATCCTTCAAACCAAGGAAAAGAGACTGGATCTCTCTGCTGCTTTCTAGACTTTTCTCTTAGCCCTGGCGGGTTCACTTTTTCTTTCCATTTAGGATTCTCAAGTCCTGCAGCTTTCAGATACACAGTGGTGAACTTGCTACCTGGACTACCCTGAGATGGGTGCACAACTCCCAGTGTGACTAATTACCACACAATACAACCCACAACAAACTGCTAACAAACCAAAGTCAGCTGTCTGGGGCAACGGGAAGTCTCAGTCCGCTGATGGTTTACAATACCATCTCAAACGATTTCTTAGGAACTGAGACAGGATGGATGAAAAAAAGAGTCATGGAGAAAGCCAACTCGGGTCACTCTTCCATGGCACGCTCAGGGCCAGTTTACCTCTCGATGAGCCTGGCAGGGCCGGTCACTGGAGTTCGTCATGGCTGCAGAGGCCTCTCTTGGGGCACAGTTTCTCTTGTTAGCACCTGGGAGGCTGGGGACAGAGGCATCAGGGGAGGAAGAAGCAGCAGAGCCATCACTTGGGCCACTCAAGGACACAGGTGCCACCAAGCTGCATCGAGAGCGGGTTGAGTAGCTGTTCTTTGGATGTGACACTGAAACAGAAACATGTGGACTATGTTGTGATCCTATGATGTTTCACGATGAGCAATTAAGGAAAAGAACTGTTTGCGGGATGTCCCGGTGTGTAAAAGGCTGCACAAGCCTGGCCACATGGGCTGTAAGGTCCAGAACCCGTGTGCAGTGGGAACAGAATCTGCTTCACCAAGTTCTTAAACCCCACTGCTTTGTAAAACATTCCTAGAAAGAGGAGTACAGATTAAACCACACGCCCCCCCCAACCCCCCCAGGGTCTCAGCATATCCTTTACCTAAACTCCTGGTTGTAGACTAAACCCTGGGAATGACAGGAAGGGCCGTATGTTCCAAGGGAACAGTCCCGAAGGACAGACTTTGCAAAGCAAAAACAATGTAAACAATCAAATCTCTGCTAAATCCTTTTTAAATGCAATGATGTAAGGGTACAAGAGTCAGACCAGTTAAGTAGAACTAGAACTTGTGAAGCCTGGTAGTGACGTAAGGTGACAATAGTTATATAAATAGAACTACATATAAATATATTTATATGGTTATATAAATAGTGCTTGTCTTTGCAGCAACCATGTCTTTCCAAGTTTCTTTCTGCTAAAATAGCCCCAAATTCAATAAACCAATATAACCAAAAATTCTTATTATTTTCAATTCAAAATGTTGCCAGATATCAATGGTTTAAAGCCTTCCTCGGATGTCCTCTTGGCTTGAAGCCTGGCCTGTGATGGGTTAACAGTCAGCACTCTGAGGCCACCCTTTCACTCTTTTGTGTTGTGGTACAGTGGAGCAAGCACCATTTATAGCCCCAGTGTCAACACTGAGGAGGAGAGGGGAGCACGTGCCGAGCCTGATCTATTGTTAATATCTGATTACAAACTCCCACTCAGAGGCCCTCTATGTTCTCCCCCTTAAAAAAAGGTTTTATTTTGTGTGTATAAGTGTTTAGCCTGAATATAGACATGCACCGTGTGCCTGGTCCCCGTGCAGCTGAATCTCTTGGAACAGGAGTTAAGGATGGTAGTACTCTACCATGCGGGTGCTCGGAAGCAAACCTAGGTCCTTTATAAGAGCAGCGCTTATGAAGTGCTCTTAATCGCCGAGTCATCTCTTGAGCCCCATGATTTATTTTTATATGTGTCTCTGTGTGTGGAAGTGCCCACAGAGGCCAGAAGAGGGATGCCTGGGGCTGGAGTGATGGTGACTCATAGCTACCCAACATGGGCCCTGGGAACTGAACTCTGGTCCTTTGGGAGAGCAGCAAGTCCTTTCAACCCCCAAGCTGCCTCCAGCCCAGCTCTTTCCCAGTCACGGTGTCACCACTTAAGGGTCTCTTATGTGCCTAGCGAGACAAGAACTGTTGTGTCTGCTTGAAGGAATGAAAAAGGTCCAGGCTTCAATGCTACAGCAGGTTTGCCCTGTTGCCTCGGGTGCCTGCCCCTCACACTGCTGTATCTCACACCTCAACTCAGCAGAACAGAATGGAAAAGAGGGCTCTGCCGGAGGCTGGGGCACCTGGAAGATGGAGGCAAGAGAAGTGGGAGTTTAAGACCAGCCTTGGAGCCTAGCAGTAGTGGCGCACGCCTTTAATCCCAGCACTCGGGAGGCAGAGGCAGGCAGATCTCTGAGTTTGAGGCCAGCCTGGTCTACAGAGTGAAAAAAAAGACCAGCCTTGGAGACTTAGCAAGTTTGTAGCCAGCAGTCTAGACTCCAAAAGAACAAAAACTATCTCATACTTCAGGACTGGCAAATACTAGCCTTTACAGTCAAATGGATTCCTAGGTAGCCCATTGAGTGTGTGCAGTGGACAGGCCAGTCGGCACGTGTGCCTTCACCACCAGAGGACAGTCTCCTCAGCAGCTAAGGTCCGGCTCTCACCCCCTCTCTCACCTTGTCCAAAAGAATCGATGCTCTGTTTCAGAGTCTCCACATCACAGGTGAAGCGCGCCACCCTTCCAAGATCTTCGTCATACTTCCGCTCACTGACAAAGTGCTGGAGAAGAGGGAGAAAAGGTCCCAGGTAAGACAAGCACTGCACACAGAATTAAAACCACATCCACATCTACAGACGGGAACAGAAGTCTCTTTAACTTTCTTATCCTTACTGCTTTCAAGTTTGTTAGATGACCATTCCATTACCAATACTGAGTAACCAGACAAATACACTCATTTTCTCAAGGGCCTAAAGACAAGCTTCATAGTTGGATGAAATGTTATAAATAGTCAGCAACCAATGGTTATAACCTTTAGGAATGGGGAGGGAGGGAGGAAGGGAGGGAGGGAGGGAGGGAGGGAGGGAGGGAGGGAGGGAGGAAGGAAGGAAGGAAGGAAGGAAGGAAGGAAAATTTAAAGAACCATCTTCCTACTGGAGCACCCTCCACATGGGACCATTTTACACAGAAGCAGAGGCAGCCTGTGCTCATGGCTCCCACAATGACCCCGTTAGGTAGAGGGTTTGTTGTCCTTCCGGAGAAACCTCCTAAGAAAAGCCATATTGTCTCCTTATAAAATAGGACTTCAGAGTCTTTGAAATAGGAGCAATTTCTTGAGATGAAAAACCATTCACGTGGAAAGGCAAGGCTACAAACGAGACATCTGTGCTGCAAGCGATTTAATCCTTTTAAAGGCAGACTGTGCTGACCAGCCCACTGGGCCAAAAGCTCACCATACTATGGAAAGTATGTGACAAGATCATGTCAGGAATGAGGCACCTGTAGGGATCTATGAGACAAACAGTGTCTCGGTGTCCGGCATCTTCCCTCTACCCACCCACACTGAACAGGAGGAGGTGAAACACCAAGTTCAGGGGTCAGAGAAAGTGGGCACCAGCTGAACTCCTGCCTGGAGCACACCTCCTCACTGGGAAGTCGATGTCCGCTTCAAACAGGTCCGAATTCTTGGAATGTATCCAGAAATACCAATAGGGAAAGGAGAGAAAAATTACCATTGAGATTTGACATCCTAAAATTTCCGAGCACACTGCAGCTTAGGAGAGCACACAAACTCCCTGTAATGGTGCTTTCAGATACAGAATATCTGCCTCATATTAATTCTGAAACAAATTCTAGGGTTTGTTGAGCCAAAGACATAATAGAAATGACAGAAGTACAATGATCTGGAAGTAAGACACTTAAATTGCACAGCACCCACTTCAGTGCGTTAAAACGTGGAAAGAAACAGATTAGAGTCTTAGTCAGCCCGCACGAGCACTTCTAGAAACCTTTTAGCCTCGTAGGAAGAGAACAGATGACGCCCAGGGGAGCCACAAGTCTCATCTAATTACAAAGGGGTTTCTGGTGTCTCCCAAGCAACTGAATGAGACTGAGTGGCACCAGTGTGAGGGGGACACCATCCGGTGTCGCAATGAACTGTCGGGGAACAGGAACGTCAGTCACTGACAATTCACACCTGCCGGCTCTCACACACCAATCAGTTCTCAGGGGAGGAGTGGGGTCTGTGTGAACTCGGACCTGGGAGGGCCTAGCTTACCTTACCCCATGCCTGTCCTGTCTCCAGGCCATCCTAGTGGCGGTGAAAGGCTGAGGAATAGAAAGCCCCCTCTCCTGCCCCCGAAAGCTTCCTGTTTATAAATGACTTAGAGCACACTTTCCACGGGGACCGACGAACGATCCAGCGTCTCTGGGGGTCGCACACTTATTCTCAGAAATACTTTTTTTTTAACAATTCATGTACTTTTCTTTATGTGTAACTAGTAATTGCTTGAGTCTGTGTATGTAAACTTCATGTGTACCTGGTGCCCTAGGGGGCCTTGGACAGAAGAGGGTGTTAGAGGCCCTGGAACTGAAGTCACAGATAGTTGTGAGCCACCGTGTGAGTGCTGAGAATTGAAGCCGGCTCCTCGGCAAAGCAGCAAGCGTTCTTAACCACAGAGCCTTATACACTTCTCATCCCCCCAACACACTCCCCCCACCAAAGTTTATTTATTTTTATTTTATGTATATGAGTGTTCTGACTGCATGTACGTACATGTAGACTATGAGGCCAGTTACTCTGAAATTGGAATTACAGATGGTTGTTAACTGCCACGTGGGACTGGAAAAGCAATCAGTGCTCTCAACCTGTGAGCCAGCTCTCCAGGGCTCCAAACATTATAATTTATAAAAGTTAAAGATACCAGGCAAGCTTGGTGCTCACATTTGTAATCCTTACACTCAGGAGGCGCAGGCAAGAGTGTCTGAAAGTTGAGGCTCCTTTGGGCTACACAGTGAGAAAGGCCTTAGACAAACAATAAAGGTATGAACGCTAACTTCAGAAGTGTTTATGAGGAGATTAAAATACAGTAAAGATCTTATATTGTTAACATTTCTCTATAAAACAAGAATTGAGCAAACTGTTAAAAGCATGCGTTCTAAGCTAGTGTGCCACGGACTACTTAGTACTGATTACAGTCTAGTGAGCCAGACAGATTTACCACCTAAAACTCTAACTGCCATGAAAGCCCAATACAGAGGACATGACAGGAGTCAGGAAGAGGGGAGCCCAACACTGGCTCGGGGCAGATGAGAAACAAGAGTCGAGTCCTTTAGACAGGAGGGTCATCGAGTGTCTGCAAATGGCTCGTTAACATGACTAGAGGAAGAACACAAAAGGAGCCTGGGGTGGCACAGGGTGGCACGAGGGTGATGTCAGAGCCAGGGCATACAGAGCCCCGCAGTCAGTGTAAGGATCATAGTGCTCATCCTAAAGTGTGAGCAGGTGTGAAGCAGGGGCGATCAGGACAACTGGGAAGACTCAACCAAGCCCACCACAGAAGGCTAAGCAACAGGTGACGGTGCTCAAGATCTTTATGGTGAAATGGAAACGAAAACAAGATTCAACAGCAAGTTCAAGGATGGGCAGGATCTCCTGACAGACTTAATTCGAGAAATGCAGACATTTCCTAAGATTTCCTACCAGAACAACTGGATCGATGACAGAACCATTTAAAAGAAAAAGTCTGGTAAGGGGTCAAGCTCAGAAGGGCAGCCCATGGGTTTAGGATGTTAGGTGAAGCCATGACTCCTGGAGATTTGCTGTGCTGGCTGGTCCAGAGAGTCAATGAAAGAAGAAGGGAGTTTCACCTTGATATCGGCCCTGAGTTCAACCAACTGCTCCTCTGACATGCGAACGGCCACATCTGTCATCTTCTTTAGAAACTCCGCTTTCTTCTGCCGGCTGAGCAAGATTTCCACTGTGGAAGAAAAGGGAGCGTCACGTTTATGCTGCAGTTAGAGGAGCAGTGAGCACCTGCCTCAGTGTGTGTCCCGACAGTCAAGGGCCTAGCTGCCTGCCCACTCACACAGAAGCTGAAGATACCAGAGGCTCAGCTTCCAGCTGAGGGGTCTCTGAAGGTAGTTAAAAGACAAACACGTATGAATTACAGGACTTATAAAATCATCTCCCATTTCTCTCTCCTCTTCCTAACCCCTACCCCCCAGTTTCTTCTCAAGAAGTATACATATGAAGACAGAAATATGTATAACACTTGACACAAATTTCACCAAGAACAAACAGATACAAAATTAAAAGCAAAAGCACACCCCTACCCCCCCACCTCTGACTTTGTTGTCTCTGGTCAGAGAACCACTAACAACTTCCATTGCATAGTCCAAACACTGTTTCTTTATGTAGAGCACAGACCTCTCCCTTCCTCAAACCGAGTCTATAAGACACACCATCTTCCCTTTACCAGAGTCACTGTTAACCTGCTGTTCGTGTCTCACTCTACAAACACACCCAATTAGTACATCAACTGATGATACATATTCAAGCTCTTATACTCTTCTTTTTTTTTTTTTTTTTTTTTTTTTTTTGGTTTTTCGAGACAGGGTTTCTCTGTATAGCCCTGGCTGTCCTGGAACTCACTTTGTAGACCAGGCTGGCCTCGAACTCAGAAATCCGCCTGCCTCTGCCTCCCGAGTGCTGAGATTAAAGGCGTGCGCCACCACGCCTGGCTATACTCTTCTTTTTTAAAAAGCACCTGTTTCTACAGATATGGTAAAGAACAGATTAAAAAATAATAATGATAAAAAAGTCCTCCCTAGGAAGCCAAGCTGGGAGCTGTCAGACAAATAAGCCAAGAAACTTCACCACCAGCCTAGGAACTGATATCCAGCAAGGTTGTCCTGAGACAGCATCTCATTCTGAAGCCCAAGCCTGTCTGAACGCTGCAGCACAGGATGGCATGTGATCTTCTGCCAGCCCAACCTTCCACACACTGGAATTACACACTTAAGCCATGATGCCCAGCTCTGTCCTGCAAGAGTTGGTCACTGTTTTCTCTTTCATTCTTTCTTTTGTTTCTTTTTCATTTTGGTTTTTCAAGACAGGGTTTCTCTGTGTAGTCCTGCCTGTCCTGGAACTCACTCCGTAGACCAGGCTGACCTCAAACTCACAGAGCTCTGCCTGCCTCTGCCTCCCGAGTGCTGGGGTTAAAGTGTGCACCACCGCCGCTACCACCTGGTGGCAGGAATTCTTACTCTAATTCTCTTTTTCTGTGATGTAACCTAGAGGAAGGGGACATGGTCTCTTCCTTTAGTTTATGGACCCAAGCCCCAACATGCCATCTCTGGCCTGATGAGAGCTCTAGTTATTCAGAGGATGAGGCCTTTCAGACAAAGGGACCAAACCATTATGCTTTGAAGAGATGGCCACTGACAAGAAATTGGGGTGTATCTATTCAATTTATTTAATAAATAACCTTTAGCTTTTTACCTTATTTTATACACATATACACATGGGTGTTTTTGGCTGCATGCATGTGTGTGTACCGTGTCTGTGCTCTCAGAGGCCAGAAGGGGGCATTGGAATTGGAATTAACAGATGGCTGTGAGCCACCATGTGGGTGCTGGAAACTGGAGCCAGGTCCTCTGCAAGAACAGCACTCTTAACCACTGACCCATCTCCTAGCCCCCTTTAAAGGGGTCTATTTATTATTTTATAATAAAGAGGGTCACTGGGCAGCTGAAGCAGAGGATTGCGACAAAGCCTGTTAAAAGAGTAAGGCCCTTCTCCTTTTCTTCCTGTCAGAAGCCCCAGGTTAAGCCAGGTCTGAGGACTCATGCCTATGACCTGAACATCTGGACAACTGAGGCAGGACTGTGATGGCAAGGCTAGCCTGGGCCATATACTGAGTTCTAGGCTGGTCTCAGCAATACAGCAAGTCCCTGCCTTGAGAAATCAACCCAAAATGTATCAAATCAAAATAAAAATGTTGAGTACCAATGTTCCTGGGTCCACACCTAGTTTGGGCTTTGCTCCAGATGACATGGTGTGTGCCCTAGCTCAGCTTCAACACTGATGTGAGGGAGCAGAGGGTGGGCCCAACAGGAAGCTCTAGCTTACAGCGCTCTAAAGAGTCATGTGATGCTCACCCCTCCCTTAACGAATCCTTGGGAGTTATCTTTTGACCAGAGCATGCTGTGAAGGTGGCTAGAAAGGAGAGAGGAACCTGGGTCCCAATGTTACCCCTTCTGACATTCTAACAAATATATAGCAATGCCCTGCTAGTTATATATTAGTTATCTCTGGGCTTCTTCACAAGAGAACAGGAAATGCATTTACCTAGGTCTCTCTATTGTGTGTAGTCACACATAACTGACACATACAGAACCTTACACCCAGGGCCGTGAGACAGCTAGCAATGCCGTGCTTGCTTTGTAAGACCATCCCAGCCAAAGCCTCAGAACCTAAGAAAGCCAGGTGCAGTGCACACATGGAGCCAGATAGCCTTGGGTGTCTTCCCTCAAATACCAATTACTTTTTTCCCTGAAAGTCAAGGAGGCAAGACTGGCTGCCAGCGAGTGACAGGGGTCTGGCCTGCCTCTGTCTGCCCCACTCTGCGGATTTCAAATGTGGATTCTGGAGACTGGGCTCAAGCCTTGTGCCTTTTACTGACTGAACTATCTCTGAAGATCAACACTTGACTTTCATTCCTTCTGTCTTTTTATTTTTGTTTTTTCGAGACAGGGTTTCTCTGTGAAGTCCTGGCTGTCCTGGAACTCACTCTGTAGACCAGGCTGGCCTCGAACTCAGAAATCCGCCTGCCTCTGCCTCCCAAGTGCTGGGATTAAAGGCGTGCGCCACCACCGCCCGGCTTCTGTTTTCTATAGTACACTGAAACTGTCTTCAGACAGTCTAGAAGACGGAGTCAGATCTTGTCACAGATGGTTGTGAGCCACCATGTGGTTGCTGGGATTTGAACTCTGGACCTTCGGAAGAGCAGTCAGGTGCTTTTACCCACTGAGCCATCTCACCAGCCCTTCTTTCTGTCTTTTAAAAAAGATTTGTTTCCACATGTGTGAGTACTTTGCCCACCTGTATCTATGTCGGCCACATGTATGCCGTGTGCCTGTGGAGATCAGAGGAGGTTATGGCACCCCCTGGCACTGGAGGTATGGCGTTTGTGAGCCGTCACGTGGGTACTGGGAGTTGAACGTCAGTTTTGGTGAAGATTGAGAGTTCTTAAGTGCTGAGCCAGCTCTCCAGCCTAACACCGATTTTCTTAACGGCTATAAAAGACCTACTTACTGGTTTACTCCCACCTGTCAATCACACCCACCTCAGCTCCTCTCAGCCTCCAGCATTCTTACAGATTTCAAGATTGAGAAAATATGTTTTAAGGATTTAAAATTTTTTAAATTTAATTTTCTATGTGTGAGTGTTTTGTCTGCATGTACACCTATGCACCGGCACTGTGACACACAAGCAGGACCTGCAGAGCTCAGAAGGGGTGCTGGATCTCCTGAAACTGGAGTTACAGGGGGTGGTGAGGCATCATGGCGTGGGTGCTGGGAACTGAACCCTGGTTCTCTGGAAGAGCAACTAGTGCTCTTAGCCACTGAGTTCTCTCTTCAGCCCTCAATAACACTTCATACACATCACATGACTCAGAAAATCAACCAGGGCTGTGTGGTTAAAAAATGGCTTTGTGATTATGAGCACTGGCTCAAGCAGAGGATCCAGGCTCGAGTACCATCACCCACATACATGGCAGCTCACAACTGCCCAGAGAGCCCACGCTCTCTTCTGGCCTCTCTGGGCACATGATACACATGTGATGCTGCACAGACACACATGTACACAAAACACCCACACACATAAAATGAAATAGTCAATTTTGGCTGACTGTGGGTCCCAGCAGGTGGATCCTCTGTGAGTTCGAGGCCAGCCTTGTCTACAAAGAGAGTTCTAGGCCAGCCAGGACCCACAGTGAGATCCTGTCTCAAACAAACAAACAAACAAACAAACAAGAAATCAAACACATTTTTTTTTTGAGAAAAAAAATAAAACAAAAAGATATGATACTGGACAAGTCACATTTTCCCCAAAAGTTTCCTCACATGTCAAATAAAAAATAAAACAAGAAAACAAACCTATTTCAAAGTATCAAAACAAAGACCATATATGAATGTGCACAGAGAAACTCGGAGTGCCGGGCGGTGGTGGTGCACTCCTTTAATCCCAGCACTCAGGAGACAGAGGCAGGCGGATTTCTGATTTCGACGCCAGCCTGGTCTAAAAGTGAGTTCTAGGACAGCCAGGGCTATACAGAGAAACCCTGTCTCGAAAAAAACCAAAAAACCAAAAAACCAAAAAAAAAAAAAAAAAAAAAAAAAAAAAAAGGAGACACTCGGAGCTTTGAAATACTACCGATAAAGCATCACAATGAGCGTTCTTGTCAGCACTGCTAAGGGAGGATGACATCTCATCACTATGAACAGGCAACTTCAGAGTAAGCAAAGATAAAGATGTAAAACTGATGAAGTTGGGCACAATTATGTAGCTTTTAATTTTAATAACTGGTCCAAACTGGGTGATGGGGCGCTGCTGTGTTCGTGCTTGCAGGTGTGTGAGCAATGCAGAGAGCTTCGGGTGGCTTCCTCAGCTGTTCTCCAGCACAGATGACATAAGGGTCTCTCAGCAAACCTAGAGGTCTTGTTTTGGCTAGACTGGCTGGACAGTGAGCCCTGTGTCCTACATGTCTTTGTGTCCAGCTCTAGGGTTACAGACCCACACTGCTGCACTCAGTTTTGATGTGGGTACCACAATTTGAACTCTGTGCCTCCTGCTTGTGAAGCTGAAGCAGTTTATCCCACAGGTCATCTCTCAATCCCCTTCCCACTGCTTGGCTTAGGACACGGTCTCTCACTGGGATCTCAGCCTTGCCCGGTGCTTGGCTTAGGACACGGTCTCTCACTGGGACCTCAGCCTTGCCCGGTGCTTGGCTTAGGACACGGTCTCTCACTGGGACCTCAGCCTTGCCCGGTGCTTGGCTTAGGACACGGTCTCTCACTGGGATCTCAGCCTTGCCCGGTGCTTGGCTTAGGACACGGTCTCTCACTGGGACCTCAGCCTTGCCCGGTGCTTGGCTTAGGACACGGTCTCTCACTGGGACCTCAGCCTTGTCCGCAAGTGTCAGGTGTGTATTTCCCCTTTGCTTTTTCTTTTTTTTGGTTTTTCGAGACAGGGATTCTCAGTGTAGCCCTGGCTGTCCTCGAACTCAGAAATCCGCCTGCCTCTGCCTCCCGAGTGCTGGGATTAAAGGTGGGCGCCACCACGCCCAGCTTTATTTCCCCTTTTCCAGGGCTGGAGTTAGATATGTGCCCACACACCCAGCTTCTAACACATAGATTCATGCCAGAACAGCAAGAACTTTATTGGCTGAGCCATCTTCCTAGCTCTCTAAAAGATACACACTTCTTTGTGTGCATATTATATATTTGTATATGATTGTTTTGCCTGAAGGTATGTCTGTCTACCCTGTGTATGCCTGGTGCCCATGGCGGTCACAACAGGGCATCAGATCACTTGGAACTGGAGTTACAGGCAGTTCTTAGCCACCCTGTGGATGTTGGGAGTAGAGCCCAGGTCCTCCAAAGGAGCAGTCAGTGCTCTTAACTTCTGACCCAGTGCTCTAGCCCCTAAAAGATGTATTTTTAAAAAGCACCCTTTTCTCAAAAGTAAGGACTGTGCCTTTTTACCAGTTTTAGTTTATCTGAACCTTTATCCTGTAAAAGAACCAAAGGACAAGAATAGGCTATATAGCTGGGAAATTTAGAGATTCTAAAGGACAAGAACAGGCTACATAGCTGGGAAGTTCAGACATCTCAAGATACACTATTTAGTGCTTATGCACCTACTTCTGAGAAGCAGGCAGCATCTCTGCTGTATTCTCCACACTTCCCTGTGTTCAGCGGTCTCAGGCCCCACTTCCCATGGCTGTGGTCACAGGCACAGTGACTTGTGAGCTACCACCTCAACCTAACAGAGCGTTCCTATTCTTATAGCTTGAGGGTAGGTTAAACGACCTTCCCACACAAGTTCAATCTCATGAAGATAAAACCCACCGCTGGACCACGGGAACGGCTCAGCGGGGTAAAGTACACCACGCACACCTGACCCCTAAGTCCTGGGTGGAAGGAGAGAATCAGTCCGGAAAGCTTTCCCTTGACCTGCACATCGGTGCTGCACACCCGCACTCAAAACCACCGTCATGTCTGCCTCTTCTGTGAAAAACCACACCAACTGCCCAGGCAAGGCTACTGCGCTACGATCCTGAATTCTCAGCTCACTGCCTTCTCCTTACTCTCTGATTACAGACACTCAATAGGATCATCCTGAAGTGGAAAAACAAAGGAAATTCCACGACAGGAGACAACAAGAGCACACGCTTAACTGTAGGAGCATGGGAGGTCTTCTCTGACCATCCTGATAATTCTGCTTTATCAAAAAATAAAAATAGTAACAATAAAAAATTCCAAGAAGGGGCTGGTGAGATGGCTCAATGGGTAAGAGCACCGACTGCTCTTCCAAAGGTCCAGAGTTCAAATCCCAGCAACCACATGGTGGCTAACAACCATCCGCAACGAGATCTGGCGCCCTCTTCTGGAGTGTCTGAAGACAGCTACAGTGTACTTACATATAATAAATAAATAAATCTTTAAAAAAAAAAAAAATTTCCAAGAAAAGCAAAAC
This sequence comes from Mus caroli, assembly GCF_978045245.1. NCBI lineage: Eukaryota > Metazoa > Chordata > Mammalia > Rodentia > Muridae > Mus > Mus caroli. The sequence goes on from NW_028227271.1 coordinate 4,920,101, forward strand.
GAAAGGCGGCTCAGGTGCCTACAGCGTGCTTCCTTTCCTACGGTCGACCGGGACACCGTGATGCAATCTCTTATAAATTAAATTCTACACTCAGAATGCTAAAGATTTGGGGAAAACATTTAAAACTCGTATGAAGAATTAATATGTCAGCACAGTACAACTGCTCAAGACTGACTGATTAATTGATAAAGTCATATTTGTTTTACTGATTGAGTGTGTATACATAAACTATAACTGTAGACTATAACACTAAGCTTTGACTGAGAGGTAGCAACCTATTATTTGTATGGCTGATAGTTTTTAAGTCTCTATGTAGACCAGGCTGGCTTCAAACTCCCCAAGACTGGCCTGCCTCTGCCTTTCAAGTGCTAGAACTGCTTGCACCACGCACCACCACGCCCTGGCTCAGTCACAGCTTTAATCAAATATCAACCATCTTACTTGCTTCAGCTTTCACTTTATCCATCTCAGCAAGCAGTGCCACTTCTCGATCCATTAAACTGGGGGGAAAATGAGAAAGAGAAAAGGGTTAGATGAGAAACTCCTACCCAAATAGTACACAGTTAATAATGGGGAACTAGCAACTGTCTCACTAAAAGCACACTGCTAAGAAACAATGTATGGACTGCATGATAGTCTGGTGTCATATTCTCAACAAAGAAGATTTTAAAAGATTCTCAATACAAGGCCCCCATTCCCTCTGTTCCTTGTCATAGAGCAGGCCAGCTAGCTACTGGAAATCAGGAGTTTAGAACCAGCAGATGGCAGCACCAAGCCACAGAACTTTCTTAGTTATGCTAACTTTCAAGTACTTCTGGAAATTACTTATTTCCACAATTTTTGGTTTATTCTTTTATTAAAAAATATGGTCTCACTATGTATCTTAGCTGTCTTGGAACTCTATGTAGATCAGGCTAGTCTTGAACTCACAGAGATCCACCTGTCTCGGTGTCTTAATTGCTGAGATTAAGGTGTGCACCATGGTGCTGAGCTTGGTTTATATAGTGATACTGTTTCTAGTTTTACAAGGCAGTGTGTCTGTAAGGGCACAGGGAAGTGGTCCAATGTTAGGATCGACATACCCAAGGTATGCCAAGTGCTGCACCAAGTCCAGGAGTGCTATAGTCCTTACAATCAGCCCTTAGGATAGAGTACAGCCCCGAGGATACAGTATGACCCTTATGATACAGTGTAGCCCTGACGATAGAGTAATAGCCCTTACAATACAGTATAACCCTTATATGGTACAAACTGATTTCATTTCCTTTCTTTTCTTTTTTTATTTTTATTTTTTTTATTTTTGGTTTTTCGAGACAGGGTTTCTCTGTATAGCCCTGGCTGTCCTGGAACTCACTTTGTAGACCAGGCTGGCCTTGAACTCAGAAATCCGCCTGCCTCTGCCTCCCAAGTGCTGGGATTAAAGGCATGTGCCACCACCGCCCGGCTCTTTTCTTTCTTTAAAGATTTATTTATTATATATGAGTACACTGTAGCTGTCTTTGGACACACCAGAAGAGGGCATCAGACCACATTGCAGATGGTTGTGAGCCACCGTGTGGTTGGTGAGAATTGAACTCAAGACCTCTGGAAGAACAGTCAGTGCTCTTAACCAGAGCCATCTCACCAGCCCATAAACTGATTTCTGATTAAAAAAAAAAAATTAATAGTAATCAAAAGGGATGGGATTAAAAGTTCCTTATAGTTTTTTCTCCCTTCTTGAGTATGAGGAATCAGACCAAGGGCTTTGTATATGTGGGGCAAGCACGGACTCCTGATTTTCTTCTTTTCTTGCAGTTGGAGGTGGACACAGGGCCTTGTGCGCTATGCTGACACTAGCACTGGAGCTCGGCTCCCAGACAAAGTCTTGCTCTGCAGCCCAGGCTGACTGTGAACTCCTCAGCTGCGCTTCAGCAACCTGAGCACTTGGTTACAGGTCTGTGTTGCTAATTCTGAAGTTACGAATCCTCTATTTCTTAGATTTTATTGTTGTTGGATTTTTAAAATTGCTTTTCTGTGTAGCCCTGCTTGTCCTGAAACTCACAGTATAGACCAGGCTGGCCTGGAACTCAGAGATTCACCTGCCTCTGCCTCCTGGGTGCCAGGATTAAAGGCCTGCACTACTCCATCCAGTTACTTAGACTTTTAGTACACATTATGTGTGTAGTGTATGCAGACTGTCAGAATCAGCGCACAGGAGCCCACTCTCTCCTGTCTCCATGTGAGTCCTAGCTAAAATTCAGGCTGCCTGATGTGGTGACAGGTACCTTCACCCACTGAGCCATTCCATCAGCCTGAAATGTCTCCTTTTTAATAAGACTTGCAAAGGCAACCATATACATGCCTATTCAATTTAGCTTACTGCATAATTACACCAGCACAAAGTAGTTAGTATAGTAGTTAATACTGGAAGAAATGCATTAGCATACAAAGCAGGGTCATTTCAGAGAGGCAAATCCTTCACAGAAGTCCAGTCTGATGACTATGCACATTAATAAGCAGACTTGCTAATCAAGAGGTGGCTGTGAGGTGGGCAGCTCATGCCCCGCTGAGAAACCTTCCCGCCTTGGCAGTGCTTTGGAATTCCCAGAAGCCATGACTGGGACAGGAGCTGCCAGGACGACAGCGTCATACTGCCAGCCTCCTGTTGCCAGCTCACCTTAGGATGCACACACTGTGCGTAGCAGGTAACAGGCTCTTTGACAAAGCTTATAAAATATGTACTAAAGACGTCAGGAAAACGAGCAAGCTGCTCACATCCCCTAGCCTTCACTGTCAACCACGGAACTGCACAGTGTTGTCCACAAATCAAGTTCTGTGACAGGGCCAGACCTTCCTTGTGGACATACGAGCTGCTACATTGTGACGGCAGTCTTTCCACTGTAACAACGAAGGGTTATAAACTTTGGTTTCTTAACGATTCACTGGAGAGCATAAGAAAATTCATAGGCAGCACACTGACTAGCAATGCAATATTATGAGACCGCCCCTAACATTTTTCCAGACTGAAAACTAGCTGAGCACAGCCAGAGTTAGGTTACTCATCACTGACACTTTCAATGGGGATCCCGCTGTGCACCCGGCCTGCCTGCTTCACTCTCCTTTAGGAGGACAATGTAGCAACCAACTATACTTGCTCTGGACTTTCCACTAAGCAACTTTTACAGCCTAAGCCTATGCATCACTGACCTTAAACTACGAATTCCCACACCTGACCTACAGTGATGCATGTACAGAGTAATGCACATACTTGTGACAAATATAGAGGTAGAAAGCAACCTCATGATGAATATCCCCGGCACACATTTGTGGAAAATGTGGGCCACAATGTTTGGCTACTGCTAGATTACAAACAATACTGGCAACACTGTTCGCCATCTGGGCCAATTGAACTCAATGACTTAATCCATTGTAAAACTCTTTTTCTATAAGTATCCCTTATTTCTTCTACATGTGAAGTTTTCTGTACTGTTCCATAAAGGAGAGAGCAAAGAAAGCCCTTTTAGGGACACACATATACAACCTTTTTTTTTTTTTTTTTTGGTATCTTTTATCTTTTTCTGTATGAATGTTTTGCCTTGCATGTATGTCTGTTTGCCGTGTGTGCCTGATCCTTGTAGAGGTCAGCAGAGGGCACCAGATCCCCTAGTATAGGAGTTACAGGCAGACAGGAGCCACTGTGGGTGCTGGGAATCAAACCAGGTCCTCTGCAAGAACTGTGGAGTCGTCTCTCCAGTCCCCTTATGCTCACTCCTGCTTATGTGACAGCGGGGAAAACAATGTGCTCAGTCCATGCAACTGACAGCATGAGCCCTCTCTTAAAGAGTTAGTTTACATTTCTGTACCAAAGACCAGTCAAAACTTAGTAAAGGTTTGCTTTGCAAGTCCAAGGACCCGCATCCAATTGACAGAACTCATGTAAAATGCTGGGCATGGAGACACACACTTGTAACTGGGAGGCAGACACTAGTACATACATGCTTGGGACTGTTAGCTGGCCAATCTAGCTTAACTGGTGAGTTCTATGCCCATGAGAGATCCTCCCTGAGTAGAGGTGGATAAAGCTGGGCTCACACCTTTAATCCTAGCACTCTGGAGGCAGAGGCAAGCAGACCTCTGTGGGTTCAAGGCCAGCAAGGTCCTCACAACAAGTATCAGGGCTAGCCAAGGCTACCTATAAAACCAAACCAAAACACAAAAATTCAAATCTGCATACACACACACACACAGAGGTAGACTGGGGCTGGAGAGATGACTCAGTGTATAAAGCAGTGGCTGCGCTTTTCAGAGGACCCAGGTTCAATCCCCAGCACCCACATGGAGGCTCCCAACTGTTCAGGAGATCCGATGCCCTCTTCTGATTGCAACAGCCACCACACACACATGTGAGACACAGACACATATGCAGGCAAAACATTCATACACTTAAAATAAATCTAATTTTTTAAAAACATTTAAAAATAAAGACCGAGTTCCTAAGGAGGGATCTTGAGGCTGCTCCCTCCACATGCACCGCCCCCCCAATGCACATAAATGCATTTCAAAGACCAATGAAAAGTAGCAATTACTTTCTTTTGTTTGTCACGTTGCCACGGCAACATCCACGGAACTATCTTGGCCTTGGTTCCGAGTTAACAGGAGTGGGAAACAGAGCTGGATCAGGATTTCTAACTTCCCATTAAAGAGTTTACAGCTCTTTATGATAGAAAAATAAACATTAAAGTTAGCAACGGCTCTTGTTACAGGTACAGGTACCACAAGATGGCTTCACAGCTGCTAAGAATGCCGTCTTCTTAGGTTGTTCATTTAAGGAAGGCACCTCGGACAGTGTTATGCAATTTCCAAACACTCTACCAGCACACACAGGCATATACACCACGGGTCTATCCTTTTACATTTTCAATATTTTTCAAAGTTTTCATCATAAAAGGTTGGAGAAACGTGTCTACCACAACACAAACTGAGAAGACGGAAGTTAAATCAGAAACGTTAGGTATCAGGGGAGAGGCTCCTTTTTTTTTTAAACAATCAAAACCAATAATTTATTGTAACTCAACTTTCTAAACCAGACAGTTAACTAGATTTCCCTATCTGTCGCTGACCTACACAGTGGTTCTGGAATGTAACGGTGGCTGAGAGATTAGGAAGGACTATGTTGTGAAGTAACCATTTTAGATCTGAGGAGGAAAGGCTCTTTCAGGCAGGCAGGCAGGCTTTCCGTGACCTCGCTCACGCTGACACCTCGGGCGCTGGGCTTCTCCCAGGGCTCCCCTCAGCGGCAGTGCGCACCACTGTGCACTGGGGCATGGCTAATGCGACTTGCTCAGCATGGCTGGGACCTGGAAAGGTCTTAGGATCTCTCTCTCTCTCTCTCTCTCCCCCTCCCTCTCTCTCTCTCTCTCTCCTTTTCTTTTTGAGACAGGGTTTCTCTGTGTAGCCCCTGGCTGTCCTGGAACTCACCTTGCAGACCAGGCTGGCCTCAAACTCACAGAGACTCACCTGCCTCTGCCTCCCAAGTCCTTAGATTAAAGGCGTGCATCACCACCACCTGGCTTGGGGAAATAACTTCTGTATCTTTTCTTTAATCAAGTAATATGCTTTGCTTACCTGGTCACTATCATTAGGGAAAACACTGATAGCTGACTGGTCTCTATCCCCCCTGCCCTGCCCCAGCACCGCACCCCCCCCCCACTCCGCCCCAGCCAGGCCTTCTTATCACACTGTGATTGCTGAACTTATTTTAAAGCTTTTGTTCAACTTATTGGTCAGAGCAGCTGCTACTGCAGCAGCATCACCACTAGCGGCTCTGAGATACATTCTGTGCCTGTGACTGCACACAAGGCCTTCGACTGACGTCCCTAACACGTTACTAGTCATTTTGATTCTAGCCTTGCCTTCAGGTGCTCCTTGGTATCAAAAATAATTATTACTTATTCATGGTTACTGCATTAGAAAAACAGTATTTTACATACAACTGTGGTGATCTCAAAACCAATTACATAACCAGATAATACTCTAAACCACGCAGTAATATTCCCAGGAAGTATTTTTACTTGATTTTATTTTCTCAAAACTTAAAACAGCCAGGCAGAGTGGCTCGTGCCTTTAATCCCAGCACTCAGGAGGCAGAGGCAGCAGATCTCTGTGAGTCTGAGACCAGCATGGTCTAAAGGGCAGCCTGAGCTACACAAAGAAATCCTGTCTTGAAAAACCAACCACCCAACCAAAAGCCCTTAAAGCACATTTTTCAGAAATTGAAGCGGAGCCATTGAAAACTATCTTCTTTTTTTAAACAATTTTTATTAGATATTTTCTTAATTTACATTTCAAATGCTATCCCGAAAGTCCCTTATACCCTCCCCCTGCCCTGCTCCCCAACCCACCCACTACTCCTGCTTCCTGGCTCTGGCATTCCCCTGTACTGGGGCATATAATCTTTGCAAGTCCAATGGGCCTCTCTTCCCAACGATGGCCGACTAGGCCATCCTCTGCTACATATGCAGCTAGAGACATGAGCTCTGGGGGTACTGGTTAGTTCATATTGTTATTCTTTTTTTCTTTTTTTTCCTGTTTAAGACTTTATTCTTTCCATTTACAGCAAGTAAAAGAGAATTATCAATAGTTTTTTGTTTCTTAAGTTTGTTTTTTGAGATGGTCTCTCTACATTTCCATGGTTGTGCTGGAACTCACTATGTAGACGAGGCTGACCTCAAACTTGTAAGATCTGCCTACCTCTTCCTCTGGAGAACTAGGATGTGAGGCCTGTGCCTTCACACCTGGCAGCAGTTAAGGATATGAGGAATTTGCCCACACGTATGTCTGTGAACCGCCTGAGTGCCCTTGGAGGCCAGCAGGCGGCTTTCATTTCCTGGGGACTGGCGTTCCAGATGATTGGGAGCCTCTCTGTATGGGAAAGCAACAGATGCTCGTAGGTGCTGAGCCAGAGCCATCTTTCTGGCCCCCGTAGTTTTTAGTAGCAGAGAATGAACGTGCCTATGTTTTCTAAGTTTCCACATCTCCAGCACTGGCCTTACTGGAGCACATTTATTCTCCCGTGCTCCAGGTGAGCTGAGAAGGGAACCGCAGCGAAAGCAAACCTGAGCGCCGACTTACATATTAACCTGCGGTGAAAATTCTGATGTTTCTCTTTCTGTAAGGAGGTTTTCCAGAACATGTGGACAGGAATTCCTTTTTTCTTTATTTTCCTGCTTGCTTTTTATTAAGGAAAGGTTTTCTGTTCATGTGTGTTTATGTGAATGTACACACACGTGGGTGCCAGTGGAGGCCAGAAGAGGGCACTGGATACCCTGGAGCAGAGTTACAGGCACTTACGCCCTCTTCACTGTAGACGTGGGCACGGGACCAGGGCCTCTACAAGAGCAGTAAACACTTTAACCACTGAGCCATCCCTCCACTCCTTTCCTTTTTCAGGTCGGAGTTTTGCAATGCTTCTTAGCAACCCTTCTGTCTCAGGTTCCTGGCTTTACAAGCACACGCCACCGTGGCCAGCTGATTCTCTAAAACAGCTTCTGAGAAGTTTGAACTTTCCTTTCTGCCCACGCCTGAAATCACTGTATTCAAGACACTGATGCCAGCCTGACACAGCCACACACAGCAAGGCCACATGACAGAGCGCTGGTGTTTTAAAATCTGCCAGGGAAGCCGGGCGTGGTGGCGCACGCCTTTAATCCCAGCACTCGGGAGGCAGAGGCAGGCGGATTTCTGAGTTCGAGGCCAGCCTGGTCTACAAAGTGAGTTCCAGGACAGCCAGGGCTACACAGAGAAACCCTGTCTCGAAAAACAAAAACAAAACAAAACAAAACAAAAAAATCTGCCAGGGAAAAGCGGCAGTATGCACCAACACGTCTGCGGCACACGTCTGCAGCGAGGTGCAGTCCTGAGTCCAGGAGGGTTAAGCACACGCGAGAACTGCCTGGGCTTTCGTGTGAAGCCATTTGCTTTTGTGCAACTTTTTTATAGAGCAACGACATCCACACCTGGGGCTCCAGAAACAGGAGAATGTGTAAACTAGCAAGGTAACGACTGCAGAATGAAGCAAACAGGGACACTTGCTTGCTAAGACAAAATCAATCAATCAATCAATCAGTCAAACAATCAATCAGTTAAAGAATAGCATAGTGGGTAAGTCACCAGGAATGACTTTTAGCTTTTGTAGAAAATAAAAATTATCTGTTATGACTTATATTTCTATTCTTAAAAAAATTAAGTTTATGGGCAATGTAGTAAAAAAAAAAAGACGACAGAATAAAGTGTCTTTAAAAATTTCCTGGTGCCGGGCGTGGTGGCACACGCCTTTAATCCCAGCACTCGGGAGGCAGAGGCAGGCGGATTTCTGAGTTCGAGGCCAGCCTGGTCTACAAAGTGAGTTCCAGGACACCCAGGGCTATACAGAGAAACCCTGTCTCGAAAAACCAAAAAAAAAAAAAAAAAAAAAATTCCTGGTTTTTATCCAGTGTATGTATGTGTGTGTGTGTGTGTGTGTGTGTGTGTGTGTGTGTATGCACCGTGGCACACACGGCAGGCCAGAGGTCGATTCATGGGCATTCCTTCTCTCTAGAGACAGCATTTGGGTCACTAGGCCCGCAAGCACCCGTGCCTGCTGAGTCATCCCACCAGACCCGTAAACGGAACTTGGTTTCTTGTTTGTGCCTTTAGTTGTGTTTAGTTTGCTCTGTGTGTATGACTGCTTTGATGGCAAGTCTGTGTGTGTACCTTGTGCTTGCCTGGTGCCTGCAGAGGTCAGAAGAAGGAATCAGATCTCCTGTAACTGGAGTCATGAATGCTGTGAACCATCCTGAGTGCTGGGAACAGAACCCTGGTCCTCTGCAGGAGCAACAAGGGCTCTTTTAACCACGGAGTCATCTCTCCAGTTCCTCCCACCCCATTGAGGCATGATCTCATGTAGCCCAGGCTGCTCTTCATCGGTGACCTCAGACTTCTGATCCTCCTGCCTCCACCTACCAAATGCCCGGGTTACAGACACATACCACTATGCCTATTTTATGCATAGAACAGTGTCATAGGATACACCCAACTTGATGCCTGTAAACAGGGAATCGCAACTGAAGACCTGTCTCTATCAGACTGGTCTGTGGCCATGTCTGTAAGGCATTTTCTTGATTGCTAATTGATGGGGGCACCAAGCCCATTGTGGGCTGTGTGACCTGGGCAGGTGGCTGTATAAGAAGGGTGGCTAAAACAAACCTAGCAGGCCTGTGAGCAGTGTCTTCCATGGTTTCTCCTTCAGTTCCTGCACTGTCTCTCCTGCAAGAAGAACTGTCAACTGGGGCTGAGAAAGCAAAAGACTTTCTCCCCAACTTGGGTTGACCAGTATTTTATCACAGAAACAGAAACTAGAACCATATTCTTCATAGTAATTCTCACAGATGATTAAGGACATCTTTTTAATGTTTGTTTTTCATAAAATTAAAACTTTATTTTTATTCAAAAAGGAAGCCTAGCATGTCGTCTGTTGGCTTTTCCTAGCCAGCACACTGAATGGCAATCTTCCACCACACACCAAACCTTCCAGGACGTGTTTGTTCTACATCCTGCTTCCTTAATAGTATCGCAAAGTACATTTTACTGATTAACAAGAAAAGTAAAGCTGGGTCGAGACACCATTACTGCTAAGTCACCTTAAGGAAGGACAGATTAAGTTTAGACAACGAAGCTCTGACTCCTTCCCCTTCAAGAATGCGTCAGCTTTTACCTAGCATCAGCGTGAGGGAAGTCACCACCAGACATTTCCAAGGAGCCCTGACAAGGAATGTAACCTTACTGCTGCAAGTCTGCTAGAATCCTTTGCTCTTCCTTGACACTGAAACACACACATGACGCTCTAATTGACATTAATTCCAAGCTGGTTGGTGCCAAAGGAAGCTAGCTCGCCTGACAATCAGGTCTTGAAGTAACAACCACAGGCACATGAAGGAAGGTGAGTGCTTTCAATCAACCTGAGAGAAAGGCCCGGCGGGAAGGGGCAGGTGATCTCTTTCCTCAAGTACAACTGGCCTGGCGCTACACCTGCTGCTCAACACTAAACACACAGTGCCGGGGAGGAACCATTTCACTTGTCACTTTTCGAAGGAGGCTCCTCCTGGCTGGGTTCCAAGTCAGCAGAACTCACAGGCCTCCCTCTCTCTCTCTCTCTCTCTGTCTCTGTCTCTGTCTCTCTCTCTCTCTCTCTCTCTCTCCCTGAGGCTGAGTAGGCAGGAAGCTGGATGACCTGAGGGGTTAAAGAACTATCACAGCAGTTGGGATAAACTACAGATCTCTGTTTTTCCAAATGTGCAATAGGGTAATAATCCTAAACAAGAAACAGGGCACTTCACCCGTCCTTGCAGATGCTGGGGGCAAGGATACATTGTTCCCTAGGAAATGTATCAGAAGTCGGAGCAAGAGGAACCAGCAAGCATGCAAGTGAGCAGGGAACTGGCTGAACTCAGTCAATGCAAGGTCCTGGAGGGTACATCAAGTGGGCACTAACTGGCAGATGAAGGAGGAAATCTGAGTTTGGAGACAACGAGTCATGTGGCAGGAGCAGAGATGATACACTGAGAAAGAAGACACGTCATGACGCTTTAGCTACAGAACCGCAAGGTGGAAAAGGCAAGGTTGGGCGACCAGGTGAACCAGCTGTCTTAAACAGTACTGTTTGGGAGCTGGAAGTGCTTAGAAGGCTGAGGCATGACGGCCACAGGTTCGAAGCCAGCCTAGACTATATGGAAAGTCATCTCTGCACAACACATAAGTACTTTTTGGTTATTTCATGCTCATTACTTCACTCTTTGTTCAGCCCTAGAGACAAGGATGACTGAGGGACACAATCACAGTCCTCCCTGCCAGCTCTCTACATCTGCTGTGGCACATGGTGATCAAAGAGATATGGTCAGGCATGACCTAATGGTCCACAGTAAGAACACAGACGGCCAGCTGTGGGGAGGTGCAGGGCTCTCTGCCACTCAGTTAGTGTAAGTAGCTCTTACAGATACGCAGAACATAGAGTCCAAATCCTAATTCGAGCTAATGGCTTGTCCTCTTCATGTCTCCTCTTTAATTTAAATTCTATTTACTTATTTATGGGGTTGGGAGGTAGGAGATGCATGCCATGGCCTGAGTGTGGAGTCAGAGAATGATTTTTGGGAGATAATTCCTTCTAACACGTGAGTCCTGGGAGCAGACTCAGTAGTCAGGCTTGCAGGCTGAGCCATCTTGCAAGCCTGTTGTCTTTCCCTGACTTAAAAATTTGGTCCAAGTATCAAAAGATGGCCTAGTCGGCCATCTCTGGAAAGAGAGGCCCATTGGACTTGCAAACTTTATATGCCCCAGTAAAGGGGAACACCAAGGCCAAAAAGTGGGAGTGGGTGGGTAGGGGAGGGGGGGAGTGTATTGGGGACTTTTTGGATAGCATTGGAAATGTAAATGAGGAAAATACCTAATTTAAAAAAAAAAAAAGAAAGAAAAAAAAATTTGGTCCAAACAAACAGACAAAACCACAATTCCTCAGAAAAGAGCTATGGTTTAAACAAATAACACCTTAACGTCTAATTAAAATAGCTCTACGGTATCAGCATAAATTTCTCCCCAGGAAAGATTCAATGATCACATATATTTGAGAAAAAGAACATAGTATTGGTTCCCCTTCTAATTCACAATGCAGATGAGAACTTGGAAAGCACTGAGGTTCAGGGTCAGACGGTTTAAATCTTATTTCCAGAGGGCTGGGGTGATGGCTCAGTCAGTAAAAGAGCATTTGCTTTGCGACACTGGGACCTGAGTTTGGATCCTCATAAGAATTTGAATCCACTAGAAGGTGGAGTCTGAGAGCTAGCTGGCCGACGACCTAGAAGACAGGCAAGCCTGCGGAACAGTGACAGAGGAAGACACACAATGCAGTGCTCTGGCCTCCGCATGCATACTCACGGGTGCACACACAAAGTATTCACAAGCCTCAGTTGCTGGAGACAGCATACCCTGACATAGATGGTGCCTGGGACCCGGAGAAGCAGGTGACACACCCTTCCAGGAGACCCACCATCAGAAATAAGGGACTGCCTACAGCAGGTCTAGATGGAGACATCTCAGAAGCCCGAGAGCAGCTATGTGTAAAAAAGTTGTTCCCATTTCTCTGAACCTTAGCCCTGGACAACGGCTGTGTAGATTTCATTTGTGCATGACTGCTTTTCAGTTGGCCTTGGTGTGCATAATTATTCTATTATATCTGACTTTCCTATTTCTTTCTCCTTCTGCTCTGATGAATTCTGTGAAACTAGATGTTCCTTGATGTAATGATTCTTAAACAATTACAAATTGAGGCATGGGGCCCAGCCCAGCCCAGCCCAGCCCTAATGGCCCAGGTGCATGCTGTATGCGCTCATCTCAGAAACAGTGTAAATAACTGCACAAGGAGAAGTTTTGGGTTAATGTTTGACTTGCATAGAAAGTCTGAAGAAATTAAGAAAATGAATATTGGGACCCCCAAAAAGGAAAACGCTATTGAAGTTATAAAATGAGTTTTGCACAACATTTGAGAGTGGTTCCTGGTCTCCTTTGGAGATGTATGAATAAGAAAATATAGAATAGATAAAATTACATACCAGTAAAACTAAGTTAAAACAATGAGACCCTCAGGAGAGCCCTTGTGTGCAATGCACAGAGGCAGAGTTAGCTACTGCCGAGTTAACCCGACTCTTCTGCCCACTGACTGGCAGCTTTTCACTCATCATTAGAGCTTCACAAGAAACCTGTAGCTGACCTCGGAGCTCTGAGCTCTCAAGTATAATAAGTTAAAAGTTAAAGTTTAAATAATGGTAAGTTTGCAATTATTATTATTTTGGCCATGGGCCTGGGAATAGGGGAAGCTTGAAACTTTGGGTTACAATCATAATTCTTAATTCTCTGTGACATGTGACCATTCTTTTGAACTTGACACATCTGGTAATGAGTATACAATGTCTCTCTTTTACCTGCTTTTTGGAGTAATAAAAGACTGGGGCAAGGTAATGGTGGAGGAGTGTGTGTGGGAGTGAAAGGAGAGTGCATGAGGTGTGTGCGAGGCGTGTGCAAGGCATATGTGGTTTGTGTGTAAGGCATGTTTGAGGTGTGTGTGAGGCGTGTGAGGCGTGTGTGAGGCATGTGTGTGAGGCATGTGGGAGGTGGGAGTGTGCAGTGTATGGGCAGCCTCAAGCTGTGGAGCAAGCGAAGGAGAGAGAAACAGAGAGTGAGTGCAATTTCAAGCCTTGAAACCTGTCAGCTTGTACCCGAAAAGTTGCCTTGTGTATTCATTATGCGCCTTCCAGATACCCCTATTTCCAGCTGAGATCCCCAATCCTGTGCTGAGGCTGAACCCCGACATTCAATGAACCCGGCCCTTCACAGACAAATGTGAGGACCTATGTTTAAATCCCCAGAAGGGACATGAAGTCAGGCATGTGGTTGCATCTGTCTGTAACCCCAGTGTTCCTATGGTAATATGGGAGGCAGACACAAGAGAACTCCTGGAATCTCCTGACCTTGGTGTATGGCAGGGCAAGCAGGAGGCCCGTTCCACCAGTGGAAGAGGACCACTGACGCCTGAAGTTGTCCTCCGACCTGGACACACGCACCACGGCGCACACACGCTTAGCCTTAAAGCACAGTGTGTACACACACTTTCAAACCTCTCTACCGAACCTGCTCTTGTACTCACAGAATACAAACTAGTGCCTTTAGGAAGTAGTACAGAAGGACGGGGGACACAAGGTCAACAGCCATCAGCACGGGAGAGGGAAGGAAGGTGACAGGCTAAGAGCAGGCACTCTCTCCTTAGGCTTTGGTTGGTTGGTTGGTTGGTTGGTTTTAAAATAAGATCTCACTGGTAGCCAGGCTGGCCTAGATCCTCCTGCCTCAGCCTAGCCCTGGTGCTATGATTCCCAGGTGGTCGACACAGCTGGCTTTTTCCTGTCCAGCTTGGTTGTAGCAGTGTGTCACTTGCCACAGGGTTGGTTTCTGACAGACAGGCCCTTTTTCTACAATCACTTGCCCTCTCCAGAGCACTGTGAGTTCTCGGTGCCTCTCAATCCCACACTGGCCAAGAGCAACTGAACAAAGCAGAGTTACACACAGCACAGGCTTCTCCGTTTCTCCCCGCCTTGTAGCTAGGGAGGGAGTAAAGACACCAGTGAGTGACTGGCCGTATTTATAAATGGACTCTGGGCTAACGATGTATGAAAAGCAACTTAATCTTACCAGCTTTGCAATTCGGCAAACGCTTGTTTCATTTTCTTAATGGACGCATCCATCTCTTCTTTAACGACAACTCGGTACCGCGCAAGAGAAACAGTGCAGCGCTGGAGGTCTTTCACAGATTTCTCAATATTAGAACCTTGGAGGGAAACAAAGATTATTTTTAAAAGGAACATGCAAATTAACATGCATCTGAATGTTTTAGGTCAAATATCATATGGATCAAGACTGTAACCAAATGACCACCCATTCCAACAACAACAACAACAACTCTCTACTTTTCAAAATTTCATGTCTGTTTTTTAAAGTGTCCTAATCAAAATGAAGTAACGAGAATTGGATTTATCCTCTCATCTTAAACAATGCATACACAACACAGATGAAATATATAGAATAATGGCTCTTAGCAATGGACAACAGATAGTACTCCCCCCGAAAAGCAGACAAGTGAAGAGAGCCTCTGACTGCCCAACTCACTGTCTAGACAATTTCTAAACTGCAAAAAAGAGAGAAGAGATCCTAGGCCTGGCAGTCGCCTTGAACTGAGAAAACATAGAATTCCTGAGACCAACCACACAGAAAAGATAGGCAGCAGCAGTGGACGGAGTCCTAGAAGCTCGGCATTAGCCAGTGCCAGACACGAGGATATCACCAAGTCAGCAGAGGACTGGACAACACCAGTCTTCACCCAGGCCGGCAATAGTTCACAATACACACAGTGACTGCTTGGGAGGAGGCTGCCCCAGTGGTGAAGCAGCATCAGCCCTCGTTTCAAGGCTGCTCTCATCTAATCTAACAAGGCAAAAAGCAAAAGAAAGCAAGCCTCAAACTGTTTTTATATAACAGAGTCCCAGAACAAGACACAATATATTGAAAGAATCAAATATCTGGTAATCAACAAAGAACAATTTACAATATTTGGATTCCATTAAAAATAATCATCACGTATATAAAAACAAAAAACATTCAAAAGTAAACATGATTGACTATGAAGAGAAAAATCAACAGAAACAGATACAGAAATAACACATGCTAGAATCACGTATGAAAGGTCATCAAAAGCTGAGGGTCTGGGCTGGAGAGATGGCTCAGGGGTTAAGAGCACCGGCTGCTCTGTCTATAGCTCCAGTTCCAAAGGATCCAATGCAGTTCCCTGGCTTCCATAGGCACTGGGCAAACACATGGGACACAGACACATCTGCAGGGTCAGTGGTAGAGCGTTTGCCTAGCATGCCCTGGCCTCAATCCCGAGGACCATAACAAGGTATTCTGGGGAGAGATATCAAACAGCTACTATCAGACAAATACAGACTCATGTTAAGCAGAGATATAGAAGACATTTCAAAATCCTTCAACAGAACTTTCAGAAATGAGAATAACTGCACACTAAACTACTGAAGAAAAGAGTGATAGGGGACTCCAGTAAGCCTTCTGCATACATGTGACACTGTGTAGCTCGGGGTTCTTGTGGGAGACCCAACAGTGGAGTGGAGGGGGATACCGCTGACTCTTGCCTGCTCTTAGGACTCTTGCCCTCCTAGGCTGCCTCCTCATCCAGCCTTAAGATGAGGGGCGGTACCTAGTCTCACTGCATCTTGGCAGCCATGTTCAGTTGATATCCCTGGGAGGCCTGCCCTGCGAGGAGGAGTGGACTGGGGGGGGGGGGGCACTGAAAGGAGGGAGGGAGACTGTAATATATGAGAGAGGAAAAAAAGAGCAGGGAGACCTAAAACAGCAACTTTCGGAACTGCCTCAGGTGAAATGAAGCACAGTCAAGGAAGAAAACCGTCTGAGTAGCAACTGTATCCAAAGCTCCACAAGCGACTGGGTCTAATCGAGTCATTTGCCCGCCATGCAGACTTGGTAAAACTGGACGGCTCTCTCGCTCTCCAGTGCAGTCTGAAGCATTACATATGGAGAAGTTACCATCACAGAGAAAGAGACGTATATTCCCCTACGCAATGTAGGCTAAGAGTTTCTAGGAGCTCTGCGGACCTTTCTACCTAACAATACCAATGTGACAGAAACAGTCGATGGGTTATAATCACCACTACAGGAGCTTGCAGTTGTACAAAGATATACATTTTGTGTGTTTTCTTTGTTTCTCGGTCTCTCAAACGTCTGTTTTTTTGAGATCAGGTCTAACTTTATAACCGTGGCTGAGTTTGGAACTCATATATACATATACTGGGTTAGCCCTGAGCTTGAAATGATCCTCCTGCCTCCCAAGGGCTGGGATTAGACACCAATAGTGTGTGTGCCTGACATGTGTGCAGGCATGAGCATGCACACCATGGCACAGGTTAGAGGTCAAAGGGCACCTCAGTCAGCGGAGCACTTTTAAGCCCTCTTTTTGGCTGTTTTGTTTTATTTTTGAAACAGGGCCTCACATATTCCTGGCTGGCTAGGCTAAATCCTAGCTCAGGTGTAATTCTGAGACAGGACCTCACTGCATACACCCTAGGCTGCTCTCAACCTTGTGCTCCTGTCTTAGCATCCCGAAGGGCTGAAGTTATAGGTATGCACTAGCACACCTAGCCCACACTTTCAGCTTTGTACGTGTCTGCATGTGTGTGCAGCGGCGTATGCCAGAGGTCTAACCACGGGTGTCATCCCTCAGGAGCCGCCCCACTTATTTTTATTTTTTTTAAGATTTACTTTTTTGGACCGGAGAGATGGTTCATTGGTCAAGAGTACAGACTGCTCGGGCTGGTGAGATGGCTCAGCGGGTAAGAGCACTGACTGCTCTCCCAGAGGACCGGAGTTCAGTTCCCAGCATCCACATGGCCGCTCACAACTAAGCATTCCTCATAACTGTCACTCCAGGTCCAGGGCAGGGCACCCTGACACAGACATTCATGCAGGCAAAACAAAACCAAAACCCAAAAACAAAAACAAAAAAAAAAACAACAAACCACCTAATTTTTATTTTATTTTATAATGTTTTTTTTTCTTCTCACTCCAGCCCCGTTCACTGCAGCCCCAAGATTTATTTATTATACGTAAGTACACTATAGCTGTTTTCAGGCACACCAGAAGAGGGCGTCAGATCTCATTATGGATGGTTGTGAGCCACCATGTGGTGGCTGGGATTTGAACTCAGGACCTTCGGATGTGCCATCTCTGTAGCCCATACTTTTTTAATTTTATGTGTATGGGTTTTTTGCCTGCATATATGTATGTGAACCACGTATGTGCCACATGTGTGCCAGTGTCGCAAAGTCAAAAGCAGGCATTGGATCCACTGCAACTGGTGTTATACAGGAGGCTGTGAGCGATTATGTGGGCGTTGGAACCAAACCCTGGTACTTGGCAACAGCAGTCTAGCTGTTAAGTCATTTCACCAGAGTTCTGCCTTGCTTTTGAGATAGGACCTCTCACAGAACCTTGTGCATACCAACAGGGAAAGCTGGCTGGCCAATAAGCCCTAGGCCCTTCTGTCCCCACAGTACACATGGCCGCATTTAGTTTCTCCATGTGGCTGCTGAGCTCCACACTCAGGTCCGTGTGCACAGCAACCATTTTGCTGGCCATCTCTCTGGCGCCTACATGTTCAATTTCATCAATTTTTTAATGACTATTGGGATACTGCCCAGGCCAATCATAAACTCCTCGGCTTAAAGGACCCTCCTGCTTTATTTAGCCTCTGGAATAGCTTAAATTTTTTTTATTATAAATTCCTCTCAATCCAATTTGAGTTTCTTTGGAACCTAGAAGTTTTTAAGCCCCGTACAAACCTTATTTTTGCTTGACTAGATATCCTCAGACTGGCCATTTGGCAGCACGTTGAAAGGAAGTGCTAACTAAAATGTCAGAGGGCAAAGGCCCTTGCCGCCAAACCTGACAGCCTGAGCTTGGTCCCCAGGTGCCCTAGTGGAGAAACACAGCTGACCTTTTCCTGGACGTCCACACGTAAGTATATAGAGCAGGCAGGCAGGCAGGCAGAGAGACAGATAGGTAAACACACACACTCACATATTTATAGAAAAAAAGAATGAAGTTTTAAAATGCAGCTCATATGGAATAAATGATTTTAAAAATAGCTACAATTTATGATGGTCCTCTCCATTTCCATTTCACAGCTTGCTTGAGAGGACCACCATGCTTAGACATGGGAAGGACTGAGGGGTCTCTTTGTTTAGTAACTAGTTGTTTATTTAAACATATAAGTTGATTATCATAACTTATAAGAAAACAAGTTGTTTGGTGTAGGGATCCATACCTTTGATCCCAGCTCCCAGGAGGCAGAGGCATGTGGATTTCTGTGAATTTGAGGCCTGCCTGGTGTACATAGAGAATTCCAGGCCAGCCAGACTACATGGTAAGACCCTATCTCAAAACAACACACATACACAGACATACACACATACACACATACACACAGACACAGACACACACACACACACACACACACACACACACACACACACACACACACAGTACTAGTTGGTGCTAAGTATCTGCTGTTGAGATGACATCAACCACCTTAGCCCCAAGCTGGCCTGGAAGGTGTGGTCTTCCTTCCTCAGGCTCCTGAGCGCTAGGATTATGGGCCTGCTCTATGCACTGCAATTCTCTGCCCAAATGATTATAATAGTCAAATATTTGAAAGTAAGGAGCTATCACCAATCAATACCAAGTATTTCAAGGGCCATGCTCTTGTGAAAACCTCAGTCTGCCTTCTGCCTTCAGTAAGGACAGGAAGCTGCAGAGAGCAGCTCTGACATTTCCTTTGAAATGTCCTGTCAGACAGAGGTGTTCACCTGTTGGGAGAGCCGACATGAACAACACAGCGTGAACAACTGCGCTAACACTCGGGTTGCAGATAGTGTTAGCTAGGTCATCTGCAGCAGCACTCGCTGCTGCTCACAAAAGGTCTCTGTTGCTGCACAGCATCGCATCTGACTGCTCAGCATCTGAGTCCTCCTGGACACCCGCTGTAGCATGCAGGGGTTACAGCACGGGACAGAAACAAGTCCCGGGGCTTCTGCAACTTTGGCTTTGGGAGCGATGGTCAGTCTGTTCTCTCGGGACAGACACAGTTGCTTTTTCGCTCCCAAGTGGGCCTTGGACTTACCTAGCTTTTTATTGGTGGAAGAGAGTGGAACGTTCTCCATTCCCAGATTTGAAACCTGTGCTCCTGGGGTGGTTCTGGACAGAGATTTGGCAGCGTTCCGGGATTGCTGGACATTCGAGATAGAGTGCGCAGTCAAAGATTTGGGCTCAAAGTCAGAGATACCATTCTCCAGCACAGATCCTGTCCAAGAGAGGACAGCAGTTTACAGCAGTGTGAGGTAAATTATATGAGCTGTGTTCAGTACAGAAAGCAAGCAGGTAAAAATATGTAAGACAAAACCATGCCTCTTAAAAAAGCTGCTAGCTTCCATAAGCTGCAATGAAGAAAAAAAATTATAATGTCTCAGAGGGGGAAAAAAAAGAATTTAAAAGCTTTACAGAGTAGAGAAAGGGCAGAACTGGAAAATGAGAATAACGCTCACACTCAATGATGTGGGATCCAATGGTTACTTTTGATCCATCTGCAGTCAGGTACAATTTTTTTTGTGTATTTATATATATATATGAATTAACTAATAAAAAATAGCTAAAGGGCAGAATAAAATTCCAACACTAGCATTACATTTACAAAACCAGAAATACTAAAGCAGAAGGAACAAGATTAATAAAGAAGCAGCCGGGCAGTGGTGGCACACGCCTTTAATCCCAGCACTTGGGAGACAGAGGCAGGCGGATTTCTGAGTTCGAGGCCAGCCTGGTCTACAGAGTGAGTTCCAGGACAGCCAGGGCTGCACAGAGAAACCCTGTCTAGAAAAACAAAAACAAAAAAATAAAAGAAAGAAAAGTAATTTTTAAATTTTTAAGAAAGTTATATATTTATTATTTTGTGTATGTGGATTTTTGCCCACATGTGTATCTGTGTAGGACATGTAAAAAATACCAAAAAAATTAAAAAAAAAAAAAAAATTGTGCCGGGCGTGGTGGCGCACGCCTTTAATCCCAGCACTCAGGAGGCAGAGGCAGGCGGATTTCTGAGTTCGAGGCCAGCCTGGTCTACAAAGTGAGTTCCAGGACACCCAGGGCTATACAGAGAAACCCTGTCTCAAAAAACCAAAAAAAAAAAAAAAAAAAAAAAAATACCCCCAGAGGCCAGAAGAGGGTGTTAGATTCCCTGGCCCTTGAGTTATAGGTGCTTGGGAGCCAAAATGTGGGTACTGGGGACCAAACCTGGATCCTGTGCAAGACCAACCAGTGCTCATAGACACTGGGCCATCACTGTAGTGCCCCATACCAAGAAGTCATTGGTTTTTTCTCTTGTGTTGTTATTGTTGGGGGTACAGGGTCTCCCTATGTAACCCTGGTTATACAGGAACTCCCTGTGTAGAGGACATTGGCTTCAAACTCACAGAGCTCTACCTGCCTCTGCCTCCCAAATGGTAAGATTAAAAGCATGTGTCACTATGCCTGGTTTCCAAATAAATTACTTTGAAAAGAGAAAGATTCCCAGTTTCTCCTTGGTTTTTAACAAAATTGTTAACAAAGAAATGTATAAATGCATGAGTTTTCACATATTAACTAATCTTTTTTTTTTTTAGTATTTATTTATTTATTACATGTAAGTACACTGTAGCTGTCTTCAGACACTCCAGAAGAGGGAGTCAGATCTCGTTGTGGATGGTTGTGAGCCACCATGTGGTTGCTGGGATTTGAACTCTGGACCTTCGGAAGAGCAGTCGGGTGCTCTTACCCACTGAGCCATCTCACCAGCCCCACGTATTAACTAATCTTAACTCTTTATTGAAAAACACTGTCGGGAGGCCGGAGAGCCCCACAGCTGAGAACACGGACTGCGCCTGCAGAGGCCCCACCTTCTGTTCCCAGCGCTTAGATGGCAGCTCACAACCATCTGCAATTCCAGTTCAGGGGATCCAACACTCTTCTCTCACCTCTACGGGTACCAGGCACACATGTGGTACACAAACATACATGCAGGTCAAACACCCAAGACACAGAAAATAAATCAATAAAAAAAAGAAAAAACAAAACAACATAGGACTATAAAAATAATCTTTAAAACAACCCACAAAAATCTAGTTGTCAATAAAGCAATGACTGTTAATATCACATATTCGTAAAATATTTCTATCTATTTTCTTTCAGTGCTGAAGACTGCTTGGCTAATTCAGCCCCACTGTGTTCTGTCACGCTATCAGTGTGTCTATGACTAATGTCCCTCTCCTGTTCCTGAGCTGGACACCATCATCATCATCGCTGACTCTGTAGTAATTCTATCCCATTTTAAAAGATCATATTTCCTAGCAAACACAGGAGTGGATGTTCACAGTCAGCTATTGGATGGATCACAGGGCTCCCAATGGAGAAGCTAGAGAAAGTACCCAAGGAGCTAAAGGGATCTGCAACCCTATTGTTGGAACAACAGGATGTACTAACCAGAACCCCGGAGCTCTTGTCTCTAGCTGCATATGTATCGAAAGATGACCTAGTCGGCCATCAATGGAAAGAGAGGCCCACTGGACTTGCAAACTTTATATGCCCCAATATAGGGGAATGCCAGGGCCAAAAGAATGGGAATGGGTGGGTAGGGAAGTGGGGGGCGCTATGGAGGACTTTTGGGATAGCATTGGAAATGTAATTGAGGAAAATATGTAATAAAAATATTAAAAATTAAAAAAAAATAAATTAACAAAAAAGGAAAAAAAAAAAAAAAGATCATATTTAAAAAGTCACACTTGGGCTGGTGGGATGGCTCAGTGGGTAAGAGCACCCGACTGCTCTTCCGAAGGTCCAGAGTTCAAATCCCAGCAACCACATGGTGGCTCACAACCATCCACAACGAGATCTGGCGCCCTCTTCTGGAGTGTCTGAAGACAGCTACAGTGTACTTATATATAATAAATAAATAAATCTTTAAAAAAAAAAAAAGTCACTCTTATTTCTAAATATTAAGGCGCCCCTCTGTTACTCAATGTCAGAAGTGTTAGCACTATGTATTTTAGAAAAAATTTTGAAACAAATGAATACAAATTCTATTTTTTTAAAGTTCTTTGGTAACTTATTCAGTATGAACTCTTCCACGCAGTAGATAACAGAAACTATAAAGTAACAGACCTATAGCTATACTTAGCGCAGAGGTAGTGTCTCGGGCAGGAGATCCCCAGGACTCTGTGAGTGAATTAACTTCCTAAGCGTGTTAGTGGACTCACCAGCTCTGTCCAGGGTCTCTGCTGCGGCAAACTCGGAATCCTCCAGCTCTCTGGCGTCTATTGACAGCGTCTCCAGCCCTTCACTGAGCGAGTCCGCAGACTCGGCGTCGTTGAGGGCACCGTTTACGTGGTAACCATTGATGCTGTCTTTCTCTGAAGACGCAGGCTGCTCCTCTTGAACGGGGGCCGACTTACTGGAGTCTGGGGCACTGCTACTTGCTTCTGATGCAGGCTTTGGCTTGCTCTTCTTCTTTTTGTTCTAAGGTTATCAAAGATTTGAAAAGAGAAAAGAAAAAGCAGACCTCCAGTACAACTCACAGAGGCAACCAATGCCAGCTCCCAGACAAACAAGTCAGCGTTAGGACTCTGCACACGTTCTTCTAGAAACTCAAGGTAATTCTGCTTATATCTAACAACTAACAAAAATAATACTTTCTGTGTAGAACTGCATTTTGAATGAACTCAGGATCAACATAAAATAATTTTCATTGCAAAACCTATCTTAAAATGAAGTTATAAAAGGTGAAAAAATTTGTAACTATATTTTAAAGTGAAATATAAGCAGAACGCTAAATAAGCACAATAACCCAAATGAAAGAATATAATCTATAAGTAACTGAATGAGGTGTAACCTCAGTCCAATAATCGACAGATAATGAAACCCGCACTGCAGACTGCAGTCGGCTTTTTACAGAGGAGATCAGCAAAGGTCATGGGTTTACACACATAAGGTCACTGGCTCCACTTGACAGGCAGCTTCGACTGCTCTGGAAATCACCGGGCACTTCCATAAACACTAACTAGTGTGCATGAAAAACCAGAAATGTTTCCGAAAGCTACAAATGCACACACCTTCCAACAGCAAGTCTAATACTAGCAATTTATCCTGGCCAGGAATGACAAATGTATACAAGACTATTCATGGCAGCAATGTTATATTAATATTAATAAAGACTAGAAGCCATGCAAATGTAGATCAGTAAGAAACTTATACGTTCCAGGATCTGCTATACGGAATGTGCAAAGAAGAGAATATATATTCCTAAATTGTTTAATGGGAATAAAGTATCTTAGAAGCTGCATAAGAAATTTTTAAGAGCTTGGGTTGTAGTTCAGTGGTAGAGCACTTGCCTAGCATGCACCAGGCTCTACATTTAATCTCTGACGCTGAAACAAGCAAGCAAGCAAACAAATAAAGAATGAATTAGCAAATAACAATCTGGAGAAGAAATAGGGGCACCAATGGCTGAAGAAAAAAGACGGGATAAAGTTGTTTCAGGGGATTCACATTTATTCCTTCAAAATCTGAACCAGGGTTGGAGAGATGGCTCAGTGGTTAAGAGCACTGACTGCTCTTCCAGAGGTACTGAGTTCAAATCCCAGAAACCACATGTTGGCTCACAACCATCTGTAATGGGATCTGATGCCCTCTCCTGGAGTGTCTGAAGACAGCTACAGTCTACTCATATACATAAAATAAATAAATCTTTTAATAAAAGAAAAAAGAAAAAGAAATCTGAACCGTGTGAATACAAAGGGGAAAAAAGTCTTTGCCTTTGATTTAAGAACAAATAGCTCCACCGGCAAATCTTAACTCCAAAGCTGGAAGGGTGACCCATCCACCCTCATGCTAGGCCCTCGATGGCCCTGTCCAGCAGGATGGCTCCTGAACTTGGCATTCAACTTTCTCCTCTTCCTCCTGCTTTCTCCCTTGTGAAGAGGCCAAGTCTTCACATTGTCAGCCCACATATGGAATTCTTGCCCACGATCACTTCTTACTGAACTAATGCTAACAGTTAGTCGTAACAGGTTTCCATACTGTGGAGTACCAAACAAAATCCATTTTTCTTTCTCCAGATTTTAAGAAATTTATATACTATTTCATATACATAATTTTTCAACCATGTGCATATCATGTGTTGTTAATAATTTATATTCTGAGGACAATAAATTAAGACATTGGTGTTTTCTTGACTATTCAAAGCTGTGTTTGTTTGTACAACAAAGTTAAATTGAAAGCAACAGGCATAGAAAGCCTCATGAGAGCTTGAACAGTACTGTATGCCGCTGGGAAAAGACTCTCAAGGTTAAGAAAGCCAAACTTGTGCCAAGATGGCCAGGACTACACAGAGAAACCCTGTCCTGAAAAAAAAAAAAAAAAAAGAGAGAGAGAAGGAGGAAGAGGGGGGCAGGGGGAGGAGGAAGAAGAAGAGGAGGAGGAGGAGGAAGAGGAGGAAGATTTCTGAAAGGAACGCCATCTGGGATAGAGCAGTGGGAAGAATCCTGAACCCAGCTAATATCCTGTGAGGGAAGCACTTTGGATTTCAATGGATATAGGCGAGGGATTAAGAACTTCTATTTAGGCACTGTAATGAGAATGCGTATGTATTAATATTATTTTATTTTTGTTGTTGTCTTTTTTTCCCCAGACAGGGTTGTGCTATGTAGCCCACAATGGCCTTGAACTCCTGACCCTCCTATGCCCCGCTTCTGAGTGCTAGGATCACAAGTATGGACCACCACATCTGTATCTTTCTACTTAATAGAGGAGCAAACTGAAGTTAAACGATACCCACAGCTCACAAGATAAAGCAGAACAGGACAGAAGACCAGCTCCGCCCGACGCGGAGCCAACGCACGTGCCTTCTACTCTTTAACATTAGCAGCTGTCTCCGGAAGGTGCACAACCAGCAGGAGCAGAAGCTGGGCTAGGAAGTAGGAAGACGGGCAGCGTGCAAAGGCGAGGGTCAAACCTGGCACCCCAGAAAGCACATTCCGGTGAAAAGAGGACAAATCCACAGAGCTGTCCTTACTGTGAGCTCATGCACATGCAAGCAGTCAGTAAATCAATACAGAGAGGCAGACACGTTTTTCAGAAGGAAAAGCTGCCCTTTGGGTTGAAGTGAGCTGTCACCAGTAGTAGGGACCGTCTGTAGCAAGGTTACCTGGCCTGCAAACCTTAACTGTTCTAGCTAACCTAGGAAGCATTCCTGCTGAAAACCAGTCACCCTCCTGTGGCTGCTCACTGTGTCCACTCCTGTCTAGAGCACTGCAGCGACTGCGCCTGACACCTGACGCCAAGCACAGGGAGCTCACTGTGTAACTCCACAAAAGCTCGATGGCAACCTGGCACTTCTGAGACAAGACATGTGTACCGTTCTCTTTCAATACCGGGCGACAGGGCTGTGACACATCACCCCACTCACCGGCAGGGCACATTTGGCTGACATGATTGG
This sequence comes from Mus caroli, assembly GCF_978045245.1. Classification (NCBI taxonomy): domain Eukaryota; kingdom Metazoa; phylum Chordata; class Mammalia; order Rodentia; family Muridae; genus Mus; species Mus caroli. Next base: position 4,945,821 of record NW_028227271.1, read on the forward strand.
CTAGGCAGGCGTCCCACTCTGCCCTCACTGCTGTGAGTCCCTATGCCCCTCTGCTGGAACCTCCAAACAAGCTCTTTAATATTAGCAAATATGCTTTAAAGCCCTTTTTCTTTTTAGAAACTATGTGGAGTGCTCTGCCCTCGTGTATGTATGTGCACCATGCATGAAGGTAATGCCTGTCCTCATGTATGTCTGCACCATGTATGTATCAAACAACTGTCATTGTTTATGTATGTCTGTGCACCATGCATACCCTTGGATCCCTTGGAAAGATGGCAAGCTGCCATGTGGATGCTGGGGACTGAACCCAGGTCTTTGGGATGGTAATCTTGCCTGATAAGCCATCTTGCTTAAAGTCTAATTAAAAACAAAACAAAACAAAACATAAATATCATGTTCTTACATGCAGTTGAATTTTACCTTTTTTTTGCCAGTTACTATCCATTCTTTGAGCACTTCACTGGCACTACCTGAAAAAGAAATCAAAGGGAGATTTCCTCTTCTGCTACACCAGGTCAGGAAGAAATCAGTGCATTGCATCATGACTACACACTGGGCTGAGGCAGTCAGTGCCTCTGCTGTACTGGCCTCCTGAGAACTCCTTTGGGCATTCAAGATCCTCTATTTACACATCATGATCTGAATATAAAGGTGATTCGTCTTTACCCAAGTAGCCCATCTTGACTGTGATGTTTGGGAAAAGCTGTAGCCTACATGAGACTCAAACCCTAAAATTATAAAGAAACCATGACTACAGGAGAAAAAAAAAATATCTACAGTATTTGGTTCTGTTCATTCTATGCTTGCAGATTCAGGAAATCGCATCAAGGAGCCCTGGCCACTCTGTTCAAAGGCAAAACAGCTTCAAAGTAAAGTTTTTTCAAACAAGTTATATGGAAAGAATTTTAAGAAGCACTTATTAACTCTATAAATCTAAGGAGCTGGACAAGGTTGTCACTTTTTTCTATCGAGCATATAGAAATGTAAGGAAACTGAACTCATAACATTTGAGTCCCCTGCCAGAACCAAACTAAATCATAATGGAGTTTAGAAATAAATGTTGGGTCTTGAACTGGTCTGGGTTCCTGGGCCACTTGACTTCCTCCTTTGCAACAGTGTCTTAAATTACTTTATCCAATTCCATTCAAATCCCACAGTCTGTCAGCTGCACAGTTTCTTGATTTGGGGAGGGGGAGAACATATCTGACAGTAAAGGAGTTTTCTTAGCATCTCTTCCAGTTTTTCTATAGCTTAGGAATGAAAGGAGTACCCTAGCTAACAGAAGACCACAGTATGCAGCGCCGTCAGGAGACTCCGCTACGGCTCAGGTTCCAGAGCCTACACTCGAGGGAGCTGGCATTACCTTCCATGAACGCTTGCACTGTTTTGTCCACACAGTTGTCAAAGTGCTGCAAGACCAAGATGATCTCATTGTTGCTCTTATTGGGAACTATCGCACGCACCGCGTTTATCTGCAAAAGAGGGTACAGGCAGGTCACTGGGCAGCAGACTGCAGCAGGGTGAATAATAGTGCCAGTGTAGTTCACAATACGATCACTGCTTAATTTCAGGAAGAACGCACTCAACCGTCACGCCAGGAATAGTAAGTAGAAAAATAGTAGCACCACATGAAATTTAAAACACAGAGCATTTATAGAAATAAAAGGGACCAAGAGACAGTCAGTGACTAGAAACATTTGCAATAGCGTGGGAATCTGAGGTCAATCTCCAGAGCCCATGGTGAAGGAGAAGACTGACTCTCCAAGTTGTCCTCTGACCTCCACATAAGCCACCTGGTACTCATCTGTGTCTCTCTCTGTCTCTGTCTCTCTCTCACACACACACAAATAATAATAATTTTTATTTCTATATTTTTAAAGTTAGAAAGTGCTGGGTAAGGCAGTATAGTCCTTTAATCACAGCATGAGACAGGTAGATCTCTGTGAATTTGAGGCCAGCCTGAGTTTCAGGACAGCCGGGGCTACAGAGAAACCCAGTCTCAAAAAAACAAAAAAACAAAAAACAAAAAAAAGAAAAGGAAAGGAAAGGAAAAAGAAAAAGAAAGAAGGAAGAGAGAAAAGTTTAATTTAGGTACCATCTATTAAGTTAGCATCAGTGGTTCGTCACTATACTATAGACAAAGCAGAAATGTAGGTATATATGAATACATGTGTGTAGGTAAGCACCCACGCATGCTGCAGAAGCCAGAGGGCACTGACTGTTCTACTCAAAGTCTCCATGTTATTTCCTTGAGACAGGGTATCTCACTGAACCTAGAGCGAGGCTGCCAGCCACATGGCTCCAGTGATCTCCTGTCTCTGCCTGCCACATTGCTGGGGTAGTAGGTCTATCAGGTCGGTCTGTCTGCCTGTGGGCTGTCTGTGGGTTCTGTGGATCTGAGGTCAAGTCTCCATGCGCACAGCAATTGCCTTTACCTACTGAGCTCTTTGTCCAGCCCCACAGCTGAGATTCCTGCACAGCACTACTCAAGCCTGTCTTTTTCCATGTCATTCAGGTGCGTGAAAACTTTACAGAGGTGGCTTATAGAAAGCATCTCAATCATTATAAGCTATTTTAGGTGCATAAGACATAATGGACAACTGGTGAATACCCAGCTTAATAAAACAAAACAACTCAAACGGAGCCCAATGAACACCCATTAAATCCCATTTCTCTCTCCAGAAATCTCTACTCAGAATTTGATTAAATTTTAATATATTTGCATTTTCATGATGTATGTGTATCTCCACAGGCAATAAATATTTATATTAATGTTATTATTCATCATGCATGCTTATTTTTAACTTTGTCAGAGCATTTCTTCATATAACTAACATGTACCTGTGCCTCACGTCTGTAACATACACTGTGCATGTCACTCACACACAGTTAACACACACTGTGCATGTCACTCACACACAGTTAACACACACTGTACATGTCACTCACACAGTTAACACACACTGTACATGTCACTCACATAGGTAACACACACTGTACATGTCACTCACATAGGTAACACACACTGTACATGTCACTCACACAGTTAACACACACTGTACATGTCACTCACATAGGTAACACACACTGTACATGTCACTCACATAGGTAACACACACTGTACATGTCACTCACACAGTTAACACACACTGTACATGTCACTCACACACAGTTAACACACACTGTACATGTCACTCACACAGTTAACACACACTGTACATGTCACTCACACAGTTAACACACACTGTACATGTCACTCACATAGGTAACACACACTGTACATGTCACTCACATAGGTAACACACACTGTACATGTCACTCACACAGTTAACACACACTGTACATGTCACTCACACAGTTAACACACACTGTACATGTCACTCACACAGTTAACATACACTATGCATGTCACTCACACAGTTAACACACACTGTACATGTCACTCACACAGTTAACACACACTGTACATGTCACTCACACAGGTAACATACACTGTGCATGTCACTCACACAGTTAACACACACTGTACATGTCACTCACACAGTTAACACACACTGTACATGTCACTCACACAGTTAACATACACCTGCTCCTCATGGATTATCACACAGTGTATGGCATTCCTACTGTACAACACACTAACTCACTTGCTCTCCTGGCTGGTGGATAGTTGGACAGTTTTGTTTGCTGGTTTCTTGTTTTGTTTTTGCAGTGCTAGAGGTAAACCCCAGGGTCTGTTCATGCAAAGCCAGCACTCACTCTGGAGCGCCAATCCTGGACTAGTGTGTGTCTGTCTGTGGCTGACGCCTCAGTGCCGAGAACAGCGCAATGGCAGGTCTTCTGTGTAACTGTCAGAACCTATGATCAGCGCTCACTGATAATTCCAAACTGCTCTATAAACTGGCTTGTTTGTTTGGGTCTTACTGTGTAGCTTTGGCTGGCCTAGAACTTATGCCTCAAACTCAAAGATGCTGCTGCCTGCCTCTGCCTCCTGAGTGCTGTGACTAAAGGCATATGCCATCGTGCCTGGCAGATGTGTGATTTTGTTAGACATTATATGTTTTTGAAATGAAATATATATATCTATGTATATAGTTTATAGGGGTTGGAGAGACGGCTTGGTGGTTGAGAGCACCGGTAGCTCTTCGACCAGACCCCCCACCCACATGGTGCCTAACGTTGGCCTGGCCTCCGCAGACATTGCGAGCACACACTGCACAGACATGCACACACACCCACACACACCCATCCACATTAAATACACAGATAAGTAAATAAATAAACAATGGAACACTCACATGTACATGTGTATGCAGGTACATGTGAACACACGCATGCAGGCACCCATCCTTGTTTTGAGACACTCTCTGACTGCCCTGGGCTGGGGAACTGGCTGGCCTGCAAGCTCCAGGTGTCCCATATGCGCACTGACAGTGCTAGGGAAGCAAGCATGCAGGGCTACACCCCACTTTCTGTGTCCATAGTGCTCTCTTCTGGCTCGACTGTGTCCACGCAGGTCAAACACTCATATACATAAAACTTAAACAACTGCGCTCTCTCTCCAGCCCCAAATATTTTATTATTATGTATCTATTTTAAAGCTAGCAATTTCAATGAGGTTTTTTTTGTTTTGTTTTCTTTTTTTTCCTTTTTGGATAAACTCTTGTTTGTCTTAATCATTTGTTGTTTTCATGGATTTTTCTGGGTAGATAATTGTATTTTCTTCCTTTTCAGTTGTATTTGTCTTTCTGTACAATGTATAATGGATTATGTCTTAAGGAAGTGCTAAGAGAGGTTTGGGTAGACAATGGTAGAACTGGAGATCCAGGGCCTACATGAGCCTCCTGCCACTGGTCAGCCACGGCTCCTAGGTCCTCCCAGAGGCTGCAGCTCACACACTGACACCTTCAGTCCAAATACAACATTGTTATAGAACTTTAGACGTGCATTCTTCTCTTACCCTTTATACCTTAGTCCATTATCGTGTATAACTAATATCTGCTAATTAAAAAAACCATTAACACTTTGGTCTCTGAGTCTGTATTTCCCTAAGTTGGGGGCCAGCCTAGTCTTAAGTTCCAAGACAGCCAGGGCTACACAGAGATACCCTATCTCAAAACATAAAGAGACAACGAAGAAAGGAGCTGCATTCTCAGTCACATGAATATTAGTAATAGCATTGATACTGAATGTCTTCAAAGAATCCAGAAGAAACATATATGGAGATAAAAAAGAAAAGAAAAGCATTTCTACACATTTTGATGAACTGCTTGCTTCCTCAGAGACCCCATGGTCATCATCCCAATGACATCATCTAGTGGCATTCTACTTTGCTCCTAGGATCCCATTTTCTTCTCCCCACATCTCCTCCCTTTTCTTTGGAATCAGGTCTCACAATGTGGCTCTGGTTGGCCTGGAACTTGCTGTGTAGACCAGATTGCTGGTTTCAGAGATCCACCGGCCTCGGTCTCCAAGTACTGGAGAGAAAGGCATGGCCACTATGCCCAGCAGATTTCATTTTCATAATGCATTTGTAACATTCACTGTTTATATTAAAACATTTTCCTATAATATTCAAGTATCCATAGTAAGTGGGCTTACCTTCTCCTTCATATTCTCAAAGGTTCCTCCCTGGGCCAGGACAGTATTGGACTGCAAATCAAAAATGAACCCTGATGAATCTGAAAGAATGTAAGAGAAAAATAAATTCAACCTTGATATAATCTATGTATTCTTTTTTTTTAAAGATTTATTTATTATTATATCTAAGTACACTGTAGCTGTCCTCAGATACACCAGAAGAGGGCGTCAGATCTCATTATGGATGGTTGTGAGCCACCATGTGGTTGCTGGGATTTGAACTCAGGACCTTCGGAAGAGCAGTCGGTGCTCTTAACCACTGAGCCATCTCTCCAGCCCATAATCTATGTATTCTATTCATCCAAGACTAACTACTTTTTCCCTCATATAATTAATCATGATTTAGAAACTACTTGGAAATTTCCACTACATGGATAGCTCATATGTAACTATATTTTGAGTTACTCATAAAATGAAAGTTTTAAAAAAATTATTTTTATCCGGTGTGGTAGCACACACCTTCAATCCCAGCACTTAGGAGGCAGAGGCAGGTAGATCTCTGTGCGTTCAAGGTCAGCCTGGTCTACATGGTGAGTTCCAGGATAGCCAGAGCTATACAGTGAGACCTTGTCTCAAAAAAAAAAAAAAAAAAAAAAAAGTATTTTTATGTACTTAAGTGATTGCCTGCATGTATGTATGTGCACCTTGTGTGCCTGGATCCTACAATGGACAGAAGAACATTGAATGCCCTAGAACTGGAGTCGTAGATGGCTGCCAACCACCATGGAGGTACTGGAACCAAACCTAGGTCCTTTACAAGAGCAGCAAGTGCTCTCAACTGTTTATATTTTAAAGTATATTTTGAGGAAAATAGCAATATGCCAAGCATATTAAGAGTATTCTAGGGCTGGTGAGATGGCTCAGTGGGTAAGAGCACCGGACTGCTCTTCCGAAGGTCTGGAGTTCAAATCCCAGCAACCATATGGTGGCTCACAACCATCTGTAACGAGATCTGACTCCCTCTTCTGGAGTGTCTGAAGACAGCTACAGTGTACTTACATATAATAAATAAGTAAATCTTTAAAAAAAAGAGTATTCTATAATCCTTCACCTCTTTCTTAGTTATCCTACCTTAATCTGTAAGCCCCCCAAAATGTCATAAGCAAGTAACTGCCTGTGATGTTGTTAGAGATATGGGGCACCTCTAATAACAATTAATTCACAACAAATACAAGTAATTTGTCTCCTAGACTGCCACGTATGTACTCTTGACTCTGGATTTCATGAATGCATCCACTGACTGATGTTCCCAGATTGGAGGTGTGATTTATTAAGCAATGTATCCAAGTTTGTGTTACCAACACTACGTTCAAGTCTGTATTCAGCAAATGAAACTCGATCAGCAAGGTAAATAAAACTAACCCTCCAATGAGTTATTCTTTTTTTCAAGTTTTTACTAAACTGTGGCTATATAATTAGTAAATTACCACAGCGCGCGCGCGCGCGCGCGCGCGTGTGTGTGTATGTGTGTGTGTGTGTTTGTGTGTATCTGTGTGTGAGATGCTGGCTATTGACTTACACCTGGTAGGCAGAGAATCACATCTATCACTACACCCCTGCATCGACGCTGAATGCTTCAATTCTGTGAGAGGCAATGCCCAGAAAAGATTAAAGTGTTTCTCAAATTCTGATGTGCATGGCTACCTTCTGAGGACTCTTATGCTAAAATGTAAGGTGTGCCTCTACGGTCTAGACTAAGGGCCTAAGATCCCTCCCAGATAGATGGCTTCAGGATTACTGATTCCTGAAACCCACTTGGGAGTAGTTTGGGAATTAAAATCTCAGGGAAGCAAGTGATAGGGGAAATTCTGACAAAGGGAGTATAAAAAACATTGAAATGTGATAGTATATTCCAAATTCTTTTCCTATTATTACAAATGTATGTATTTTAGTTAAAGTTTCATTTAGAGCTTAATTTCTACCCTCATTCCAAATATCTCCTAGTTGTTAAGGAAGATCAAGTTCTAAGTTCTGGTAAGATCTGAGGACATGCGTGAAAGAGAACATGACTGGAGCCCATGTTGTTTTTAAGGGAAATCATTAGCCATTACCAATAAACTGTGAATCTGTTTAGATAAAACCTCTGTTAACACAAAAAAAAAAATCTCGGGCACTTACACAAACTCAGCATGTGTAAGCCTCAGTCTTGCAGATGACTACACAACATGGCTAGTTCTCAGTTATCCTTACCAACTGAAAGAGATGCAGTGTAGAAAGAGGAAGGCCCTATAGAGCCAAAGCTCAGGCACCTAGACACCTCCTCAGACTCACTGCACATCAGCCAAATGATGCAATCTGAAGGCTGTAGTGCACTCCCCCTGCACCAAAGACCTATCAGTGACAGCAGGGTGACACCAAGACACCAATCTCTTAGGACATGGGGGACACTCTTAGAGCAAAATATCAATGTATAGCCTATTTTAGAAAAGGACTCTTACTAGCTTGTTAATTGTTCTCCTAACGACACATCAGCAAATATAAAACTACAGAGGAATCAAATGGCAGCTGTGCACTCATCCCATCAACACTGTTTGAGTTGATCCAGCACGGCAATGAACAAAAACCAAGTATATAAAGTAAACTGGGTGTGGTAGCGCATGTTGTAATCGCAGAACCAGAGGGGTAAGTGGAGGAAACGGGGTGGGGAGGGAGCAGAAGGAAAAGATGCAGTGGACAACATCAGGATGGTTTAAATGCAGGGTCTGTTTGTGAAGGCCCTAGTACACCCCCACATCTTGGCTCATAAATGCAGAATCCATCCATAACCAAGCCCCAAAGAGTTAGGAGACTAGGGAGATAGCTCAATGCTCGTGGAAGTCAGAAAAGTATGTTGGATCCCCTACAACTGGAGTTATGGATGGTTAAAAGCTGCCATGTGGGTATTGGCAAGTGAACCTGGGTCCTCTGAAAAAGCAGCCAATCCTGTTAACTACCGAGCCAGCTCTCCAATCCCAGAACTCATTTTCAAAAAGCCAGACATATTTGTGTTTATAATCCCACTCTCAGAGAAGCAGGGAGAGGCAGATGGCTGGAGCTTGCTGGTCAACCAGCTGAGCCTTGTGAGGGAGCTCCAGGACAACGAAAGACTGTCTCAGAACCCCAAGTGGATGACTCCTGAGGAATGATATCCAAGGCTGGACTCGGGCCCACAACCACGTGAGCACACAGGCCTCCGCACCCCCTCACAAACTCTAAGTTGGAATTCGTTTTCTAGTTAGCTGTGTTAAGAGCATGTTTGCTGTTGTTTAAGGCATGGGCCACTCACACTGCCTCTCAAGTGCTGGGCTTTACAGTGCAAGCCAGAGCTCAAGACAGATTCAAGTCCTCAGTGTGCCCTGTAAGCACTGTACTGAGCTACCTCCCACCTGAGGATCAAGAACCGCCCCTGCTCTTAACCCTGAGCTGTCTCTCTGGCCACCACCCTTTTTGTAATGGACCAATAGGAGCATAGGAAGCTAACTGTGACTATACCACTACAGGAAACACCCCCCCACACACACACACCCCATTAGCTATTAACTACACCTATCCTCAGGGAGGGGTGGGGGCCATGAGCCCCTCCCTCCCGCTCCCATGACAGCACAGGAGGCTCAATCTTGGGTACATTTTGTGGAAGTTATCACAGCTGTCATGAGGTCAAAAGTGTAGCAGGCAGGCTGCGCCCAAAAATCCACACTCCTTCTGTCCTTCCTCCTTGGGCTTTGGAGGAAGTGATATAAATATCCCCTTTATTGCTGAACATTCAACAGTCCCTTATACTCTGTACTCTGACCAGTCATAAGTCTTCAGAGATACATTTTTAAAGAATGAAACTGTGTTAAGTTATTCTTAGGCAAGATTCAAACAAGATGAAGAATCCTCTAGCTTCGACCCCGCCCTCTTTGGTAAGAGCTACCCATGCCTGACTCTCTCTCTTTTTTTTTTTGGTTTTTTTTGTTTTTTTTTTCGTTTTTTTTCGAGACAGGGTTTCTCTGTGTAGTCCTGGCTGTCCTGGAGCTCACTTTGTAGACCAGGCTGGCCTCGAACTCAGAAATCCGCCTGCCTCTGCCTCCCGAGTGCTGGGATTAAAGGCGTGCGCCACCACGCCCGGCCTGACTCTCTTACTTTCATTCATTTCAGACTATTAGGAATCGGCTTAAAATTCTTAGTTACTTCAATTAACACACAGAAAACAGTATGTCATTTAAATTACTACTGACATCTTCATAAACACCGAATTTTTTGTTGGTTTTTGTTTTTTTGATACAGTGTTTCCCTGGCTGTCCTGGAACTCACTCTGTAGACCAGGCTGGCCTCAAACTCAGAAATCCGCCTGCCTCTGCCTCCCAAGTGCTGGGATTAAAGGCGTGCGCCACCACGCCCGGCTGAAGAGACTTTTATTAACAGATTTCTCCTCATCAGAAGACCTGCGCACCCTCCACTCTAGACTGCTATAGCAAACTTAGGTGTACAGAAGATTCCACTCAGGTGTGGAGATTCGCAGGGAGCTACTACATTTGTATCTTTTATTTAGATTGATTACACCATTTCCTACCATATAAATGATGACAAAGTATTCCTTTGACAAGGTGAGGAGAAAAATGGGATTATAACCTGAGAACCCCTCCTCATACTCTGCAGTGCTGGGCATCAAACCCAAGGCTTCCTGCACGCTAGGCAAAAGCTCTACCACTGAACAATGCTCCCAGCCTGGGGCATCGGTTACAGACAGTACTGTCCCTGTCCAGAGTGACACACTGAGTGTGGCGCCATGGCCAGGAAGTCGGCGCTCTGCTCCATGTTGCACAAAACGCCTGCTGTTGTTCACTTGACACTACCTCACAGAGCCATTACTCCAACAGTGCCGTGGCAGCCAGCTTCCTGTGGAACCCACAGCTCTAACTCTACACAGAGAGAAAGCAGATGAGGAACAGCATGACTTATATTTACCATGGCCAGAGAAAGGTAAGAGAAGGGAAGGCCCAATTAAATGCAGGTAAAGTTAGAAAACAGCAAGTCTGGAAGCCCAGATAACCTGGAAGTACGGCTATCAGACCATCATTAGCCATCTTTCTTCTATTATTCAACTCTCTTTGAAAATTAAAAAGTCAGTCAGGCATGGTGGGCACTTGGGAGGCAGAGGCAGGGGATCTCTGTGAGTCTGAGGCCAGCCTGGTCTACAGAGCAAGTTCCCGGGACACACAAGGCTACATAGAGAATTAAAAGTAAACTCAACGGCCCACAGTGAATCAGCAGGCAAAGGTCTCATTGCCAAGTCTGGTGATCCACGTTGGATCCCTGGGCCTCAGATGGTAGAAGGAGAAAAGGACTCCTCCAAGTTCTCCTCTGAGCCGCACATGGACGCCACATCACACAGATACACTCATACACAAAGCCATGCGTGTCCCTACACAGATACATGCACTCATGCACAAAATAAATAAGCAAGCAAACACAAAACTTCTTTAAAAAATAAACTGAAAAGAAATGCCTGAACAACGTCAACTCTTGTAGCGGTGGTTCTTGTATGAACTGAACACACCTAGTACTGACCATCAAAGTGAGCATTCCTCGGGGTCTCTCTCTGGCCTGGGGCTTGCACCTAGATGAGGCTGGCTGGCAACTGAGAACCAGAAATCCATCTGTCTCTGTCTCCCTGGCATTGGGTTACAAGATAGATGAAAGAAAGAAAAGGGAGAGAAGGGAGGTAAGGAGAGAGGGAAAGGAAGGACAAAAGCAAGGAGGTTCAGGTAGAAGGGAAGCAGAGGGAGGGAAGGAGGGAGGGAGGGAGCGATGGAACAGCTATGTATGGATGAGGGGCAAAGCAGAGAGGTGACCTACATGGTGGGTCATAAAAGATGGGTCAGCAAGCTGCCAGAAAATAAACATGGTATCTAGTAAAACTATATCTTAGCTTTTCCTCATCAATGAGCTATGCCATGCCATTTCATACCAGCTTGGAAAACTGTTACAAAATTATAAATGGAGCTGTTTCTTCGCATGAACTACAGGAACCTGTAGGAGCTCGGGCTCTACTGCAAACGTAAGTGCGAGGAGGGAAGCTGCCAACACCGAGTGGAACAGCACGCATCTTTAGTGCCACCAGTGAGGCAGAGGCAGGCCAGGGCTACATAAGAGAGCTTGTCAAAAAGAGAGAGAGAGTGAGAGAGAGAGAGAGAGAGAGAGAGAGAGAGAGTGAGAGAGAAAGAGAGAGAGAGAGAGAGAGAGAGAGAGAGAGAGAGAGAGAAGCAGAACTGTTAACTAGCCTAGGGTATTCTCAAGCTTCAAAACTGAAGATTTTAGTATTGGAGTGATAACCTTTTATTCTACTAATAGTGCTTAATAATGAAGAAAAGGACTATTAAAAAAAAAAAAAAGGACATTTAGAAAAATAAAGAAAACATGGGGCTGAGGAGATAGCTCACCCCATACATAACACTCTTGCTGTTCAAGGATGAGGCCCTGGCTTAATGTCCAAAACCAAAGCTGGGCTTGCTTGGTGGCATGTGCCTATCTATAATCCCAGCTGGGGAGTGAGAGGCAGGTTGACTAATGCAAGCTTGCTGGCCAGCCAGCCTAGCCTAATTGGCAAGTCCCAGGCTACAGAGTGGCCTTGTTTTAAAAGCCACGAGGACCAGACCAAAAGAGGAACAAAGCTGAGGTTGTCCTTAGTCTTGTGTGCATGTGTGTGTGTGCGCGCACACACAAGTATACACATGAATACTTGAAAAGGAAGCAAATCAGAGATGGGAAATTTAGATGACAAAATGCCACTTGGTATGATTTCTAGCTCACTCTGAATGACACCACTGCAGTATGCTCCGGTAGCCTTTCAGAAGCAAACACTTACATGGAAAAAAGAGGCTATCGGTTTGAAAGCGAGCAAGGAAGGGTAGATAAGAGGGTGCGGGAGGGGGAAAAGGAGAGGGGAGTAACACAATTATTTGAAATATGAAAGAAATAAATCTTACAGAAGAGCAGGCTTGGTTCCCGGCATCCACACAAAAGGCTCACAACCACCTGTAACTCCAGCTCCAGGGGGCTCTGACAGGCTCTTCTGGACTCCATGGACGGACACACACACACACACAAACACACACACGAAGGCCCTTCTTGTCAGAGGCCCTTCTTGTCAGAGTAAATCACTGACAGCCAAGTGCTATGTCCCCTTTCCTCACGGTGGCTCTCACGTGCAGGAGGGAATAGAAGCTTGTCTTCAAGTGTAACTGCAGCAAGAGCAATCATGTTGTTGACTAAAAGGAAATAGTATACATTTTTTCCAGTTTATAAGTCATCCCACTTGAACTCTTTTAGTAATCTAACCATTCCTTACAGTGTAAGTTTTCTTTATGAAAATCTGTTATATGAAGAACATACAACTTTCAAAACTAGGAGGAGCTCTGCCATATAGTCTTAGGTTTTTGAACTGTCAAATCAAAATTAAAAGTGTATTTAGGGGGCTAGAGAGATGGCTCAGCGGTTAAGAGCACTGACTGCTCTTCTGAAGGTCCTGAGTTCAAACCCCGGCAACCACATGGTGGCTCACAACCACCTGTAATGGGATCTGGTGCTTCTTCTGTGGCGTCTGAAGTCAGCTACAGTGTATTTGCATATAATAAATGAATAAATAAATCTTTAAAAAAAAAAAGCGTATTTAGTATGTGAAGACCTCAATTCATGGAGTTGTGTTTCGAATTAAAGAACATTAGGCTGAAAATTAAAATGAACAAGAGAAGAAAGTCAAGACACCTTGGGCCATTCCTGAAATGAGCGCACAGCGACCCTGTGCGGTGGGGACCCGGCTCCCGTGGCGGCTCCAGTGCACTGAAGAAGGGCCCTGTGCAGCCAGTTTTGTTTCCCTCAGAGTAACCTCTCTTCATACTTCCTGCCTGTGTCTTCCATTTTGCCATGAAGGCAAACCTGGAAGGAAAGCTAAAGAAGGAAAGGAGCCAGGAAGCCCTCACCCTCACGCCACTTCCTTCCCTGGGAATAGGAACCATGAGGCAGGAAGCAGCTCCCAGCATGCCTCACGCCTTGCCATTGTAGGAATGGACGGCAGCAGAAGGTCACACCTCACCCTCTAACAAATTTATTACAATTGGATACATCTGTCTTGAATAGGAAAGCAATTTCTTTTTTTCTTTCTTTTCTTTTCCCCTTCCCTTCTCCCTCTTGCTCCAGCCCTGCTCGCTCTGGGCCCCACTTGCTCCGTTCCATAGTTTTTTTTGTGTTTTGTTGTTGGTGGTGGGTTTTTTTTTTGTTTTGGGGGAGGGAGTGGGAGGGTTGGGTTTTTTTTTGTTTGTTTGTTTGTTTTGGTTTTTCGAGACAGGGTTTCTCTGTATAGCCCTGGCTGTCCTGGAACTCACTCTGTAGACCAGGCTGGCCTCAAACTCAGAAATCTGCCTGCCTCTACTTCCCAAGTGCTAGGATTAAAATCATGTGTCACCACTGCCTGGCTAGGTTTTTGTTTGTTTGTTTGTTTCTCATTATGAATGGTTGTGAGCCACCATGTGGTTGCTGGGATTTGAACCCATGACCTCTGGAAGAACAGTCAGTGCTCTTAACTGCTGAGCGAGCCTTCTCACCAGCCCAGGAAAGCAATTTCTAAGGAGATCAAGTCCCTTATCAAGCTTATATGCAGAACTAACACCAAGACAATGCTAATGCTTGAGAAGTGGCTCAGGACACATTACTGAGTGAACGGTTCCAAACCACACACTTACCTAAGGATCCTCACCTCACGCGTGCCCCAGGCCTGAGCGTTAGTCCCTGTCGCCATGCTCTGGGCTTGCATATTCACACAACGCTCGCTCGAGACTAAAACCCAGGGCCCCGTGCATGCTGGGCAAGCATCCACCACTAAGCTACACACATCCCCTGCCTGCCGGTAACAGTCATTCTCTTAACAGTTTATGCACATACGTGATCTTACCTCTCTGGCTTTGTTTCCTAGACATTGCAGTTTCCTCGAGATCAAATTAAAAAAGAAAGAAAGAGAGAAAACAAACAAAAACCAGAAGAAATTATCTTCGTCCAGGTTCTGGGAATCCTGCTAACTTAAAAGTGGCGACAGAAGTCTATAGTTGGAAGTAATGAATCCAAAATCCTGGTTGTTTAAGATTCTGTTCTCTAGCTGTCAATTTCTTTTCCTTCTCTGGTATCAACTTCTTGTCAGGATGAATCTCCGCAGACAGTCATGTCTTTCCCCAGGGAGATCCTAGGAGGAAAACCACACACACGTTTACTGCTGCGGTAACGAGCATCCTCGATGGGACGCGAGTTCCTATGAACCGGGCTTCGGTTAATAAAACGCACCGCCATTGTCTGAAGCGAACCTGACCTTAGAACCTGACCATGTTAGCAGAAAAGTCTGTTCCTTCTCTTGGCCCCTCCCCTTCTCTCTGGGACTCAGGTCTCTGGCTCCTCAGCCCACACGCAGGGCACAGCACTCTAAGTATAGAGCTAATCCCTTGCCAGAGCATCTTTCGCAGCCGTTGGAGGTGATCACAAGGGACCAGCATGCAGAGGGCTGCTCGCCCACAGCACCCAGCCCAGGCCGAGGACCACTAACCCGGGGCCCTCACTGATGCATCCAAACACAGCCCCTACACTTAAGGCTCGGGGAACACTAGAAAGATGGGGGGACGACTGCAAGAGGCAGAGGACCGGAAGACTGTCTAGATATGGCAAGGAAGCTACCCCCATGACACTCAACTATAAATACAGCTGTTCAAACAAGGCCTGACAATGACAACACCAGCTGGCAGGCCATGGACGAGGGGACTCCCGCCAGCCTCATCCTGAGATGAGAGAATTGCTGAGAGGGAGAATCAGTCTTCCCAGGGATGAGCCCCCAAATGGCTACCCAATGCCAAGGCTCAGCCCTGAGAAACACACACAGAAGAGCAACACCCAGTAGACTCAGCACATGGCACGTCTATATTTATTGCATACACACATGTAAAAATAATAGTTAAGGAAAAAGAGGCTATGACTTTGAGATGGGAGGGGGGCAGAACATGGAAGCGGTTAGACAGGGGTAAGAAATGATATAATTATATCTTAATATATTTTAAAAGTACATTTTCACTTTTATTTTGAGGCAATATTTACACTGTGTGGTGGTGGTGCATACCTTTAATCCCAGCACTCAGGAGACAGAGGCAGATGGACCTCTGAGTTTGAGGCCAGCCTAGTCTAACTAAGAATCAGGTTCCAGGGCAGCCAGGGCCCCACAGAGAAACCCTGTCTCCAAAGAGGTGGGGTGGGATATTGATTTTTAGTTCTTCAAGTTTCTTCAAGTTCATCAGAAATAACTCCATGAAAAAATACAATCAAGGGACTGAAGAGGTGGCTCCAAGGTCGGGAGCACTGGCTGCTCCTCTAGAGGACCCAGGTTCAATTCCTAGCACCTACATGGCGGCTCCCTGACTACCTGTGAGGCTAGTTCCAGGGAATACACATATGCATGAAGACAAATACCCATACATAAAACTAAAATAAAGAAAACAATTGAGGGCTGGTGAGATGGCTCAGCAGGTAAGAGCACTGACTGCTCTTCCAAAGGTCATGAGTTCAAATCCCAGCAACCACATGGTGGTTCACAACCATCTGTAATGAGATCTGACTCCCTTTTCTGGAGTGTCTGAAGTGAGCTACAGTGTACTTACATATAATCAATCAATAAATAAATAAATAAGAAAATTACCCATTCTTTAAAAAAAACAAAAAACAAAAAACAAAAAAACAATTGATAGCCCAGTGTCTGTCAAGAATGCTCAAAATATACTACACAACATGCCTGTTAACAAGAGGAAACCTTGGAAGTGGCTGAGAACTTCATTTATTCATTTGCTTCTTCATTCACTCATTTGATATGCATGGGTAATTGATTAGCTGCAAATATGTATGTGTAGCATGAGGACACAGGACTGAGTCCAGAAGAGGGTGTCAGACCTCCTGGGTCTAGAGTCACAGAGGACTGTGGGCCTTCTTTCGGGTGCTGGGAACTGGACTCTGATTCTCTGGAAGATTAGCCGGTGCTCTTAACCACTGAGCCGTGGACCCAGCATCTCCTGTGAATTCTTTTTTTTTAAAGATTTATTTATTATTTATATATAAGTACACTGTAGCTGTCTTCAGACACAACAGCAGAGGGTGTCAGATGTCATTACAGATGATTGTGAGCCACCATGTGGTTGCTGGGACCTGAACTCAGGACCTTTGGAAGAAGAGTCAGTGCTCTTAACCGCTGAGCCATCTCTCCAGCCCCGTCCTGTGAACTTCTTTATTGCATCATATAAAACAAGCACATACGAACCACCCATGCCTGTGGGAACCCTGGACTATGTATCCTTTAAAAAAGCTCTGCATCCTTCATATACAAATGACAGTATCATGCTGCAGTGTCAAAGGTCACAGCGGCCCATGAGTCCTCTCTCACCCTAGTGTCTAATAAATGGTATCCTAGGAAACAAGCATGGACTCAGCATAAAGTTACTGTCACAGTTGACACAAATAACAGACAAACAGATTAGACAGAAATTTAAAGGGGAAACCTGGAAATAAAAAACTAGGGAACCTTGCAGTGTTTCACAGATTCAAGATAAAGATATCACAGAGAGTCAAAACGTTTAAATGTCTCTAGCTGACCCCCAACCTGCACATAGGTACAGAAAGGTAATGAGAAGGTCTTATGAAAAATAAAGTACACTCTGAAAGAGTCTCAGTTTCAAAGATACTCCCAACACACACACACACACACATGTGCGCACACACACACACACACACACACACACACGCACGCACGCACACACCCTTGCAGGCAGGGGGCAGAAGCATAATCCTTAACCAATCATTAATTGGCCACTAAGGTAGCACACACTCACATATTGGTGTCTTTCTGTTAAACCAAACTTAATTTTTTTTTTAGTTTAAAAATAACAACAAGCTAAGTGTGATGGCTCACACCTTTAATCATTGTAGGCAGAGAGGCTAGCCTGGCCTACATAGCAAGTTCCAGAACAGCCAGGACTATGTAGAACAAAGGCAGCAATGGAGTGGGGTCCACCAGAGCCTAAAGTGCTACAGAAGGCAGAGCTGGAGAAGTGACCCAAGCCCGTTGGAGGAACCCAGAGGATTGTGTGGATCCCAGACATTGGAACAAGAAGCTGTGACACTGAAGATGCCTCGGAGGACCCAAGACATTAGAGACAGCAGAACTGTGGGGGACCTGCCGAAGAAAGCTGCTAACAGAGTGGAAGCAGCCCAAGAGATGGAAGCTGTTTCTGGTGAATGCCACATCTGCCAACAGCAGCCAACAGGGATGAAAGGAGCTAGAGATCTGAGAGCGCTTTGACATACGACATGGCATCTGTAGTTTGTCCAGCTGGTTTCTGGCCTTGCTCTGGTCCGGGGTCTCCTCACTATGACATTTTGGAATGGCAATGCACATCCTGGGATGTTGGAGGTATGTGATCTGCCTTTTGACAGTTAACTGATTGGATGAATCTCAGAAGAGACTTTGAACTTAGGACTTTTTACATTGTTGAGACTGTTATAGACTACAGGGACTTTTAAAATTGGATTAAATGTATTTTGCATTATGCCATGACTAGGTATGACCCCCCCCCCCGACTCATGTGATTAAAACAGGCCTATGGGGGCCAAGAAGTGGAATGTGGTGGTTTGAATATGCTTGGTCCAGGGAGTGGCACCATTAGGAGGTGTGGCCTTGTTGGAGGAAGTGTGTCATTGTGGGCGTGGGCTTTGAGACCCTCCTCCTAGCTGCCTGGAAGACAGTCTTCTCCTGTTTCTCTTCAGAACAAGATGTAGAATTCTCAGCTCCTCTTCCAGGACCCCGCCATGCTTCCCACCTTGATGAACTGAACAGTCCCGCCATGGACTGAACCTCGTACCTGTACGCCCCAATCAAATGTTGTCCTTTATAAGAGTTACCTTTGTCATGGTATCTCTTCACAGCAACAGACACCCTAACTAAGACAAGAACACTTGCTGCTCTTGCAGAAGACTCAGGTTCAATTCCCAGCACCCACATGGTGGCTCACAATTGGTCTGCAGCTCGAGTTCCAGAGGATCCAATGCCTTCTTCTAGTCTCCACAGGCACCAGGCATGCAAGTGGTCACCTGACATACATGCAGGAAAAACACCCATAAACATAAAAATGTTTAGATTCTTTTTTTTTTTTTAAAGATTTATTTATTTATTATTATATGTAAGTACACTGTAGCTGTCTTCAGACATTCCAGAAGAGGGCACCAGATCTCGTTGCGGATGGTTGTGAGCCACCATGTGGTTGCTGGGATTTGAACTCTGGACCTTCGGAAGAGCAGTCGGGTGCTCTTACCCACTGAGCCATCTCACCAGCCCATGTTTAGATTCTTAATGTACAGTTTGCAATTACAATTAAACATAACTTCTGCAGGAAAATTAAAGCCACTTCAGACAAAAACTAGCTGTCTCCAACAGAATGGGAAAGGCATAGTGGAAGAGAAGAGCAGCAGGGGAGGGAAGGCAGCGCGGACCTACGGAAAAGTAATTGCTTTCCCCGTCCTGTGAGGACTTCCAAATAGACATTTTCAAAGTGCTAGCTTTCATCTGCTAAGTCACTAAAACACCCTGAATTATTTAGCAGCAGTTTAATTAACCTTTCTTCACTTTTTTCTAGATAGTTAAATGTTTGTTTTAGAAAATACCAAGAAAAATATAGTCATAATTTAGTAAGGCACCTTAAGGAATAAAATATATATCCTGTTTTATGATGATGCTTTACATAGTGAATAATACAGGTATTTGAAACTATGCCTAAGATTTATTTTTATTTTATTATGTGCATGAGTGTTTCGAAAGCATGGTAAATGCACCACACGCGCGCAGGCAGGGCATGCAGCGCCCAGAAGAAAGCAACCAGACCCCTTGGAACTGGTATTCTAGGAGTGAGAAACCCAGGTCCTTACAAGATCAGAGCAGCAATTGCTCTTAGCCCCTACCCAAGACTACTCCATGCACTGAACTATTTAAAGAGCCTTTGCATCACTATTCTGATTAATTCATAAAAAGGAAAGGAAGGTTGGGGGCATACCTTAGTCCCAGCACTTGGAGGCTAAAGCAAGAAGACTGCTGGGCGTCCAAGGCTAACCTGGGATACATAGCAGAATCTCGGTTTGAAAAAACCAAAACCATCTATCTAACCCATAATGCACTTGGGGTTGTGTTTGTTCTTCTTTTGTTGTTATTGTTTGAGGCAGGTTGCCACTCTGCCACTGAAAGAACTGGATCTCAAAGACTGGCCTGCTTCTGTCTCCTCAGTGCTGAGATTAAAGGCATGCACCACTACAACCACACAACATGGCCGACTGAAATATCTGTCTGGACTTTCGGACTAATAGCAAAGAGAAGCCTTCTAGTCCAAAGGGAAATGGGATCTCTCTTGCTCACAGGGCAAATATTTAGGTCCTACTTTAAAAAAAAAAAAAAAAAAAGCCGGGCGTGGTGGCGCACGCCTTTAATCCCAGCACTCGGGAGGCAGAGGCAGGCGGATTTCTGAGTTCGAGGACAGCCTGGTCTACAAAGTGAGTTCCAGGACAGCCTGGGCTATACAGAGAAACCCTGTCTCGAAAAACCAAAAAAAAAAAAAAAAAAGATTTGTTTGTTTTGCTTTTGTCTCGTGCACAACGGCCTGGAACTCACAATCTTCCTGCCTGCTTGTGTCCAGCGCTGCGTCACAGGACCTACTGCACAGCTATGCTAGCCTGTCTGCACAAACTTTCAACTTGGTAAGCACTGATTTCCCAACGAACCCCCCACAACTACCCAGCCACCTTTGCTTTGTTCAAAAGGTCTAATATTTTAATAAAACTAACATCAGACCCGTCAGAAACTGCTGAGCATGGTGGTACGCACAAGTAATCTAGAGGCCAGCCTAAGCTACACAGTGAGTCCTTGTCTGTCTGTCTGTCTGTCTGTCTCTCTCTCTCTCTCTCTCTCTCTCTCTCTCTCACACACACACGAAAAGAAAAGAAAAGAAAAGAAAAGAAAAGAAAAGAAAAGAAAAGAAAAGAAAAGAAAAGAAAAGGAAAGAGAGGCCCCGGGGCTGCAGAGACAGGCGGCTCAGCAGCCGTGAGCTTGCAGAGCCCCAGGTCTGGATCTCAGCACCCATCCACATGGTGACTCTCAACCAACTTCAACTCCAGTTCCAGGGATCCAGGCACGCACGAGGTAGATACATATACATGCTGGCAAAACACTCAATATGTTTAAAAATAATTTAAATAAAAATTAAACGACTGGGACGGAGCTCATTAGTAGAGTACTTACCCAGAGATCAGATGAAACTGAGTCTGATCTCCAGCACTGAAGAAAAACTGTCATCAGAAACAACCAGAGGCCCATGGTGGCACGTGCCAATAATCTTAACACTCAGGAGGCAGAGGCAGAGGCCTGGAGGATCAACACTAGCCTTGGCTATAGCAGACGCTTAATAAAACTGAAGATTGGCCAGGGGTGGCACATGCCTTTAATCCCAGCAGTTGGGAGGCAGAGGCAGGTGGATTTCTGAGTTCGGGGCCAGCCTGGTCTACAGAGTGAGTTCCAGGACAGCCAGGGTTACACAGAGAAGCCCTGTCTCAAAAAACAAAACAAAACAAAACAAACAAACAAAAAAAACCCTGAAGACTGCTGAGTCAGGAGTCAGGTGGTGGTGCATCCAAGACCAGCACTCAGGTGACAGGGATTGAGTTCAACTGAGCCTGTCTCAGCAAAACCACTCCTGGGGCTGGAGAGAGGGCCCTACAGTTAAAAGCCCTAGCTGCTCCAGGTTCAGTTCCCAGCACCCACACAGAGGTTCACAACCATCCCTAACTCCAATTCCTGAGGACATGATGCCTTGTGAAGCTCTTCAGGTACCAGGCACACTCACACTCATGGTACATAGACTTACATGTAGGCAAAATATTCATACACATTAAAGAAAACTCTTCTTAGAAAAATTTAAAACCGCTCCTACTAGTCAACATAAGATGTCAAAGACGGAGACACATCCAGATGATAGTGTGTGCCTAAAAGCACTCAAGGGGCTCAGGAGAGAGAACTCCAGCTTGAAACCTGCTTAGGACCAGGTCTTCTGCAAGAGCTAGAGTCCCAGGCAGCTTCGAGATGCCTGACTTGAGTGCTGGGAACCAAACACATGTCCTCTGGAAGGGAGCAGTTAAGCTCTCTGAGCTTCTAAGCCATCTTTCCAGCCCCCTCTTTAATAGCTAAACATATCTGGAAATCAGACACAGCTGACAGTTTTTATTGTTATATATATTCCAAGTTCCTGGGCCTCTACTAATCTGGAAAAAGTGAACAGGAAAAGCAATACACGGGCTGGTGAGATGGCTCAGTGGGTAAGAGCACCCGACTGCTCTTCCGAAGATCCAGAGTTCAAATCCCAGCAACCACATGGTGGCTCACAACCATCCGTAACGAGATCTGGCGCCCTCTTTTGGAGTGTCTGAAGACAGCTACAGTGTACTTACATATAATAAATAAATAAATCTTTAAAAAAAAAAAAGAAAAGAAAAGCAATACACAAATCTATTACATGCTTAGGAGTGTGGGTATTCGACTCTCAGACATCTGCCTGCCTCTGGGTGGCAGAGTCTGAGTTCTGGGGTTAAAGGCGTATGCCGCCGCCACCAGGCTGGTACTAGACTCTTAAACAACTTTTTGTTTAAAGACAGGGGGCTCTCCTCTCATGCATCCTAGAGTAGCTTTGAGCTCAATACACAGCAAGGAATGACCTCAGTACCAGCCTCTACCCTGAAAAGCCTAGACAGGGGTGCCACAGCCCCAGATTTACGTAAGCATTGTTGTGGGTCAAATCCAGAGCCTCTAGAAAGCTACAGAAGCACTCCACCAACAGAGCTATACATTCCCAACCTTCAAACAGCTTGTGTGCTTTTTAATTTGTTTTTTATTTTAGGTGTATAGGTGATTTGCTGGCTTACATGTCTGCACAGTGTTCCCAGTGCCCACAAAAGGCAGAGGAGTACACTGCATCTGTGGTGGTTTGAATGAGAATGGCCCAGGCTTACATATTTAAGTGGTCAGTCCCTAGTTGGTGGACCGATCTGCAGAGGGATTAGGAGGTAGGCTTTGCTGGAGGAGGTGTGTTGCTTGTGGCAGGCTTTGGGGTTTCAAAACCTCACAGCAGGCCCAGTTTCTCTCCCTTGTACCTGTGGCTCAGATGTAAGCTCTCAGCTCTGCTCAAGTGCCAATCCTGCCTGCCTGCTGCCACGTTTCCTGCCATGACAGACATGCACTGCCTCTCGAAACTGTAAGCAACTCCCAGTCAAATGCTTTCTGTTGTAAGTTGCCTTGGCCATGGTGTCTGTACACACCGTAGAAGAGTAACTAAGACAGGAGCCCCTGAAACTGGAGTTATGGCTGGCTATGAGCTGCCAAGCCGAGATCTTCTCTGAAGAGCAGTCAATGCCATTAACTGTTGAGCCAGCTCTTCAGCTCCATTGAAACAACTTTTAATGTAAAATCTCCATTTGAGATTTTGGTAGCCTGCAGGATGTGTAAATTCAAATGGGAACCAGTTCATATTCCCCCAAAGGTTGCCCTCCCTCTCTGTGGCTTCACCAGGCCTCAGCTGAGAGGCGAGTCACCTGCTGCACAGTTCTAAATGATGGGCTCACCACTGGTTTATCTTGGTTCCCTCCTTCTCTGGACTCAGGGATCTTGCTATGGAATCTAACTGGCCTGGAATTCACAATGTTATTGCCTCGGCCTGCTGCATGCTAGGATTACAGGCTTGCACCACCGTGATGGGCTTCATTTACATCTTTACAATTTCTCAGCTGCCTCAGTGGTCCTTCCGCAGACTATTCATTTGTGCCTGGTTCCACTTCCTAGTAGTACACAGACAGAAGGGCATCTTATTACAGGTGATAAAAGAAATAACAAGTCGAAGATGCTCATCAGAGAAATGGGGCTACAAGTGTGTGGTGCTGCCTGGGATCCCAGCACTGGGAAGGATGAGGCGGCCGCAAGTGCCTCAAGTCTGAGTCCAGCCTGAGCACAGAGCAAGAGCCAGGCCAACCAGGGCAAGGCTGTCCAGCAAGACTCTACCTCAGAATAACAAAACAAAAATCAGGAGTTAGGTGTGAGAAGGCCTCAGGGGATGGAACCTGCTACCAAGCCCTGAAAACCTAAGCTTCGTTCCTGGACCCCACATGGCAGAAAGTGGTACAAGTCTCGAAAGGTAACCTCTGATGTCTACCTGCATTCTGACATCTGCATGCACACCACAGATTAGATAGATAGATACACATAATCAACCAATCAATCAATCAATCAGTCAATCAATAAATAATATTTAAAAGGGAATACACAACCTGTAATAAAATAAATTAAAAAAAAAAACCTAGATACATAAAATAAAACTCATTCAACCCAATGGTGCTGTAGACACAAGTCACAGAAATGGGTACAGAGACCTGATGGACAGGGGGAGCTCAGGACAAAGCTACATAACACAGAGAGCGAGCGGGCATCAGACGGCATCCCTAGTTGCTGAATACACACGATCCAAACCACTTATTCCAAAAAAAATTTTCAGGTTTAGATTTGTGTTCCGCCTTCTGTATGCTGTGCTTAAGACAACCACCCCAGTCTAAATCACAGCAGCACGAAATGAGCAGTCGTCCACCCACAGCGCTGTCAGAAAATAGTCATCAAGTCAAGGTGGCACAGGGATGCACTCCCCGGATCCCACGGCTCAGCAGGCTGAGGCAGGAGGATTAGATTCGAGGCTACACTGGACTACACAGTAAGACCTTGCTTGTTGAACAAACAAACAAAAGATCCTCCATGCCGAGTGAAAGTCTAAGTTAATACCGATTTTGATCTCCTGTCTTCTGTCTTCCCTGACCAGCTCACAAGGCCACATTAGAGCAGCCTAAAGACGATGGTAATCCCGGGCTGACACCCAGCTCAGCGGGGAACCTGCTTGCCTCCCACCTTCGCCAGCATCAAGTAGGGATGGGGAGAGCAATGCATCACTGGAGCCATTAAAGGGAAAGAGTGGGCTTCCCCAACCCAGCCACTTCCCAGAGACATCCTGTGGCATTTACAAGCACCTGTCTCTTATCAGGAAGGGATGAAGGAAAAACTGTCTAAACATCACCTATAACCCAACCAGACGATCTCCTGAGAGACTCAGGGAGAGTGAAGCACTATACTGCAAGTTCACTGTTAACGTTCAATTTAGTCAGAGCATCTTTAATATCTATTCTCCCTTTGCAAAGGGCTCTGTAACTGATAGCTGTTAGATCCATCCCTTGTCCAGACTTCAAGCAGTGAGACAGCCTGCTTTCACGAGCACTGCTGCTCTGCCGTGAGGAATCTGCATGGCTGCCACAGCTGCTTGCTGCTTCAGCCTTGAGGAATCTGCAGAGCGGGCGGGCGGGCGGTCACAGCTGCTTCAACAGGCACCGTCTCAGCCCCAAGAGCTTCAGTTAGGGCTGGACATCTGCTTGCCTCACAGGTCTCAGTGGATCAAAATGACCCTGAAGCTATTTTCACCCAGGCTAAAAAAGCAGCAACTCCCTCAGTGGCCAGCAGGCGGCCCGGGACTGGTGCAAACACAGCTTTTCATTTGTGAGCTGAGCCATGATAGGTGGAATGAGGGACTGTAGTGTGACTGGTACAGAGGTCATGGCACTCTAGAGGCTGAGGCAGGAGGATTGACCCAAAAGCTGGAAAACAGAGGCAGCATCAACAGGAGGAAGCGTTGTTGGTAAGCTGAGGACATGAGCTGAACTGAAAGATGGAACACAGCAGGGCCCTGGAATGACCCCCTGAATAGATGTTGATCAGCATTGACACAGGCCTTCAAGCTGGGACAGAACCGGTAGAGCAAGAATCAGCGCTTGGGAAATGAACTCTTCCAGACAGACTGCCTCTGGATACCCTACCCGTGGCTGGTGACTCTTAGAAAGTGAAATCTAAGAAAAGGAAGGCTATCACAGGAGAGACAGATGATGCAGAGGGGCAGAGGGGCAGAGGCACTCCTAACTGATAATGTCTCTCAAGATTACTGTTTCAAAGCGATTGGGTGCTGGGATTCAAACCTAGGTCCTCTGGAAGAACAGTCAATGCTTTTAACCCCAACTTGGTTTTGTGGGGTTTGGTTTTCTTTTTTTACGTATAATCATATCTGTGTATCTCCCATGCGTGCATGGGTGCTCACAGAGGCTGGAAGAAAGCATTAGATCCTCTGGAGCTGGAGCTGCGGCAACTCTGAACCACTGCACATGTGTGCTAGGAACCAGACTGCTTTTAACTGCTGAGCAGATCTCGACCCCCCAATTTGATATATTTCTTGTACAGGTTCTTTCTGTCAGTTTTAATAAACATGGAGGGAAGGAAAAAAAAACTGAGACGGAGTCTTACTATCTCTTTTTGGTTGTTAGTACTAGAGAGAGAACCCAGACCCTCACACACATAGCAGGCAAGTGCATTACCACTGAGCTACATCTACATGACCAGCCTTCTTGTCCAAAAATACAATAAAATAATTTTTTTAGTTTGGGTCTCATATAGCTCAAGCTGGCCTTAAATTCACCATGTAGCCAATGCTGGCCTTGAACGTCCTCTGCTGGTAGGTAGCGTGAGTTCTGGAACCAAAGACAGTTCAGCACCCAGTCCTTTCTAGCCTTCTTTTGTCCTTTACCACCAGTTGAGCAGGCTAAGCTCGGAACAAGAAGGAAGGACAGCAGAAGCAGCAGCAAGTGGTAGCAGGCTAAGGACAGCAGCAGTGACATTGGCAGAGGCACCGCAGGGAGCAGAGGCCTAGGGACATCAGGGACAAAGGAAGAGGACCAGGTTACAGGACCCGGTCAGTGAAGATTTCCAAAGCAGTGCTAACTCTAAAGAGCCAAGCAGTTCAGAGACCCTAGGTATGAGGACTGTAAAACTGGCCACAGTCAAGAGCTGAGGACTGTGATATCCTGGACCCAAGAGCCCCTAAGGCTGTCACTTAGGGCCAAGAGATTGGCACCTGAGGCTTATCCATCTGCTGTTCCCTGCTGAGGTGGGCTGCCCCACACTGCCTCTGGAAGCTGAGGCTTGTGATTAGCTGCCACTCAACGGTGGTTAAAGCCCAGAGCAACACGCCTCAACTAGCCAGCCTAAAACTGTACGGCAATGTCTTCTAAAGCTTAGAGCAACAATCCAGTTTCAGGGCTTAGGGCTGCAAGTCTCTGGATCCACCAGATCAGCCTCTAAACTGGTACTCAAGGGCTCAAGGGCTGTCAGCCCAGAAAGAGCTTTTCTTTGTCTACCCACAATTCCTAGCTGGGCAGAGCATTCGGACCCCAGACAGCTGTCAGGAACGGCACTGAGGACAACTTAGACACTGAGGAGTCAAGGCATTAATTAAAAGCAAAATATCAGCTCTGACAGGGAAGCTTTAACTGACAATAAACATAGATCTTTGCAGACTCACCTCCTACTTTGAAAAAAGTAAGCAATATTTTCTGCAATTCGGGTCAGAGACAGCAAATGTAATGATAACTGTGGTATCAGCTAATATTTATTGAGTGCAAACCATGTTAGTGTGCTACACTAAGAGAGGTAAGTGTTCCTAGCCACTGAGGTTCAACCGTCACAGGGAATCTGAAACAAGGGGATTACGTGTCTAAAGCTAGCACCAGGCCAGCCTTGGCTACATAGAGACCCTGTCCCAAAATTAATTGATGGATTTAATTAATTCTAAAAATGGGCAAAAGACATCAAACTTATTCCTCTAGAGAAGATACAAGAAGGCAAGCAACACATGATAAACTACTCAACTGTGGCTGAGACATGAGATGTCTGAGTGATGAAGAACACTTACTGCTCTTCCAGAGGACCCTGGTTCAATTCCCAGCACCCACAGGGCAAACCACGACTGTGGGTAACTCCAGTTCTACGGGATATGGTGCCCTCTTCAGTTCTCCACAGGCTGCTGCACACACAAAGCACACAAACTCATGCAAACACACACACAGGCACACAGATGCACACACACACACATTTTTTTTTTTTCTTAAAGGATGCTCAACTGAAGAAGTATAATTCAGGACCACAAATTATTAATTGTTAAAGTCAGGTAGGATTGTAATTCTGAGCCTCAGAAGTTAAAGAGCACTGGCTGCTCTTGAAGAGGGCCCAGGGTCAGTTCCCAGCACTCACAAGGCAGCTCACAACCGTCTAGAACTCCAGGGCCAGGACTTCTAATGCCCTCTTCGGGCCTCCAAGGACACCAGACATGCACAGCGTGTACAGACTGCATATAGACAAAATATCCATACACATAAAACAGGAGGAAAACAGTTAGCTCAAGGCTAGCCTGATCTACAAAGCGAGCCAGGGCTATGGGAAGATCCTGTCTTTTCACAGTGGCCAACAGAAGAATATATAAGAATTCTATGAGCCGGGCGTGGTGGCGCACGCCTTTAATCCCAGCACTCGGGAGGCAGAGGCAGGCGGATTTCTGAGTTCGAGGCCAGCCTGGTCTACAAAGTGAGTGCCAGGACAGTCAGGGCTACACAGAGAAACCCTGTCTCGAAAAACCAAAAAAAAAAAAAAAAAAAAAAGAATTCTATGTTAGCAGTTTCATTGTCCAATCAAAACTGTAGCTGGAGCGATGGCCCCACAGCTAAGAGCACTTGCTGATCTTTCAAAGAGGCCGGGTTAGGTTCCCAGCACCCACACGGAGGCTCACAACCATCTGCAACTCCAGTTCCAGAGATGACACCCTCTTCTATTCTTCAAGAGCACCAAACAGCCGGGCGTGGTGGCGCAGGCCTTTAATCCCAGCACTCTGGAGGCAGAGCCAGGCAGATTTCTGAGTTTGAGGCCAGCCTGGTCTACAGAGTGAGTTCCAGGACAGCCAGGACTGCACAGAGAAACCCTGTCTCAAAAAACCAAAGTAATCTTTCCGCCATCTTGGCGCCCGTGGAGGCCTGCTGGGAACAGGACTTCAAAAAGCAAGTCTGTCTGGAAGGCGTGGTGCAAGGCCATTTTTGCTGGCTACAAGGGAGATCTCTGGAACCAAAGAGAACGCATGGCTCTTCTTAAAATTGGAGATGTTTATGCCTGAGATGAAACGAAGTTCTACTTAGGCAAGAGATGTGCGTTATGTATGTAAAGCAAAAAAATAATACAGCGACTCCTGGAGGCAAACCAAACAAACCCAAAGTGATCCGGGGAAAAGTAACTGGGGCCCACGGAAACCATGGTATGGTTCGTCCCAAATTCCGAAGCAACCTTCCTGCAGAGGCCATTAGACACAGAATCAGAGTGATGCTGTACCCATCCTGGATTTAAACTAATGGAAAGTAAATAAAAGTAGATTTGTGCTCTTAAAAAAAAAAAAAAGAGAGAGAGCCAGGCGTGGTGGCACACACCTTTAACTCCAGCACTCTGGAGGCAGAGGCAGGCAAATTTCTGAGTTCGAGGCCAGCCTGGTCTACAAAGTGAGTTCCAGGACAGCCAGGGCTACACAGAGAAACACTGTCTCGAAAAAAAAAAAGACAAAAAAAAAAAAACAAAAAAAAAAAAAAAAAGGAAAAGAAAAACCAAAATTAAAAAAAAGGGCACCAAACATTCACGCACTCACACACACCACACACATATATACACCTATACACATAAAATAAAAATGAAATTTTAAGGGGAAGGGGCTGGAGAGCTGGCTCAACAGTTAAGAGCTCTGGTTGCTCTTGCAGAGGACCTGGGTTCCCTTCCTGCAGAAGCAGCTGGAGCTCTGTGAGTTCAAAGCCTCATAGCAAGTTCTAAGCCAATGAGGACTCATAGTGAGATCCTGTTATAAAATTAAACTTAATTAATTAATTAAAATATAAATATAATAGAGCCCTTCTCGATAAGATCCTTACATAGAGGGTTTATTCAGAATATGCAGGTGGGCTTACAAAGCAACTTACTATAAAGGTATAACCCAACAGAAAAGGCAGAAAAGCCACTTGTGCGACACACTAATACGTACTTAGAATCTAAGTAACAGTAGGCCAGCAAGACCCAGCTGTGTGCTAACCACATCGACAAGCTATAATCACAGACCAAGTGGATAATTCAAGGAGAAACAGTGCTCTCGGGCTAAGAGTAGGCTTAAAACAGCAGCAAGCCAATTACTGCTGAACAGAGCCATGCAGTCTACATAGAAGACAATGCAGGTTTTACAAACTCATGTTTGCCCTACTACCCACACCAAAGGAACTGATATCAGCAGTGTTTTCAAGCTTAAAATATATTCTTTCATACACACACACACACACACACACGGCTTAACTACATTATATAGTGGTCTTATCTTCAGTCCCCAAACTCTTGAGCCTAAGTAAAGAATGCACACACATATGTACACTCCACTGCCAATAGTCATGTCTTCTGGTTGAATAGCATTTTAAAAAACTCTATATTACCAGCAATCCAATGTTAACTTAGGGTCTGGGTCAGTAAAAAGGCCTCCTGCGACTGGGGAGAATCCCCCAACACTTCTAACCTGCTTGTAAGTAACCACAAATTCATCACAGGACACTAGCTACTGTACTAAGCTAAGCCACATCTTCACTCTGAGAACGAACGTCGTAAAGGTTTGGAGCTTCCACAGAATGTGAACAGCGATGAAGTATGTTTCAAAACAGAATGTGAACAGCGATGAAGTGTGCTTCAAAACCCACGCCTCCGAGCTGCCGAGCTGCGCGTGAACACTTGACAGTAGCTGCTGGCCTCTGGTGAAGCCTCACTGTCCAGAGCAAAGGGTTTATAAACCTCAAACATTTAAGAGCTCAGGATCAATTCAACTATCCAACAGTCGGCCTGAGCTTCAGAGACCCCCTCCACAGCTAAGCGTGGCCTCACTAAGTTTCCACAAAGCTCCAGGCAAGCAGCGTATGAACCCAGCGTCACTCTAATACCCAATAACCATAGGCAAGATGAAGGCATAATTAACCTCCATGGGACATTTAGAAAAAATAAAACGGGAGGTGGGACCATCCTGAGGGACCATTTGCCGTGGCTATTTCAACCTTTATATTTGGTATTATGTGACAACTCAGACCCATGAAAAGAAAGGAATGGAATCAAATGACTTCAACTTTCTGTTCTAGTCAAGCTTTGCAGTGAGCTATCGCAAACACTTGAAGTAGCTCGGTGTGATGGCATACATCTGTAATCTCAGGGTCCTGAGGCAAAGCATTGTCTGGATTGGCTCAAGTTTCCAGGCCAGTCTTGATTACACAGGGAATCTGAGATCAGACCAGCCTAAACGGTAAGACCTTTGTCTAAAAACAAAAACTAAAACTAAACAAGCAACAACAACAAAAACCAAGCACGTGTCTGGCAGTTAGATCATTTTCAATGAATGAAAAAAATATAAAAGGCCAATAGTAACCAGCAACTGATAGAGGTAAAACCTCTCTAAACGAAGAAACAAGTACACCCAGGCAAGCCTACTGAAAATGCTCTACGCTACTGACATTGTTCTATAGCTACAGCACTCTGAAGACGGCACTCACATTTGCATGTGTGGATGAGGAGATCTGTACGGGACAAATGGTTCCTTCTCCATTAGAAAAACTGACCAAAGCATCCCCTTTGCAATCATTTCTACTGCAAGGGTCCTGCCTGTACAGACAGAGTCAGTGAGCAAGCGCCATCCCTTATACGTGAGTTGAGTGCCACCTTCAGCCAAGCAGGTAATAAAATTACCACTTTGAAGTAACTCAACTTTCTCAAAACATTAAATGTGAGCTGTTGGACAAAGGCCAACAGATGCAAAAAATAAATCCTCTTTTGCAACCCAGAGCTCATTGCTCAGTATGAGTTTTGATGCATACAAGAAGGAATGTAAGCACAAAGGTGTCATTGATGAAGTTGGTTCTAGCAATATACAGTTTATCTTATAAAGGTAATGCAGTAGATGAATATTCCTTTTTTTTTTAAAGGCTTGTCTTGATTATGGAGTCAGAACTGGAAGATACCAATGAATGGATGTGTGTTTCAGTGTTGCACTGCTATTTCCTTCATAAAGAGTAGAGTTCTGAGTGTTAGGAATGGATATGAGAAGACTCTCCAGAGATGATGGGTGACACAAGTGAACCCTACCTTAAAATGGTTTAAAGATAATTGAAGGAGCTGGAGAGATGGCTCAGAGGTTAAGAGCACTGACTGCTCTCCTGGAGGTCCTGAGTTCAATTCCCAGCAACCACATGGTGGCTCACGACCATCCGTAATGAGATCTGACCTCCTCTTCTGGAGTGTCTGAAGACAGCTACAGTGTACTTACATATATAATAAATAAATAAATCTTAAAAAAAAAAAAAAGATAATTGAAGGTTCCCTAAAGTAAATTGAAGAAATCCTCAAATCTTCTGGGCTAGATGACATTTGAGAAAGGTGATCTGGATGGACTGCAAAGGAATCAAATCCCTTAAATAATAATTTATTTGACTTCATTTTTAAAAATAAATAATTATATACAGTAAAAAAGAAAAAGAAAATGGACAGCAAAGGAATAAAATCCCTTGAATAATAATTTATTTGACTTCATTTTTAAAAATAAATAATTATATACAGTAAAAAAGAAAAAGAAAATGGACAGCAAAGGAATAAAATCCCTTGAATAATAATTTATTTGACTTCATTTTAAAAAATAAATAATTATATACAGTAAAAAAGAAAAACCAACCAACAAACAAACAAAACCATTAAATGTGGACAGCCAGGCATGTGGTCTATATCTGGAAGGGTGACATGGGGACGCACCCCTTTAATCCCCGGCAGGCGGATCTCTGAGTTCAAGGCCAGCCAGGGCTCCACAGAGACCCTGTTTCAGAACAAACCAAACAAACACAAAGCCAACCTGGACTACATATTAAATTCCATTCTACTTTGGGCTACAGAGAGTGTACGTGCCTCAAAAACAAA
The DNA here is from genome assembly GCF_978045245.1 of Mus caroli. Taxonomy (NCBI): domain Eukaryota; kingdom Metazoa; phylum Chordata; class Mammalia; order Rodentia; family Muridae; genus Mus; species Mus caroli. Next base: position 4,978,444 of record NW_028227271.1, read on the forward strand.
CAAGTCAGGTGTAGTGTCCCATGCTTGCATCCCAGCACCTGCTTAGTAGAGACAGACAGGAGGATCGGGAATTTGAAATCATCTACGGTGTACTTAGGTCTGAGGCCTGTCTGGCTTCAGGACAACCTGATCTCAAAGGAAAAACATGTGGCTGGGTCGTCGAGTAATTCTTCACTGTTATAGTTGTATTTTGTAAGACGGTCTAGTGCTATAGCCCAGGCTGCCCTTAAACTAGAGGCAGGCCTCCATGATTCCGTCCCTGGAGTTTTCGATTGCAGGCACAAGCCACAGCGCCTTGCTTGATCCAGCAGTATCCCTGACAACTGAGCATGAGGACTCTGGGTATTATTCATAATAGCCCAAAGGCATCAAGCAGCCTAGATGCCCACTGAGGATGGAGAGACAAATCAACAGCGTTACAGGATGCTCTGGTGAGCACCTGGGCTCAGCTACCCGAGAGGATGAGGCAAGAGGCGTGTTTGAATCCAGGAATTCAATGGCTTAGTGCATATGGCCCTAAATTCAATCCCCAGTGCACACAGGCATGTGCACACACACTCGTGCACGCACACACACACACACACACACAAAGAGAGAGAGAGAGAACAAACCCCATTATCTACAAAATGCACAGAATACCTCCACTCACTGGGACAGGAGGGAAACAGCAGAATCGTGGTTGACAGAGGCTCGGCACAGACGGGAAAATGGGGAGTTGCTGTTTAGTACACGGTGACCGTCTTCATTTTGGAAGAGAAAAGTTCATATTGGTGATGGTGTCCAGCCAGGAGAGTATCTAATGCTGTGGTCTGTACACTTAAAATGGTCAAAAGGTCCTCTAACCTGATCCCGGTTTAATCCATTTTAGTAAAAGATTGTGGTTTATTTGCTTCTTTGTTTATTTGAGACGGAGTCTCCCTGTGTAGACCTGCCTGAGCCGGACTTATATTTTACCACAGTAATTAATAAATAAATGAATAAATAAATAAATAAATAACTCAAACAACCAAGAAAGAAACCTTGCTAACTAGAGCCCAGAATCAGGCCCTCAGTACAAAGGGACGGGTCGGAGGTCGGGCATCCTCCTAACGCTGCATGCACGCTCTGGGGAGGTGGGGAGGGTATAAGGAAGCTGAGCCCTGCTCTGCGCCAGGTGTCTTGTGGTCGCATGACGAAGGGGCTCCTCCTTCCCTGAGACAAAACAAATCCGAGCCTCTCCTACGAAGGCAGTGAGACTGGTCTAAGCGGTTGTACTTCTGAGAAGTAACGGGCTCCAGAAGGACAGTAGCTCTGTCACCCCCAGCTTCAATACCCTGGCTCTATGGTGGGAAACCACAGGTAGTGATTTTAAAAAAAAAAAAAAAAAAAAAAAAAAAGCACCTAGAAAGTTGACTGTTCAGCACCTGGAACACACCACCTCAACAAAAGAAAATGCCCTCCCCTCCCCTCCTTCCCCTCCCTCCCTCCCCTTCTGTTATTCACTAGCATCTATAGCCTGAGCAGCCTCTAAGGATCACGCTGGTGTTTTGGCCAGTAACCTACAGCTCCTCCCTCAGGCCCCAGCTGTTTCTCTGTTCTATCCATTCTGGGTTTCCTGTCTATATTTAGATATAATATCAGTATCAACTGTGGGATCAACAGGTGCTTGGAGAGCCCTTGAGCACCGAGCAGTTTTCAATTGTTTTCCCAAGTTAATTGGCTCGGGCTCTGCAACTGGCTGCCTTGACTCCGCTCAGTGTGAGTACTGAACAGGAAAAGCGCGGTCACAGGACGAAGCTCAGTGAGATGTTTTAGCACTGTTACCTTCAGAACCCAAGAAGCCTTTAAGGCCACAGGACAGACGGAATTACCCTACAAACCAACCCAAGCAAAAGCATTGTTTGTTGTCAAGACAGATGTGCACATGCCTGTAATCGCAACATCTGGAAGGCAAAGCAAAAAGACTAAGGAGAGACCGGGCTGGATGACAGGACCGTCTCCAGAAGGACAGAGGATGGGAGGGGGAGGCAAGAAGTTGTCATAACAGACTCAAGTTTCAACCGATTCACACTGCTTTATGGCAGCGCTGCTTAGCACTTAGGAGCTCTCGAAGAGGAGTTTGGTTCCCGCATCAGGAAGCTCATGGCTGCCTGCAACTCCAGCTTCAGCATACACACTGCACACGGACACAGACACGGACACAGACACGGGGACAGACACACAGACACAGACACACACAGACACACACACACACGCACGCAAGCACACAATCTGTTTTGAAAAGGGTGACTAGAGCCGGGCGTTGGTGGCGCACGCCTTTAATCCCAGCACTCGGGAGGCAGAGGCAGGCGGATTTCTGAGTTCGAGGCCAGCCTGGTCTACAGAGTGAGTTCCAGGACAGCCAGGGCTACACAGAGAAACCCTGTCTCGAAAAACAAAAAAAAAGAAAAGAAAAGGGTGACTAGGCCAGTTCATTCCTGCAACGCCAACAGTTGGGGGGGCTGAGGTGGGAGGAGAGCCTGAGCTATAGATGAAACCTGTGTCAGAGCAAGAGAGGGCCCGAGCACCTGGCCTGGTGGCACACGGTTAATCTGGATGCTCGGAGGTGGCAGAGGCGGTGGGAGTCAGAGGTGGACGGCTCTCTGTTGAGGTTGAGGCCAGCCTCCGTCTAACAGAGCTCCCAGTCAGCCAAGGCTACAGTGAGAATGCCTCAGAAGAAAAAGAGCGAAAACACAGGAGAAGAGGGGCACACATGTGTCTCAGTCAGTTGACAGAGTGCACGAAGCCCTAGGTTCCATGCCTCCAGAACCTTCCGGCTGCAGCTTCGTGTGTCTGTAATCCCCTATAATCCTGGCCGGCAGGAGGTGGGAGCTGGAGGACTGGAAAATTAAAGAAGCCTTGCAAACAGAGACAGGTCTGGATCCGGCTTCCTTACTCACTCATTCTGTGACCGCAGCAAACTATTTCATCTCTGAATTGATTGATTGATTTTGTTGTTGTTGTTTTTAGTTTTTCTAAACAAGATTTCGCTGTGTAGCCCTGGCTATCATGAAAATCACTCTGTAGACCAGGCTGGCCTCAAACTCAGAGATCTGCCAGCCTCTGCCTCCCGAGTGCTGGGATTAGAGAGGTGGGCCACGGCTGCCTGGCTTTTTTTTTTTTTTTTAAATCTCTAAATTTATAAAGAGAATTATATTAAATGTGATGACTAACGAGATTATACATGAAAGAGCAATCTTAGCACTTCGCCTAGCACTTTTACGAGGTCAGGAGCCACACTTCACCAGGGACACTATACTCTCTCCTGGCTTTGACCTGGAGGTGAGGGGTGAGACGGGGCCTCCTGTACTGCAAGTCCAGGATGATCTCAAACTATGTACGCAAAGGTGGAGGCCCTTGAGCCTCTGACCCTACTTCCCAAGCGCTGAGCTTACACTCCTGCAGCAGTACCTCTGGCTTCTCACTTGACCCTTGTAGAAGGAAAAGAACCATTTATCCAGGCATGGCTGCCTCATGTGCCTGTAACCCCACAACTCTGGAGGCTGAGACAGAATTAAGAATCACAGGGCAGCTTGGGCTGCAGAGTGATAGCGACTCTAGAAGAGACCTGACAAAAGGTCTAGTGGTTAAGCGTGTGTACCGCTCTTGCAGAGGATCAGAGTCCGAGTCCCAGTAACCACCTCAGGAGACTCACCTCCCGTTCCAGGGAATCCCAACCCCTCGTCTAGCCTCTGGGGACACTGCGCTAGAATGCACAAAAACACTGACACACGCCTCATTTAAAAATAAAAAGAATTTTTTTTCTAATTTTTAAGTTTTTTTCATTTATTTTTAATTTTTTTTTGTTTTCCAAGATAGGATTTCTGTGCGCGGCCCTGGCTGTCCTGGAATTCATTTTGTAAACCAGGCTGGCCTCGAATTCACAGAGATCTGCCTGCTTCTGCCTCCTGAGTGCTGGGATTAAAAGCATGCATGGCCACCATCAGGCTCTCAGTAAGAATTTTTAAAGGTGCATTTTAGGTCATGATTTTTTGGATATTTAAAAGGTGGCCTAATGCTGCCCGTTATCAGAAACACAGCTGAAAACTATAAACGGATGACTGCCCAGAAATTTTAGTTTAGATGAGTCAGCAAAACTTCACTGTCTCACCAATGAAAAGCTTAACGCACACATCTATGAATGCATAATGATAATTATAGCTTCAGAATCAGTGATCTTCCAGTCAGTGCTGTATCAAATTTGGCCTGGAAATCAAAGTATAAAGAAGATACAGGCCCAGCCTCACAGCTGTAATCCCAGCAGCTGGGAGTCTGAGGCAAAAGAACTTTTTACTTCAAGGCTAACTGGGGTTACACAATAGGTCACAAGCCAGCCTAGGTTACTGATAAAGACTAAGACCACCCCAAGGGGGGAGCCTGAGGGGGGGTGGAATGCAAAGTCCATAACCCTGAAATACTTATTCACAGGACTCCCAAACCACCTAAACTCAAAAATGCGAGAATGTGGAGGCAGTTTGAGCACTAGGAATCAGCATCCCTGAACAATTTCTAAAAACAAAAACCCAAGCTCCCTTCCCCCAAGCACAAAACCAGAATTAGGTAGTTTATGAACATTTTTTTTTCCAGCCGGAACATTTCTCACTGGGAAACGAAAATTCTAGCAAAAGACAGACAACTTAAATTTAAAAAGAAAAAAAAAAAATCACAGTTATTCATTACTTTTCAACCCAAACATCTTCAACTCCGCAGTATCGCTGACCTCGCTCATGGGAGAGTACTGCTGGTAATGTGTTCTCTCTTGCTTCCATAAATACGGAGAAATTATATACAGTAGTCTGCTGAGCTGATCGAGAATAAATATTACAGTTTTGCCTTACAACCAAATGAACTATAAATAATAATAATAAAATTACTGGGAGAAGGGCTTGCATGCCTTAGCAAGGGGCCAAGACTAGCCCACTCCCCCCCACCCCCAAAAAAATCCAATCATCTTGGATGAATTAGGAGACGAAGCCCCTCTTGTGCACCTCTATCCTAGGCTCTGGTTTAATTCAAAACCAAACTCGTATTTCTTTGCCTCTCTTTGCCTTTTCTAGTCCGGTTTCCTCTCAAATTCCGAAATTGTCCTTCTACCCTTTAAGTCCCATGATGGCACTTGCGTCCTGACACAATGCAGAAGACTTTTACACATGCCCATCTCGCCGTACTTCACATTTCAATCGACCCATTATTTCATTCTTTCCGATCCCCCCCGCACGTAGTTTCTTAAATCTAGGACCGCACACACGCTCACGCCAGAGTCCCCCTCACTCCATTGTTTCTCCGGCCTATCCTCTGGAAACTCCCCAACTCGGACCCGTGTGCTTCGCTCCCCCTTTAACCCCAGAAACCCGCGGCCCTCTCCACACGGCGGGTCCCACAGGGCTCCCGGTCCCCCTCCTCTCGGTACCCCAACCCCCAACAACTGCCCCTTCCCTCTTTTCCCTTCCTCGAGCCCTCCCTCCACCTCCGGCCCCTCTCGCCCCCGCCACCCACTTCACCCAACACCCCCAGCCTCACCTAGCCCGGGCTCCCTGCAGCCGCCGCGTCCCCCAGTTCCGGGCTCTGCGTTCCGGACGCTCCCGGGTCTGGGATGAGGAAAGAAGAGCCTCCGCCTCCTCCTCGCCCTCGTCCTCCGGAGCCGCCGCCGTCGCTGCCGCGCTCCTCCCCCAGCTCGCCCGAGGCCCGACGCCGCCCCGCCCCCACCGCCGCCTTCCCCGCGTCCCTCGTCCGCCGGGCGGCCGGGCAGAGCCTCGCAGGCGCGGCTGGGGCCCGAGTGCCCGCGGATCCACAGCGACCCTCGTCCGCCCGCACTCGCGCTGCCGCTCGCCCCTCTCGCCCCGCCTCGGAGCCCGCGCGCGCGCGCGCTCGTGCGTGCGCCCCCCGCCAGCCGGAGCGCAGGGCGCGTGCTCGCGCCGGCGCGACCCCGATGCGCCGCACGCGGGAGACCCGAGCCGAGGGGACCGGGGCGCGCGGCCGGGTTACCGCTCCTCTCAGGCGCTCTCCCTTCGCGCGGGGTTCGCGCGCCTGAGTTGCGGGAGACGGGGAATTAATTCCCTGAGGGGTTGAAGGAGCGGGTCGGGGGCCAAACGGGAAGGAACGGCGGCGAGACGAGCGGGGCGCGTACTCGCGTCCGCGTGCGGGAAAGGCGACCTAAAGCGGCCGGGCTGGGAGTGGGCGCCAGCGTGCCCCTAAGTGAAGAGCCGAGCGGGAACTGACGGAAAGAGCCGAAACTCACCGGAGGTGGCCGAAGATTCCCAATGGGAACCTAGAGCCTTTTGCTCCAGGTCTGCAGGCACGTCCGTCCTCTCTAGCAGGGAACAATTCAGCCGCTCACTCCCTTTAACTTTGCCCGCCTCCGGACCTACCTTCTGCTCCTAGAGGTTATTTCAGAGCCACCCGGCCACCCAGCCTGGTGGGAGAGGGTCTGGAGAGAGGATGTGCGAGCGAACGACCTCACACTTCCTGCATCCCTCTACGTGGCTGTGATTAGGAGCGCCTGTTGTCGAATCTTTCTGTTAAATACCTAACTTGGTAATCAGGGCTCGAAATCTCCAGCCTCTCCAGAGCCAGATCATCGCTAGTATTGTCGTATCTTTTGAGTTAGTGTCTTACTGGTTGTCTGATCAGGAGAGAGAGGTTAGGAAGGGCATGTCCAACCCACATTCAAGCCAAGGAACTTAAATATGAGACCTGTTTTGGCGGTTATTTTTTAAATCTGAATAGTGAACTTTGTGGAAGACAATCATGTCACAATATCAAAAGGTTGGATACGCCTGGTAGAGGCTGAGTTTTCGACTAAATCATCACTGAAAATATTCATCACCATCTACTTCTCACTTCCTTTGAAGCCAAGCAAAGGGGCTTTGAATAGTCAGAACCACCTCAAGTGCGTGCTTATAGATGTGCGCTACAGGCAGAGCACAGTATATCCGTACGTTTTATCACTCCAGTCTTAGGTCATATAATTGACCATGGGACAGTGTGTGTCTGCCAAGTCAGATGTCTTCATCGGATCCTTGTTCTTTTTGCTGTGCGCTGATTTTATTTTTGTTTATTGTGACAAGATTAGGCCTTGTAGCTCTCTGCTGGCCTCCAACTCTGGATCCTCCTGCCTCAGCCTCCTGATCACTAGAAAATCCGAGGCTTATACTGTGATGGAAGACCACTGCTGCCCCTCCACTCCCGGACCTTAAACATGCTAGGCGCAGTTCTTTTTTCATGTAATGTGTTCATGTAATGTTAATATTGATTGATTGATTGATTGAACTCCTGTGTCTTGCCTGCGTGTATGCATACCATATACCTGGTGCCAGCAGAATTCAAAGGAGGACAACAGATCAAGACCTGAAGTTCTAAATGGTTGTGAGCCACCATGTGGATGCTGGGGATCAAGCTCAGATCCTCTGCAAGAGCTAGTGCTCCTACCTGCCCTCCCCTGGGCACCGTTCTTTATATAAGAATAAAAAGTATTGGGCCGTGTACAGCAGCACACACTGTAACTGCAGCACTCAGGAGCCTGAGGCAGAAGAATTGTGAGTTCAAACCCATCCTGGGATGCATAGCAAGATACTATTTTTAGTTTTTATTATTTTTTAGATTTATTTATTTATTATATGTAAGTACACTGTAGCTATCTAGGACACCCCAGAAGAGGGCATCAGATGTCATTATGGATGGTTGTGTGCCACCATGTAGTTGCTGGGATTTGAACTCAGAACCTCTGGAAGAGCAGTCAGTGCTCTTAACTGCTGAGCCATCTCTCCAGCCCCTAGCACTGTTTTTAAAAAGAAGCAAGTTACTGGGTGTAACAGTACATTCTAATCCCAGCACTCAAGAGGTGGGTGGATCTCCATGAGTTCAAATCCAGCCTGGTTTCCATAGTGAGTACCAGGTGCCCAATTTTTTGTGTTTCTTAACTTTGCACAGATAAAAGTTAAAGAATTTGGAGCCAAACCAGTTGTGGTGATGCACGTCTGTATTTCCAATACTCAAAAGGCTGCGAGTCAAAGAGGCTCAAGTTTCAGACCAGCCTGAAACTGTATAGTGAGCTCTAACAAGCCTGAGATAGAGCAAGGCTCTCAAACTTCGAAGTGCAGGCTGAAGAAATAACACAGTGCTTGCATGCAAATGCACTGCTCTTCCAAAGGAGCTGAGTTCAGTTCCCAGCACCCATACCAGGTTGCTGATAACCACCTGTAACTTTAGCTCTGGAGGCATCCAGTGCCCTGGCTTCTGTGGGCACCTGCACTTCTGTACACACACACACAGACACATACAAATAATTTAAAAAAATAAATTTACCTGGGCATGGTTGTAGTCCCAGCTTTCAGGGGGCAGAGATGGGCAGATCTCTTGTGAGTTCTAGGCCAGCCTGGTCTACAGAGCAAGTTCCAGGACAACCAGGACTAGACAGAGAAACCCTGTCTTGAAATTAATTAACTTTAAAATAAACTCTGAGAGATGACTCAGCGTTTAAGAGCACTGACTGGTCTTCCAGAGGTCCTAAGTTCAATTGCCAGCAACCACATGGTGACTCACAACCATCTGCAGTGGGATCCGATGCCCTCTTGAGGTGTGTCTGAAGACAGCTACAGTGTACTCATACACATAAAATAAATAATTCAAAACAAAAATAAAAATGAACTCCAAAGCACACAGCCTTAATTAGTACACACCCAATGTACTCCAAACAGGGTTTTACAGATTGAAAGGGCAAATGGCAGAGCCGAGGAAATAGTTCTGTTAGTGAACTGCTGCCACACACATACAAGGACCAGGATTAGTCAATCCCTGCACTTTCTACTCTGCCCCACGTGGACATCTAAGCCACTGACCCCACTCGATGGGGGGGTGGACAGGGGCAGCCCCTGACGTGGGGGCCCCAGAGTGATACCAGTTATGGGTTATGGGAGAGAGGGCTGATGGAGAGAGGTTCCCACGCAGGCGAGAGTAAGTGCAGCGGGCCGTGATGAACAGAGACAATCTATGACTTTAGAGCTTTATTATAGAAAGGCAGGGGGAAAGAGAGAAGGTGGAAAGAGAGAGAGAGAGAGAACGCAGCCATGGCCAAGAGGAGACAAAGGGGAAGGGGAAAGAGAGAAGAAAGGCTAGAGAGGAAGAGGGGGAGAGAGGAAGAGAGAGTAGAGAGGGAAAGGAGAGAAGAGGAGAGGAGAGGAGAGGAGAGGAGAGGAGAGGAGAGGAGAGGAGAGGAGAGGAGAGGAGAGGAGAGGAGAGGAGAGGGGCATAAGAGCAAGAGAGCAAGAAGAGTGAGAGAGCAAGGAGGGGCCAAACAGCTATGCTGCTATCTTTTCTGTTGCTAGGTAACTGGGGAGGAGTCTAGCCTGAAGGTCAGAAGCTTGGGACATTGCCTATGTGACTACTAGCCATGCTTCTCCTGTGGGGGCTGTGGGGGCGGTAACTTTGACAGAAGCCAGGGTTCCAGGAGACATGAGAGAACTCCTTCTGTCCCATGTAGGTGAATTATCACCACCGGGTCCCGGGGTTCAACATCTATCCTCATGTGGAAACCAGGCTGTCTGTGCATAGCCCAATGTCCCACACTCCTCCTCTTCCTCTTCCTCTTCCTCTTCTTCTTCTTTAGTGTGTATGGATTTTTGCCTATGTGTATGTCTGGGCACCCACCTCTCTGGTATCTGATGTTCATGGAGGCCAGGAGATGATCCCTGGAACTAGAGTTACAGACATTGTGAGCGAGTGCTGGGAATTGAACCTGGGTTCTTTGGAAGAGCGGCCAGTGCTCTTAACCACTGAGCCGTTTCTCAACCTAACTTTGGTTTGTTGTTGTTGTTGGGGTTTTTTTGTTTTTGTTTTTTGTTTTTGCAAGACAGGGTTTCTCTGTATAGCCCTGGCTGTCCTGGAGCTCACTCTGTAGACCAGGCTGGCCTGGAACTCAGAAATCCTCCTGCCTCTGCCTCCCAAGTGCTGGGATTAAAGGCATGCGCCACCACTGCCCAGCTCTCACTTTGTTTTTTTAAGCCAGTCTTTCAGTGGCTTGGAATCCCCTAAGTACGCTAGGCTGACTGAGTGAGCCCAAGAGATCCATGGATCTCCAGCTTCCCAGCACTGGAACCGCAAGGGGGACTCAGCTTTTCACTATGGCCTAGGGATCAAACTCAACTCTTCTTGCTTACAAGGTAAGAGCGTTACCAAGTGAGACATCTCTACAGTCTGCTATTCAACCTCAAAACATTATGGTGGCAGTCCAAACGGAGTCTTAAAAGATAGTTTCAGGGCTGGAGAGGTGGCTCAGCGGTTAAGAACACCAGCTGCGGGCTGGTGAGATGGCTCAGTGGGTAAGAGCACCCGACTGCTCTTCCAAAGGTCCAGAGTTCAAATCCCAGCAACCACATGGTGGCTCACAACCACCCGTAATGAGATCTGACTCCTTCTTCTGGTGTGTCTGAAGACAGCTACAGTGTACTTACATATAATAAATAAATAAATCTTTAAGAAAAAAAAAGAACATCAGCTGCTCTTCCAGAGGTCCAGAGTTCAATTCCCAGCGCCCTCATGATGGCTTACAACCATCTGTAATGGGATCTGATGTGTCTGAAGTACCGCATACTTATATATAAATAAATAAATAAATATTTTAAAAGAGAGAGAGAGTCACCTGCCTCTCCCTTTTAAATGCTGGGAGGAAAGAAATATACCACCCCAGCCATCTCCAACATTTTTTAAATATTTATTTTCTTTTATGTATGTAGGTGGTTTTGCATGCATGCATGTACGTATGTCTGTACCTCACATACATGCAGTGCCCACAGAGACCAGAAAAGGGTGTTGGATCGTCTGGAGCTGGAATTACAGAGATTGTGAGCCACCATGTGTGTGCTGGGAAATGAACCCAGGTCCTCTGGATTGATTCACGATATTCTATTTAAGGAGCTCAACTAGCTTAGCCTTTAACTACGTTACAGATAACAGAGCTGAGATCCAAGCCAGGCATTCTGGAGCACAGCTGTGATTCCAACACTTGGGAGGCTGAGGCAGGATGATTTTAAGTTCACAGGTAATGTGGCCTATGTAGCAAAATCCTGAATCAAAAAACAAAAAAGCAGAGCTGGGTATAGACCTTAACTGCCTCGCATGCTAGAGGCCCTGGTGGGTTTAATCTCCAGCTCTGCAAACAAACAAACAAGCAAACACCGCCCGCTGACGTAACCGTTAGTGAATTTGTCCCTCTGTGAGGGATGATGCTAACGCTGCTTTACATCGCCAATACTTTTGTAATACAATGGTAAAGGCTTAGAATGCTCTTTCATTTGTTTCATTGTTTGTTTTTCTTTTTCTTTTTTTTTTTTAAAGACTTATTTATTATCTAAGTACACTGTAGCTGTCTTCAGACACACCAGAAGAGGGCATCAGATCTCATTACGGGTGGTTGTGAGCCACCATGTGGTTGCTGAGATTCGAACTCAAGACCTTCGGAAGAACAGTCAGTGCTCTTACCTGCTGAGCCATCTCGCCAGCCCCTGTTTTTGTTTTTCAAGACAGGGTTTCTCTGTGTAGCCTTGGCTGTCCTGGAACTCACTCTGTAGACCAGGCTGGCCTCGAACTCAGAAATCCTCCTGCCTCTGCCTCCCAAGTGCCAGGATTAAAGGCATGCGCCACCACTGCCAGGCCGCTCTTTCATTTCTGCACTCTGTCCTAATTTACTTTTTGCCAAGAATTATCTAGGCACGGCCAGGACCGGGGCTGAGTGTATTAAAGAGATTGTCTCAAAAGCCTGGTGATAGGGGCTGGAGAGATGGCTCAGCGGCTAAGAGCACTGACTGCTCTTCCAGAGGTCGAGTTCAATTTCCCAATTTCCAAAACCACATGGTGGCTCACAAACATCTGTTATGGGATCTGATACCCTCTTCTGGTGTGTCTGAAAATAGCTACAGTATACTCACTACTCACATATATACGATAAGTAAAACTTTGCGGGGGGTGGGGGGGGAAGCCTGGTGATTTGAGTTCGATTCCTGGAAGACCCGGTAAAAAGGAAGACCCATCTCCTGAATGTTGGTCTATAACCTCTCTATGTACACTGTAGCACGTATGTGTCTGTACACACACACACATACACAGATCCGTACACATACACCATCATCAGCATTATCATCACACACACACACCACGCAGGCACACAATGGTAATAATAAATAAGATTCAAAATAAACATAGCCAACCATGGTGGAGGCCACATATAATTTCAGCACCTGAGAGGCTAAGGTGGAAGATCGTAAATCTGAGGCCCATTGGGCTACGTACCAAAGAATACTGCCTCGCTGCTCTAACAGTGTTTTATAATTCATAAAGCACTCTCGGCAAATCCTCTCCTCTGACTGTTTCATCACCCCCGTGATGCAGGCCACATTATCCCCACGTAGGAAACAAGAAAACTAAATCTCGAACCGGTTAAATAATTTATCCAAGACTACAGATTTATTAAACGGTCTGTTCTTTGCTTTGGAAGAAGACAATTCTTGTCCTTAAGGAGTTTGATGACGTTAAAAGGAAAGACTTGTAAACCTGAGACGGAGCAATTACACAGCAGCGAGTGAGAAAACGCTCCAGAGACCAGCACAGCTTAAACAACAGTCTAAAGGAATTCGGGGTGGGGGGGGGAGATTACAGAACGTCCAACTAATCAGCGAGGGGATAACCCTTAAGCCAGGTCATAAAAGACGTTGTAAGAGTCAGACTAGCAGACCGAAAAGAATTGCAGGAAAGAGCAGTGACGTCAGCAAAGATAGGAACATCGAAGCAGCAAATGCCCTGATGGAGAACTGGAGCCCGAAGGGTCTTAAGCAGCCGGATGCTACCCCGGTGATGGGAGAAAGACAAAAGTGTTCCTACTCTCTGTGCCTGAGCTAAGCGGGTCACCGCTGTGGGGTCACAGGAAGGAAAGAGAGAAAACACAAAACAAAACAAAAACACATCAAGTCCGAAGTGGAGAAGTGACTGGAGCCATGATGACCCCTAGATCTGTGCATGCAGCCCAGCTAAGCGGAACTTGCTGAGTCTCCAAGTCCTTCCTCGTTTGCTCCAAGCCCTTGTTTGGTTGCTTTTTAGTTTTGTCTTTGTTTTTTGCTTCTCGAAACAGAATTTCCCTAGCTGTCCTGGAACTCATTCTGTAAACCAGGCTGGTCTTGAACTCAGAGATCTACCTGCCTCTGCCTCCTGAGTGCTGGGATTAAAGGCGTGAAACACCAAGCATTTATTTATTTATTTATTTATTTATAAATTTATTATTTCATGTATATGAGTACACTGTCATTCTCTTCAGACACACCAGAAGAGGTCAGCAGATCCCATTACAGATGGTTGTGAGTCACCATGTGGTTGCTGGGAATTGAACCCAGGTCCTCTGAAAGAGAAGTCAGTGCTCTTAACCTCTGAGCCATCTCCCCAGCCCCTATTTATTTATTTCAAATGTGTGTGGTGTTTCCCCTAAATCTGCATCTTGTGCCTGCAAAAGCCAGAACAGCTTTGCTGTCAGCCTCAGTTTTGCTTTAGCTCCTGCCCCACATACATACACAATTTTTACAAAAAGATTTATTCATATGCCTGCATGTACATCTGCGCACCGGAAGAGGGCATGGGATTCCCCTGGGACTACGGTTACAGATGGTTGTAAACCACCATGTGAGTGCTGGGATTTGATCTCAGGACCTCTGGAAGAGCAGCCACTGCTCTTAACCACTGAGCCATCTCTCCAGTCCCATACACATAAGTTTAGAGCTAGAAAGATAGCGGTCAAGAGTCTATACTGCTCTTGCAGAGAACCCACATTGGTTCCCAGTATCCATGTCAGGTGACTACAGGTGACCACTTGTAGCTCCAGCTCCAGGGGATCTAACACCCTGTTTTAACCTCCTTGAGCACCCACACTCACATGTTCATGTTCCCAACGCACACACACACTTTTTAAAAGGTAGATAAGTCGATAGATAAAAGCCACGTTTTCAAGTGTAACTGAGGAGGTCTGGAATGTAATGGGTTAAAATTGTTCCTTTTCAACCCTCCCATACAAGACAGCGATTTTATCCTGTCCAAGCTTGTAAGTGCGGTTTAAACTGCCAAAGTCCAAAGTCCTTGCTTAGGGTTATCATCTTTTACAAATAAATGGAGGGGCAGATAAAGTTTGGATGCACATTTGAGACAAAGGAAGAGAATGGGGTGGGGGAGGGGTGGGGAGGGGTGGGATGGGGAGGGGGACAAAGGGGAAAAAAAAAAACAAACTTAAATGACATCTCATTCAGCCAGGACACCACATACATTTTTTACTTTAGCAAAAGCAAAACAAAACTAAACCCAACCAACAAAAGAGCTGAATGTGTTTCGGTCCCTGTGGTAGCCTAAGGATCTCGGAAGATAACCCGTGCCTGAAGCAAAGCAAAAACAAGGTCAGGGTGCACAGAAGACAGCTCAGGATCAGAGGACAGCTCTCAGGGGTTTGGCAACCTTGGGGGAATCTAGGGATTCTACTCAGGCCACCAAGCTGCACATGTGGGCCTTTATCCACTGAGCCCAAGCAGAATGAAATGGACAGATCTCCCCAGGGAATTACAGGGTGACTGAGACCTGCCCTTTAAAGACCTGGAGCCAGACATTAACAACACTCATTTGGCTTCACAATTGCTCTGTCCTTTTCACACACACACACACACACAGAGAGAGAGAGAGAGAGAGAGAGAGAGAGAGAGAGAGAGAGAGAGGTGTTTGTGTGTGTATCAAACTCTGGAAATTATCCTCCTAAGAAAGGGACAACTTCCAGACTTTTTAAAGCAGAGGCAGAAGCGGGCGTGGAGAGATGGCTCAGCAGTTTGGAGCACTGACTGTTTTCCAGAGGATCAGGGGTTCAATTTCCGGGACCTGCACGGCAGCTCACAACTGCGTTTGAAGGTACTGTACATGCATGCTACACAGACATACGTGCAGGCAGAACACTCATACACATTAAAAAGTAAAAATAAATAAATACCAACACATTTAAAATTTTATCTTAAAAAGTGAAGGGCGTGGAAAGGCCCATGCTTTGTTTGCCCTTTGACAAACTGTAGTCTGGCTAAGGCAAAACATAATGAATAAATGCAAAATAAAAAAACTATACCTTCTGGGGCTGGAGAGCTGGCTCAGCGGTTAAGAGCGCCGACTGCTCTTCCAAAGGTCCTGAGTTCAAATCCCAGCAACCACATGGTGGCTCACAACCATCCGTATTGAAATCTGATGCTCTCTTCTGGGGTGTCTAAGACAGCTACAGTGTACTTACATATAATAAATAAATATTTAAAACAACAACAAAAAACAAAAAAAACGACACCTTCAGCTAACTTGTTAAAATCAATTAATTGTATGAGTGTTCTATCTGCTTGTACACCTGCATGCCAGAAGAGGGCATCAGATCCCATTATAGACGGTAGTGAGCCACACGTGGTTGCTGGGACCTCTGGAAGGAACCTCTTAACCTCTGAACCATCTCTCCAGCCTCTGTTAGCTTCTTAGGACCACCCAGCATAAAAGAAGAAAAGAAAATGGGGCTGGAAAGATGTCTCAGTTGTTAAGAGCTCTGGCTGCTCTTCCAAAGGATCTGGGTTTGTTCCCATCACCCACAGGATAACTCACAACCATTTTGCAACTCCAGCCCCAAGGAATTCCCTGCCCTCTTGCCCCTTCCGGGGGTGGGGGTGGGGGTACTGCATGCATGTGCTATGCAGACAAACATGGCAGCAAAATACCCATACACATAAAACAAAAATAAAGGTAAAAAAGAAAAAAAAAATTAAGAGAACCATGACAGATTAGTCACAAACACAGCTTTAACAAGCCGTGCCTGGAGAGGGGGCGTGGCTTAACTAACAAGCTGTGCCTGGAGAGGGGGCGTGGCTTAACTACCCAGGCTCCATTAGCGCACCTGGGTTTGAGTCTCCGCACCACGCTGGGAGGTGGGCATAGCAATTCAAAGCCATTCTCAGCTACATACATGAGATCCTGTCTCAAAACAAACAAAGAAGCTAGAAGCTCAAAGAATAACAGGCATACAAGCCAAAAAAACAAAGAAAGGGGGAGAGAGGGAAAGAGAGAGGGGAAGAAAGAAAAGAAAAGAAGATGGAACTCTAATAAATTCTGGGGCTGCTTGATTTAAAGGATGATATATTGTCCAGACCTTGAGAACTTAATAGCCCCCACGGTACCCTGTTCTGTCTGAACACGCTGCGAATTGCATTAGTTCTGGACACCACAATTTAAGAGCAATATTGACAAGGGCTGTAAAAATGTTCATGCCCTTTGACCTAGTAATCTCACTCATGGGAATTTATTCTAAGGGGATAACTCAAGAGAGTAGATGAATCTGAGATTGTAGCGTCGACGCAGCATTCTTTACTATATAGGCATACCTACATGTACAGGTATAAAATAAAGGTTTCTTCAAAAGGGATGTTTGAATGGCTTTAAGATGTGAATTATTTAAATATAAAGGAAATACCATGATGCATGCGATAACATGGGTGAACCCAAAAAAATCAGGAAAGAAGTCCGACACCCACAAAGGGCAACATATTATCTGATCCCATTTATATAAAAATATCCACGATAGAGCTAGGCGTGGAGGCTCGTGACTGTGATCCTGGCACTTGGGAAACTGAGGCAGAGTGATTGGCAGGCGTTTGAGGTCATCGCAAGCTACATAAGTTCCATGCCAGCCTGAGCTATGCTGTAAGAGCCTGTCTCAAAAGACAAACTGGATAAATCTGCCATGGTAGAGCATGTCTGTCATACCAACACTTGAGAAGCTCAGAAGTTTAAGGTCATAGCCTTTGATATAAGAGACCCCGTGTGGAAAAAAAAATCAAAATAAAATAAACCCCAGAAGGTGGACAAAGCATGAGGACTAAGGACAGAGATAGAGAAAGGGAAAGACCTAGAAAAAAATAAGTTAGTTAATTAATTAAAGCGAACATCAGAGTAAGCAATTCTATGGAAGCAGAGCACAGAGAACACAGAGTGGTTGCCAGTGGCTACCAGGAGACTGTCAAGGAGTGTGTGGGGTATTGGGGTGGGGAGGTGTGAAAACATTGTAGAATTAAAGAGTCCTGATTGGGGCTGGAGAGATGGCTCAGTGGTTAAGAGCACCGACTGCTCTTCCAAAGGTCCTGAGTTCAAATCCCAGCAACCACATGGTGGCTCACAACCATCTGTAATGAGATCTGATGCCCTCTTCTGGTGTATCTGAGGACAGCTACAGTGTACTTAGATATAATAATAATAAATAAATAAATCTTAAAAAAAAAGAATCCTGAGTTATACTTGTGAATAGAATAGGCTCAACACCCTAATGTTGTAGACTTTCTGTTTTTAAACAGGGTCTCTTAATGTAGCCCAGGATGTCCTAGAACTCTTTATGTAAACTAGGCTGGCCTCCTTGAAGTCACAAAGATTAATCTACTACTATCTCCCAAGCGCTGGGGTTAACACTGTACTCATTAAAAGGACGAATTTAGCTAGGCAGTGCTGTGAGCCTGTAGTCAGGACTTCGGAAGTGGAGCCAGGGAGATTGGGAGCTCAGGATCAGTCTCAGCCACAGAGGACTCAAGGCCAGCCCGGGTCACACAACCCCCTTGCCATAAAATAACACAGACCAAAACGGACGCATTTGCTAGTCAGGGTGGTATATGCCTGTAATCCTTGTGCAGAGGGGAGGAGAAGATTATGCGTTTGAGGCCAGACTGGGCTGTAAGAATAAGGCTCTGTCTCAACAACAACAAAAGAAAATGAAACCCAGGGGCTGGTGAGCTGGCTCAGTGGGTAAGAGCACCCGACTGCTCTTCCAAAGGTCCAGAGTTCAAATCCCAGCAACCACATGGTGGCTCACAACCATCCGTAATGAGATCTGATGCCCTCTACCTGTGTGTCTGAAGATAGCTACAGTGTACTTACATATAATAAATAAATTAAAAAAAGAAAACGGAACCCAGAAGGATGTGTTTGACAATGTCCCGATGCGCGTCCCTCTTCCTTCTTGGGTAGTGCTTCTCAGCCTTCCTAATGCTGCAACCTTTGACACCACAGTCCTCAGACTGGGGTGACCCCGACCATAAAATGGTTTTTGTTGCTACCTCATAACTGTAATCTTACTAGTATTATGAATCGTGATATGAACATCTGTGTTTTCAGATGGCCTTAGGGGACCCTTGTGAGAGGGTCGGTTGTTCCCCTAAAGCGATGTTACCTACCATTTAAAAAAAACCACTGTTTTAGGAGACTATGCTGTCAATCAAGCCAAGGCCCCTTGGGGACACTTGATAAGTTCTCTACCACTAAGCTACAATCCCCAACCCCCGCCCCCCTCTTTTCAAAAAAATTTTTTTTGGTAGGGCCAGCAATGACTTAGTTTTGCACAAACCTGCTGGCCTGAGTTCAATTCTCAGATCCCAATGTGGAAGAAAACTAAATCATGAAGGCTGTCCTCTGATCTCCAGATGTGCTCCGTGACACACTCACAGATAGGAGCACACACAATGAGAAAAACAATACATGTAATTAAAACAAATTTTTTTGGTTTGTTTTTTTTTTTTTTTTTTTTTTTTTTTTTAACGAGACAGGGTTTCTCTGTGTAGCCCTGGCTGTCCTGAAACTCACTCTGTAGACCAGGCTGGCCTTGAACTCAGAGATCCGCCTGCCTCTGCCTAATTAAAATTTTTAACTTAATTTTTTTTCTTAGCCATATATGGTGAGACCTATCTATAATCTCAGCACTGTGGAGCCAAGTCAGAAAGAGCTGAATGTCTGTGCAACTTAAAAGACCCTGACTCAAAACATGAACGATTTATCTATACAGAGACAGGGTCTCACTGCATAGCCTTGGTGTGGCTCTCCCTAAGTAGACCAGGCTGGCTTGGAATTCACAGACATCTTCCTGCCTCGTCCTCTCAAGTGCTGGATTTGGAGGCTTGCGTCACTATGCCCCGCTAATTTATTTTCTTACCAAATTAATGTCGTCCACGAGAGGGCAGGCAGAAGGTGACAAGGAGGATTGTTTAACATAAGCCTCAAGTGAGAACCACAGGACCCAATGTTCACTGTTAGCTTAAAGGTCACCAAAGTCTCACTTCCTAACTTTACAAGGAGGAAAACAAGCCCGTGGCGGTCAAGACCCATCCATCCAGTCACCTTCCTGCTCAGCAGGAAAGGCAGAAGGAGCTGAGCCTGGGGACTGGACACCTGGGATCTTTTGGCTTAAGAGAATTGTAAACTGTGTAGCAAGACGTTCGACCCAGCCTGGGAGGGCAGGGGAGAGCTCAGCTCCTCACCTTTTTCCCCTAGTGTCTACTAAACTGTAGTAGGTTTTTCAGAAATGTCTTATTTAGAATGCAAAAGGGGAAACGGAGGGTAGCGAAGGGCAGGTTCTCCTTGAGAAAGAGGTGTGGCTTTTGCTCATTGTAGCGAGAGGTGGTGAGTCTAAAATGGAATTATAGCCAAGAAGAGTTTAGCCCCCCCCCCCAAAATAAAGTAATGACTGCTTTTTCTTTCTTTTCAGGGCTGGGGACCTCAAAAACACTCTTTTTTTTTTTTTAAGAGATTTATTTATTTATTATATGTAAGTACACTGTAGCTGTCTTCAGACACTCCAGAAGAGGGCGCCAGATCTCATTGCGGATGGTTGTGAGCCACCATGTGGTTGCTGGGATTTGAACTCTGGACCTTCGGCAGAGCAGTCGGGTGCTCTTAACCACTGAGCCATCTCACCAGCCCCAAAAACACTCTTAAAAGGAAGGTGTGGTGGTTTGTGCCTGTCATCCCAGCACTTGGGAGTCTGAGGCAGGAGGATTGTTATAAGGTAAAAGCTAGCCTTGGCAACATAGTGAGCTCTAAGCCATCTTGATGTAAGTATGTCTAAACATAGACAAGGAGAGAGATTTTTCAACAAGATCCCAGCTCCATAAAATCATTAAATAACTCCAAGGAGCTTGCTGGTCCAAGCCTGTAACACACCTGATTGGGAAACTGATGCAGGAGGATCACAAGTTCAAAACGCACCTGGGCTACAGAGTGAGTTCTAGGACAACCAGGCAGCTTAGCAAGCCCTTGCCTCAATATAAAAGGTAAGAAAAGGCTGGCTATATCCTGATGGAGATTGGTTCTAATGATTTGATTCAATTGGGAATCTGCGTGACCAGACACTGAAGGTCCTTGTCCCCAGTTGTTTTTTGATCCATCAATAAATTCGTCAATGGCCAATGGCTGGCATGGGGCAGGACACTTAGTTGCATGGATAGGACCTGAGAGGAAGAGAGGATTGCCATGACTCTAGAGAAATGGGATGCAGGAGCGGCAAGAGATAAAGCCAACCAGCCACGAGAGAATTCTGGTGGGTAGGCACTGGACACTTTCCCGATTGGGCCTAGGGTAGCAGGTTTAGGAGTGCCCAGTCTTTGAGGTAGCCAAGACATTTAAAAATAAGGCAGTGTTTGTGTGTCTTCCATTTGCAGATCCAAAGATAGTCCCTGGGCGGGTTCACACCCGCATGTGATTTACTGGAAGCCAAAGCGGTATAGCCAAAACTCACCGCAATGATATCCAGTTCTGAGATACAGGTCTGGCCTAGCACTCAACAAACACACACACACACACACACACACACACACACACACACACGTCCCAAAGTTGGAAAGAGAAGGGACCTCTAACTCAAGCAAAAGTAAAAACGGTCATACGTGAAGTAAGCATTCCCCAAGATCCTGTACTGAGGCTGGGGCTTTCTCAGTTCCCTTCCAATACAGAGTCTATGGATGTTTGCTTTGTAGATTCAGGCAGAGGTGGTGCTTTAACCCCTGTACCCAGGATGCAAAGGCCAGCCTAGTCTGCATAGTGAGTTCGAGGACAGCCAGGGCTATCTATATACAGAGACTCTGCCTCAAGATAGATAGATAGATAGATAGATAGATAGATAGATAGATAGATAGATAGATAGATGTGTGTGCCTGTTGCCCAAGGAGACCAGAAGTGGGTCTTGGACGCCCTGGAACCAGAGTCAAGGTCAGTTTCTAGCTGCCATGTGAATACAGGGAACAGGACCAGATTCTCTGCAACCAGGGATCGTAACCACTAAGCCATTTTTCCAGCTCCAGAAAGAAAAAAAAACCAAACCAAACCAAACCAAATTCTTTATAGGGTTGTTTTGTTTGTTTTTTATTTTGTTTTGTTTTGTTTTGGAAACAGGGTTTCTCTGTGTAGCCCTGGCTGTCCTGGAACTCCCTCTGTAGACCAGGCTGGCCTTGAACTCAGAGATCTGCCTGCATCTGCTTCAAAATCATGAGTCACCACTGTCTGGTGGAGGTAGTGTTTTGTTTGTTTTGTTTTGTTTTTAGTATGTGAACACTAAAAGAAATTGTCTACAATTTGTTGTTGTTGTTGCTTTGCTTTTTGACAGGACCTCCCATCTGGCCCAAAGTGATACCTCAGCCTCAGCGTCTCTGCCTCAGCGGCCCTGACAACCTTGTAAAGATGCTGAAGTCTGGCTAGAATAAACTGACAATAGATGTATTTCCAGGAGGAATATACACACTCATATAAACACGTGTGGAGAGAACCATGGGCAAATGATTGCCATATCACCCAGTGACGTCCAGATGCTCATATGCCCTTCTTCATGGGAGGAGGGGACAAAATGGAGAGAGTGACAGTTCAAAGGCCAGGATGTGATTCTAGGTGAATGAATGGGCCCAGCACTCAAACAACAGCAGACTGTTCCTTGGGGGAACTGAATGGACTTTAAAAACTGATAATAGATTGTGATAAAAAAAAAATCCATTCAGATGTAATCTTTTATCTTCTCCTTGCAGTCGGGGCTTATTTAATGAAAACACCAGAAAGAGCATGATCTCACTGTGGTTGGTTTCAGTATCAACTTGCCACAAATCAGAGCGAGCCACCTGAGCGTGGTGTTTCACCTGAAGTATCCTGACTGCTCTTGATTGGTGTAGGAAAGCAGCCCTGGTATGGGCCTGTTCCTTCTTCTGGTAGCAGCCTAAAGAAAGGGACATGGTGGCAGAAGGAAGGTCGCCTCTGCTCTGCCTCCCTCTCCATGTGGAGTTAGCAGTTTGCAGGTCCTGTTGCAGACGGGGATCACTTTGATTTCATTGTGGAATAATTACCAGCATTACTCCAGAAACTCACCCTGCTTCTCCTGCCAGGCTGGGAGGACTGAAGCATCCTGCCTTGCGGACTAAGCAACTCTGGGTTGTTGCCCCTCAGTAAAGGACAGCTATTCTGGGACAACAACTATTGAGGTACCCAGCCTCAAGAACCAAGAACCGGTTCTCAGTGTCTCAGGGGTATATTTTGAAGCTCACTACACACACACACACACACACACACACACACACACACAGAGAGATTGAGAGAGAGAGAGGAGAGTTTGAGGCTACCTTGGACTAAATAATGAGTTCCAGGCAAGCCTGGATTACAGTATAAGCAATATCTTGTCAAAAACAAGTAAAGCAAGACAAATAAACAAAACAAAACAAACAAACAAACAAAACAAAACAAAAACAAAAAGTCTTTAGTCTGAGGACGTGCATATCATTGAGCTCAGCTTACATGGTCCTGGGGTTTCACACATACTAAGCCCAGGCTGTCAGGGCTTAAAACACGATGTACACTACTCAGAGTTAACATCCAGGAGAAAAGAAGAACAAGAAAATCAGCAAATAAAGGTACATAATTTCCGGACTGGAGAGATGGCTCAGTGGTTAAGAGCACTGACTGCTCTTCCAGAGCAGCAACCACATGGTGGGTCAAAGCCATTTGTAATGGGATCCGATGCCCTCTTCTGGTTGTGTCTGAAGACAGCAACAGTGTTATATATGTGTGTGTGTGTGTGTGTGTGTTTAATTTTTAAAAATATCTTTTTTAAAAAGGTATTTAAAAAAAGTGCCAGGTGGTGGTAGTGCACGCCTTTAATCCCAGCACTAGGGAGGCAGAGGCAGGCAGATTTCTGACTTTAAGGCCAGCCTGGTCTACAGAGTGAGTTCCAGGACAGCCAGGGCAACACAGAGAAACTCTGTCTTGAAAACAATCAATCAAACAAAACAAAACAAAACAAAAAGATGTAATTTTAACACGTTTCTGGTTTCTGGTTTTCAGCTTTCCTCTGCAAAGTAAGACATCCTGGTCTCCTTTTCTACATCTAGCCAGAATTGAATAAGGCTTCCTCAAACTACACAAACTGCTATTTCCCCCGGGCTTCCCCCAGCTTGCCTCAAAGACACATGGGATATAAAATCATGAATCTTCCCATGAGGCCTGTCTCGGTGTCATTTCCTGTGGCCGTGATAAAAGACCCTGACAAAAACAGTTTAAGAGCAAAGGATTCATTCTGACTTACAGGTCAAGCACAGTCCATCATGTCTGAGCAGTCAAGGCAGGACCTCGAGGGCGCTGCTCACATGATCAGGAGCAGAGAGCCCTGAGTGAATGCCTGCCTGTGTGCCAATGTTTCCTTCTCTCATTCAGACCTGGGTCCAGTCCATGAAGATGGTGCTGCCAGCCATCAAGGTGGAGTTCCCACCCCACCTTAACAAGTTAGCCTGGTTAAGGAAGTCCTTCACACACCTACCCATAGGCCAACCTGATCTAGATAGTGGCTCGCTAAGCCTCTTTGTTTCTTGTTTCTTCCTTTCTCTCTCCCCTCCCTCAATCCCTCTCTCTCTCTTTCTTTCTTCCTTTTTTTTTTTTTTTTTTTTTTTGGTTTTTTGAGACAGGGTTTCTCTGTATAGCCCTGGCTGTCCTAGAACTCACTTTGTAGACCAGGCCGGCCTCGAACTCAGCCTCTAGAGTGCTGGGATTAAAGGCGTGCGCCACCACGCTCGGCTTTCTTCCTTTCTTAAGTATAAGACCAGAACCTACAATGCTTTTCTGGCACTTTGACATTTAAGCCCCTGTCTCACATGTTGAAATCCCTCTTGTCATAGGACAGCATATGAAATATCAGAATCTTCATATTTTCCTTCAGCCTCCTAACTCAGCACTGTAGACAATTATAGGAGTTAAATAATCTCTTCACCATATATCAGTACCCTGGGCTAGGATTCCGTGGTATAGCCTTTGAAAGATATATTTTTTATTAATTTTATAATATTCCTTTTACTTTTCGGTCTTAAGAGAGTATAATCAAGGAGACGGTAGTCAAGAATTCAACACATAAATATATTCTCTACCCTTCTCATCCCTGTAAGGTTTCCCTCGCCTCTGCTGCCAGCAGTTTCTTTAACTGTCAGGTCCTGGGTTTTGAGGATGGTGCTGACAAGACTGAGTCCATCCTCGAGTGGTTGCTTTTCACCTCTAGGATGCTCTGGGCTTCTTGGGCTGACTCAAGACTTCATACGCAGCCTGGATCTCCAGGAAGTGTCTCTGGGCCTCCTCCGTCTGGTGCCGGTTGTGATCTGGGTGCCAGACTTTCACCAGGTCCCGGTAACTCCGATGTATTTCTTCATTGGTTGCTCCTTCTGGGACGCCCAGAACCTCAGTAGAACAGAACTCACAAATTAGCATCTCCTAAGTGCTTGGGGTCCCAGGGTCTCTACCTGCTTCCTGCTAAATCAAGCTAGTTAGAACTGGAATGGCCCAGAGCCTCAGACAGAACTTCATTCCTTGGGTAAGGGTATATTTCAGCAGTAGAGCCTGTCCCTAACTGGAGTAAGGTCCTGGTTTTGATCCATAGCAGTGAGAGAAATGCAAAGGAACCCAAACAAACAATGACCCCCCCCCCAAGCAAACAATGCCCCCCATCCCCAAAAAGCCTCAGGATATCACATCAGTCCCGGGATTCCTTTACTGGCAGTCGCAATTTCCAGGCTAGAGCTCCATATCCTCCACAAGGTCCCCCCTGCACGAGAGAAATAAGTGTCTGTACGCCCGCCCGCCAGAAACCTGAGAAGAGGCTTACAGGAACTTCATTGAAAAAAAAGTCCTAAGCTAGGGGTCTGGAGAGATGGCTCAGTGGTTAAGAGCACTGAGTGCTCTTCCAGAGGTCCTGAGTTCAATTCCCAGCATCCACATGGTGGCTCACAACCATCTGTAATGGGATCTGACGCCCTCTTCTGGTGTGTCTGAAGAGAGTGACAGTGTACTCACATACACTTCATATATTTAAAAAAAATAAATCTTTTTTAAAAAAAAAAAAAAGTCCTTAGCTAGAAATGACCTAAATATTAACAATAGAGCAAAAAATAAAATAAAATAAAAAAACAATAGAGCGAATAAATAAGATTTGGAGGAACGACCATCCAGAAACTGCCCCACCTGGGGGTCCATCCCATAAACAACCACCCAACGCAGACACTATTGCAGATGCCAACAAGATTTTGCTGACAAGAACCTGATATAGCTGTCTCCTGAGAGCCTGAGAGGCTCTGCCAGTGTCTGGCAAATACAGAAGTGAATGGCTCACAGCCATCCATTGGACAGAGCACAGGGTCCCCAATGAAGGAGCTACAGAAAGGACCCGAGGAGTTGAAGGGGTTTGCAGCCCCATAGGAGGAACAATAATATGAACTAACCAGTATCCCCAGAGCTCCCTGGGACTAAACCACCAACCAAAGAGTGCATATGGTAGGACTCATGGTTCTAGCTGCATATGTACCAGAGGATGGCCTAGTTAGTCATCAATGGGAGGAGAGGCCCTTGGTCCTGTGAAGGTTCTATGCCCCAGTATAGGGGAATGCCAGGGCCAGGAAGCAGGAGTGGGTGAGTTGGAGAGCAGGGGGAGGAGGGAGGGGATAGGGTATTTTCGGAGGGGAAACTAGGAAAGGGGATAATATTTGAAATGTAAATAAAAAAATATCTAATAAAAAAGATTTGGGCAGGATATGATACAGCAATGAACCCAGGTTGTTTCAAATTGCATGTTAAATGTGATTAAGTCTTATAAACAGAACGTTGAATGTAAAAAGTCAGATCTGTACTAAGTGATCCAGTTTATTTGATTGTCAAGAATAAAGAAAACTTGGACAAAGAAAAATAAGAAGGATGCCGGGCGTGGTGGCACACGCCTTTAATCCCAGCACTCAGGAGGGAGAAGCAGGTGGATTTCTGAGTTCGAGGCTAGACTGGTCTACAAAGTGAGTTCCAGAACAGCCAGGGCTTTACAGAGAAACCCTGTCTCGAAAAACCAAAAAAAAAAAAAAAAAAATCTGTCTTTAAAAAAAAAAAAAGGCTAGAGAGATGGCTAAGTGGTTAAGAGCACTGATTGCTTTTCTAGAGATCCTGAGATCAATTCCCAGCAACCACATGAGGGCTCACAACCATCTGTAATGGGATCTGATGCTCTCTTCTGGTGTGTCCCCAGTTACATTAGCCGGGAGTGGTGGCGCAGCACTTGGGAGGCAGAGGCAGGCAGATTTCTGAGTTCGAGGCCAGCCTGGTCTACAAATTGAGTTCCAGGACAGCCAGGGTTATACGGAGAAACCCAGTCTCGGAAACCAACCAACCAAACAAACAAACAAAAAAAGTATTATTCGCAGGGTGTGGTGGCTCACGCCTTTAATCCCAGCACTTAGGCAGAGGCAGAGGCAGAGGCAGAGGCAGAGGAGGCAGAGGCAGGCGGATTTCTGAGTTCAAAGCTATACAGAGTGAGTTCCAGGACAACCAGGGCTACACAGAGAAACCCTGTCTCAAAAAACAAAAAACAAAACAAAACAAAACAACAACAACAACAAAAGTATTATTCATGTGTCTTCCTCATGTACCTTCATGCAGCACATACAGAAGCCCAAAGAAGCCAGGATCCTCTTTCAAAGCATAGCTGGCCAGAACAGCGCTCCCTCATGCAAGCTACAAGCTCCTGCAGGGCTTCCATCTCTCAGAGTCCAGACAGGCTCTCCTCTCTGAGGAGACTTACCATACAGAGAGAGGGAAGAAAGGCTTACCTGGTGAGCCAGCTGACGCTTCTCATCCTGAAAACTGTCAACAAACTCATAGAGCTTTTCCCACTCCTGGAACCGGCTGCTCTTGAAGCCAGGACCTCCGACCAGTAGCCACCAGATCCGGCAAGGCAGAAGCAAGACAGACTCCACGAGGCGGCCAAGAAGTGGGAAAAAGCTGAACCAACTCAAAAAGGAACCCAGGGTTTCTGCCACGTAGTTAATGGTGGCGGCTGTGTTATACATCGTACTGTAGGCCAGAGGGCCGGTGAAGGCGAGGTAAGCCAAGCCCACGCGGTAGAGCCGCACACTAAGTGTCTCTGGCCCCACCGAGGCTTTGTATCGGCGATGCTTCTGGGCTGTAATGCTGGCAGCCAAACTGATAGGCAGGATGGCTATGGGGCGGCCATAGAACACAGGGGAAGTGAGGAAGGCCGCTCCTAAGGTATTCTTAAAGTCTGAGGTCTGGTTACCAACAGCAGCTACCAGCAAGACCCCTAAGCCAACAGCCAGTGGGAGGCCCACTATATAGAAGTTGTCCATGGAAGAAAGGCTGACTAGAGCCACAAGACCAAAATAGACACCCACTACTATCTGGGAAGCAAAGCGAAGGAGACTGAGAGGTGGTCTCTCCTCTTCCGGCCTCTGTTTCCAACTCTGGACTCTGTTGGCTTGGGCCACAAAGCCTGGGAGCTTCCAGAATTCCCAGAGCCAGCCCAACCCACCACCTCCCAGGGTGAGCATCCAGAGCAGGGCATGGCTGTCCCTTCCCAGGTACAGGTGGTGGAGCCCAACAGGACCCCCCAAAGCCCAAAGGACATAGGTCATCAGGAGCCCTTTGGCCATCCTCTAGGGCAAGAGTCTCAGAGCAAATCCAGTGGCGTTTGACATTGATCAAATTGCAGAAATCTCAAGGTCCTCTGTGAGAATCACCGCAGTCTGGAGCGTTATCCTTAGGCCTGAGAGGTGAAGCAAGGAGAAAGACTCAGCAGTAATAAAAATCAAGCTAGCGCTACCTCGGGGTCTCTCAGGTACTAGATGTCTCCTATCTTTGGTTAGCACCCCAGTCCTGTTATTTACAATCACAGTGACTCCATATTTATCACAGTGACTCCATATTTAAGGGAGGAAATGCTTCAATTAAAATATTTTCATTTATTTATTATTAATGTATTGATATTTGAGGCACAGTCTTATTGCATGTTCCAAACTGGTCTTATGCGGCCATAGCTGAAGACATCTTGGTCTTCCTGCTCCCACCTCCTCAAGTGCTGGGGTTATAGGCATGTGCCACCATGTCCAAGGAAGAGAATGTTTTTGTTTTTAAGATTTATTTAGCCGGGCGTGGTGGCACACACCTTTAATCCCAGCACTTGGGAGGCAGAGGCAGGCGGATTTCTGAGTTCGAGGCCAGCCTGGTCTACAGAGTGAGTTCCAGGACAGCCAAGACTACACAGAGAAACCCTGTCTCGAAAAACCAAAAAAAAAAAAAAAAAAAAAGATTTATTTATTATTATGCATAAGTGCACTGTAGCTGTGCTCAGACACACCAGAAGAGGGCATCAGATCCCATTACAGATGGTTGTGAACCACCAGGTAGTTGCTGGGATTTCATCAGGACATTCAGAAGAACAGTCAGTGCTCTTAACTGCTGAGCCATCTCTCCAGCCCCAGGAAGAGAATGTTTTAAGTGACTTCAAGTTGGGACACTGAGAACTAGGTGCCTGAACAACAACAACAACAACTCAAAAGCTTGGGACTAAAGGGTGACCCAGGGGTCACTTACTTCTCTTCCAGAGGGCAGGGGTTTAATTCCCAGCACCCACATGGCAGCTCATAGATGCCCTCTTCTGGTCTCCAAGGGTATCAGGAGCGCATGCAGTGCACACACAAAGATTCAAGTAAACACCCGTGCACATAAAGTAAAATTGAGAAAGAATAAGAACAAGAAGGGGAAAAAAAGAAGCTTAAATTTCTATCCTCCCCTCAGACTCTGGAATAGTAATGGCTCGTAGGTAAGGGCTGAAGAGAATACTTTTTCACTGTTTCAAACGCCTTTGAAAGCCAGTGTCTTATCCAAACTCACCCCTTTAACACCGTGTGTGTGTGTGTGTGTGTGTGTGTGTGTAAGCGGGTGCATTTTGTAACTTGGCCAAAACCCTTTCCAGCTTTCCCATCTCCCCAGACTATGCGGTTCTCCCACAAGCCAAATTTGAAAGGGACCTGAACTCCTTCCACTTAAACGTTCTGGAGAACACTTTGATTCAGACCGTAGCACCCCACAGCCCAGCCATCCTATCCCTATCAACAAGATTGAAGGCACTCTACAAAGCGGCCGCAAAAATCCTCAGAATATCAAATCTGCCTGCCAATCTGTCTTACCTACTTCAAGCAAACTCACCCTCAGGCAGTCCCAGCAGGGCCGCAGTACCTGGCAGCCCAGGCTTCCAGGCTGCTTCAGACCAGCCATTGCCTTTGACCACAGATTCAAAATGGCCCCTCTGTAACTGCTCTTACCTCCACACAAGTGGACTTTGTCCCTCAGGGTTGGGTGACTGTGTCTGAAGTCAGGCCACCTCCTCCAGGCCCCGCCTCGAAAGCCCTGGTCAGCCCCTTCGGAGCCACCTTCCGGTCCTGTATTCCTGGGCTCTGATTGCCCGCTCTACGGGAAGCTTTCCCCAGGCTCACCCAGTTTTACACTGTAGGGCCTGGAACCGCGCCCCACTCCTGGCAGAGCGCACATCTTGCAGCACGTCATTAAAACCCGCCAGATGGCGCTGTTGTTTACGGGAGGGAGGGTCCCCAAAAGTCCCAGATCTTCTTTTTGCAAGGCTGGGACAATCCTGGTCAAAGCTGTCCGAACAGTGCAGCTACCTGGCGGGAGAAAAAGGGCGACTCTATCAATAAAATTAAAAATCTCGACTTCCTCTCCTCTCCGCCACAAATGGGAGGTGATCCCTTTCTCGCTCCATACTGCACGCTTCTCTCTGTACTCCAAGACGGCCATTATAGGATCTAATTTCCTTCCTTCCTTCCTTCCTTCCTTCTTTCTTTTTTTTTTTTTTTTTTGGTTTTTCGAGACAGGGTTTCTCTGTGTAGTCCTGGCTGTTCTGGAACTCACTCTGTAGACCAGGCTGGCCTCGAACTCAGAAATCCGCCTGCCTCTGCCTCCCAAGTGCTGGGATTAAAGGCGTGCGCCACCACGCCCGGCTGGATCTAATTTCTTAAAGGAGAGACATCCACTCAGAGGTGAAGGAGAGAGTCCCTCAAGACCCCCAATTCTGCCTCACTACCTTGCTTCCAGGCCTTCCAGTTAGGGGACGCCACAGCCATACCTAGGAGTCTGAGCCTGCATAGCCCAGAATCCATAGAGCCCGAAGCTGTTCTGACCCTTGTAGCCTGAAGCAAAGGGGGAAAAAAAACCCACACCAGCAAGGGATACAGGGTGGGGGCGTGCCATCAGAAGAGTAAGGGCAAACCCAGGGAGACTCGGGGGAGAGGAGCCTGCCTTCTCGTTTGGGCGCTGGAATAGAGCTGGCTTACAAGATGCCTTCAATATCCCAGGCTACAATCCCCGAGCAGCTCCGTGACCTTGGCCAAGTCACACCCTTTCCTGAGCTTCAGTTTCTTTTAAAAGAAGCTTGGATCTACGAAATTCCCCAGGCTTGATTAGAGGTAGGGATGGAGCCGGTGGGCTTCACTTAGGGTCACTTGTCAACAGTGGGCAGAATGTTTTAGCTCCCTCCAACGTCTAGTTCTAGCTGGGTACTAGATACGGCCCCTTTAGGGCTGAGGAGGGGCGACAAAACGACAACCCAGCCACGGCTGGGGACGGGGGGCGGACGGGGGCGCTGAATAATGAATGAGACTTAATTGGGCCCGCTCTACGCGGCGGCGCGCTAAGCTTGGCAAACAGCGCGGGCAGCAGCAGCCGCCGCCGCTGGACAAACAAACTCGCTCGGGAGCCGGGAGCCCAGTGCGAACCGCCGGGAGGGGGAGGAGACCACGGGGAGCCAGGTCTCCTGCTCGCAGGAGGGGCCCAGAAGTGCCCAGAAACGCGGGAGGGATGGATGAAGGCTCCGGGCCCAGCCTAGAAAGGACGAACTAGGGAGGGAGCGAAGCAGATTTTTGCCGTAGAGCCCTGGGACCCAAGGGCAATGTAAGCGCGTGAAAAAGATGGAGAAAAGAGTGGAGGACGGAGAAGAGAGTGAGAAATGAGCGAGGAAAAGGCACATCTGGAGGAGGGTGAGAGGAGGACCATTACTGTGAGGAGAGGGCAGAGCGATGGAGAAACGAGAAGGGAGGCACAGGGGACCTAGAGGAGAAGTATTGAGGAAGAGTCAAAGAGAGGGATGAGAGGTGACCAGAATGAGAACAGGGGTGACAGGGTGGGCGAGAGGAGCCCCTGCCTGCGCCTCGCCCTGCCTCGCTCCCGCCCTACGCTCTCTCCAGCCGTCCGCACTCACTTTGTCACAATTACGGGGCCGTCACTCGGCCGGGATTGTTTTCCCCAAATTGTTGTTCTATAAACTGGCTCGGGGTGGGAGGTGGGGTGGGTGGGGGGAATCTGACAAGCTGAAGCGGGAGGGAGGGGAGCGTGTGAGCAGCTGTCGAGGGCATAGTAACGTATTTACCCGCCACTGGCCCAGGGCTGGCCTTGGCTGATACAGAAACCCGTGAGGAAATTGATGGTCACCCCAACCTTCGCCACCGACTCCAATTTTTCACCTTCCAGGCCTCTCTTGGTCTCAGCTGCCTCGGTTTCCCCAACCGAACGCGGCTGGTACTGGAGGCCGAGGCGATGACCAGACAGGACCAGAAGTTGCTTAGCCTTTCCCCAGTCTCTCTGGCCGGCGCCCTCCAGCGCCTGCTCACGTCGCAGGTTTGCACTCTCATTCCTAAGTGTGCCCAGGTCCCCTCGCCCCGGCGCTGCTCGCTACCCTAGCCCACCTCGTCGCTCCTCAATTCTGCAAACATCTGTTGCGCCCACTGAGCAAGAACTGCGCTGGCTTCCAGCTGCCCCCCCTCCGCCCCCAACACCTCCCCCGCCCGCCTCCTCCCCGCCAGCCCAGCTTGTCGGCTCCCTGACAGCCGCCGCCGAAGCCCGGGCCCCGCGGGAGCGGTCGGAGAGGAGACGCTGCATGGCTGGCTCCGACACCGGCCTCCCTCGCGGCTCCAGGGGCAACGGAGGATGGCGGCCGCTGAAGCGAGACCGGAGTCGGCCGCGGGAGTTGGCAGGGCTAGACAGGGGAGGGGGGAGGCCTTGGGTGGGCTCCTCTCGGCTTCTTTTAAATCCTGTCTTTCTCAGTCGGTCGCCCTCCGTTCAGCCTGAGCCGGGACCCTTCCAGCTGCCGCTGAGCGCGCGTGGGATTCAGTAGGTTTCCCGGTTCCTCCCCCCGCAACGCCCCCCAGTCCGGGTGATTTACACCCCGGCTCCGCTCAGCGGCCGCTTCCCAATCAGGAATATCGACCCCGGGCGGGGCCCTCGGGCCGCATCGATCCCTCTAAGGCTCGGGATTTAAAAATGTCAAATTTGCCTTTTCCAAGCGGGTGGAGGGGGCGGGGGCAGGAGGAGGGCCGTTTGCAGGGGAGGGTGGACAGCAGGGCATCGACCAGGCGCCTGTGCCCGGAATGAAAAGCGACGGCGGGCGTGCCCTGGCATGGCCTGGTCATTCTTGTGTTCTCATTTGTGGCAACAACCTCTGCTGCCTGGATTCCACAGCACACCACTATTACACTGGGTCATTCCCAGAGGCAGGAACCCAAAGAGGAGCAAAGACCACCCCAAATTTGACGAGACAACATTGAAAGAAGTTAAAACATAGGGGAAAGAGACAAAACTATAGTGGCCCCAAGAACAATGTAGACCTGGGAATAGCAAGGCAAAGGGAAGCTGCCTTAGAGGTGCCCTATATAAAGCAATGTTCCAGAGACCCCGAATCCCCTATATAAAGTGCAGGAGGTCCAGCCCTGGTCAGGCTAGTCTCAACTTCTTAGTGGTTTGAGAATGAATGGAAGAGTGGAGACAGAGCTAGGTGAAAAAAAGATGATTATAATGTAATTTATTAGTAGTATTGGATCCCCAAGGTGTGAACTAGTAATTAGCTAGGCCCAAGCAAGAGTCCAAAGATTGGGGTCTTCCGCAACTACTATTTCTCTGGGCCCCAAGAGAGGGATTCGCTTAGAGATCAAAAGATCTGGGTGTTGGGGTCTGCAGTCCAGGTCATGCTTTAATGCCAGCACATGGAAAGCAGAGGCGGGTGGATCTCTGAGTTTGAGGCCAGTCTGCAGAGTGAATCTCTGCCTAGTCTGCAGAGTGAATTCCAGGACAGCCAAGGATATGCAGAGAAACTCTCGGTCTCCAACAACAACAACAACAGAGAAAGAAGAAGAGGAAAGGAAGAAAGAGAAAAGAATCTGGTCTTTCTCCTTGAGCATCACACAGGTGTCTGCTCAGTCTCTTTCCTTTCTCTGAGATCACCGCCAGCCAGGGGAAACCAGCTGGATTAGAGATCCCGTACTGGTACTGGAGATTGCCTTTGCTGTCCATGTGCGTTATGAAGAACTCTTGGAATAATCACATCTGCAAGACTAAGCAATTAGATACCTAAGCACGGGGCGAGGGGAGAGTGTCCACTGCTTCCAGTGTTTGGGTTAGGGCTGGGAGGGATCAGTTGTCACAGCACTCTCACAGTTAACACCCCACACATCCTCAGGAGCATACCTCAGCTGTCACCCTGCCGCTGCTGCCATTTCCCCAGAACTGCAGAGCTGACAGCAAGTTGTGGGGGGGGGGGCGGCATATACCGGGAGGGGTGGCATATACCGGGAGGGGTGTGGTGGCTCATCCTCCAAGGATAAAATCAGTGGGACACATCACCGACACTGACATGCATAGTCACTGATGCCTTTGCACCACCCACTCTGTCCATGGTCGCCACGCACACGCCATTGTCTGGGCGAGCAATCACGCACAATTCTTCTGAGGTCAGGCACCAAAGCGCCTAGTTTTAAAACCTAGCTACGTCCTTTCTCAGTATCTGACCTTAAATCACCTAATCCAAGGACAGAGTTTGTCTTCACCTCTGACTCCCTCATTCTTTAATTAAGGAGACGGCCAACAACCCGGAGTCCAAGTTCAAGGTAGTCAGGTCCGGGGGTCGAAGTGAAAAGCCAGGAATAGAGGGAGCGATGGGACTGTTAAACGCTCCCTTGCTCCCGCTTCTGTCACTGGCCTCCTTCCCAGCACGTCCACTCGCCGCCCACCCGGCCCCCGTCCGCCTGTCAGTAGAGTAATGAATGCGCGCTCCGGGCCCTGAGCCCCCCCTGAGTCGTTCATCACTGCCAGCACCGCCCACCTCTGCCTCCCGCCGGGAGGGCTCCACAGCAGCAAGGGCCCTGCTCCCCTCTACCCCCACCCCAACCCCGGACCACTAATTGTCAGATTGAGATGTTGATTTGTCAGCTGGGAGCCAGAGCCAAAGAATCCACAGTAAAACCTGGACTCCTTGAACTTCCTCTTGGCTCCACTTGGGCTCGCCCGGATTTGGAGCATTTCTTGATTTGATGTGGATGGTTTGGATTTTACTCAGGAGAGCGGGGATAAGAAGCGCAGTGTCACTCTAGTCCGATAGGAGGCGCCATAGGCTAGAGGCCTGGCATTTTCTTGAAACGGGGTGGCCTTGGGTTTCCGTAGGCGGGGAACGGAGACCCCCTAAGGCTTAGTCCTCCAGACTCCCAGCAGGTGACACCCAGGAATTTGATCTGCCTCCCTGGGGCAACTACTAAGTCTCTACTCCTCCTCCCACTACCCCGCCCCAGGAAGGCCTGAGGGCGGGGGTATCAAGTTCCCCTTAAAGATTGCCCAAATTCCTTCCTCTTCCTCCGAACGCCTCGGAGGGATGCTCTCCGCTCTCCTGCAGGAGCCGCACCTGCAGGAGTCTGCTCCACCCCGACCTGGGGCGCCTAGGTTGCAGTCCCAGCCCCGCCCTCTCCCGGGTCCGGGAGCTCCCCGGCGGCGGGCTGAGTGACGGGCAGCGGGTGATTATGCGGGAGGGGGAGCGGGGTGCGCCGCGGGCGGCAGCGCTGACCCTTCACATTTCCGATCCGCCGGGACCCTCATCCATCCGAAGCTGCTCTTTGTCTGGCCGCCTAATTGCTGGCGGACAGGATGGATGGCGGGACCGACAGCCGCGGAATCCCTAATAAAGGCCGCGGCCGCGGGGGAGGGAGCTCAGGAAGGAGGGGGTGCGAGTGGGAAGGGATGGAAGGAGATGGTAGGAAGCATTGGGCTGCCGCCGCGGGCTCTGAGGCGAGGCTTGCTGAGCTCACTGGTGAGAAGCCAGGCTTGGCCCAGGGTGTAGGGCAAGAAGTGTGAGGTGTCTAAGGGCGGCGGGTATAGGGCTGGTTAAGTCTGCTGCTTGTCAAAGAACTAAGAGTCCTGGACAGAAAGAGCATCTTAGGGCCTACCTCACTTAGCTGAGCCCTGGAGACTTGGAGCTTGGCGCTTCCTCCCGGGCTCTCAGCTCTCAACAACCCGCACCCCTCCTTCTGCCCCTCATCCGCCTCCTTTCACCCGTTGGTCTCCTGGCGGGCAGCGAGGGATTCAGTATCCCAGTGGAGAAATGAGGGGTCTGACAGCTGTCTGTGCAGTCAATTGCCACATTTCATTAGCCAGAGGCTGGAGAGGGCCAGAGGTGGTGATGGGGGCAAGGGGTGGGGTTGCCAGCTCAAAAGGAGGTGGAGAGGGTGCGGAAGACTAGAAGAAGAGCCTCTTTTGGATAAGTGCAGAGCTGCGGAGAGAAGCCAGCTCTCGAGCCTAATAAGCATTTTGGAAGCACTCTTTACTCAACCCTCGCTAGGGAGCAAGGAACCGGCTCCCAGGCCAGAGGAGGGTTTGAACCAAAGGCTGTCCAGAGCTCTAGGCCAAGGGGTCTGACTAGCTGATGAGTGAAAACCTTGGCTTAGTGTCTGCAAGTGCCCTCTGAGCCTTTGATGCAAACATATAGTCGCCAAAAGGAAGAAAAAGGCGCACTTAGGTGCGGCCATCAGAGGGAGAGAGTTCAGGGTTTTTCCTTTGAAGGCAGTTAGCAACACTTCCCCTGGCTTCATCCCTCCTTTTCCTGTACCCCCTCTGATATCTGAACCATTCTTTGTAACTAACTTTGGCCTTCTGTTAACTGTGTAACTAATATTGGCCTTTGGCCAATATTTTAACCTTGGTGGGGGTCAAAGTTGACAGCCGGGGCTCAGGTTGGGAAGTTAAAGCCTGGTGCTCTGGTGCTGTATATGTTAAGACTACTGCTGGCTTCACATGTAGATTGTTGGGTCCCTATAAACAACTGGCTGCCTACCCCTGTCCAGTTTCTCTCACCTTTGCATCCACTCTAGTGTCATTGTCCCTTTCCCAAGTCTAACTAGAAATATCTCCTTACAGGGTGGAAACTGGAATGACCTCCCAGTTCTGGACCTCAATTTGCACATCTTTTACAGGCAGAGATAAAAACCACCTCTCTGGGATGCAAAAGGATACGAGGAGGACTTGCATGGCCAAAGCCTTGATGTAAAATAAGCCTTGATGTAAGATAAGCATTTAATGTTATCTCAAGGGGCTGGAGAGATGGCTCAGAGGTTAAGAGCACTGACTGATCTTCCAGAGGTCCTGAGTTCAATTCCCAGCAACCACGTGGTGGCTCACAACCACCTGTAATGAGATCTGACTCCCTCTTCTGGAGTGTCTAAAGACAGCTACAATGTACTTACATTAAATAAGTAAATAAATCCTTTTTTAAAACTTTATAAAAATATGTTATCTCCAGTCCTATGCAATGCCCTGTGTTCAAGGATGGACACAGTCCTCTCTTGTACACATGCATCTAATGCCAGGCAACCCAGCTGCTTCTAGCATGTGTGGCCTCTAAAATGGAACTGAAAGCCAGAAGGGGAGGGAGAATATAATTCTCTACTGGTCCTGAAGAGGAGGAAAGAAAGGGGATTTTGATGGAACACCAGCCAGGTGCTCTCTCTCTCTCTCTCTCTCTCTCTCTCTCTCTCTCTCTCTCTCTCTCTCTCTCCCTCTCTCTCTCTCTTTTCTCCTACTTTCTCCCCAGATGAGGAAACTGAGGATTGCATGGTGATGGAAGCCACACTTCCAGTTTTTCCATCCCTTCTATTGCCGACCTCTTCACCCCTTCTTTTCCCTAGAGGGCATCTGGGTCAGTGACAATAAGTATGAGAGAAAGAACGAAAAGAAAGAACCTTCAAGGAGCCAGGACCTTTCTGCTAGACTTCATAAAAATTTAACACGAAAACTTCTGCAGAGTAGAAGGCACATAACACATGCAAATCATATGCTAATCACATGCTAATTTAAAGTCTGGCCCTTGGAGCTCTGACACACACCTTGACTATACAGACTTTGGGGAAAATTCTGGGGAAACCCTTGGGTTCCCAGAAGGTAAGGATTCCCCTTAGGGTCTTGTTACAGAATTTATGTTCAGGTTTTTTGTTTGTTTGTTTGTTTGTTTGTTTGTTTTAGGGTCAGAGAGAAATTGAGTGTATAATCTGAGATTAGGATCATTGTAAATGAAGAGTCCTTGGTAGAGGTTGGCACAGGATTCAGACTGGATGGAATTTGGTTAGGAGATTGTGGAAGTCATCCCTCCTCACCCCCTTCCCACCAGTCCTGCACCCTTTTTCTGTGTCTTGCTGGGCCCCTGGATGCCTACTTCCCATTCTTAAACTCACTGCCCACTGGCCCACTGGGACCTTCTAGCTTGATCCCCAGAGAGGCTCTAGGTGAACTATTCCTGACCCCTCCCCATTTCCCAGCATCCTCTTACAGATTTTGGCCACGGGAAGACCTCCTGGATTAGCCCTAACTGGATACCTTGGACAAGTGTGACAGCTGCCGGGGAAGCTATGAGGGCCTGGTGAGCTGGCGGCTTCATTCCAGAGCGTGGGGAAAGAGCAACAGAACATGAATAAATTCATAGAGCTGGCCCCTTGGCTCCCTGTGAGCCAAGCCTGCTCCCCCTACACACACACACACACACACACACACACACACACCAAACACAACTGCTGCCTCCTCCTGCAGCCCGGCTGGTCACCGGTCACCGCTGCTCACAGCCTGGACTGGAGACAGCAGAAGGATGCTCTAGAGAAAACCTGGCATCTGAAAGGGGCTAAGGTGAGGGGGTAAAAAAAAGGGGGTGTTGGGAACTAGGATGAAGAGCTGGACAGAGAGGCCTTCTGCTGAATGGAGAGAGAAGAATGTGGGAATAGGGAAGAGGGGTGTCAGGACTTGGGGCTGATGAGGCCTGAGGCTCTGCAGGGGAGACTGGTGTGAACCGGGGCCTTGCTTTCTCTGATCCATCCATCATGCAGCCTGGGGGAGCAGATATGGCATTAGACATGCACAGGGCCGACATGGCCCTCAGCCCCCCGAGGAAGACAAATGGTGACAAAGACCTTGAATAAAATTTGTATTTATGGAGGAGGAGCCCTTCCCCCACTGGCTGCCAATCCAATCCCTTCTCTACCAATCCTTACAGGCAGGTTGGGCCCTCGGCCCATCTCCAGCCCCATCCCAGCCCCATTCCAGCCCCATCCCAACCCCAGCCCCAGCCCAGCCCCTTCTTTCTCCAGATTGAGAATGAAGAGATGGGGGATCCAAGGAAGGAGTGCAGGAAATGAGAGATGAAAAAATCACCTTCTACCCGACGACTATGCCCTGGTGGGCATGCCTTGTGCCCTCCACATTCCACACTCTTGGTTGTCCTGCTCTCAGAGGCCTCTGCTGCTGCCTCCTGCCAGGCCTCCAAAGATCCTAGATCCCTCAGTGTTCACTCTCACTCTCCCAGCCTCTGACCTTCTATCCCCTGAGAAGAGGCAGCTACTGGCTTTCCCTGTGCACGCTGCCTGCCCAGAGCCAGTATTCCTTCCTGGTCACTCTGAAAGCAGGCATAGTCACCTTTACAGGCCATAGTCACCTAATACCTAATTCATATTTGAATCTTGTTACTATGCACAGTCAACCAAACATCCATTATCTGGGGCCTGATTTTTCTCTAGTTAATAAACAGTTGGGGAAGCCAAAAGGAGCCCAGACTGGGGCCGATGAAGTCCGGGCTGGGGCAAGACAGAGGCTGTGCCAGTCTGGGCAAAGCGAGTGAGACTAGCTTTCTGACTTTCTCACCAGGCTCCATGGGCTTCAGTCCTCAGACAGGATAGCTGGCTTCTGTGGGTCCCGGATTTCAGTACTAAGACAGAGACATACAAACACCCTCTTCAAGCAGCCTCACATGGGTACACAAAGACAGCCCACAATCCACAGTCCTACTCACCCAGGGACAGCAAGGCCAGGATCCTATGGCCCATCCCACCACACACCCAGTATCCAGCACTGTCACAAAACACAGACCCATAGCCTACCGCTCCGCTTGCAGAGCTGCCCCGCCCCCGCGTCTTCTTCACAGTTGATATGTCACATTGGAGTCCGAACACGGACCAGGGTGTCTCTCTGCAGCGCGCCATTTACATTTCTCTCTCGATCTGTCAACCTGTCTGGGCTCCCTTCTCTCTCTCTCTGTCTCTGTCTCTCCCTCTCCCGCTCTGGGGCCGTCTGTCAGTCTCTTTTCGAAGCTTTGTCTCTCTGTCTCTGTTTCTGTCTCTGATTTCTCGGCTGTCTGTTTCCTGCTCATTCCCTAGTTTCTCTCTCTCTCTCTCTCTCTCTCTCTCTCTCTCTCTCTCTCTTTCATTTCTCTCTGCTGCTTCTGCTGCTATGTGCTATAAGACACCCCCCAAAAAAAAAATTCATAGAGACCAGGGTGGGAACGACAGATTTGCCTTTTCCCAGACTGGTCAACAAGTACCAATTGAACCCTTTGCCATATTCGGTATTTGGTTGGGGGCACTGAGGGACGTGTGATGGCGAATTGCTATTTATTTCTGTTTTCTGTTTGTTATATATGAGTCCCACTTGCCCCTTGTTTAGCTCTGCATTCCCCCTCTGAGGTTTTATATGTATATTGTAGCCTGACCCCTGTTTACCCCATCACTGTGTTTATCTTCCTTTAAGCTCTGAGAATACCAAACTCCAGTTACAGGGTGAAAGTGAGGATACATACGGTGAGGGCTGAGAATCGCTGCAGAGCCCTGGGAGCAGGCAAGGAACCTGGAGGCCGGGGGCTCGGCGGAGAGGTGGGGGGAGATGGCGCGGCCTGCCCCGCCCCCGTGCTTCCCGCTCTGGGCACCAGGGGTCGCTCCGCCTGCGGCCGCTTATAGTGGCTCCTGCCGCGCAGCGACTCACACCACCCGCACTGCTGCCAGGGAGGAAGGTTAGGGACGCAGAGAGGGAGAGCGCTTGCTGGAGAGGGACGCCTGGCTAGGGCTCTGATGAGGGCTGCGGCCACCGCGGCCGTAGGAGGCAGGTAGTGCTTTCCACGAGCTAGAGTGCAAAATCTCCGACGAGGTCGCGTCCAGGGAGAGCCCCCCACCCCACCTCCCGCGCCAGCTCAGAGCCTAGGACGTCGGGAGAGCGGGGAGAGGTCCCCGGTCTAGCTGGGAGAAATCAGCGAGGGGAGCCCGGGACCAGGCACTGCTGTCCGCAAGAAAGCAACTGTCTGGAGAGGTGGCATCTTAGACCTGTGAGAAACCAGCCGTCCAAGAAGCTGCAGGTCTCAGGCGCCCTGGATCATTAGAACTGCACCCGAGGGTAATATCAGACTGTAGATTCTGAACCCTCAAGGGCTGTCCTTGGCCCAGCTCACGGGGAGATCGCCACCCTGACAGGCGGTTTGGGAAACAGCACTGCTGTCACAGAAGGAATTCGCCGCGGCAAGGTGGTCCGGCACAGCCGTCGGGAGATCCAGACCGGGGCCCGAGCCCACGGAGAGCCCCCGGCCCCCGCCACCATTGCGCCCAAAAGTGAGGAGGATTTGCTGGCCCTGGCCGCGTCACGGCTGAGCCGCCGCAAGCGGGTGGCAGGCGCAGCCGTCGGGGTGGCCATGGTGCTGCTGCTGCTGGTAGCCATCCCGCTACTGGTGCACAGCTCTCGCGGACCAACACACTATGAGATGCTAGGTCGCTGTCGCATGGTGTGTGACCCCCACGCATCTCGAGGCCAAGGCCCCGACGGCGCGCCCGCCTCGGTGCCTTCCTTACCTCCAGGTGCCAAGGGAGAGGTGGGGCGGCGAGGGAAGGCAGGCCTGCGGGGGCCACCAGGACCCCCAGGTCCCAGAGGGCCCCCTGGAGAGCCAGGCAGGCCAGGTCCCCCAGGTCCTCCTGGCCCAGGCCCTGGAGGGGCAGCGCCCCCTGCCGGCTATGTACCCCGAATTGCCTTCTATGCGGGTCTAAGGCGGCCTCACGAGGGTTATGAAGTGTTGCGCTTTGACGACGTGGTGACCAACGTGGGCAACGCTTACGAGGCAGCCAGTGGCAAGTTCACCTGTCCCATGCCAGGAGTCTATTTCTTCGCTTACCATGTGCTCATGCGAGGCGGTGACGGTACCAGCATGTGGGCCGATCTGATGAAGAACGGACAGGTGAGGTTGCCCCTCTGCTTAGCCCCAGATCCTGCTAATGACTTCCTAAAATTCCCTGCGCTCAGTTTACAATCCAGCTTCTCCCCTGAAACACTATCAGGGTATCCAAGACTGCCAAGGTTACCAAACCTCTAATGTCACTTAATTTAGTCAAAGAGGAGGAATTGGGGGGGTCTGGAAAAGAAAATCACCTGACAGGACAGTAGGCTGAGGTCAGAGCTAGAACTCAGGACTCAAAGGCCCCAACCTCATGCTCCAACCTCCGACTGTAGCCTGACAAATCAAATGTCCGTGGCACCTTCCCCAGCCCATAGCTTCTTCTCTCTTTCTTCCTTGAGCTACCCTCTCTATTGGGGCGGTCTTCTCAGTCAGTGGGTTTCCTGGCCCAGGCATGGAACAAGCTATTAGAGTACCTGGTTTCAGGGAATAGAATGGGATCTCTTGGTTTGGGTAGTGGCAGTCTCCCCCCAGGTGAAGTCATTCAGCTTGAATTTTCAAAGAAAAGTGAAAGGGGGTGGGGGGGGGAGGAAACACTAACTGGCCTCTCTGCTAGATCCTATTTGTTTATCCCCAGGACCTGGAGCCAAACCTAGACCAAGCTTTCCTCCTAATTAACACTGAGTGTGTAGGCAGATGTGGACAAGGGTCTCTGGCTCAGGGGCTATATAAGTGGTGGGGTAAACCAGTTTGGATTTGGGTTTGGAAAAGCTAGGAGACAATGGACAGGGAAGAAGGGAGGCCTGGTCTTCGGGGGGCCTAAGCCCACCCTGGGAACCTCTCAGATTCCTCTAGGTGTTGCCCCAGTGGGGAGTCAAAAAGCATTGCCACCTAAGATTTGAGGGGATAGCACCCCCAAAGACCCACATATTTGAACAAGCAAGATGCCCTAGGGCTGAGTGGAGAAGCTGCCTGTACTCTGCAGGATGAAGGTTTGGACTGAACAGTGACCTTTGAATGTTCCATGGGAGGGGTGGGGCCCTGGTGCATCAGGCCTACTTACTGCTCAGGATCCCTTAAGCCTTAAGCCTTGAGCCCTGCTATATGGCTGAAAAGCTCCCAAGAGGACACCGCCCAGCCCACCTTCTGCTTCAGTTTTGGGGTCTGTTCCTAGCAAGTCCTCCCACCGGAGCATGAGAAAGGGAGTTGCCAGGCTATGCAAGTCTTTATGGGGTTGATAGTGTTTGCAAGGGAGTGAGTGTCCACAGGATCCAAGTGTCTCTGTGATCCTTGGAATGCCATAGTGTGAGCAGAGCTTGGTGATCCTTGGAATGCCAGAGTGTGAGCAGAGCTTGGTGTCTTCCTTCTCGTGGCACCAAGTAGGTAGACTCGGTCTGTGCCAGGAATCACGGTGGAATGTGGCGGTTTTAGAGGGGGTGGTGCGGTGCAAGCTCCCATTCTGTATTCCATGGAGCCAACACTGCGGCCCTGGGAATGGTAAATAATGATTAGAATAATGATGAATAATTAATGATTTAATAACCAGTCCCGATGGAATGGAAACTGGGGGAAGGGGCTGACGGTGTGACTGCTGCAGACCAGAGATCAGAGACCAAAGGCAGTCCCTCACATGGTAGGGGACCAGGTGACACTCCCCAGGGAAGCCCAGGAGGCCAGAGGGAAACAGTTCACTTTCCTACTGGTACAACACAGGTATAGCATAGGTGTAGACACGTTTGCACCTCAGGAAAGCTAATTTAGAAACTCCAAGACAACATAGAATCCTAGAAGTATCCTGAAAGCTTTTCTTTTCTTTTCTTTTCTTTTCTTTTCTTTTCTTTTCTTTTCTTTTCTTTTCTTTTTTGAGGGGGGGGAACACAAGAATAGCAATACTATATAACATTTTCTATATACAGAACATGGTTCTGAACTCCATGAGTAATTTACTCATTTAATCTTAACCACCTCGTGAGGTAGGTTCCATTATTATTACCCCTTATTGCTCTAGTAGAGGCCCAGAGAAGACATGATGTGTGCACCCAAGACATGCCAGAGAAGCTCTGTGGACTCCTAGCCCAGTGGCTCTTCCTAATGCTGAAACTCTTTTAATACAGTTCTTCATTTTGTAGTGGTCCCCAATCACGAAATTATTTCGTTGCTATTGCATAACTATAATTTTGCTAGTTATGAATCGTAATGTAAATATCTGATATGAAGGATATCTGATATACAACTCCCAAAAGGGTCAGTTGAGACCTATAGTTGAGAACCGCTCCCCCAGAACCTAAGCCATCCTTGCTCCAGAAGCCAACCAACTCAACCCCCTTGGTCACTTCAGCTCTGCACAGGGCATAAGAATCAATGGCTCTGTTTTTTTTTTTTTTCTCCTCCCTCACTAGGTCCGGGCCAGCGCCATTGCTCAGGATGCGGATCAAAACTACGACTATGCCAGCAACAGCGTCATTCTGCACCTAGACGTGGGTGATGAGGTCTTCATCAAGCTGGATGGCGGGAAGGTGCACGGCGGGAACACCAATAAGTACAGCACGTTCTCGGGATTCATCATCTACCCCGACTGAGCCCAGCACCGTACTCTCACGTTCGTTCGCTCGCCCCCTCGACCCCTCGCTCTAATCCGCACCCACCTCCTGCTAGCCCTGCCCAAGGCCCCATCCTCAGAGCCCACGGACTCTCCCGCTCCCCAGGCCACCTAAGCGGGGGCTATTGGATTCTTGGGGCTCAAGGGTTTTAAGTGGCTGGGGGAGTCAAGCGTTGGGAAGGCCAAGATGAAGACAGCCGCTTAGGGAGGGACTACCTTGGGATCCAATGAAACCGGCCAGAGAGAGAGAGGTGGCCCTCCCTTCTGCCTGGAACTGGGGGAAAGCTTCACTAAGGGAGATCAAAGTCTCACGGGGGGAAAAGGCGCCGTCCTGACAGCTTGGGAGGGAAAGGGCAGAAGCAGAAGGAACGTGTCTAGGTGAGAGGGGGACTCTGGCACAGGTTACATACAGACCTCAGTAGCCACTCTTTCCCTTCCCCTCCCCCATCTCCATTTTTCAGGCTCCAACCACCAGCGGCCTTCCTGTGAACTGGAGGAGCCAAGGACTTCCTTCCTAGCATTAAGAACCCATTTTGTACAGTCCCCATTCCACCCCTCTCCAGGCTAGGTCCTGGAGCTACAGATCATGTCACTTCTCTCAATAAAGTGAGGTTGGAGATTGTGTGTGTCTGCCTACCTTGGTACAGAGGTGGAGGGAAGGCAGGGGAGTGGCTGGCCCTTTGCCTGACACCCTGAAAGG
Organism: Mus caroli; assembly: GCF_978045245.1. Lineage (NCBI taxonomy): Eukaryota > Metazoa > Chordata > Mammalia > Rodentia > Muridae > Mus > Mus caroli. The sequence continues at coordinate 5,023,180 of NW_028227271.1, forward strand.
CCTCTCACTCTGCTTGTCGATCTCAGCAGGGCGATCTATCTCTGATCTATGCAGTTAAGCCTGGCCAGGCTTGCCTTTCCAAAAAAGAACCACCACAAGGGAGGACAGAGCAGAGGAAGGACTCCCTTCAGGGCTGCTGCTGCCCTTGCAGGTGGAGTGTGGAAGACCCTGCATAGGAAAAGAATTCCAGTCACTTTCCCCCCACTCCCTTGGTGTTGGTTTATTTGTGGCTTTTCTCCTTTTGAGACGGGTTACGGCTTTTTTCCCAGGGTTGCCTCCAGCTCTTGGGTTCAAGTGATTCTCCTGGCTCAGCCTCCAGTAGCTTAGGGCCACAGGTGCCCAACTGAGAGGTCTAACAGCGGTGTTCTAGATGAGGGAATACCTGGTGGGCCCCCTGGAGTGGGAGCGATCTCAGAGAGAACAGGTTCCGTAATTTCCCCCTAACCCACGCACGAATTTCCGAGAAGGTAGGCTGAACAGCCAGCCGCTTTCTGGTTGGCAACTGCTGAAGAGGAAGCCCATGGTCCTGAGTGCTTAATCTCCTCTAAATTGGAGCACACTGCCACCAAGTGGGCCACCGGAGAGCAACAGCACTGACTGCCCCATTCAAACACAATTTATAGAAACTTTATTAAAGGATAAAGGGGCGTTGGCTCCCAGTCCAATGGGCAGGCCAACAATAAATAAGGCTAAAGGAAGAGGTGAGTGCAGCAGAGGAGAAGCCCAGTAAAGACCGGAGTCATGATGGAGAGTCCTGTGGGACCACAGGGCCAACTGGAATGAAACGCTGGAGAGAGAGAGAAAAAAAGAGGGCTTGTCATGTTCCATCACTTCTCCGTAGAGGAAGCAAGGTCAGCCTGCTGCTGTCCCATAGGCTCGCGGCATGCTGGCTGTATACTGAAGGCTCACCAGGGCATCTTGCCATTCAAGCGTCCTGGCCACGGGGTTGGTGCAGATCCGGGTGGGCCCGGGAGGTGGGGCTCGGCTGGTGTAGAAGGCGCATTCATCATCCAGGTGAGCCTCCTGGAAGCTATGGATGGTGTCTAGACACGCCCTGAGGCGCTGCCTCAGAGCCAGTGTCCGAGGAGCCAAGCTGCTGGGGCCTAAAGGCCATGGAGAATTCAGAAGGGCCTCTGGAGTTATATTTCTTCCGGGTGCTGCCCCACCCCTCCTGCCCCTCCCTCCCCCATGAGTGCAGCCACTTAGAAAGACAGGACAAGGCACAGACCTGGTGCAAGGCGGGCCCACTCCCAGAGAGACAGCCTTTTCTTCATGTCCTTTGCCAGCCAATTCCTTACCTGAATAGCCTGTTGGGTAGAGTGAGTGAATAGGGGGGCTGGCACAGACTGGGCTTTGGGATGAGAAGGTCAAGCTGGTGGTTGCTGGAGGCCCCTGATTGCAACAGGGCTGCGGGCTGGACTCTGGGGTTTCAGCTTCCAGAGAGCAGGCTGCCGATCCTCCCGGCTCTGTCCTAGGGCAGGCCACGGGGGGCTCAGCCTGTCCCCGACAGCTAGGCAGAGGGGGTCCGGACAGTGCTGGAAGGCACGGCTCTGGCAGCTCTGGCTCAGCTCTGTGTGGCACTGGGGTCTTTAGTTCTGAGGTAGAACAGGGCTGAGCCGCCTTAGTCTCCTCAGGGCAGGCCTGTGGCTCCTCACACTCTTCCGCAAGGAGGGGCTCTGTTGAACCAGAGTGCTGTGACAGCCCAACAAGGGCAGATCCAGAATTGTGATCTGAAGCTGTCAGAGTTCTAGAAATTTCAGCGGTCGGGGGCTTTAGTTCAGTCATATCAAAAGCAGAGCCTCCATTCAGAGGGGCACAGTCGCCCGTGGCCAGCCCCTCTACCTCCTGCTGCAAGAGCTGTTGCAAAATATTGATGCGCTGTGGTGGAAGAAGGTATCCCAGCGTGTCACCGTGTGTTCCCAAGCACCCCCCCCCACTGCAATGTCACCCCCCACCCTTCCTCCCAGCTCCCCTTCCCCCAAGCCTTCTCATGGAAAAGAAGCCATCAGAGCTGCTGCCCCACAGGCCCACCTGTATCCTTAGCTCCTGGTGGCTGGGGGTTCTCTTGGGGTGAGGCCCGGAAGTGCTTGCCACCGATGGTTTTCTGGGTTCCTTCTGCAAGGTGATGTGACTCTCCTGGTCAAACAACTTCATAGCAATCTGCCTCTGCCACAGAAGGAAAGGGGGCGGGTGAGGAAGCCACATGAAGGTAGAGAGCATGCTTCCCTCCCCCTCTTGGGTCAAAGCTGGTGGTTCTTTTTAAAACCAGGTATGGTGGTGCAGGCCTACAGCAGAGCCGACATTAGCTCCCAAGACGCTAAGGCAGGAGAATCAACAGTTTGAGGTTCAGGCTGTTGAGATGTTCATAACACATAAACACAGAAGGGAATTTTTTTTTTTTTTTGAGACAGGGTTTCTCTGTGTAGCCCTGGCTGTCCTGGAACTCACTCTGTAGACCAGGCTGGCCTCGAACTCAGAAATTCACCTGTCTCCGCCTACCAAGTGCTGGGATTAAAGGCGTGTGCTACCACTGCCCGGCAAATTTTTTTTTTTCAAAGTTTGAGACTATCAGAAGATAGACACAGAGACAGACAGGCATTCTGAACACAGAATAGGAAGGAGAGAAGAGGCAGGGACGAAGACACCTACCTCACATCACAAGGCTGCCAGCCCTCCAGGCCAGTGGGATGGTGCCACAGACCTCAGTACAGGAAGGCTTTAGACACTTACCCAGGGTAGGGCAGGCTCTTCAGGGGAGGAATGAGGGGAGAGGCCACTCAGCAACTGGGCCTGTGTCAGACAGGACAGATCACCCATGAGTGACACCCACTCCTCTGGCCTGTCATAGACCCCCTCTCTCCCCCACCCTCTGCGTGCCCCCAATTCCCATCCAGTACATCTGTCCTTACCAAGGACTTACACTGCTGTCCACCTGTCCTTACCAAGGACTTACACTGGTTCGTCCATCTGTCCTTCCTCCCTTCCTCCCTAGTCCTGGCCCCTACTGGTTCCCTCCTTTGCTTTTTCCTACCTGCTGAACTCTAGGTAGCGATCGGAGGGGTGTGAATTGGGCTTTCCGTCGAATGGCAAAGCGTTTCATGGATGAATATGTGCTCTGAGGAGAGAGGTGGTTGGCTGAGCAGGACTTCCAGCCAAACTCTTCTCATCCTGCCCAGCCCAAGGGTTGTTGATAGAAATCACAGCTGAGAGGCCTGGGGAGCGAACACCCTCAGACTGTCTATAAACAGCTGCCTGTTCGGTGATGGAAGGTGGTGCTATACAGCTGGGCTGCAGGAATGGGGGAGGGCAGCAGATGGGAGACATCACCATCCAGTGGAGGCCCCCAAGTCTACTTTCCTGTTCTCCCCACTGCAGCAGCTACTCTTTGGGGGCTCACGTAGGGAAGAGGCTAGGAGTACAGGCACACTGCCACCACGTGCGGCGCTTGAGTGGTTTATTCAAGACAGAAACCAACTCTCTCTCCCTATTCATGCATCTCCCCCTGGCTCTCGTTCAGCCCAAGAAAGAGCAGAGAACTTAAACTTGTTTGTAGCTCTTTACCAAGGACTTATAGTGTTCTGTCCGTCTGTCTTCACCAAGGACTTACAAGTGCTCTGTCTGTCTGTCCTCACCAAGGACTTACAAGTGCTCTGTCCATCTGTCCTTACCAAGAACTTACACTGGTTTGTCTGTCCTTACCTCATCTCTCACCTGTCGTCACTGCAAACTCATCTCAGACCCTCTTCTTGTCTAGGCTTCAATCTCTCTGGTCTGTTTTGCCAATTCACAAAGACTAGATGTCTCCTCTCCTCGGGGCTTCTGCATCTGCAGCTCTCCCCGTCTTGTCTGAGTCACAGCCTTAACTCTGGTCTCATAGGCAATCCTTATCTTGCCAATGACAGTGCCTTAGCCATACTACATTTTGTAAAAAGGCTGCTTAGCATGCCTTTTGTAAACATTAAACAATTTTTTTCCCCGAATTTATGTATGTGTTGGGTGCCCATGTGAGCCAGAAGAGGGCATCAGATGTCTTGAGAGGGAATTACAGGCAGGCAGGTTTTTTTTTTTTTGTTTTTTGTTTTTTTTTTTCCCAAGACAGGGTATCTTTGTATAGCCTTGACTGTCCTGGAACTCACTCTGTAGACCAGGCTGGCCTTGAACTCAGAAATTCGCCTGCCTATGCCTCTCAAGTGCTGGGATTAAAGGCGTGTGCCACCACGCCTGGCTGGCAGGCAGTTATAAGTTGACCAATGGGAGTTAAGTTGCCAGCCCTACTCATCCATTCCCCTACACACACACACACAGACACAGACACCCCTTCTATTTTTAAACACAGGGTTTTGCTGTATAGCTGAGGCTGTCCTGGAATTCACGATGGCTCAGCCCCAGGCAATTCTCCTGCCTCCAGATGCTGGGTTACAGTCATGTTCCACCAAGCATGGCTCTAAACTACCAATTCATGACACCAATTCCTTCTCCCACGTCCTTTCAGTACCTTATACATTTAGTTTTAGAAAGAACGTGTCACCACGTGACATCCTATATATTTCATTTTACATTTGTGGGGTGGGGTTTTATTTTGTCTTTTATTATTTTGCCCCCTTTCTAGAATATATATATATATGTATATATATATATATATACATATATATATATTCTTCTAGAATATATATATATATATGTATATATATATATATATATATATATATATACATATATATATATATTCTTAAAAAATATATATATATATATATATATTTTTTTTTTCTGGAACTAGAACCATGGCTGAATCCAAAAGCCAGTTAGCAAATGCCAGTGGAATGAAGGAATTAATGCTTGGTTGGTAAGTGTTGGCCATGTTTCAGCCACTATACTGATTTGATAGTGACACACATAACAGTCTGTCATCTCTCACCCTGGGTCCCAGATACCCAACAAAGGAAGTCAGATCTACCCTGAAGAGGGCTTTGTCCCAACTCCAGCAAAAGACCAAATACCCTGAGTCCCGAGTCTGCCAATTCTACCCACAATCCTCAGTGTGCCGCCTGAACACCCCTTCCCCATCCTGGGAGGGTCTCTGCTCACCCTGGTGTTTGTCAGACTTTCTTTTAATGGTATCCGTTGAGCCAGACCCAGATGATGTCTTCCCCCTCCGTCGTCGGAGTGAGGGACAGCCTCCTGCTCTCCTCGGAGGGATAAGGAAGCTGGGAGGAGACAGGACATTCATTTCCTGTAGTATCTACAACACCAAAGTCTACCCGTTCAGCATCCCCCGAGAGCACAATAATACCTTGGCAAACACTTATCAATCCCAATGCCCTGAGTGGGCTGGTGGCCATGGCTCACAAGGGACTGGCACAGAGAACACAGTAGACATTGTCTTGCAGGAAGTGGCAGGGAGAGGGCAGAAACAGAGACACATGCACAACCAGGCTGACCTCTGACCTTCCCGGGAGGTCTTGTCTGCTGTTTGTGTGTGTGTGTGTGTGTTTCTGGGATGTGAATGCTGGAGGAGCACTCCACCACTGAGCCAGACCTCCCTCCAACCTCTCCCTTACTTCACCCCACTCTCTGAGACCTGCTGACCCTTGCCTTCCTGGTGCAGGCACTCACCCTTGCTTTGTTCCCATATCCACACAAACTCACCAGGCTGAACCGGGGTCTTCAGGAGCAGTCTTGAGGCCTGGTTTGCTGAGGTCCTTCTGTCAGTACAGTCCCCGTCCCTGAGTGCCAAGCAAGGGCTGGGCATTAGCTAAGGGCTTTGCAAACACCAGCTCAGTAGCCTCTAACAGAACCAGCGTTAACCTCACTTGGCCGTTGGGGATACAGAAGCCAAGACCCAGGCAGGTTAAGGTGAGCTTGCACAGCTCGTAGTGGTAAGGGTCAGGAATTGAACGCAAAAGCCACCTATTGTCAGTTTACGCTGTAGCCAAATGAAGCAGCGCTCCCCATGTCCTCCATGTCATAGATAAGGCTCAGCTGTCAAAGTCTGAACCCCACAGCCCTGCCCAGTGATGTTTTCCCGTCTGGGGTTGAAAGGGAATCTACACTCTCCTTACCTGCTGCCACCACATGTCTCTCTTCTTAGCTCCTGGAAGCTGGGTCGAGCGGAGGAGTGAGAGGAGCCTGAAGGTGGATTCTGATCCACGGCAAGACAGGAAAACAGAGTGAGAAACAGCCCCGAGCCAGACACGAACACCACCCCGTCTCTCCCGACAGAACCCACCAGTTCATCTTGAGATATTGTCCCAAAGCCTGCTCTGTCCCAAGAAGAAGCTTCTAGCCGTGAGTGTCAGCCCCTCAGGAGAACTCACCAGAGCCTCTAACCTGGGTGGGGACAAAGTGTGGTCTCGGAGTCCCGGGCCCTCCAGTCTTGAGAAGCAGGAAGCCCTGGCAGGACCCACTTGATGGGTGGGGATTCTGGGAGCCAGGTATGCAGAAGACCGTGCACTCTGGACCACCAACAAAGGCTGTCAGCAAGACTCAGAAATCACCCCTTAGTCCACCCCAGACTGGTCTCACCTCCTTCTCATTACCTGGCCCCTCTGGGTGGTGCCTCCCTTTCTCTCACGGACTAGCACTCTCTGAGCCAGACTGGACCGGTACCCCTGGGGACAGCTCTTCACTCCCTCACCTGACAAGATGGTGGCCAGGGCTGCAGGGTCAGCCACAAACTCTATAGCCCCTATGGCCTCTGCAAGGGAAGAGACAGGATCAGGAAGAACAGGAACAGGGGGGCTGAGGGACAGGTGGTGCTCATACCCAGGAACAGGGAGCGAAAGAAACATTATCCAAGCCAGGCTATGGGGTGCACGCCTGTAAAACCAGAATGTAGGATACTGAGGCAGGAGAACCAGGTGTTCAAGGCCAGCCACCAGCTCATAGAGAGCTCAGAGCCTGGGCTACATAAGGTCTTAAGAGACCGGAGGAGATCATTCGGTTGAATCTAAGCTCACCAAAGTTTGAAGAATTTCATGTAAGCCGTTGCTCTAAACAGTGGGGTATAACATAAAACAACGGTTTTGCCATACAGGACATATCACCGGGGACTGGAGAGATGCCATGGGGATTAAGAACAGTCACACTGTTACTGTTCTTGCACAGGACTGACTGGTGTTCAGTTCTTAGCATCTATGTCAGGTGGCCGGCCTGGAACTCCAGCTCTAAGACAATCCAGTGCCTCCGGTCCCCACAGGCACCTGCTCACACATACACATCATTAAAACCAATCTCTTTTTAGAGGCTAGATAGATGGCTCAGTTGCTAAGAGCCACTAGCTGTTCTTCAGGGAGACCTGGGTTCTATTTCCAGCACCCACATGGCAGCTCACGGCCAGCTATAACTTTAGCTCTAGGGATTCCACTGTCCTCTTCTGAACTCCATGGGCACTGCACTCACGTGGACTCACATAAAATAAAACATAGATCTTTAAGCCAGGCGTGGTGGCGCATGCCTTTAATCCCAGCACTTGGGAGGCAGAGGCAGGAGGATTTCTGAGTTCGAGGCCAGCCTGGTCTACAGAGTGAGTTCCAGGACAGCCAGAGAAAATCTGTCTCAAAAAAAAAAAAAAAAAAAAGCCAGGTGTGGTGATGCACCACGCTTTTAATCCCAGCACTCGGGAGGCAGAGGCGGGCGGATTTCTGAGTTCGAGGCCAGCCTGGTCTACAAAGTGAGTTCCAGGACAGCCAGGGCTACACAGAGAAACTCTGCCTCCAAAAAAAAAAAAAATCTTTAAAATATATATTTATTGTTGAAAAGGAAGAATTAAAGCTGAAGTATGGACAGATTATAAAGACTCAGCATAACAATGAGCAAAGGACTGTGACTGTCTTCCTCAGGGTTGCTAAAAAGGCCCAGAAGATGTCCTTTTTTCTTTTTTTTTTCTTTTTTTTTTTTTTTTGAGATACAATATAATTGTTTAGGCCTGGAGTTCACTAGGTAAAAAAGGCATCCAATTCACAGAGACCACTTGCCTCTGCCTCCTAAAGTGCTGGGATGAGAGGCATGAGCCACCATGCCAGGCAAAAGATGGCATTTTGCTGAAAGCGATGGTTTCTCAGAGCAAAGAGGTTTCTGGACAAGACCCAGGTCTCTTGCAGTATGCAAGACCTCCACTTTGGGTCTCCCATCCTCACTCAGCCAAGTAGGCTGTCCCCAGGTCTTGAACAGGTACCTGTCTGGGGATGGGTCACAAGCCGCACATTTGATCCCCCAGAGCTAGGCTTGAGTTCCTCCAGAGGGTTCCGCAGCTGAGTGGCCTTCCAGCTTGGTGATTTTTCAGTCTGGTGCAAGGTTTGCAAGGTTTTCGATCTGAGGCCTGCCGTGTCAGTGAGTGGACGTTGACGTTGAGTACTGCGCGGTGGCTTCTGTGCTGGTGTCTGGGGGGGGAAGGGGGAAAAGCTGGGATTCAGTGCGGGGGTAGGGGGTGGGGGTGCATTGCTGCCTCGAGCTGCCTCCTTGTATCCAGCCCCTCCTACCCTCGGATCTTGGTTCTCCTGGTCCAGAGAGCGCGACTTGACTGAGGAAAAATCTTGGCATCTTTGGGAGAGTACTGGAATCTTGCTAGGGTTGGGAGATACACCTCGGAGGTGGGGATCCTTATTGGTTTGGAGGGTAGTCATGGCGGCTATAATGGAGATGAGAGAAGAAGGTAGACAGGACTGAGGACCAAAGCAAATCACTTCTCAAAGCATGGGTGCTGATATCCCTGATTCCCCTTGGTCCCAATCCATGTGGCTAGAAGTCCGCACCGGCAGCAAGGCCGCTCTCCTGGCAACTCTTTCAGAAACCCCAAGTCTGCTATCTCGCCCCGGAGCTCCAAACTGCTCTCCTCCCTAGGAACCTCGGCAGGACTCCCCTCTAAGATCCTCGTGCCGCACCATTCCAGGAGGCCCTCGGGGTCACCTCTACTTCCTCGGGTTTTTCGCCGATTCCTTGGGTTTCTGCTTCTGCTTCTGCTGTGGCTGCTGCTGCTTCCCCAGTTTGTAAAATACGCCAAGCTCCTGATTGGCTGGTCCCCGCTGACGCAGGAGGGTCGTGACGTCACACGCAGCCACCCAATCCGCAGGCTCCGAAGGCGGGGCCAGAGAAGGACAAGTCGCCGAAACGTTTTCTTGATGGGAGAACAACTGACCAGCTCTCTCGGCCAATCCGAGGACGGAGCGCGAGTGGCAGGATGGGGGCGGAAAGCCAGGGAGGATGCTGTTCTGAAGCCCGGGAAGGCCAGTCTGGGCTGCAACGGGCATTACCGGACTCTCGCGAGAGCTGGAGCCAGCCGAGGGCTGGCCCCTCATGAAGGCCGCGGAATTGTGGGAAAGGATGGTCATCGAGACCACTGTTGACCACACTCTGAACGTAGTGCACGGCCGGGTTTTGGGAACTATGGCCACTTCTTGCGGGAGATGAGGAGCCTAATGGGTGAGAGGGCTGGAGGTACCTGAACTGTTGGAGCCCAACGAGAACGAGGAGCCAAGAAATCCTGTGTCCACTCGGACCTCACACCCTGGTGGGGTGTGGTCAGACCCAGGGTGGCTGGAGCTCTGTTAATCAGAATTGAAGGGCTCCTCCTGGGTGGGGAGATCTCTGCATCATCAGGTTGCCTTCCACCGGTCTGGATGAGAGGGCTTACCTGCTCCTTATTGGCAGGCAACTGTGAGGCTGCCAGATGATGGAGATGGGGGTGGGCAATGTCTCACCCCACCCCACCCCACCCGAGAGTGGCCTCAAACTCGCAGCTTCCTGCTTCAGGAAGCTCGGATTGCACACTCCCTGCATAGACGTCAGTTTAAAGGGTGCTGACCAGCAAGCCAGGAACATAGGCGTTTTTCGTGAAGTGCTTCCGGATCTCCCCTCCCATACTCCACTTCTTTTCACACCTACGGATTTTATACCTTTGAGCATCTATTCAGCTGTTTAGCCAGATGAAGCAGAGCACACAGAGACAGTCAGCTTGGTCTTAAAAGCGATTGTCTTCCAAATCTCCTTGCCCAATCCCTTGAGTCGTTTTATTTTAAATATATATGCTTTTAGTTAAACAGTTTTTTAAAAAGATTTATTTAGGCCGGGCGTGGTGGCGCACGCCTTTAATCCCAGCACTCGGGAGGCAGAGGCAGGCGGATTTCTGAGTTCGAGGCCAGCCTGGTCTACAAAGTGAGTTCCAGGACAGCCAGGGCTATCAGAGAAACCCTGTCTCGAAAAACCAAAACCAAAAACAACAACAACAAAAAAAAGATTTATTTATTTTATGTATGTGAGTACACTGTTACTGTCTTCAGACACACCAGAAGAAGACATTGTATCCTGTTACGGTGGTCCTGAGCCAGGATGTGGTTGCTGGGAATTGAACTCAGGACCTCTGGAAGAGCAGTCAGTGCTCTTAACTGCTGAGCCATCTCTCCAGCCCCAGAAAGAAAAAAAAAAATTAAATTTATGTTTTTTGTTTTGTTTTTTAATATAAGGATGCTCTGTCTGCATGTACACCTACATGCCAAAAGAGGGCATCAGATCCCTTTATAGATGGTCCTGAGCCACCATGTGGTTGCTGGGAATTGAACTCAGGACCTCTGGAAGAGCAGCCACCATTCTTTTTTTGTTTGTTTGTTTGTTTGTTTGTTTTTTGAGACAGGGTTTCTCTGTGTAGTCCTGGCTGTACTGGAAATCACTTTGTAGACCAGGCTGGCCTCGAACTCAGAAATCCGCCTGCCTCTGCCTCCCAAGTGCTGGATTAAAGGCGTGGACCACCATGCCTGGCTAGCAGCTACCATTCTTAACCGCCCTCTCCCCAGCCCTGAAACATTTTTTATGCAATATATTCTGATAACAGTTCCCTCTTCCCTCCCTCCCCACACTTTCCTTCTCCTTAGAAAACAAACAGACCAACAAAACAAACACCAGAACAGAAAAGAAAAAAAAAGCACAAGAAACACACACAAACCAGAGCTCATAAAAGCACAAAGTTGGAAACCATAATATGCAAGCAAAAGACCAGTAAGAAAAAAAATGCCCAAACAAAGCCATATGAGACAAGAAGTCTACCAAAAACACCACTGAGTTAGTTTGATGTTGGCTATCTACCTCGGGGCAAGGGGCCCACCCCTAAGTGTGATTAGCATACCCAGTGAGATTCCACTGGGGAAGACTAACTTCTTTTGCAAGCAGTTGTCAATTGGAGGTAGCTTCTTGGTTAGGGATGGAAGCTTGTGGCTTCTGTCCCCTGCCTCTCAGCCTGGGACCCAGTCTGGCTTGAGCCTGTGCAGGCCCTGTGTGTGCTGCTACAGTCTCTGTGAGCTCACATGTTGCATCAGTCCTGCTGTGTCTGGAAGACGATGTTCTTCTAGAGTCATCCATCCCCTCTGGCTGTTAACATCTTTTCTGCCTTCTCTTCTGAATCGTTCCTTGAGCCCTCAGGGGAGTTCCCCACCTCCCGTCTTTCTGTCTACATGAATCCGTTTCTTCTGGAGAAAATTTCCAAAATGTTGTGCTTTAGTTATCTGCACACTAAACCTAGCATTCTGTGGCATGCTGCTCTGCCTACTTGCTCTCTGCCTTCTGTGAGGGAGAAATCTTGACAAGAAGCTGTGTCCACAATGACTGGTTAAATCTTCAGTGACTGGGGGCTAAAGAGATGGCTCAGCGGTTAAGAGCACTGGCTTTTCTTCTAGAGTACTGGGGTTCAATGCACAGCACCCGTATGGAAGCTCACAACTGTAGCTCCCATTCCAGGAGATCTGACTCCCTCAGACAGACAGGCAAAACACCAATGGACATAAAATAAAAATAAATAAATAAAAAAGCTTCAGTGACTGAAGGAGATGGAATGTTACAGTTAAGAAACAATGACAGGCTGGAGAGATGGCTCAGCAGTTAAGAGCACTGGCTGCTTGCTCTTCCAGAGGTCCTGAGTTCAATTCCCAGCAACCACATGGTGGCTCACAACTTTCTCTCCTAGTGTCCGCGGCCCTCTTCTGGGATGCAGGTGTACATACAAACAGAGCACTCATTTACATAAAATAAATCTTTAAAAAATAAAAGAAACCAACTACAATTTACCTTGGGCCATCTTCATTTCCTGCCCATTCTTTGCCTACCTCTATACAGGTGGAAACTTCATGGATTATATTAACAAAATCCAGTTTTCCACCCATCAAAGGGCTAGAAATGCTCTCATCCATTTGAGGCCTGTAGATGAGATTCCCTCACAAGGGGCTCTTTCTGATGTTAACGCCAGTGTGTTTTTATTTCTGTGTGTTTTTCTTGTGTGAGCGCATGTGTGTGTGTGTGTGTGTGTGTGTGTGTGTGCCCCACATGCATGTCTGAATGTCTGAAGCCTATAGAGGTCAGGAGATGACGACAGATCCCCTGGAGCTGGAGTTGAATAATTGTGTGCCATCGTGTGGTTTCTGGGAATCAAATGTAGCTCCTTTGGAAACATAAAAGTGTTCTTTTTTCTTTTTTTAAATTTTTTTTTATTTTCAGAGACAGGGTTTCTCTGTGTGGCCTTGGCTGTCCTAGAACTCACTCTGTAGACCACGCTGGCCTCGAACTCAGAAATCTGCCTGTCTCTGCCTCCCAAGTGTTAAGATTAAAGGCAAGCGCCACCACTGCCTGGCACAATAAGTGTTCTTAATCCCTGAGCCATCTCTCCAATCCCCACCAAAGCATTTTTAAAATGTCCTGAGGGCAGGAGGTCAGGATGCACACCTTCAATCTTAGCACACTGGATGCTGAGACCTGCAAGTCCCTGTGCATTTGAGGCCAGCCTTGTCCACAAGAAATTCCAGGCCAGCCAAGGCAAAATAATAAAACCCTGTCTCAAAATAAAATAAAATGCCTTGATTTATAACTCTCTGTTATGTAGCCATCAAAACACCCTGCTTCTACCTCCAGACAGTGAAATTCGGGATGACCTAAGTCCAGATTCTAGGTCATAGTCTCTAGGATTTGGAACCAGAATAAACGACCTCTTCTCTCTGAGTTGAGACCTGTGTTTCATTGACACTTCTAACTTCATGACCTCACCTGCGTCCTCAGATCTGTCCTGTTTCCTCTATGCCTCTGGCTGGAATGCCTCCTCACTTTCCATGTTGCTGTCTGTCTGTCCATCTGTCCATCATTACTTCCTCAGACAGGCTCTCCTAGAGCCCTTCTGTACACACACACACTCAGTCTGGGAACGATGCCTCCGTCAGCTCTTCCCACCTTCTAAACTGTCTGGCTAACTCTGGTTATGTGCTCTGAGTGGTGTTCATTTACTCAGAGCCGGGCAGTGGTGGCACACGCCTTTAATCCCAGCACTTGGGAGGCAGAGGCAGGTGGATTTCTGAGTTTGAAGCCAGCCTGGTCTACAAAGTGAGTTCCAGGACAGCCACAGCTGTACAGAGAAACCCTGTCTCGAAAAAAACAAAAAATAAAAAAATATTTACTCAGAGTATGGAGCTCAGCTGGGAATTCTATATTCATCAATAAGAATACAATGATTATTAACCTCTGCCTTTTCTGATAGAAGGTGCTGAGATGACCCTCTATCTCAGTGGTTCTCACCCTTCCCTTTTTTTTTTTCTTTTCCAATTTTTTATTAGATATTTTCTTCATTTACATTTCAAATGCTATCCCAAAAGTCCCCTATATCCTCCCCCCGGTTCTCAGCCTTCCTAATGCTGTGACCCTTAATACAGTTCCTCATGTTGTGGTGAGCCCCAACCATAACATTATTTCATTGATACTTAATAACTAATTTTGCTACTGTTGTTAATCATAATGTAAATACTTGACATACAGGAAATTTGATACACTATCCCAAATGGGACGAGGCCCACAGGTTGAGAACTGCTACTCTTTCATCTGTCTTCATATTTTCAGTGGCTTGTAGTGAGCACTTATACAGAGACCTAAATCTGTGCTGAATGAGTCTGTAAATGACTGAACGACTGAATGAATCCATGAGGCAACATTGGAAGTGAGAGCCCAGCTCCTGGAAGGCAAAAGCATAGCATCCTCTGTTAGAGGCCAGGGCGTCACAGAGTAAGTAAGACCTTGTCGCTAAAATGAGGAGGAGAGGTTGAGAGATGGCTCAGTCAGGAAAGTACTTGCCACACAAGCATGAGGGCCAGAGTTCTACCCCCAGGACCCACTCCAAAAGCTGGGTGTGGTGGCTCATGCTTATAATCCCGGTGCTGAGGAGGCATAGAAAGGGCAATGTCTGGGCCTCCCTGGTCTGCTGCAGTAAATCTCCAACCCCAATAAGTCCATGCAAAAACCACACGACTCAGTTACAATATTTATAAGCTGCACGCATGCCCAGACTGGGCAAATCTACCACTACACTACTCTAATCCCCAGCTGTAAGGTCCCTTGCTGCTTGCGGCTTCTCCAGACCACGTGGTTCTGCTCCATCTTCCTCCCACCTCCTCTTCCTCCATCTTCCTCAGTCTTCCCCGTCTTCCTGTTTTCTCTTTGCTGATCAGTCTGATCTGTGAACTGTTGTGTGCTTTGTTCTAGCATCTTTTCCAGCTCCTGTCTCCAACCTCCATTTTCTGGAGCAAAGGAGGTAGCTCAAAACTACATGCTACACCGGTCAGCCAGCTTAACCTAATCATTAAGACCTAAGTTCTAGTGAGAATGTTTCAAAACAGCAAACACAGCCTGGAGACATGTCTCAACAGTTCCTAGCTCATGCTGTGCTTCCAGAGAACCTGCGTTTGGTTCTCAGCCCCCAAAGTCCCCGTTCACATCTATCTATAACTCTAGCTACAAGGGATCTGACACCTTCTTAAGGCCTCTATGGGTACCTAAACACGTGACATGAGCTCAGACATACACACATATACACATAAATACAAATTTAAAGAAAGCAAGCTGAAGACCAACACTGGAAGTTGACATCTGGCCTCCACAGGTGTATGTACATGTGTGTACCTGCATACAGATACATACCGAAGGGACTCTAGACAGCCCCAGAATGGCAAACACGGCCCTGGTAGACCTCACCTCTCCTGTCTGCCTAGCTAAAAACCATTAGATTCCATTCCTGAAGCTAGCCCCCAAGGTCCATTCCCTTATTTGGCCACTTCCTTCTCTTGAGGCTGACTACCGAGGTCCAGCTATCAAAGTATTGAAGACCAGCAATCTAAAGCCCACTTTGGCTGTCCTAATCAACCTGTCCAATCAAAATGAAACACTTCATCCTAACATGGAGTTTTTTTTCCCCTTTCTTAGCCTTTAAAATCTGACATTTTCCTATGGATCACCTCTGTCTCTATTCAAAGGCAGTCCTTTGTTCCTGGCCCCACCCCAGGACAAATACCCTTTCCCCTTCTCCTTTGTTCCCTTACCCTTCTCCCTCATCCTCTATCTTAGTGTCTTCAGACACACACCAGAAGAAAGCATCAGATCCCATTACAGATGGTTGTGAGCCACCATGTAGTTACTGGGAATTGAACTCAGGACCTCTGAAAGAGCAGTCAATGCTCTTAACCATTGAGCCACCTTTCCAGCCCCCAATTTATTTGTCCTTCCTGGGCAAATAAATCTCCTTTGTGCTGAGCACTTGGTCTTGAAGTGTCCTGAGCAAATACAGTTGTCTTACACAGACACAGACACACACAGACACACACACACACACACACACGCACACACACACTGGAGCAAATGCCAGTGCTCAGGTGGGTTGTATAGAGAGACCAGACCTATCAACATCTAGTCAGTTTCCCTTTTAGTTTTTCCTCCCTCCCTCCCTCCCCTTTCTTTTAGTGCTATGGATTATGCCAGTGCTCTGTCTGCATACACACCTGCAGGCCAGAAGAGAGCATTGGATCCCATTACAGATGGTGGTGAGACCCCAGGTGGTTGCTGGGAAATGAACTCAGGACCTCTGGGAGAGCAGCCAGTGCTCTTAACCACTGGGCCATCTATCCAGCCCCCCATTATGCATATAAAGTGAAAAAATAAAATTAAATTTAAAAAACCCATTGTAACTATATCCTTTGTTTGTGGAGGTATGTAGCTGATTTCTATCCAATCAATTTTGTTTTGTTTTGTTTTGTTTTGTTTTGTTTAAAACAAGGTCTTTCTTTATGTAGCTCTGACTGTTCTGGAACTTGCAATGAAGACCAGACTGGCCTCTAGACTCATATGGATCCATCTGTCTCTGCCTCCAGAAAGCTGGAATTAAAGGTGCAAGCCACCACATTCAGCTTTATCCAGCGATATTAATGAATTCTTGGCTTACCTATTAATTCTATTGAGTTTTCTGTTTTATGCAAACAAAACCAATTTTATGTTCTGTTTGTTGTGCTGAAAAGAACCTAGGGCCTCCAGTTTGGTCTATGTTTGAGCTATGTCCATAGCTCTTTTTGCTTTTCTTTTTGAGGTTGATCTTTTTTTCTTTTTCTTTCTTAACTTTTTGTTATATTCATTTATTTTTATTTTATGTGAATGAGTGTTTTGCCTGCATGTGCGCCTGGTGTCCACAGAACCAAGTTCCTCTGGAAGAGCAACCTGTGTATTTTAACCGCCCACTGAGCCATCTCTCCAGCACACACACACACACACACACACACACACCTTTTTTTTTTTTTAGTGGAATGTCACATAGCCCTCAGGAGTACTGAGTATTGTGTATTGATCTCTAATTCATCAATATGACCTTGAAGTTCTGGTCCTCCTGCTTCTCCCTCCCAAGCCCTCCTAAATGGATGGCTGCTATGTCCCACTCTACCAGGTGCTAAGGATCAAAGCCGGAGGCTGCAATGCCTGCGAAACAAACAACACTCTAATCACTGAGCTGTACCCCCAGCCTTTCTCTCTCTCTCTCTCTCTCTCTCTCTCTCTCTCTCTCTCTCTCTCTCTCTCTCTCTCTCTCTCTCTTTCTTTCTTCTTGTTTTATGTGGAGACAGAAAAATCTCACATACCGCAGCCTTGACGAGCTCCCTGTATAGCCAAGGATAATGTTGGACAAATCTTCCACCCATCTTCCAAGTACTAGGACTGTAGCAAACACCATCAGGCAAAAATCTCTTTTTTCAATTTTTAGAAGGCAAAGTCCTGTGTTGTATGTGATTTTAAAAAAGCACACTTGCTAGCCGGGCAGTGGTGGCCCAGGCCTTTAATCCCAGCCCGTAGGAAGCAGAGGCAGGCGAATTTCTGAGTTCTAGGCCAGCCTGGTCTACAGAGTGAGTTCCAAGACAGCCAGGGCTACACAGAGAAACCCTGTCTCGAAAAACAAACAAACAAACAACAACAACAAAAAGGTGAGAATTACACTTGCTCCTCGCCTGGTGCAGGCAACCATGGTCTCACCCAGCCCCCACGGCTAGGTTTGCTAAGCCGTTCCCATGGTCTCTGTTTGTTCCTCACCTGGTGCTGGCAATGGCTGTCTCACCCAGCTCCCATGGACCTCTAAGGACCCGACCGCCCCGCACCTGTGCCCTTTCTCCTGCCCACCAGAGTCGCTGCGGATGGAAAACACCAGGCAGGCTTAATATTTTAAAACCAGCCAGATGGACTGGAGAAATGGCTCAGTGGTTAAGAGCACTGACTGCTCTTCCAAAGGTCCTGAGTTCAATTCCCAGCAACCATCTGTAGTGGGGTCTGATGACCTCTTCTGGTATGCCTGAAGAGAGCAGTGGTGAATAAATAAAATTAAAAAAAAAAAAAGAAAGAAAAAAACTTTTAAAACTAGCTGCAGGAGCCGGGTGTGGTGGCACACACCTTTAATCCCAGCACTTGGGAGGCAGAGGCAGGCAGATTTCTGAGTTCGAGGCCAGCCTGGTCTACAAAGTGAGTTCCAGGACAGCCAAGGCTACACAAAGAAACCCTGTCTCGAAAAACCAAAACAAACAAACAAACAAACAAAAAACAGTCGCAGGAGCTGGCAGAGGCTACAAACTAATGGTCCCAAGAGTTACATATTTACTACTTCCTATCGGCTACACAGCCTGGTCTGACCTCTCTCTCCCTTTCTCTCTTCTCTTTCTCCTGGGCCCGGAAATTCCATCTTATCCTTCGCCCAGCGATGAGCTTCTGCAGTCTTCATTAACCAGCTAAAATTCGGAGAAGGTTCACATGGAATCACCTGAGAACGTGATCTACTTCTCTTTGGGGCAGCCCCTCTTGAGGAAGCCAAATTAGCATCAAAATATAAACAGCACCAGGGCAATCCACAACAGTCCTGTTTTTTATTTATTTGATGTGGTCTAATTTTGAAGTTAGGGCTGCCTTAGAACTGAAGATGAACGAGAGGCCTGTAAGTTAGTGGGCATGGTAGTTTGAAGGAGAAATGTCTTCCATAAGAGCTCCTGGATGTAAGTACTTGACACTCAGTTGGTGGCCTTAACTGGGGGAGGTTATGGAACTTGTACAACAGGGAACCTCCTGGATGAAATATGTCACTGAGGATAGGCTTTGAGATCGATAGCCTTGCCCTGCTTACAGATGGCTATCTCTCTGCTTCTCTATGTGGTCCAGTCACCACACCTCTTTCCCTGCCATTGTGCATATCTAGCCCTCTGGAACCATAAGCCAAAATAAACTGTCTCTTAAATTGTGCTTTTTTTTTTTTTTTGAGACAGGGTTTCTCTGTGCAGCCCTGGCTGTCCTGGAACTCACTCTGTAGACCAGGCTAGCCTCGAACTCAGAAATCCACCTGCTTCTGCCTCCCAAGTGCTGGGATTAAAGGCATGCACCACCACCGCCCAGCTTTAAGTTGCTTTTGATCGTCATACTTCATCACACCAACAGGAAGTAACTACTACAGTGGGTAAGGGCACCTGCCACCAAGTCTGGTGACCTGAGTTTGATCTCCAGGACCCACAAAGCATAAGGAGAGAGCAGATTTCTACTAGTTACCCTGTGGCTTCTACACATGTGCCGTGGCACATGCGTGATGAGACACACA
This sequence comes from Mus caroli, assembly GCF_978045245.1. Classification (NCBI taxonomy): domain Eukaryota; kingdom Metazoa; phylum Chordata; class Mammalia; order Rodentia; family Muridae; genus Mus; species Mus caroli. The sequence continues at coordinate 5,042,072 of NW_028227271.1, forward strand.
CACTAAAATAGCTAAAAATGTAAAAACAGAAATAAATCAAAAAATAAAGGTCCTTTTGCCCCAGCCTCCCGAGTAGATTAGGTGTAGGCATACGCCATTGCAACACTGTGCCTGATCCCTTCAAAGCTTGTGAACATTTGTTTATTATTGTAGGTGCACATGGGTATGTATATGAGTGTGTGCACAGAACGTATGCATATTAAAGGAGTTATAGGGGTTTGAGGATCAAACTTAGGTCAACAGGCTTGGAAGCACCTGTATCTACTGAGTTGTCTCATAGATCCCTTCTTTGATTTTTTTAAACTTTGTTTCTTATTTGTTTGGTGTGTTTGTGCGTGCGTGTGCAAGTGCCACAGGTTTAGAGGTGAAGGGACAGTTTTTTCACAGTCCTCTGCTCCCATTGTGTGGGTCCTGGAGATGGAACTCAGGCAGGCACCTTGATCCCCCCAAGCCATCTCACTGGCCCGTTTTTATGTTCAACGGACACAATGATTATCACATATGTATGGGATGTATTTGTGTCTTTTTCTATACAAGTATCTCCTGCGTGGTGGTTTAATTAGCATATCCATCATCTTAACTATTATTTATTTGCAATAAGAACATTCGAAATCTTCTAATCATTTTGAAATACATATTTTCTTTAAAATGTGATGTGGGGGGGGTGTCTCACTTTGTACTTCTGGCTGGCCTGGAACTCACAGAGATCTGCCTGCCTATTCCTCCAGAGTGCTGGGGCTTAGGGCATAGGCCAGCATGGTGCTTAGGGCATAGGCCAGGACGGTGCTAGAGAAATGGTTCAGTGGTAAAGATTCCTTGTTGCTCTTGTGGGAGGAGCCAGTTTTAGTTCCCACAGTGGATTACAAGCATCTGTAAGTCTGTCTCTAGAGGATCTGATATTGTCTTCTCACCCCGGGTATCAGGCATGCGCATGATGTGGAAATACGGGCAAACAAAGACAAAAAAGTCATTAAGAGGTTTTTAAAGATCAGGAATGGTTATGCACACCTTGAACCTCAGTATCCTGGAGGCGGAGGCGGGCACATTCCTGGCCAGCCACTGCTGCAGGGTAAACTGGGCATGGTGGCACCCACCTAGCCCAGGCACTTAGGAAACACAGGCATGGGACTCTCTGTGAGTTCAAGGCCAATTCCAGGACAGCCAGGACTACATAGAAAAACTGTGTCTGGGGGAAAAAAAAAAGAACAAAAACATTTTATGTGATTTTCTCACTGTCTGACTATGTGCCACGAAAAAATCTGGTGACTTTGGCAGTCAGAAGAAAGAGGGCACTGGATGGTGCCTGGGAATTGAGCTCTGATTCTCTGCAAGAACAGGTACTGCTAACCTCTGACCCTTCTCACCAGCCCCTCCCATTGTTCTTGAAACAGTCTAAAACTCACAGGGAATTTGCAGGCATATCTGTTACTTTTTTTCAGCATATTATTTTGGCAACAAATTGTATCACATTAGCTTGTCTTTGTCAAGTACTGTGGCATATGTTTGTCCCCTGCAAAGAAGAAAATATCTTTGCTGTGTCCCATCCATCTCTTGCTGCAGCCCATTCCCCCAACCCCCCTTGCTGCAGCCCATTCCCTACCTGCTGCAGTCTGTCCGCCCTTGGACTTATTCACTCAGGTTTCACCAGGCTTTCTCCACAGAGGCCTTCTGGAAAAAGGACCCAACTGGCGTTGTTATTAATCTCCCATTTTCTCAATCCGAAACAGTTCTTCATATTGGAAAAATATCCGTTATTTATGATTATACAAACTCTATGGTGTGCATGGACGTTCCACCACATGGAGCCAAAACTGTCTTCCCCAGATGTCGGTCTGTCTTTGCTCCAAGGGTTTATTTGTTATTTGATGCACTTGTGTTTATGGATATGGGCATGCCTGTGTCCCAGCATGTGTGTAAATCAGAAAACATCTTGGAGAAGTAGGGTTTTTTTTTTTTTTTCCTTCTACCATATAGGCTATAGGGATTAAACTCCAGCCGTCAAATAAGCTGCAGGCACCCTTTCATGAAAAGCCATTTCAAAGCTTTTAATCTCAGCATTCCAGAGGCAGGGGCAGGGCAATCTCTAATCTCTGAGTTCATGGACGGCTTGGTCTACAGAGTGAGTTCCAGGGTTAAACAGAAAAACCCTGTGTTGAAAAAGAAAGAATCTCACCTTTTACCTAAGTCACAGTGTGGGTGCTAGGTATATACAGCTCTGACAGTTCTCAATGAGGGTGGCCATCCTTTTCACAGTGTTCTTCTTCCTCTTCCTCTTCTTCCTCTTCTTCTTTCTTCCTCTTCCTCTTCCTCTTCCTCTTCCTCTTCCTCTTCTTCCTCTTCTTCTTCTTCTTCTTCTTCCTCTTCTTCTTTCTTCTTCTTCTTCTTCTTCTTCTTCTTCTTCTTCTTCTTCTTCTTCTTCTTCTTCCTCTTCTTCTTCTGCCTCTTCTTCTTCTTCCTTCTTCTTTCTTCTTCTTCTTCTTCTTCTTCTTCTTCTTCTTCTTCTTCTTCTTCCTCTTCTTCTTCTTCTTCTGCCTCTTCTTCTTCTTCCTTCTTCTTTCTTCTTCTTCTTCCTCTTCTTTCTTCTTCTTCTTCCTCTTCTTCCTTCTTCCTTCTTCTTTCTTCTTCTTCTTCCTCTTCCTCTTCTTCTTTCTTCCTCTTCCTCTTCTTCTTCTTCTTTCTTCTTCTTCCTCTTCCTCTTCTTCTTCTTCTTCTTCACCTCCGCCTCTGCCTCTGCCTCCGCTTCCACCTCCTCCTTCTCCTCCTCCTCCTCCCACTTCTTCCCCTTCTCCTTCCTCTTCTTTCTCATCTTCCTCCTCTTTCTCTTCTTTTCTCCCCTTTTCTTTTTGTTCTTGCTTTGTTTGTTGAGAGCAGTCTCATGCTGAAGTCCCACTGGCCTAGAACTGAATACATAGACCAGGGTCTTTGAACTAACAGTGATTCTTCTGCCTCCTGGGTATTGAGATTGTAGGTTTATAGCACTGTGACCAGTTTACAGAGTTCTCTTCAGCCGTTTCCTATCGTTGCCACTTGAGACTCCTCCACTTTATCCTATAATAAACTCTATCTCCAGGAAGGAAGGAAGAGCTGGACAGGGGTGGTGTACACCTTTCATCCCAACACTCCAGAGGCAGGCAAAGGCAGGCCAATCTCTTGAGTTCAAGGATAGCCTGAGCTACAGAGTGAGTTCCAGGACTAAACATAGAAACCTTGTCTTTTTTTTTTTTTTTTTTTTTTGGTTTTTAGTTTTTGGTTTTTGGTTTTTTTGAGGCAGGGTTTCTATGTGTAGCCCTAGCTGTCCTGGAACTCACTATGTAGACCAGGCTGGCCTCGAACTCAGAAATCCACCTGCCTCTGCCTCCCAAGTGCTGGGATTAAAGGCATGCACCACCACTGCCTGGCTAGTAAGCCTGTCTTGAAAAAGAAGAAGGGGCTGGAAAGATGGCTCAGTGGTTAAGGGCACTGATTTGCTCTTCCAGAGGTCCTGAGTTCAATTCCTAGCATCCACATGGTGGCTCACAACCATCTGTAATGATATCTGATGCCCTCTTTCTGCTGTGTCTGAAGACAGTTACAGTGTACTCATATACATAAAATAAATAAATTTAAAAAGAAAAAGAAGGAAGAAGCAGGAGGTTTTAAAGGAAACTCCTTAAGACTCAGAAAAATGGGGCTGGAGAAATGGCTCAGTGGTTGGTTGAGAGCACTGACTGCTCTTCTGAGAGGTCCTGAGTTCAATTCACAGCATCCACATGGTGGCTCACAACCATCTGCAATGGGGTCCAATGCCCTTTTGTAGTGTGCCTGAAGACAGTTACAGTGTACCCATATAAATAAAATAGAAAAATAAGTGATATATATATATATATATATATATATATATATATATTTCAAAATGACTCAGGATGTAAGGAACCCACAAGCTCTTGGATATCTCTGAAACTTCCCAGATTCACAAGTCCCCTCTGTCCCCGAGGTTACACAAGCAGTACGGGTTTCTGCCCTATCAAGCTGCCTGCAGATTGTACAACCAGGGCTCTGGCATGAACTGTCATCCATGAGGGGTAGACTTTTGGTGACCCAGCTGCCTTATAAGTAACCCCTCATCCATGCTTCCTGTAAGTAACGCCAGCAAGCTCATTGGCTCACCACACTGAACCTTGGTGATATTGTCAGCTTGCTCAGTTATCAGCTCCATGGCTGGGATGAGTAGACATTTATTACATCTCCCAACCATATAGCGAGTTCAAAGGCAATCTGGCTTCTCAATACCCTGTCCAGAAAACAATAGCAAAACTAAACCAAACCAAACCAACCAACCAACACACAAAAACGGGTAAGATGGACTCTATCTGAGAGAGGTTCCAATATTTCTTTAGGGCGGGGGTCCAGAAAGAAGAACATGGCTACAGCTCCACAGGGAGCTCTACTTGAACATGTTAACTTGAACCAACCTAACGAGAGGCCAAACCTACTTCATCTTGAGACCGGACTCTATCTTAAGAGAAAAAAGCCTGAGAACTTGACCTGCAACTGAACCCAAGCTGTACCAGGAAGGCCCCATGGCTTGTCCTCAGCCTATACTCTAGAGTTATTTCCTAGCTACTTCCTAACAACAGACAAGGATTAGTCTGGGGGCTGGAGAGTTGGCTCAGTGGGTAAGAGCACCCGACTGCTCTTCCGAAGGTCCAGAGTTCAAATCCCAGCAACCACATGGTGGCTCACAACCATCCGTAACGAGATCTGACTCCCTTTTCTGGAGTGTCTGAAGACAGCTACAGTGTACTTACATATAATAAAGAAATAAATCTTAAAAAAAAAAAAAAGATTAGTCTGAATGTTTCAGGTGCACTTTCAGACAATTTGCGATTGTTCATGGTCTGGCTGACCCACCTGTCGGCTGACAATAGTCATCCAATTAGATGCTTGCCAGGCTGGACATCTTCCCCTTGCTCCCATTCCCTATAAAATCCTGTCCCAGTGAGGGTTGGAGGCTGCTTCACCAAACTGTCCTGTGGGTCAGTGGTGAGTAAGCGCAGACTTGAGTTTGAAATAAAGAGACTCTAATGTGACTACATCAGAGTCAGCTCCTGGTTGGTCTTTTTGGGACTCTCGAATGAGACACAACAATAAGGAAAGGTGTATGGACAGTCAGCACATCCAGGGGGGAAAAAAACCAGAAGTTGAGAGGGAGTCTCCATAGTGGTGCGTGCCTGTAATTCTAGTACTGAGGAGACTGAGGTAGGAAAATCATCCCAAGCTTGAGGCTCTTCTGGGCTACAGAGTAAATTCCACATTGGCTCAAAAGTATAGCAAGCTCTTAGCTCAAAAAATGCCAGTAAAGTAATCCCAGCCCTGGGGAGGCAGAGGCAGGGAGAGCGCTAAGTTCAAGGCCAACCTAGTCTACAGAATGAGTTCCAGGACAGCCAGGGCTACACAGAAGAATGCTGGGTCTTAGCTGGGCTTTCTATTGCTATAATGAAAATACCATGATCAAAAAGCAAGTTGGGGGTGGAGGGAGAATTTTATCAGTTTTTATTTCCACATTGCTGTTCTTCCTCAAAGGAAGTCAGGACAGGAGCTCAAACAGGGCAGGATCCTGGAGGCAGAAGCTGATGCAGAGGCCACAGAGGGATGCTACCTACTGGCTTGCTCTTCATTGCTTGCTCAGCCTGCTTTCTCATAGAACCCAGGACCTCCAGTTCAGGGATAGCACCACCCACAATGGGCTGGGCCCTCCCATGTCAATCACTGATTGAGAAAATGCCTTACAGCAGGACTGAGGCTTATGGGTCCAGATCTTCACATCTCTGCCTCCCAGTGCTGGAATTCAAGGTGCGTGCTACCACCACCCAGCGACTGCGTCTATCCTACTGGGATTTGTAATTTAATGTGTGTGTGTGTGTGTGTGTGTGTGTGTGTAGGCACCCCTGTGCCATGGTGCTCAAATGGAAGAGGTTATAGACATGGTTGCACATATCTGTAATCTCAACACTTGAGGCCCTGAGGCAAGATTGAAAGTTAGTTCAAGGCTAGCCTGAGCTACACCCAAAGATCCTTTTTTTTTAAAAAAAAAGTTGAAAAGGAACAGAGAAGTTTGAGAAAACCCAACAGGATCCCCTGGAGTCACGAGTGCCAAGAAAATGAGAGTCAGAAAAGAAAGTACCTCAGACCAACACAGTAAGGAGTTTCTCTCAGTAGCAATTTTATTTGACTCAGAGTGAGTCCCACACTCTGGCCCACCCCACGGACCATGGGGTCATTCTTGAGTAGATTTGCTGTCCTGGGTATCTTTATCCACCTCTTACAAGGATAGGAAAACTATGGGTCACACCTATGCATCAGGAAGAGGCCCAGCCTCTGGATCGGGCTAGCACTTGGCAGGCTGGGGCTGTGGCATGCAGAGCAGGACTGGTTACAGACTGGTACTGGGGAGGGCCAAGCTTAGGAATAGGCTGAGGTCAGGGTCAGAGCTCTGGCTGAGGCCTCAGTAGCTGTGGATAGAAGTCTTGTCCAGGTCACTGTGCTGTTCCTTCTGGGACTCTGTCACCACCTTCTGGGGGCAAAGCATACCGGGGACAATCAGCATCTCCCGAAAATCATCCCGGGTCCTGCCTGTCACAGCTTGCCAAGACTACAGTTTATACACTCTTCTGTTGCTGTTTTGTTTTGTTTTTCTTAATGATTTATTTATTTTTACTTTATGTACATTGGTGATTGGACTGCACTTTATGTCAATGTGAAGGTGTCAGATCCCCTGCAACAGTCGTTAAACACAGTTGTGAGCTGCCGTGTGGGTACTTGAAAAAAATGTACCCTCAATACCCAGGCCAGATCGCAACTCAGAAACACTAGAAATGGTGGAGTTCTGGATCAAGCTGTTTGTCTTACCTCCCCATCCCGGGTCTCGATCGTCCTGATCAGAACCATCTTCTTGCTGTGGCTATCCTGGAGAGGCTCCACCTCAGGCACTGGAGAAGGCAGGAGAGAGAGGACACAGCAAGGGTTGGAAGTCTATCCTTTCAGGCTCCCAGGCCAACGTTCTGAAGGCCAGGAGCCTCATTATATGGGAAGGAAGCAATCTCAGAGGAGCATATTCAAAACAATCAGAACAATCGGGGCAGGAGGTATAAAGGAGATGCCGGCTGGAAGCCAGGCAAGGAGGACTCACCAACCGTCTTTAAACTTAGAGAGGCAAAGGAATGAACCGGCACTGAGATCCTGAGGGCAAAGCACACAGGCCTGGTCATTCTCTTCGCCAGGTCCCAGTCCCTACCATCCCTGCCCGGTCCCAGTAGCCTCGCCACTCACCGGCTCTCCTCCCCTTCCAGTAGCTTCCTGTAGGTGGCTATCTCGATGTCCAGGGCCATCTTGACATTAAGGAGCTCCTGGTACTCTCGCAGGTGCCTCGCCATCTCTTCCTTCAGCTGTCGAAGCTCTTCCTCCAGCCGTGCTGCGCCCGCTTGGTACCCTCCAGCCTCCAGGGCGAACTGCTCTTCCAGCTCCCGCAGCTGTCTGAGCAGCGCCTCATTCTGGGGAAGGGGAAGAAGATGCGGGCAGTCGGAAGGGTTTTCAGCATCCACCCACTGCCCCCACCCCACCCCCCACAGCCTCACAGTGCTCACCGTGCCGCGCAGCCCGTCCACCTCGCACGTCAGACTCTGGATCTGACGTCGAGACTCGTTCATCTCTTGCTTGGCCTGGCGGAGGGCCTCATGGTTGCGGTTGGCGGCATCGGACAGGTCAGCATACTGCGCAGTAGCAAACAAGCCCGGCTGGGATGCGCATCTCCATTTCCCAGTGGCTCCCCACCCTTAGTCCCCCAGGGTTCCCCCAATGCTCTCGCACTTTCGACTTATACCACTCCTCTGCCTCCTGCAGATTCTTCGCCGCGATGTTCTCGTACTGTGCACGGATGTCCCTCAGCGCCGCGGTCAGCTCTGGCTTCACTGTTGCCTCTACCTCCACCTGCTGCACCTGCTGGCTCTCCACGCTCACCTGCAGGTCTCGAAGTTCCTACGGGACAGGAAAGGCGGGGGTTGTGAATAGAAAAGTAATTAATTAATTAATTAATTAATTATTAAAAAGCTCCCCCTGTTTTCATGAACAGAAGGGAGAGCTAGGGAGTGCACCCCGCTCTGGATTCTGAGACCTGAGCCCAAGTTGCCCTTAAGCCAGTTGTCAGGTTCAGGGTGTAGTTACCCCTCTCGCCAACAGGTGGCGCATGGGTGGGAGTCAAAAACACCTGTAAGGGGTGGGGTTGTCATCACAAGGCATCCCTGTTGTCTGCGCAGCTTCAGCGAGGTCTCTCCCAAGCCTTCCCAGACACCCCGACCACCCACCTCTTCGTGTAGCTTCTTGAGGAACTCAATTTCATCCATCAGAGACTCAATCTTGCGCTCCAGTTCTAGGCGGGACAGAGTGGCGTCGTCCACGTCCTTCGTGAACGGGAATAGGGGATCAATAGGAGGGCTCCTCAGGCCAGGGAAGGGCCAGGTCTTCCCTGTCTGCCTCGGAAGCACGGAGTGGCCTCCCTTAACCCACCGATGCCACCCTGGAGACGCAGCTGGGGGTGCAGCTGGGGTGTTGGGACTCGACGTGACCCCTCACTCACCTTACGGAAGAGCACCAGGTTGTGCTCCGCATCCTCCCGCTTGCGGGTTTCTTCTTCTAACCTGACAGGCAGAGTGGGAAGATGCTGAACTGCGGGGTGACCTCCCAGACCTCGTGCCACATCCAGAACCCCGCCCCCAATGCTTATGCAGCTGTCCTGAGATCCAGGATCTAAAAGGAGGGATTCAGTCTCTCCGTCTAACGGACTAGAAACAGAGAAGGGAGTCCCCTTAATGTCTGGTCACTTCCGCTAGGCTCTCGGAGCAAAGTGCAGGGAGGGCTGCTAGGATGCTGCAGGCTCGCCCTGGGGTTGGCCAGCCCGGCCACGCCCTAGGGCTGTTGGATCTGGAGGGGAAGGCAGGGGAAGCGGAGGGAGCGTCTGGCGGGCCGGGTCCTGCCCTCTGACCTCTGCTTGAGCGCCGCCAGGTCCTCCGCCAGCCCGTCGCGCTCCACCTGCACCCGGTCGCGCTCCCGGCCCAGCAGCTCCAGTTCGCGCCGCAGCTCGCGCAGCTCCTGCTGGCACAGCTGGTCGGCGCGCGCCGGCTCCTGGCCCCGCGCCTGGCTCAGCTCCCCGCGTAGGGCCGCGTTCTGCTGCTCCAAGAAGCGCACCTTCTCGATGAAGTTGGCGAAGCGGTCGTTGAGCTCCTGTAGCTCTTGCTTCTCGTTGCTCCGAGTGGCCAGGAACTCTTGGTTGAGGGCCTCGGCCATGGAGAAATCGAGGCGCTCCGAGGGCAAGCGCAGGGCCCCCGCTCGAGGGGCACGGAAGCTGCCCAGCCGCGCCGAGGAGCTCGGGGACCCCGAGCCCAGCAGGCGGCTGCTGGAGAAGCGAGAGCTGGACGAGTAGGAGAAAGCCCCGGGAGACAGTGAGGGCGGCGGCCCAAAGGTCCGGCGGTACGAGGTGGAGCTGATGCTGGACCGCAGGCCCGACGAGTGATGATGGCTCATGCTGGCCGAAGATGGCATTCAGCGCTTGGCAGAACTAGGCCGGGTGGCAAGGAGCTGCAGACCGATGCGGGACGGCTTTATAGCCCTGCGGTCTCCAGGGAGGGGGTGTGGGGGGGCACGACAGCTCCTCCCACTGGCCTGACTTCAGCCTTGGGCTGTGTGGGGAGGGGGATGCCCCACCCTGCAGAGAGACGACACCACCCCTTCCCTCTCCTAGTTGCTGGCGCCCTGCCTGCTTGATTCCCTCTTGTTGCTGGCTGAGATCCGGGATGTGATGGAGGTGGGCTAAGGTCTACCTTTGAGCGTGCATCCAACGCTGGAGCCTAGAATGGGAGGACATGGCTTGACCTGGTGTGCCCTCTCAGAAGAGGGGGTAAAAATTAGGGAATATGAGGACCTGAGGTTAAAGGGCAAGTTTTGGGCAATGAGAGGTGGGGTAGGTGGAGGGAGAGCTAACCTGGCCTAAGCCAGGGAATTCGTGCCTCCTCCTGTCTCCTGAAACTGGGGTTCTCCTTTCACCTGTTGTCAACTGCCCCCCCCCCCCATCATTGGCTACAACCTGAGGGCTGAGGCAGAGGGGGCTGGGGAAGGGCTTATCTCTGCCTACTCCCCAGGGCACGGTAAAGGGCTGGTGATTGGCGCCAGCTCTGCGGCTAATGGACTGACCAGCTCCCCTCCCCCTGCCCTTGGACCAGCACAAGTTGCAGGGTGATGTTTCCACCTTAAAGACACAGCCCCCAAACTCGGACATAACACCCGCCCCAACAAGAGTGGGCACCTCACAGGGGGCTGAGGATGTCGGGGTTCGAGGGTCTGTGCCATGCCCGGGTGGGGATGGGGGGCTAAGCTGAGTGGGCCTGTGGTACACTTTCAGCCTTTACTGGATTGGTGCCCCCTCCACACCATCTGCTGGTCAATCACAGGCCTTACGGGAACCAGAGGAATTCCTGAAGTAGGAAGGGGAGGGGGTTGGGGGATAGCAGCTGCCAGGGCTGAAAGCCTTATAGACTAGTAGGCACCAGTCTCCAGTGCAGAGGAGATGCAGGTACCCAGACATGGTGCAGATAAAGGGAGATGAGATGGGAGAGATGTCCAGCCACTACAGCCTGTTAGAGAGAGAGAAGTCCTCCGACAGGTCCACAAGATAACTTACCCAATACTCGCTGAGCCAGCTTGTAGATGCTACAAATATGCATGTGTGCACAGACATGGCAGGAATACACAGCTACACCCCTTAACAGCGCCCCACACCCCAGTTAGCAGAAAGGCTGGTGTCTGACCTTTGTGTGACACACTACTTCTAGAATGCAGCACAGGCAGTCCCAGGAGTGGACAGAGGCCGGCTGGATTCTCTGCAGGAGAAAGGATGCTGAGGCCCTTTGGGTTTGCTGAGAGCCATGTGTCTGCTACCACTGGGGACTCTGGGACTCTCAAACAGGATGAGTCTACCTCAGTTGGGTCCTGAGAAAGAGAGGGGTGTAAGAGAAAAAGGTTTGGGGTTCTAGGCTGGATGCCTGACTGGGATAAGGAGGATGGCTCCCTGCTGGTCAGCTCCTGCAGACTGCAGAGCAGAGAACTTCCCCCACCTTCCGTGTGTCCTCGGAGATGGGTCAGAGCCAACGCCCAGTGCTGGCTTACATCCCTAGGCTTCCGTTCCTCTCCAGGCCCCGCCTTCCTTCCGGGCTATTAGTCTCTCCCAGCTCTGCTGCCAGGTCCTGCTCTTTGATGGATCTAGTTTGGTTGCTAGGGGGATGAGAAAAGAGGGTTGGGAAGGAAGAACAAGGCGAATAAGCCAGAGCCTGCCACACCCCAATTGTTGTAGTGGAGAGAGGTACCTTTCTTCAGACCTGGGCTGGGGTGAGGGGCTGGTGGGTCAGAGGTGAGCGTGTAGAAGGAACCTTGGCGACTTGTCGCTTTCAGGGCTCTGAACAATTGCTGCCTTTGGTCTGGAGCTCCACCCAGGCCAGTTCTTAGAGCAAATGATGATCCCAGAGGGCTGGAGCCCAGTCCCCAAGAGCCTGAGCCTCGTAGCACAGGGATCTGGTGGCAGAGCTGAGCCTCTGAGACAGCTGAAGTAGAGGCTGGGCAGAACAGGGGAGGTTCTGGCACTAGGGAGTTGCAGATGAAGTTTCTGTCCTCCTCTGCCCCTTTTGCTTAAGCCCCCAGCTCACTCCCAGGAGGTCTTAGAAGAGAGGGGACCAGAAAGCTTCGTAGAAGGGCTCTGCTCGTGTGGCCTGAGGAAGGCCAGCCTGAGGGGGGGGACACAGCAAGGCAAAGCAGAGAAGGTTTCACTCCTAGTGGTGAGGAGCCAGGCTGGGAGCTCTTGGAGGAGAAAGACAGAGGAGAAAAAGCCACAGGTAAGATTGCTGTAGCTGCTGCCCTTTCCCAAAGGACCCGTGCCCTAGAGAACGACCCTCATTGTTGGCCTCTGTTTCCTGTCAGCAAAGCATCAGAGGGCTAAATATCAGAGGGCTCTTAACCTTTCCAAGGCTGTAATCCTTTAACACAGTCCCTCCTGCCATGGTGACACCCCCCACCCCAAACCTTAAACTCATCTCAATGCTACTTCAGAAATGTAATTTTGCTACTGTTGTGAATGGTAATGTAAGTATCTGATATGCACTTCCTGTGGGGATTGTGGCGCACAGGCTGAAAAATCACTGGGTTAAATGAATACATATATGTACATGCTTAGCACATACATGGTAAAGGCTGAAAAAGTAACAGGTTTTATTGATGGGTTTTGTTTTCTTTTGTTTTGTTTTGTTTTGTTTGGTGGTGGTGCTGCTCTCTCTCCGTGGCAGGGAGAATCTAGGATTTTTTTTTTTTTGATTGTTCTCACTGGTGGCTTAGAGTAGTGCTGGACACCAGGTGGAAGGAGCCAAGTAGCAGTCAGCTAGTGGCTGGAGGGGAAGGTAAGCCTGCCCTTCCTTAGTGTGCTGGGACTTGCGGGGTGGGGGGCACACGGCTGTTCAACCTAATGAGCAGCATGCTTTGGGCTTTCTTGAAAGGTGCCTTTGTCAGGGTTTCTATTCCTGCACAAACATCATGACCAAGAAGCAAGTTGGGGAGGAAAGGGTTTATTCAGCTTACACTTTCCATACTGCTGTTCATCACCAAAGGAAGTCAGGACTGGAACTCAAGCAGGTCAGGAAGCAGGAGCTGATGCAGAAGCCATGGAGGGATGTTCTTTACTGGCTTGCTTCCCCTGGCTTGCTTAACGTGCATTCTTATAGAACCCAGGACCACCAGCCCAGGGATGGCACCACCACAATGGGTCCTCCCCGCTTGATCACTAATTGTGAAAATGTCTTACAGCTGGATCTCATGGAGGCATTTCCTCAAGGGAGGCTCCTTTCTCTGTGATAACTCCAGCCTGTGTCAAGTTGACACACAAAACCAGCCAGTACAAAGGGTCTGCCCTATTTTCTTTAACCTTAAACGGGAATGCTAACAACAGTGCACATATCGTATCATATCATTAGGAGAATCCGATGAGTTATAAAATGCTAGGCACTTAGTGCTTAGTCACTGCTGTTCTCTCTGCTTCTGCTCCTGTGGTTGCCCTGCAGATTTACAGAGAAACAGCTGTGTGCATGCAAGGAACTGTGGGTCACCAGCAACGGAACCAGTCAGTTATGTGCTGGGGACTCGAAGCTGCATTCAGAGAGGTAGTGGCAGGCTACCGGTCTGCAGCTGGACTCTGGTGAGGCCGAGGAAGGGGCAGCACACAGAGGAGAGAGTGTAATACATTGGCCTGGGATTTGGCTCAGTTTTTATGGATGGCAAGATTCCCAAGATATTTCTGAGGATGTGGGTAGCTGAGGCTAAGGTGGCGTAAAGGGAATGGTCCTGGAAGCAAGGTGAGGTCACCAGCCTGAATACGTAACAGCTGCAAGACCCAAAGTGAATTACTGTCTTCTTTATTTTTAATTTCTTTTTTTTTTAAGATTTATTTATTTATTCCATGTATGTGGGTACACTGTCACAGTCTTCAGACTCACCAGAAGAGGGCATCAGATCCCATTATAGATGGTTGGAGACACCATGTGGTTGCTGGGAATTGAACTCAGGACCTCTGGAAGAGCAGTCAGTGCTCTTAACCACTGAGCCATGTCTCCAGCCCTACTGTCTTCTTGAGATTCAGTTTTCTCCTCCAGAGAACAGAGCTGGGGACAGTCTCCTTTTGAGACTCACAGTAGCTGCTCAACAAACGTTACTCACAGTGGGTGGTCAACAATGTCACTCACCTCTGCCACAGGACAGAGGATCAGAAACAGGAGAGCATACCGTATATGGCACTTGTCTAGGTCTTTGTAACCGAGTATTAGTTGGAGACCCTTTTGGTTCAGGTTCAGGATTGGGCACACCATCATGCCATGTCCCCAAGATAGGCCAGTGTCCTTAATATTTCTCTGCTAGTCAGGCCCTTGGCTCACATCTAAGGTCCCAGCTTTGGCTGCAGAGGAAGGAGAGATCTTAGAATTTCAAAGTCAATTTTGAAATGTGGTTACCCTCCCCCACGCTTCCTCTCTCCAAGACCCGAAGTCCCTGCTTACTGTGCCAACTGTCATAAAAGTCCCTTGACTCCCATGGTCTCCCCCTTCCCCATCACTTAGGTAGGACCTGAAGCTCAGAGGGACACAGACTCTGCAGTTGCAGAGGGAACCTTCTCTGTGCTGGTGGGCACAGGAGGGCCTCACAAGGTCCCGATGGTGTTCAAGGCTCTGGTATCTGGGACCAAGGAGACCTCATGGGGAAGGGAGAGTCAGACTACAGGGTTCCCACCTACAGAGTTGCTCCAAGAACAGAATTCCTCCCTCAGTGTCTGTCTCTGAGCTCCGTCTCCCCAGTTGGGGGGGTGTCCTGACTCACCTTCACCTCACTGGGTCTCAGAGTGCTTCATTAGAACTAATATTTGGTATTTTTTCAAGCACTGTGGCAAGCACTTGACACATTCAGTCATTTCCCAGTATCAGGATATTCGACCCATATTTCTGCTGTTCTCAGTTTACAAAATAAGATGGGAGGGGGGCAGGGTGCTGCTGAGGAGATGGCTTGGCAGTAAAGAGAACTGGCCTCTTCTGGAGGACGCGGGTTCTATCCCCAGCTCCCACACCGGTGGCTCCCAACCCTTTGTAATGCAAGTTCCAGAGGATCCAATGCCCTCTTCTGGCTTCTGTGGGTACTGCATGCGTGTGGTCCGCAGATATACATGCAGGCAAAAAAAAAAAAAAACCCTAACACATGTAAAGGTAAATTTAAAAATTCTTCAAAAAAAAGGTTAAATAAAATGAAGATAAACAGATGAAGCAACTTGCTCAAAGTCACATGGTGGCTTAGGTTTGACTCCTCCTCCTCAGACCCTCTCTTGTGGCGAGCAGATGTCAGCTTTTGCTCTTGGATTTGGGTTGTCTACCTTCAGACCTAGGCCAATAAAATGCCTATAAGGTAGCCGAACTCCTTTTCCCGTCTTTGCTTTCCTCTCCCCACCTATTTTTTTTGGTTGTTCTGAAAGGTAAAGATGTTGCTGCCACCTACTGGTCAGAAGCCAGAATGGCACGTCCACAGTCTGTGTTAATGTGCTAGTTTAAGTGGCTGACTCTAAGCCTTCAGGATCCTGGGATTTAGGATGCTTCAAAATATTCAGCGTGTTCCTTTTGGCCGTTGAGGAGAATTACGCAAGGAAGTATAAAAGAGAGTCTTGGCAGTACTGGTTTGTTGGAGGGATGGTCGTGTGTACTGTGTATTCAGATGCTGATAACTGGGCCCAGAGATCAGGTTACAGTCAGATGGTGGCATTGTCAAACATCCCCTGCCTCAGTGTAAAAACTGCTTTCCATCATCTCTGATTGTCTAATAAAAAGCCGATCAGCCAGTAGTTGGGCAGGAAAGAATGAGGCAGGACTTCTGATTCCAGAAGAGGGGTCTCTGGTGGGACCAAGAGATTTCCCAGGAGCGAGTGGAGGAGGAACACGAATTGTCAGATCAGGGAAGTAGGCCAGGCCAACATAGTTGGGTTAGAATAACTCAGTATCTGCCCAGATAGATATAGAGCAAGAAACTCATCAATAAAAATACTAGGTCTTGCCGGGCGTGGTGGCGCATGCCTTTAATCCCAGCACTCGGGAGGCAGAGGCAAGCAGATTTCTAAGTTCGAGGCCAGCCTGGTCTACAAAGTGAGTTCCAGGACAGCCAGGGCTATACAGAGAAACCCTGTCTCAAACAAACAAACAAACAAACAAACAAACAAACCAACCAAAAACCAAAATCCAAAAAAAACAAACCAGGTCTCTCTCTCACTATTTCACTGTCTCACTAGTGGGCATAGAAAAGCCCTTTACAGTCACCACAGTTCCATCTTTGTCTCTGCAATGTTGCCCTTGGCCAAAAGTGCACTAAGCTGTCTCCAAGTTCAGAGCATTCAGCAAGTGATGGCAAGGCAGAGCCATAAGGAGAGGACACCTAATTTCTATGACAAATATGGGGATGCTATATGAGCAGGTGGGGGCACCGTCTGTGTTTCTACATGGACATAGACAGCCACACAAATTGGAATAGAATGGACCCACCTGTCCCCTGTTGGCAGAGTCACCCCCAAAGGAATGGAGCGATCAGTAGTCATGCCAGCTGGTACAATTATCAAAGAATTGTTTCAAAAACAACTCATAGGCTGGGCGTGGTAGCACACACCTTTAATCCCAGCACTTGGGAGGCAGAGGCAGGAGGATTTCTGAGTTCGAGGCCAGCCTGGTCTACAGAGTAAGTTTCAGGACAGCCAGAGCTACACAGAGAAACCCTGTCTCAGAAAAACAAAACAAAACAAAACAAACAAACAAAAACCCTCATAAGTGAATGCCAAGTCAAAGAATCGTGGACTCATTAAAGTACAGCAGATTGAAGAAAAAATAAAGAAATAAAGTACCTTTGAACCTGAAGAAGAAGGAGAAGGAGGAGGAGGAAAAGGAGGAGGAGGAGGAGGAGAAGGAAGGGAGGAGGAGGAGGAGGAGAAGGAAGGGAGGAGGAGGAGGAGGAGGAGGAGGAGGAGGAGGAAGGGAGGAGGAGGAGGAGGAGGAGGAGGAAGGGAGGAGGAGGAGGAGCCCGAGTCCTTTACACTGGTCTTAGTCCTGGCTCCACTCATCCCCAGGCTCTGGCAGCTTCTCACTGTCCCAGAACCCAAGGCAGGGCATTTGCAGTGAAGCTTGATGTTAACCCCAGCAGCTGGGCAATGAGTTCAAGGCACCTTTCCGAACTCAGAAATTAGCCTGCCTCTGCCTCCTGAGTGCTGGGGTTAAAGGCGTGCACCACCAAGCCCGGCTGTTTTTTTTGTTTGTTTTTGTTTTTTTAAGATTTATTTATTTTATGTATATGAGTACACTGTAGCTGTACAGCTGGTTGTGAGCCTTCATGTGGTTGTTGGGAATCGACTTTTTAGGACTTCTGCTCGCTCTAGTCAACTATGCTTGCTCCTGCCCAAAGATTTATTTATTATTACACATAAGTACACTGTAGCTGTCTTCAGACACACAAGAAGAGGGCATCAGATCTCATTAGGGATGGTCGTGAATCACCGTGTGGTTGCTAGGATTTGAACTCAGGACCGACCTTCGGAAGAGCAGTCAGTGTTCTTACTGGCTGAGCCATTTCTCCAGCCCATCCCCCCCCCCTTTTTTTTCTTAAAGAGACAGAATGTGGCTATCTATGTTGTGGGCTGAGTTGACGCTCACTCAGCCTTTCCAGTAGCTGGTGCTCCAGTCATATACCACTCGGTCCTGTGTCTCCTCAATCCCCATCCCCCAATACTCCCTGCGAGCGCACCTGCCCCTCCAAGGGGCTAAATTCCCTTTAAACACCTAAAACTAAGGGTCAATACATAAGTGTAGGACGGAGTGAATTCACCCAGCGAGAGAACATTCTAACCCACTGAGCCAGCTGTCCACTGCTGAGACCTACCTGAGAAAATCAAGTTTTGGCCTGCTGGTTCCAATGTTTTCAGGCTTGTGACAAGGAAGATCTTATTGTGGAAGGGCGTGGTAGCGGGAGAAGAATGCTTACCTAGCTCCTGGCCTCATGACAGCTGGAAGCAAACCAAGAGAGAGGAACGGTCCAGAGACAAGATCTCTCCCTCGGGATAAAACTCCTGTGGCCACTTTCCCGAAGACCCTCCACTTCCTCCTCTCTCACTTAAAGATTTTAAATTATGTGCGTGTGCGTGTGTGTGTGTGCTGCAAAGGCAGAAGAGCCTCTGAAAACCGTCCTGACAGGCACAAGCCACTGTCCTGACTCACCTGTGTGTGGCTTCCATTTCAGCATCCTCATCAGGAGACAGGGCTGGATGGGCTCCAAGTTCCCTCCCACTTTAACCTGGAGTTCTGAGCCTAAGAGGAGCCTTGGGAAGGACAGGCGGGAGACTGCTGGGTGAACCTCATACAACCTGTCCTTCTCCAGACAATCCTACTGAAATCTTGAGAGTTAACAGAGTGGGGAAGTGCCCCCTCCTTGGACCACGTAACTGTGATCGGCTTTAAAAGCAGGGGTGAGGATAATAGCAGTGTGAAGTGCTTAGTAGGCACAAGGTTCTACCCCCAGCATCACACAGCACACACAGACTGAAAGAAAAAGAAATGGCAGATAAGGGAGGGAGGGAGGGCCGGGCTTGGTGGCGCATGCCTTTAATCCCAGCACTCGGGAGGCAGAGGCAGGCAGATTTCTGAGTTCGAGGCCAGCCTGGTCTACAAAGTGAGTGCCAGGACAGCCAGGGCTACACAGAGAAACCCTGTCTCGGGAAAAAAAAAAAAAAAAGAAAGAAAAGTCAAAGTGCTGTCTAGCATCTTTACCCCCTCTGTCTTTTGAGACACATTGTAGCTCAGACCTGCCTCAAATTTAATTTTCCTGCTTTAGCCTCCCCAGTGCCGGGATTATGAGAATGAGCCACCATCCCCCGCTAGGGCCTTACTGTTGTTATTATGTAACTACAAGTTTCTATGAGCCCTTGCGGCAGTTCATATTGTAAACCCAGCACTTGAGGGGAAGAAGCCACAGATTCAGGAGTTCCAGGTCAGCCTAGGCTAAGCTATGTGTGACCCTGTACACACACACACACACACACACACACACACAGAGAGAGAGAGAGAGAGAGAGAGAGAGAGAGAGAGAACGTACATTGGCCAGATAACTTGGTCTGAGTTCAACCTCTGAGTCCCATTTGGTGGAAGGCGACCCAACTTCCACAAGTTGACCTCTGAACTTCACACCACCCCACACATCAGCAAAAATAAATAAATAAATGGGAAAAAAGTCAGTAATTTTTTTTTATGAATGCTTGTGGAGGGTTTTATGTTGGAATGTCTTTGGCTGGAAAGAGAAGGGTGACCTCAAATGGCTGAATCTCCCTCAGCAAGAAATGAGAGGCAGAGTTACAGAACCGAGTAAGTCAGGGGCTCAAAATATCATCAGGAACCAATTACCTTTTTATTTTTCTGCTGTCTCATGTTTAAGGTGTTAGCTTCTGCTCTCATGTTTGTTCCTTGTCTCATAGCTGCGACAGCAGCAAGCAGCTTGCACAAGTATCGTACACTCACAAGCTGTCCAAAGGTTACAAGAAAAGAGAACCCTTTCCCAGAGCAAGAACCTTTTCCTTTGGCCCCTCCCCCACACCAGCAGACATTACCTCATCTCCTATTTCCATAATGACATCACTTGCTGGTTCCTCATCCAATCCCTGGCAAGGGGACTAAAATTACCTTGATTCGTTTAAACAAGGGTTTACCCTGGTGGGGGAAGGCCTGGCTCTGGTGTACTGAATGCCTGGGACTGAAATAGAACCAGCTGTGTTAGCCAGGTTAGCAATGGGCTAAAACCAGGCCAGCTGGCTCAGGCCTACAATCCAGCACTCAGAATGCTGAGGCAGGAGGGCACTGCTGTGGATTCAAGGGCAACCTAGGCCAGTGTGATATTCTAAACATAAATCCAAACTATAGGCACGTACATGCTCTCACACACATTTCTATTGTGGATTCCACTGCACAGTGCATAACCGTTTTTGTTGTTGGTTGGTTGGTTGGTTTTCAAGACAAGGTTTTGCTACATAGCCCTGGCTATCCTGGAACTCACTTTGTAGACCAGGCTGGGTTCAGAGATATGCCTGCCTCTGTCTCTGAAGTGCAGAAATCAAAGGTGTGCGCCACCACCTTCAGCTTCCTGCTGTTTAATTTTGTCAATTTGATGGGATAGAGAAAAGCCCCAGGGATTGGTGGTCACACCTCTGGGTGTGCCTTCGATGGCTAATGAGTGGAAGAATGGACTACTTTTGCCAAGGGCACCTTAGGGTTTGCTTACTCTAGTGTTTGACATCTGTGAGCACAATGGAATAAAGGATAAAAATCGAGGAGCACAGGAAAGAGGTGAAAATGATAACAGTCAGGCTGGAGAGATGGCTCAGAGGCTACGAGCACTGTCTGCTCTTCCAGAGGTCCTGAGTCCAATTCCCAGCAACCACATGGGGTCTCACAACCATCTGTAATGGGATCCAATGCCCTCTTCTGGCCTGCACGCATACATGCAGGCAGAACGCTGTATACATAATAAATACCAATGCACATAAAATAAAAATAAATGAATTCTTTAAAAATTTAATTCATGAAAAAGACTGCTAGATTAAAAAAACAAATACATAAATAAAAATAAAACTGGGGGAGGGGCTGAAGTGATAGCTCGGTGGTTAGGGTTATTGGCTGCTCTTCCAGAGGCTCAGGGTTTGATTTCCAGCACCAACATGGTGGCTCACAACAGTCTTTGACCTTAGTCTCAGGGAGATGAAAGGCGTGCGTCACTGCGCCTGCTGACCTGGACTGTACCGTGCAGAACGATCACCCTGGAACCCATGTCCACTGTCCTGCCTGTTTCCAGACCGTTTGTATTATGGGTGGGCATGTGGCACTCATGTTTATTTAGTTTCTTTTTAAATGGGATTTTATTCTAGTCCAGGCTTAGCCTGAAACTTACAGCAAGAAACTTACAGGAGACTGACCTCCTGCTTCAGTCTCCCAAGTGTGTGTGTCTCCTTGCTTGCTGCTTGTTCCAGTTTTAAGTAGGAACCTTCTGGAGTCATGTGAGGTGGAACTCTGGAACCCGCATAAGGGTGGAAGGAGAGTCCTCCACATATGTGCCCCAGCACACAGGCTACACACTCACACAACGCACACACACACAGAGAGACACAAACACACACAGACACACAGACACACCGCCTTTAATCCCAGCACTCAGGAGGCAGAGGCAGGTGATCTCTGAGTTTGAGGCCAACCTGGTCCACAGAGTGAGTTCCAGGACAGCCAGGGCTACACAGAGAGACCCTGTCTCAGAAAAACAAAAACAAAACCAACAACAACAACAACAACAAAGAAGAAAGAAAGAAAGAAAGAAAAGGAAGGAAGGAAGGAAAGAAGGAAGGGAGGAGGGGGAGAGAGAAAAAAAAAAATCAAGCTTCCAACAGATGAAATGATCGTCCATTGCATGTGAGTGGCCTGGAGTTTTACACTGTAAGAAAGAAAAAGGAGAAGAAGGTGGTGAGGGAGGAGGAGGAAAAAGAAGGATGGAGAGAGAAAGAAATCTGGTGGTGAGAAAGCCTTTCAAAGCACCACTTCCCATCTTACTTAAAGAGATGTGCCCAAGGGCCAAAGAGATGACTCTGTGGTCAGGACTGGTCCAAGGCCTTCTAGAAGATCTGAGTTCTGTTCCTAGCACACAGACAGGGTGGCTCACACCACTGGTGACTCCAGCTCCAGGAGATCCTCTGCCCTTTTCTGGCCTCCACGGGCACGTGCACAGACCCATCCACCACAAACATATACACATAAAATAATCTTTTAAAGAAGCGAATCCAGTTACGTAAGGTGGGAGATTTCCTGCCTCGCCTCAAGCAGACATGTCCAGTTCTGACAGATGTCGACTCGAGCAGTAGGGGAGGAACCTCCACAGTGTTGACTAACTCCATGCGCAAGGTTTCTGGAATGACGGGATGAATGGCAGGCTGAAATGTCAGCAAAAGGGACTAAGGTTCTCTGTTCGGCTGGAGGTGAGTTTCCACGCCCTGCCCACATGCACACGGGGCTTTGCTCTCGGCTTCCGATGTCTCCTGGACAGCCACCCAAACACCATCTGCCAAGGTCATCTCTGGATGCCCCACCTTGTGGCCTTGGCTGTCAGGCACTGGCCAGCCTGGCCCAATGGTTAAGGGGGCAGTATTCCAAAGGTGAGCTGTCCCATCAGATATCAGATGCTATTTCATCAGCAGGAGTCCAGGTGAGTATCAGCTGTCCTCTCTCAAGGACCCCGGATTGCCCCAAGATTGGAGAATTTACTCAGAGAGTCTTAACTTCTCGTAGAAAAGGCAGTCCTGTTCTCTAGGGAAGCCTCATCCTGGGTGCTGAGCCACCCGGCTGTCCCACTCTGGATCTGTTTAATGCTAGCTGGGGCTCTTGGGATGTACGGTCACGACCAGTGACCCGAGGACCAGTGACCCAAGGCCACTTCAGGCTATAGTTCTATCCAGCACCCAAGGTTGTGGCACAGTCCCCCTGACCTGGAAAGGCTACTAGGTGCAAAGATGACATCCCCAGGTGCTTCTCAGGAGCCACTTTCAGTCAGAGTTTGGGGCTCCAATTTCAGTTAGTTGCTCTGCAGCTTCAGGCTAGATATTTAATCTCTCCACGCTTTGTCTATCGACACCTGGAAGTTCAGGTGAAGAACGCTAAGATGAGCTATGAATGTAGCCTTTCCTCCCACAACCCCTTCAGGGTCCCACAGAACATTCCAGAAGTAGGAGGGCTGAAACCTAGGCTCTCTGCAGGGTTAACTTTTATTTTTAAGTGTATGAGTGCTTACACGTGTGTGTCTGGTGCCCCTAGAGGCCAGGAGAGACCCCGGGAACTGAACTTACAGATGACTGTGAGCTGCCTTGTGGGTGCTGGGACCTAAACCCTGCAGGGAAGGGATAGCAAGTGCCCTTAACTGCTGAGCCACCATCTCTCCAGCCTGGATTCTTGGTTTTCTGACTTACAAAGCAAGCATCCACGGCCTGACAGCTTCCTGTGGGTGCCTGCACGCTTGAGAGCGCATTCGCTCCTCTGTCTCTCCTTGCTCACACTGGAAGAGTTTTGCTACTGCCCACTCGCCCCTCAGGACCACGATAAAGGGGAGCAGCAGAAGAGACGATGCATAGGTCAGGTGAGGGCAGAGAGAGCTCCCTGTCCGGACAATGAGGCTGGAAGCCACAGCCACCCTCAGATGCACTCGTACCTCTCAGGCTCTGTCCATTTATCCCATCAGACCTCCAAAGCAATTCTGAGCCCAGATTTTCCATTTGTGCTCAAGGGCAGATCTTATGATTGTCAGCCACAAAGCAGTGACCCGGACCTTGGGGTATATTTGTTCTTGCTGGAGGCTAACTTCTATGCACTTTCCCACCCACACAGGAGAAGGAGAAATCATTACAAGGACACATTCCTCCCCAACCGCTGGCACTTTGCTCTTCAATTCCCCAGGCTCAGCTGTGAGAGATTTTTCCTCAGCTAAGCCCGTCTTCGCTCACCTTTCTTCACCCGGCTGAAAGCGTCTCAGCTCCTCACAACTTGGCTCATGTATAAAAGAACTCATCCGAAAGGCTTACGTAGGGAATTGGCAAGGGCTGCTCCTGGCTAAGGGGTGGCTGCTGGGGAGTCGGGGGCAGGGGCTTCAGGCTCCACCAGGTCGTTTTGAAAGCTTTTGGGCTTTTGAAAATGGGCTTTTGAAAATGGGCTTTCTTTGGGGGCAGTTTTAATGGGAAATTCAGGCTTGGAAAATGAACCCTTCAGGTGTTCTAGGATGTCATGGTAGCCGGAAACGGATTTATCTGACCCCCTTACCTAGCTGTCCAATTTTCTCCAATCATGCACTGTGGTCAATACAGACATCTGGTTGTCATCCTAGCTAGCGTCCCACTTCAGGAAGAACTAGTCTGATAAGCAGCTGATAGGTCACGCTCAGCTTAGAGCTGAGGCTCAGCAGCAGGCTAACCCCCTAGGGGGGAAAAATACCCACAACACTGCACATAGGAATGCTGCAGAAATGTCTAAAGCAGGGATCCTATCTGAAACCGAAGGGAAAAAAAAGATGCTTGCTAAGCTGTGCCCACAGGCAGGCACAATGTGTTGGGGTATATAAAAGAGAATATGTATGTCTGTTTGCAGTTGCTTACACAGGCCTGAAGGGGGAGTCAAATCCCCTACAGCTGAACTCCACGTGGGAGTTCAGGCCCACGTGGCACGTGTTTTTTTGGTGGTGCAGTGAGTGAGTGGGTGTGTTGTGAGGGGGGGGGGCACTAAGATCTCTTTAAACTCAGGAGTCTGCCCAGGTTGGCGTTGGATTCAGTCTCCGTAGGAGCCACGCCTGGCTCGTGAACAGTTTTCAAGGTGCGCTCCTCCCAGAGCAGGGGAGCTGAGGCCAGACATACAGTACAAAGGCATCTTGGGAAAGCTGGTAACCCAGCCCCACTGGAGTAGGTGGCCACATCAGCAACTCTGCTTGCTTTCCCCACGGCAGTGATGAGGCACACACTCAAGCAGCACTCAAAACCCGTTCCTTTACCGACACTGTCGTAATTCTCACCAGGCTAAGCTGACCGGCCCGGCAGAGTACTCATGCCCTCTTCACAATGACAGCAAAGGAGATCATCTAGAAACCCTGTAGTGCCTTTCCCTCCCTTTGGCTATCAAACCAAACAATGAGCCCCACCCAAAGAATTCAATTTTGCGATTCCATACGAGGAAAAGGCTAGCCCGATGCCCTGGTGCCAGAGGACCTCAGTTAGACCGTCTGATAACTTATGGGCCACCCTGACGGCAGCTGGAGCGGAGACAGCACAGACCAGTCAGTGATGGGCGAACCCCGCTTATTTATGCCTTCCATTTAAACCTCACCTCCAGTCAGTACCCAAAGGGAGCAGGCATCGCTGGGTCCATTTATTTGCTCCCCAGCTCCATGGGAGCACCTTGAATGTTCTGTTTACCCATCCTCTGAGGCAAGGTCTCCTGTATCTAAGCTGGCTTTGAATGGTGTTGAGTTTCTCACTGCCTGCCTCTACTGCCCCAGTGCTGGATTATAGGAAAGTGGTGCCCATTAGCATACCATTGTGTCTCTTATGTGGCACAGGGATCAAACTATGAGCACACAGGAAAAGCCCTACTAACTGGTGGTGTAGGAGGACTACAGCTAAGTCTAGGTCACAAGTACTCTAGTAATTTTTTTTTCTTTTTTCTTTTTTTTTTTTTTGGTTTCTCGAGACAGGGTTTCTCTGTGTAGCCCTGGCTGTCCTGGAACTCACTCTGTAGACCAGGCTGGCCTCGAACTCAGAAATCCACCTGCCTCTGCCTCCCAAGTGCAGGGATTAAAGGTGTGCTTGGCCACCACCGCCTGGCCTCTAGAAACGTGTGTATCATTCTGCCAGCAGTGACTGCTACAGGAGCAGAGCAGTTTGAAATGAGTGAACCCTGCCCTGTTTTGAAGGTTCAAATGAGGACGCAAACATTTCCCTGATTTCCTTCAAATATTCACAATCGATTACAAAAGTCAAGTGCCCAGACACTGCCAACCTGGTAAGACTGTAGCTGTCTCAGCCAGGTCTTCCATCTTCAATCACCCATCTAAGTACATATTTACTTACCATCATAGGCTCCGGCCCAGGGAACCCAGACTCAAACCCTCGGGTATCTACTAAAATACAGTCGCACTACAGAGCTAGCCAGTCCGTCTGCAAGGTAATGTTGGTACCTAATACCTGTGCTTGGGTTCAAGTGGCAGACACTGACCTGTGGTCTAAAGCACAAATGGTTTTGATTCCTATCAAAGGCACTGTTGCTACCCTGTGGTTGACTCTAGGATTGCAATGAGAACCCCATCTTATCTGGGGGCCCCTTTTGTTGGGGGCAGGAAGACTGGATAAATCTGGAATACCTAAAGTGAGCATCCAACTGGAAGTCACCTTCTCTTTTTGAAGATTTTAGGCATAAGAGCACACCTTTAGTCCCAGCACTCGGGATTTCTGAGTTTGAGGCCAGCCTGGTCTACAAAGTGAGTTCCAGGACAGCCAGGGCTACACAGAGAAACCCTGTCTCAGGATGGGGGGGCAGGGGGCAAGTACAGTGCTGTAGCTGTCTTTAGACACATAAGAGGGCATCAGGGGGCTGATGAGATGGCTCAGTGGGTAAGAGCACCCGACTGCTCTTCCAAAGGTCCGGAGTTCAAATCCCAGCAACCACATGGTGGCTCACAACCATCCATAACGAGATCTGACTCCCTCTTCTGGAGTGTCTGAAGACAGCTACAGTGTACTTACATATAAATAAATCTTTAAAAAAAAAAAAAAAAAAAAAAAAAGAGGGCATCGGATCCCATTACCACCATGTGGATGCTGGGAATTGAACTCAGGACCTCTGGAAAAGCAGTCAGTGCTCTTAATTGCTGAGCCATCTCTCCAGCCCAAAATACACATTTGTTTTTAATCAGTAAGCACAGAACACAGCACCTAATGGGTACTTGAAAATGGTCAACTAATCACTAGTCTCAACTGGGCACACTCAATGAGTCATGAATCCATGATTCAAGTCAGGGACAGTGATGGCTGTCCTATGATGGTGGCACTCATAGAGGTGTAGGGGCAGGAAGCCATCTTGGACTATCTAGCAAGATGCAATCTCCAAGGGGAAGGGGAAGAGCTGTGAACCAGATGCCAGTTTGCAACTTACAACGGAAACACCTTTATTGACAGTTTAGGACAGTTAGAGCACACGCAAAGACAAAGATGAGACCACAGAAGTATAGACTGGCAGCACATGAATTAATTAATATTCCTCACCCTCATCGTCTCCTTCAGCACTATCCGCTCCAACCTCCTCATAATCCTTCTCTAGGGCAGCCATGTCCTCACGGGCCTCAGAGAACTCACCCTCCTCCATGCCCTCACCCACATACCAGTGCACAAAGGCACGCTTGGCATACATCAGATCAAACTTGTGATCTAGGCGAGCCCAGGCCTCAGCAATGGCTGTGGTGTTGCTCAGCATGCACACAGCTCTCTGCACCTTGGCCAGGTCACCACCAGGTACCACAGTGGGAGGCTGGTAGTTAATGCCAACCTTGAAGCCAGTGGGGCACCAGTCCACAAACTGGATGGTACGCTTGGTCTTGATGGTGGCAATGGCAGCATTGACATCTTTGGGAACCACATCACCACGGTACAGCAGGCAGCAAGCCATGTATTTACCATGGCGAGGGTCACATTTCACCATCTGGTTGGCTGGCTCAAAGCAGGCATTGGTGATCTCTGCTACTGTAAGCTGCTCATGGTAGGCTTTCTCAGCAGAGATGACAGGGGCATAAGTGGCCAGAGGGAAGTGGATGCGAGGGTAGGGTACCAGGTTGGTCTGGAATTCTGTCAGATCAACATTCAGGGCCCCATCAAATCTGAGGGAAGCAGTGATGGAAGACACAATCTGGCTAATAAGGCGGTTAAGGTTGGTGTAGGTGGGGCGCTCAATGTCGAGGTTTCTACGACAGATGTCATAGATGGCCTCATTGTCTACCATGAAGGCACAATCAGAGTGCTCCAGGGTGGTGTGGGTGGTGAGGATGGAATTGTAGGGCTCAACCACAGCAGTGGAAACCTGGGGGGCTGGGTAAATGGAGAATTCCAGCTTGGACTTCTTTCCGTAATCCACAGAGAGCCGCTCCATCAGCAGGGAGGTGAAGCCAGAGCCAGTTCCCCCGCCAAAGCTGTGGAAAACCAAGAAGCCCTGGAGACCCGTGCACTGGTCAGCCTGTGGGAGAAAAGCTCATTTTAATGTTGAGAGACATTTTGTGAGAGCTACCATGGGTGCTTAGGAATCTGCAGCTAACACCTGATAAGACTTGGGACATCCAGTAGGAATTACAAAAGGCTTCCAAGTGGCCCAGTGACTGAGAACTTCTGAGGAATGGGAGGCTTCCTTAAGCTGATCTTAAATGAGCTACTTCGAACTGCATTAGGACAACAGGAGATCAGAACAGACACAAGGCACAGGCTTTGGTTGCCAGGAGGCTGTGGCTGGTGACCTTGCTTTGAGTCAGTTCGCAAGGGCATGCAGCTTTCTTATCAGCTGGGAGTTACCAGAGGGCAGGGTTCAGACTTCTGGATAGGTTGCCAACATCGAAGTTGGGACACAGGACAGCCAGGTTTTACTGCCCGGCTGAAGGTGGGTGGCCCTACCTCCTCATGTGTGACCTGACAAATTAAATTCCTCTACCTTACTTATTAAGAGATGTGACCTCGCTTGGGTTGGGAATTAAAAGCATACTTGAAATAAGGCTCGGCACAGAAAGCACCCAGCACGTGGCAGCCTATTCACTCCGGGCAAAGAGAGCGCCTTATTTATTAACATTCCACTAGACCTTCAATGGGTGTCCTGCTCCATTCAAGTAGTCTATTCTGACTGCAGGCCAAATCTCTGTACTTTTCTAGGATACCCAGGGAGAGAACCTGGTACATGCTAGGCCAGTACTCGACTACTGGGCTCTCGCTCTCTCTCTCTCTCTCTCTCTCCCCCTAATTATTTCAAATAGTCTTCTGTTGAGACTCTTTAACTTTGCAGACTTTAAAAAAAATTATGTATGTGAGTGCTCGGTTGCTGTCCTCAGACACACCAGAAGAGGGCATCAGATCCCATTGCAGATGGTTGTGAGCCACCATGTGTTTGCTAGGATTTGAACTCAGGACCTCTGGAAGAGCAGTGGTTACTGAGCCATCTCTCCAGCCCCCAGACATTTCTTTTCTTTTTTTTTTTTTAAAGATTTATTTATTTATTATATGTAAGTACAGTGCAGCTGTCCTCAGACACTCCAGAAGAGGGCGCCAGATCTCGTTACGGATGGTTGTGAGCCACCATGTGGTTGCTGGGATTTGAACTCTGGACCTTTGGAAGAGCAGTCGGGTGCTCTTACCCACTGAGCCATCTCACCAGCGCCCCCCCCCCCCCCAGACATTTCTTAATAACTGTCTCTCTTTAGTTCACTTACTGGTCCATATCTTAATTACATACTAGGAGTACCAGGCAGAGCCCTGTCAAGTCACATTCATTATGCCACCTGTGTAACACAGTGACACTGAGGTCAATTCTTCTGGTCGTTCATAGCTTTTACTTGGTTCCTACGCCCTGGAAGGCAGGTCCCTAATATCCAAGTCTGTGTTGTAGCTGAAACTTCATTTGCTACAATCCTCCTTCATTAGTGGAAGGATTAACCTAACTTCCATGGGAAGCAGACAAGAGTATGAAGCTATGAGGTAAAGCTGTTGCTTTTTAGAACAGACCATGTGTGGTTGGACTGAGCATAATTTCCCAACAAGCCATTCCACCCCAGCCTGCCTGCCTGCTTCCTCCACACCCCAGCCTGCCAGCCTGTCCGTTTCTTTTTTGGTTAATCACTTACAAGCCTCACAGAGTGTTCAGAGTGGTCATCTGATCGCCAGGCTGTTCATTAAAACGCGCACTTACCAGGATAGGTAAGGTCCTATAGGACTGGGCCTGCTTAGCACTGGCCAGCCAGAGCCAGTTCACTTCCTTGAGTGCTAGGAAACTTTTTCTGGGATTTCTAATCTTACAACTTCAAAGTCCCATCAACATACCTGCTTTTGCAATATGGAATCTCCCGACCCCACCTCAAGCTTTGCCCGAGGACTGCTTTTTTTTTTTTTTTTTTTTTAATTTGTTCTGTTTTGTTTGTTTGAGACAGGGTCTCTCTGTGTAACCCTGGATGTCCAGGAACTCACTCCGTGGACCCCATCTGTCCTCAAACTCAGAGATTCTCATGCCTCTACCCTCCAAGTACCGGGATTAAAGGCATGTGCCACCACCATCTGGCTAGCTTAACAACTCTTCTGTAGGCTGTTTTTCGTTTTGGTTTGTTTTTACTTCATGTATATGATGTTTTGCCTGCATGTATATCTATGTTCCGTATGTGTGGGGCCCACAGAGGCCAGAAGAGAGCAAAAGATCCCCTAGGACTGAAATTACAGGTATTTTGTGAGTCACCACGTGGGTGCTGGGAATTAAACTTAGGTCCTCTAGACAAGCAGACAGTGCTCTTAAATTCTAAGCCACCCCGCCAGCCTCCATAAATGGTGTCAATCTGGCTTCTTTGGCTCTGAAACTTTTTATTTCTTCTGTTCTGAAGACTGAACCCTGGGCCCTGTGTGTGCCAGGTTGGCTGCTCTATGAACGAACTTTATTAACATGAAACTCCAGTCCAGATTTCCAAATGAGCTTTACTTATTTATTAGTCACACGGAGGCCTTAGCCACCTCCTCAGTGAGCGAGAGGACCTAAAAGGGATGTGAATGTCTGAGCTTGAAACAAAGAGACCGAACATGGTCTTCAGTATTAGGGGATTGTGAAGCTTGCTGGTCTCACTGAATACATATAAGACCCCTAACCTTGGTTAGAACACACCACATAACCCACTGCTCTTACCAGCTTGCGAATCCTGTCCAGGACAAGGTCAATGATCTCCTTGCCGATGGTGTAGTGGCCACGGGCATAGTTATTGGCAGCATCCTCCTTGCCTGTGATGAGCTGCTCAGGGTGGAAGAGCTGGCGGTAGGTGCCAGTGCGAACTTCATCTGGAAAGGGAGAAGACGTCAGCCATCGGCCACCAAGGACACACACAAGCTCACTCACCCTTCTGGGTCTGGAGAGAGATTCTGAGTCTGTGACCAAGAAGGAATACCTCGGGGAAGCCCTCAGCCAGCTTACCGATGACTGTGGGTTCCAGGTCTACAAACACTGCCCGGGGCACATGCTTGCCAGCTCCTGTCTCACTGAAGAAGGTGTTGAAGGAGTCATCTCCTCCCCCAGTGGTCTTGTCACTTGGCATCTGGCCATCAGGCTGGATGCCATGTTCCAGGCAGTAGAGCTCCCAGCAGGCATTGCCGATCTGGACACCAGCCTGGCCAACGTGGATGGAGATGCACTCACGCTGCGGAAAGGGGGAAGAAAGTGTGAGAACGTGACACACGAGGCCTTGGGGCATGGCTCAAAGATAGGATCACTTTTCAGAGGCCGCTCTGTCATAGGACTATACTTCAAAACCAAGAATTTTTACTGAAGAGCTAACCCAAGGAAAAAAAAAAACCCTCTGAAAGGCATTAAAGCTAATGACCTACTAGGCAAGGCCAGGCCCTTCAACAGATTGTATCCTCGGCAGTTCAGGATCAGTTTTTTACTGCTTTAGAATGACTTTCAGGATTATGCCAGAATTCCCCAGCTCTGAGTCCTTGCACTTGAGGCAGAACCTTTCCTTGCCAGGGCTGAGTCAAGCTGACTGTCCCCTCTGAGCTCACTGCAGTTCCTTTATGGGGACAAAACTTCCTCTTCCCTTTAAAACCAGCTCAAACTAGCCCCCATGACTCACAAAAAAAAAAAAAAAAAAGGCTAGATAAGCAGATAGTGGTACGCTAAGAGTGGCCAGAGGCAGCCTTGCACCCAGTGAAGACTCTAATCTGCAAGAACAGTTTTCCTTCCTGGTCTCCCTGTTAACCCGTCTGGTGGGATGTTTTAAAGACCAGAAGACTCCTAAAACCTCACAAAAGTTTAAGAAATGGGGCTGGAGAGTGGCGAGAAGAAAGGAGCAATTAGTGGCTCCCTAGTAGATCAGAGTGTACATTTCTGTCACCGTGGAAAAGTAACTACAAGATTCTAACTATGGTGGTCGGGGGACACCCTTGTTTTCCTTTCCTTGCTCAGTAGTGGCTCTGAAGTTACCAAACCCATTTCCTATTGGTCCAATGAGACAATAAGCGCCTATGCTGAACCCACAGGATCCAGAGGGACCCAGTGTTCATCATAAATCTGTATGAGATGAGGACCTTGAATTTGGCAGAAAACCTTTCACGTTTGACATAAGAAGTCTCCCACAGTTGCTACGCTTTTCCTTTAGTAAAGACTTTCATGCTTTTAAAGTCATGAGCAGGAAACTCAATTCAACATCCAGGTTCTCTAAAGAGCAGCTTCTCAGGCCTGGATAGTAAAACAAGACATTGCTCCCAACCTTTGACTAGTCTCGTCCTTCCACCCGTGTTTCCCACGAGACAATCAAGGGCTCGGACCACATCAGTGAGATCAGCGTCTCCTGTGCTGAGGGCTGTGGGGGAGGTGCAGCTCTGGTTCAAGTGACCTTCACCCGGACTTTAGAGCCTCCAGTCCCCAGAAGCTAGAAAGAGCCACAGGCAGGCCTAAGGAAGCGCGGTGTCTGAGGCCATTGATTCTAAGGTGGCACTTCAACGGTAGCCTTTTGGTGCTTAAACAGCTTCTTTGTGCTGGCAAGACAGCACGTGAAGGTCAATTTCCACCAAGCCAGATAATGAGTTCAATCCAAAAGACCCGAGTCTCCACACAGGCATGCTGTGGCACACACACATCCACACGAGAAATATAAAATCTTTACAAACAAGCCTGTCTCCTGGAAGCTAAGAAGCCAAAGCCAAGAGGAACAGATGAATCACTTAGTCTAGCCTCAACTGGATAAGAGGCTTACTGGTGTATCTAAGCCAGTCACTTAAGCCATGCTTGCCTAATAGGTGAGCCTGGGGCTTTTCTGAACTGTATCTTTGTGGGTTTGCTTGATCAAAAGCACTCAAGCCACTTGTTACACTTTTGTAACCAGAGTCCTGTTACCGGCATCCCTCTTTCAGAATAGAATACAATTTTGAAAGTTTCTTGGGGCGTGGGAGGGTTGTAGGATTGCCTGGAAAAAGAGCCTACTACTGAACCTGATCTCAGAACTCCGAGGAAAGCTGCCCTCTCCTACCCTCACCCCCAAGCATACCAACTATCCAAACGTACACTCACACTAGTGAATAAAACAAAGAAGCCAACAGCTTTGGGGGCTGGAGAGTTAGCTCAGTTGAGAGAGGTCTTGCCTAACTGTGTGTGAAGTTCTGTGCTCTATCCCAGCATCACACAAAATGGTGGCTTGGGCCAGTAATCCCAGTCCTAGTGTGGGAAGGAGGCGACCAGCAGTTCAAGGGTCATCCAGGACTATAGATAGACAAAGGCAGCTTGCGCTGAGGGCTGTGCACCTTCACCTCCCTAAAGCTTCCATAGACCTTAAACAATGCTGGGATGGGGTTTTCTTTAAAAAAAATTTTTTTTAGATTTATTTATTTATATGTAAGTACACTGTAGCTATCTTCAGACACACCAGAAGAGGGCATCAGATCTCATTAAGGATGGTTGTGAGCCACCCTGTGGTTGCTGGGATTTGAATTCAGAACCTTTAGAAGAGCAGTCAGTGCTTAGCTGAGCCATCTCTCCAGCCCTTCTTTTAAATTTCTAGTGTCAGCTGACCAGGTGCAGGCTAGGTAAATGGTCTCTCAAATAGTTAAACGTAGAGCAGGGAGGTTCCTTTTACCAAAATTATTCACTCTGTAGCCTGCTCTAACCTGGGATTCACCAGGGACTAAGGAGCCCCAGACTCATGATGAGCAATTCCCCTCCCTGCTCATGATGAGCAATTCCCCTCCCTGTCTCAGCCTCCAAAGTCTAGAGAGCTAGCCTCTCCTCCAAGCCGGGCTGAGTTCCTGGTAACTTTGTTTGCTTTTTTTTTTTTTTTTGGTTTTTCGAGACAGGGTTTCTCTGTGTAGCCTTGGCTGTCCTGGAACTCACTTTGTAGACCAGGCTGGCCTCGAACTCAGAAATCCGCCTGCCTCTGCCTCCCGAGTGCTGGGATTAAAGGCGTGCGCCACCACGCCGGGCTCTTTGTTTGCTTTTGAGACAGGGTCTCACTGTGCTGGCTGACCAGGACTCAGAAGATACTCCTGCCGCTGCCTCCTGAGAGGGATTGATAGCCTCACCCATAGTTTCTTTTTTTTTTTTTTTAAAGATTTATTTATTGATTATATGTAAGTACACTGTAGCTGTCTTCAGACACTCCAGAAGAGGGAGTCAGATCTCGTTACGGACGGTTGTGAGCCACCATGTGGTTGCTGGGATTTGAACTCCGGACGTTCGGGTGCTCTTACCCACTGAGCCATCTCACCAGCCCCCCATAGTTTCTTGAAAACTGAACTAATACATTGTTAACCAGGTGAATAACCCTAGCTCTTGGGTAGTGGAGACAGAAGGATCTTGGTTTTAATTGAAGGTCATGTTTGGCCACATAATGATTTCAAGACTGGCATGAGCATAAGACACTCAAAAACCAAAGTGCAAGCCAAGTGGCTTGCCTTTCATCTCAGCTCAGGTAGCAGAGGCAGGCGGAGCTCTGAGTTCCAGACCATCCTGGTCTACAGGGTGAGTTCTATTACAGCCAGAGCTACAAAGAAACCCTTTTTCAAAGGAAGGAAAGAAAGAACGAGGGGGGGGGGAAGGAAGGGGGAGAAAAAAAAAAAACCCGCTGTTGGTAGTTTACTCTAGCTTTAAATAGAAAAAAAAATTTTTTTTTTACGGACATTTTTTCTTAACTGGGCTAAATATGCCGTTGAACTAACACTAAAAACTAGGCTGGCTTAGGGGATCTGACGCCAATTATTCCCTCCTACGGAGGAGCTCGCCTTCTCAGGTGCACAGCTGCAGCTGGAAGGGCCGGGGACTGGCCACAGGTGACTCAGCAGCGAGTCACAGGGCGTGGAGACGGTGCCCGGAAGTATTTGCTCAGTCCTGTCCAGAGCGCACGAGGTCCTCTGGGCTATCCCAGCTGGGAGAGCGACATCATTTGAGGAAAATGGAGACCTTTGAGTTTCTCCAAACTCTCGTGATCATTGTGAAAGTTCCCTGCCTTTCCGGGAGCGACGGGCGGCCGAGACGGGATGCTCTCCCAGGAGGATCGAGACAGAGGTACCCGGGACGAGCCCTCCAGTCCAAAGCGACACTAGTTTAGTGGACTAGGTTCTCACACCCTAAACGCCAGAAGCCAGTCTAACTGGAGGCGGCCGTCGTGGGGCTATTGCAGGTACCGTCTCCCGGGCAGCCCTCAGCTCCCGCGGTCCCTTCAGACGACCTCGCCGCTACCCCCAAAGCCACACTCACCATATTTAGTCCTTGAAGTGGTCCGCGAAAACTGAGGAAGTGAAAAAGGGTGACGAAGATCTCCCACTAACAGACTACCAAGGAGTCCGGGGGAGAAGCTGTGTAAGGTCCGCCTCCAGGACAGGGCTTATATACCCTGGCCCGGCCACGCGTCGGGAGGGCGGACACCGGACCCCGCCCCGGGCCGCAGCGAGGCCGATGATTGGCGGGTTCGAAAGTTCAAATCAAACTCCGTAGAAGGAGCTGGAAGTGGGAAGGGGAGGAGACACCCAGGGTCCACGCCAGGGCCAGGTGGGGCGGGGAAGAAGGTGGGGAAGGCGATTGGAAGTTGGAAGACAGCGAGATCTTTGTGGAGCTCTGGCCGGAAGAAAGTCCCAGGTAGAGAGGGGGGCGGCCTGGCTCGGCCCCCCCGGGGACTCACAGCTGATCGCCGCCGCACTTGTGGCTCGGTCGCCCCACCCAGGCCTTGGAGCCCGGAAGAGTGAGCCAGAGAGGTGACCCGGTGACCTGCGGCTGCCGGCAGGGTGGTGACTGCGACAGCTTCAGGGGGCCAAGATGGAAACGCCCAGTCAACTTGACGGCACAGTGGGAGGGGTGGAGCTGAAGTTAGCCCACGCCTAAGCCGGTTACAGCATCACCAGGGTTGCAGCCCCTGATGGCAATCTTTCCTAACCTAGGTCTCAGCTGCCTCCAATGGGTCCTAAGCACTTTACCCTTTACTCCCGCCTTCTAGAAGACTAGCCCTCCCCCTCCTTCCTCCCTTCTCCCCACCCTTCCCCCAAGTCCTGAGGATATTTGCCAGAACATCCCGAGCGCCCTTTTATTTTTGAAGGCAGAGTCTGCCTCAGCTCCTCTTTAAGCGAACATTCCGCGTCTTAAGAGCCTTAAGAGGCACAAAATTATTCGACCCATTTTGAGAGGAACTCGTAACTCCCTCCCCCCCGCGCCCCCCAAGATGGGTCCCCGCTGCAGTGCTCAAGCTAGACCCAGGCGATCCACACTAATTCCTTTCTCTGAGTCTGTGGGATGCAGAGTTCTCTCTGTAGTACCACACTCTCTCTGGTCCAAGAGCCCGGGGGCTGCTCTCCTCATTTTACAGTCAAGAGGAGAGGAGAGTTCTGGGAAACAAATCAGGCGAATGTCTCCACCGCGGGAGACGTTGGACTTCCCTGCCCCGCTGTCCTGCACTAGACGGACTTGTCTGAACAACTCCGCAAAGCAGATTTCTCAGAAGTGCCATTCAGTCCTGCTGAGGAGATAGCTCCCTGGGAAAGTGTAAGGAGCTGGAGTGGTGCTTGCTTGTCCTCGTCATACTAAGGAGAGAGAGACAGGAAGAGCCTGGAGCTCACAGGCCAGCTGCTCTTGCAGTATCAGAGTTCAGTGAGAAACCTTGTCTCAAAAAAAAAAGAGGTGGAGAGTCATAGAGGAAGACGGAACATATTGACCTCTGGCCTATGCACGTACACAAGAATCTCTCTCTCTCTCTCTCTCTCTCTCTCTCTCTCTCTCTCTCTCTCTCTCTCTCTCTCTCTCACACACACACACACACACACACACACACACACACACCACAGTGTAAAAAGCCGCACTTATTTGAATGTGATGATGCATGCCTGTATTTCAGCAGGCAGGGGACAAGACTGGCAAATTTGATCCAGGCTACTTTGTTTCAAATAGAAAAGACTAGAATGCCAGGGATGGCCGTGAAAAGTGGTGTACAGGCAGACAAGGTGGCTCAGTGGTAAGGTCATTTGCCACCAAGCCCGAGGAACTGAGTTTGACTCCCAGGACCTAGCCAGTGTAAGGAAAGAACCAACTGTAACTGATTTAATTACCTAATCTTTATACCAATAAAGTACCAGAGGCTTAAACTATGGTAACGACCTGCTAGCTCAGCAAGGTAACTTTCTTTTCTTTTCCTTTCTTTTTTCTTAACTATATACAAAATATCTATTT
Source organism: Mus caroli (assembly GCF_978045245.1). Classification (NCBI taxonomy): domain Eukaryota; kingdom Metazoa; phylum Chordata; class Mammalia; order Rodentia; family Muridae; genus Mus; species Mus caroli. The sequence continues at coordinate 5,078,674 of NW_028227271.1, forward strand.
ACAAGCCTGATTCCACAACTAAACTGCTAGCTCTTTAGAAATTTCTTTCTGGGGCTGGAGAGATGGCTCAGTGGTTAAGAGCACTGACTGATCTTCCTAGAGGTCCTGAGTTCAAATCCCTGCAGCCAAATGGTGGCTGATAACCACCCGTAGTAATGAGATCTGACACCCTCTTCTGGTGCTGTCTGAAGACTGCTACAGTGTACTTAGATAAATAAATCTCTTTTAAAAAAAAAAAGAAATTTCTTTCTGAGTCATTCTACAGAGCTAGTCTACTTTTCTCTTGAGGTCCTCCAAACCCAAGAGGGCTCCTTAGCTCTCTTTCCTAGGATATTGTTTTACCTGTGTCCTGCCAGCTGCTTCTCTGTTTTCCTGTAAGCCAAAGAGAAAATTCCTATCTCTTACTTGGAGCTCCTTCCATAAAGAAGGCTCTTCCAAGCAGAGAGAGAGCGAGAGAGAGAATGGGAGATGGGAGAGAGAGAGAGCACTGGAGAGGGAAGAGGGATGGAGGGAAGGGAAGAGAGAGAGAGAGAGAACCTCTCCCAAGCAAGTTGCCTTAAAGTTAGTAGGAACTTTCCTTTCTTTAGCATTCTTATCTAATGAGGCTTTTAGAGGCACACCTAAACTGCATCTCTACGGGACTCATTTAACCGCCTTTGACAAATGCAGTTATCTATTTAAGCTTTTATATTTTGCTAACAATTAGCTTTTCTATGTACAATAATCAAATATCCTGCAACACTAATTCCCAAAAGTTGTCCTCTGACCTCCATACACATGCCGCAGCAAACACATAGACTATGTAAATAAAAATGCAAGAAATAAAAAGAAGCCAGGCAGTGGTGGTGCATGCCTTTAATTCCAGCACTTGGGAGGCAGAGGCAGGCAGATTTCTGAGTTCTGGGCCAGGCTGGTCTACAGAGTGAGTTCCAGAACATCCAGGGCTACACAGAGAAACCCTGTCTTAGAGAGAGAGAGAGAGAGAGAGAGAGAGAGAGAGAGAGAAGAGAGCAGTATTATTTGTGTAAGCTTTTAATTAAAACTTAAAGGTCGGGCTGGTGAGATGGCTCAGTGGGTAAGAGCACCCGACTGCTCTTCCGAAGGTCCGGAGTTCAAATCCCAGCAACCACATGGTGGTTCACAACCATCCGTAATGAGATCTGACTCCCTCTTCTGGAGTGTCTGAAGACAGCTACAGTGTACTTACATATAATCAATAAATAAATCTTAAAAAAAAAAAAAAAAACTTAAAGGTCACGTTCATCAATATAGGAACAATCAGACAGAAAACTAGACCAGGGAAACTTAGTGTGGTGGCGCACACCTTAAATTCCAGCACTCTGGAGGCAGAGACGCAAATCCCAGGGTTCAAGGCCAGTCTTGTCTACAGTGAGTTCTAGGACAGTCAGAGCTACACAGAGAGACTCTGTCTCAAAACAAACAAAAAGGAATGGACCAGGCAGCAGCTGGAGCAAAAGCTTCCAGTCACAGAACGCCTGTGGTGTCAATCTGAACAATTTGGGAAACTCCATCTTCCCTAGCATTTATGATGGATTGAGTTTAATTCCCGGTGAAGGACTGGAAGGTAAGAAAAGCACAACAGGGGCTGGAGAGATGGCTCAGTGGCTAAGAGCACTGACTGCTCTTCAAATCCCAGCAACCACATGGTGGCTCTTGTACAACCATCTGTAATGAGATCTGACGCCCTCTTCTGGTGCATCAGAAGACAGCTACAGTGTACTTAACGTATAATAATAAATAAATCTTTGGGCTAGAGGGAGCAGGGGAGGAGCAGGGGCATACTGAAGCGACTGGAACAAGCAGAGGTCCTAAAATTCAATCCCAACAACCACATGAAGGCTCACAACCATCTGTGCAGCTACAGATACTGTACATAAAATAAACAAACAAATAAATCTTTTGAAAAAAAAAGAAAAGCAGGACAGTTTCTATACTTTTCAACTTTAATGCATAAGGGGCTAGAGACATGGCTCAACAGTTAACACCGCCTGCTCTTTCAGAGGATCTGAGTTAGAGTCACAGAACCCACAAGCTAATACAGTCACTTCCAGGGAATTTAGCTCCCTCTGCTGGCCTCTGTGGTCACTGCATGCATACAGTGCATAAACATACAGGCAAAACACCCACACACAAAATAAAATCTGAAACACAGACAATATTAGGGAAGAGAGAAGCTTAAGAAGAAACCAAAACGGCTGGAGAGATGGCTCAGCAGTTAAAAACACTGACTGCTCTTCCAGAGGTCCTGAGTTTTCAATTCCCAGCAACCACGTGGTGGCTCACAACCATCTGTAATGGGATTTGATGCCCTCTTCTGGTGTGTCTGAAGACAGCTACAGTGTACTCACATATAAATAAATAATAAATAATTTTTTTAAAAAAAGAAGAAGCCAAACAGGCAAAATCACAGCCCTAGATTGGGATCAAGCTACTCAAGCCGCTACATCTATGATTCTCAGCAGCCCTGTACGTGAAGTTCCCGAAGTTCCGGCCTTGCCGCTGCCTTCTGTCCAGAACAGAGCTGTCACATCCTCAGCAGAGCAGCTGCGACCCCACCAAGATCAGGCCGGCCTCCATTCCCTCATCCAACGACTCTCAGCCCAGGCTGCAGTCACACCCTCCTGGGCACCAGCCCCCGGTGCAGGGGATACTGTGCCAGTGGCTCAGGACTCCTGGGGTATTAGCATGTTCGTGAAGTAAAAGGTTTATCGTTAAAGCTATGCAGCTTTCAGGAGGCTGGCTCCCACGCGGGGGCGGGGCTTCGGGATTCGGCTGTTTGGGGGTCACCCATGACCCACAAAGTAAGTTACCTTTTCCTCAGTGGTTGGGAGCGCTAGCTGCTCTACCAGAGGATTCTGGTTGAATTTCCAGCACCCACAGGGCAGCTCACAACTGTCTGTAACTTCAGTTCCGTGTTCTCACACAGACATACATGTAGGCAAAATAATACCCATAAATAAAAACATCATTTTTTTCAAAGTTCTCTTTGGGCAATATAATTGTTTCATGGGTAACAATGCTCACCGCCAAACCTGATGATCTAAATTCAAACCCACGGCCCACATGGGTAGACGGACAGACCACCTTTTGCAAGCATTTCTCTTAGCTGCACACTCAAACTGTGGCATGTGGGTACCCACACATGTACACAATCAATAAATCAATGGTTTTTTTTTTTTTTTTTATTGTTGTTAATGTACTCTTGTTTGTATTGTGGTATCCAGGATGTAGAAACAGGAGGAGGAGATCTGAGAGTTCAAGGCTATCCTGGTCTACATAGGGACCGTCAGGTCAGCCAGGGGCTGTAGGAGACCTTTCTGCTCCTCTCCAACACACAAAAAGTACTCTCGTGAAATAGTTGTAAGCATTGAGAGACGGGTTAAGATTTGCTGCCCCCTGCTGGAGGGTTTTGGAAATTGAGCTGGTAGAGCTCTTGCTTAGCATTCTCAAGGCCCTGGGATTCATTCCTATAATATTTTATTTTGGTATACAAGTCTATACCAAAATTAAAATAACCCTTCAGTGAGAAGCCCTGAAGACCTACTCAGTGAAAATCTCTGCAGACCTATTCTGCTTGCGAAAACAAACTGTAAGCTAATGTCATTCAGCATAGCTACAAAGCAGGGGAAAGACTTCAGACCAGCGGTTCTCAACCTGTGGGCCACAATCCCCAACGACCCTTTCACAGGGGTTCACTAGGACCATCAGAAAAGCCAGATATTTACATTATGATTCACAAAAGCAAAATTACAACTGTGAAGTAGCAACAAAAATAATTTCACGGTTGGGGATAGGGAACTGTATTAAAGGGTGGACGAACATCAGGAAGGTTGAGAATCACTGCACTAGATCAAAGCTGAGCTTGGAGGCTTATCCTGTATCCTCGGCACTCAGACTGAGGCAGGAGACCTCAGCAAGTTCTGGGCCAGCCTGGGCTACACAGAGTTTAAGGCCAGTTTGGTTGCATATAGTCCATGCTTAGTCCAGCCATCCTGACCCTCTGTTAATCTCAGGCCCAAAAGAAAAGGGCACCAGAGTCCATTAGAGAGGAGTGTGAGCCACCATGTGGTTGCTGGGAATTGAACTCTGGATCTCTGAAAGAGCAGTCGGTGCTCTCAACCGCTGAACCACCTCTCCAGCCCCTTGCTTTTGTTTCTTGACTCAGTGTCTCCTACCCTAAACTGGCCTCAAAGTCTGATTTAGTTGTGGATGACATTTAGCTGAGTGGTAGCAAGTGCCACCACGCCTGGTCTGTGCTATACTGAGGACAAAACTTGGGGCGTGGTATGCAAGGCATAGTACTTCAAATGAGCTACAAGCCCAGGTTGTTGGTTTTTTTCTTTTAAAAAAAAAGATGTGGGCTGGTGAGATGGCTCAGTGGGTAAGAGCACCCGACTGCTCTTCCGAAGGTCCAGAGTTCAAATCCCAGCAACCACATGGTGGCTCACAACCATCGGTAACGAGATCTGGCGCCCTCTTCTGGAGTGTCTGAAGACAGCTACAGTGTACTTACATATAATAAATAAATCTTTAAAAAAAAAGATGCATTTATTTATTATGTGTAAGTATACTTTTGCTGTCCTCAGACCCACCAGAAGAGGGCATCACATCTCACTACAGATGGTTGTGAGCCACCATGTGGTTGCTGGGAATTGAACTCTGGACCTCTGAAAGAGGAGTCAGTGCTCTCAACCGCGGAGCCATCTCTCCAGCCCTAAGCCCAGGTTTTTAACCAAACCTCTTAGTAATTTTATCTATTGCTTTGACAAAAGCAACTGAAGGGAGAAAGGTTTGATGCTGGCTCACAGTTTAGGGTGCAGATTGTGAGGCAGCAGAAGCATGAAGTAGCAGATCACGTGAACCATCAGTCAACAGAAAGAGCAACGGGTGCACCCTGCAGCTCTGCTCCCTTTCTCTACTCTTTCAGTTCAGGACCCAGTTAGGGAATGGCACCGCCCACAGTGGATAGGGAATGGCACCGCCCACAGTGGATAGGGAATGGCACTGCCCACAGTGGATAGGGAATGGCACCGCCCACAGTGGATAGGGAATGGCACCGCCCACAGTGGATAGGGAATGGCACCTCCCACAGTGGATAGGGAATGGCACCGCCCACAGTGGATAGGGAATGGCACCGCCCACAGTGGATAGGGAATGGCACCGCCCACAGTGGGCAGGTCTTCCCTCTTTGAGGCTATCAAGATAATTGTCCGTAGGAATGGCCAGAGGCCCAACTCCTGAGCGTCTTGACATTTCTATCAAGTTGACAACAATAATCATCACAATGAGGAGTGTTTATTTGTTTACTTATTATTTATTGCAATGCTGGAAATGTGTTTTACCAAACACTCGGAAACGGAGTTTGGAAACTAGACTCAGTTGTTGGAAATGCTCTCTGCTCTTCCAGAGAACCCAAGTTTAGCTCATAGCTGCCTGTAATTCTAGCTCCATGGTATCTAATACCCCTTTCTGGTCTCCTTGGGCACCCACATACATGTAGCATACACTCACACAGACATATTAATAAAATAAAAATATTTTTTAAAACGAGATAGCAGGGGGCTGGTGAGATGGCTCAGTGGGTAAGAGCACCCGACTGCTCTTCCGAAGGTCCAGAGTTCAAATCCCAGCAACCACATGGTGGCTCACAACCATCCGCAACGAGATCTGGCGCCCTCTTCTGGAGTGTCTGAAGACAGCTACAGTGTACTTACATATAATAAATAAATAAATCTTTAAAAAAAAAAAAAAAAACGAGATAGCATTTTCAGCTTATCTTTGCTAATTAATTGAGACCTGTAGACCAGATGGCTTTGAATTCCCTATGTAGGCGGGGATAGCTTTGAACTCCTCCCTAGTCTTCCTGTTTTCACCTTGTAATCCTGTGCCAGGATTACAACTATGTTGCCATCATCCCTGGCTTAGGTGGCGCTGGGGCTCAAACACAGACTTTCCTGCACGTTACGGGAGCAGGCAACCAACTGAGCCATGCCCCAGCCCCAGCCCACCCACCACAGTCCTTACAAGGTGCTTTCTCAGACCGGAGCAGCATTTCGGACTCCGCCCCCTTTCATTAGTAATTTGCATATACCTTACTAACTGTGGTCTCAGGTAGACAGGCAGGCCTCGAACTTGAGATCTTCCTGCCTCTGCCTCTCCAGAGCTGTCCTATTAGGCCTGGCTTTGCTAGCTCCATTCTGGAAGATAACCACAGAAAATCTGCTTTCAGCTGGGCGGTGGTGGCGCACGCCTTTAAGCCCAGCACTTGGGAGGCAGAGGCAGTCGGATTTCTGAGTTCGAGGCCAGCCTGGTCTACAGAGTGAGTTACAGGATAGCCAGGGCTATACAGAGAAACCCTGTCTCGAAAAAGAAAGAAAGAAAGAAAGAAAGAAAGAAAGAAAGAAAGAAAGAAAGAAAGAAAGAAAGAAAGGCAGGCAGCTTTGGTCTCTGATGAAACCCTGCTCCATTTCTATGTGCTAACAGGACGGACACCATTTCTATGTGCTAACAGGACGGACACCATTTCTATGTGCTAACAGGACGGACACGCTTCCTTACAGGCCTTCTGCCTAGCATGGAAGGAGGTCCTAGGTCTAATTCCCAGCTCCACAAACCAACAACAACCGCCAAATACCCCTTGACCCTCCATCCCTGTAGTGTACAAGCTTAAAATTCTGTTGCAGAAAATTAAAAATACCTACTCACATTTTTTCAGTTAAGAGCATTATTATTCCAGTAAGTACACCGTACCCTGGGGCCTGGAAACTTCCCTATTTATAGCAATGTTTATCCAATAATTGTATTTATTCCCGAGTGTAGAAAGCACCCAGGCAGCCTGAAGGGGAATGCCCCTGACTGTTTTTCGCTCCTTTTATAGCTTCCCACCACCAGCGGAGACGGAGACAGCGCTGGTTTTCCAAGGGTCTCCTAACTCAGGATCGTTCCCAGACTCCCCACCCCCACCGCCCCTCTGCAGACATGAGAATAGTTCAAAAAGCTGTGCTTTGGCCAAAGAAAATTTATCCCTGTCAACGTTAGTACCCAGCTTTGTAGGCGCAGGCTTTTCTCAGGTCCGGGAGCCTTGCTTCTTTAACGGAAAGTGAGAGCAGATCCCGGGATGGATTTCCGGGAGGCTCCCTTTTCATAGACAACCCAGGCTGACTTGTGCACCTCTTTCTCGCAGCCTTTGCTGCTCTGCCTTAACTTTCTCCCCAAAGCCTAACCCCTGGGCCTTTTAAAAGCTCTATGAGCCGGGCGTGGTGGCGTACACCTTTAATCCCAGCACTCCGGAGGCAGAGGCAGGCGGATTTCTGAGTTCGAGGCCAGCCTGGTCTACAAAGTGAGTTCCAGGACAGCCAGGGCTACACAGAGAAACCCTGTCTCGAAAAACCAAAAAAAAAAAAAAAAAAAGTTCTATGTAAGGCTCGTCCATCTTGTTTCTGACCCGATTTGCGCATCCACCTCCGTGCATGTTCACATGACTAAAATTGTATGACTCCTCCCTAAATCCTGTTAATCTCTACGTTGTCAGGTGATTTCATAGGTTAAATTCTAGAACCTTCTGAGTGAAAAAATAAATTAAATACCTTCCTACAGCCCGCGAATCACTAGCCTCATCTTCTACCCTAGACCAAGTTAGGCTGTTTTTCTTAGTTCTTTTGTTATTTTCATCAAATGGTTGTTTTAGTTTCAAAACGTGGCACCAGGTTGAATTTTGTTCTTGCGGCCAACCGAACCCCAAAGCCCAGCCCGCTTCTTCCTGAAGCAGCTTCATTCCCGGGGATGGGAGGGGGTGGGGGGCTATCCTAATCTGCTCATTGATGCGTTTTTTTGGTTTGGTTTCGGTCCTGGGCACTGAACCCAGGGCCCCCAACATTCTAAGCACAGGTCACTTTGCTATATATACCCTCAGACCCTGTTTTCTTTGTCTAGATGCTACATCTAAAGACACCTCTCACCCACACCTCTCACCCAGCACTCCAAAGTAGCCCCCTGGGCTTCATCCCTATACCAAGGAATTCCTACGCTTCAGCTATTTATACTTGGTCCCTATCCCCATCCCCTCCCCATGCCCTGTTGGTTGGTTGCTTGCTGTGACAGGGTCTCCTATAGCCCAGAGGGTGGAGGCTTCTCAGTATCAGATGACTTTCAACTCCTGACTTTGCTGCCTCTACCTCCCAAATGCTGGGATTTATAACTGGCCTGTGCCACCATACAAAGATTTATTTATTTATTTATTTATTTATTTACTTACTTACTTACTTATTGGGTTTTTTGAGACAGAAAAGCATACTTAGGTTCAGGCCAGTTTGGGGGGGGGAGGGGGGAGAGAGAGAGAGACAGAAAAAAGAAAAAGGAAAAATTTGCATTTCTGCCTCAGGCCTCAAAGGTTGGGAGATCCAGGCGAACCTCCTGGTATCTTCTGTAGCTTCATTCCAGCATTATTCAATCACATAATATTTAAATTATGTATTATTTATTTTCTGGTTTTTAAAGACACAGTTTCTCTGTATAGCCCTGGCTGTCCTGGAACTCACTCTGTAGAACAGGCTGCCTGAAGCACAGAGACCCGCCTGCCTCTGCCTCCCCAGTGCTGGGATTAGAGGACTTTGCCACCACAGAGGAGCTGGTTTATTTATGTTCACTTCATGTGCATTGGTGTTTTGCCTGCATTTGTGTCTCTGTGAGGGGGTCAGTTCCCTTGGAACAGGCTTTACAGACAGTTTTGAGCTGCCATGTGGGTGCTGGGAATTGAACTCAGGTCCCTCTGGTAGAGCAGCCAGTGCTCTTAATTACTGAGCCACTTCTCCAGCCTCAATTCCACCACCTTTTCTCTTTTTCTTCCTCTATCTTGTTTGTTTTTTCTTTTGACAGGTCCCGTGTAACACTGGTTAGCTCTAAGACTGACAAAGATGGCCTTGACCTCTCTGTGACCTTGACCTCTTCGATGAACCTGCCTCTGGCCCTCAAGTGATATGATTATCTACGGGGTGCAGCACTGTGCCTAGATGGGGGGGGGTGGGGAGAGGGGGACAGAGTCTTGTGTATTTGAGACAGGGTCTCAGGATGTAGTCTGGCACTGGAGACCAGGCTGGCCTTGAATTTGTGGTGATCCTGCCTCTGCCTCTCAAGTGCTGGAGTTACAGGTATATACCATGTATGTGACCCTGGCTGACCTCTGACCTCTGACCTGCCCTTCCTGGGGTCCTTCTGCCTGCTATTACTGTGGTTCAAGGAGTAAGCAGATGCCCAGTGTGGCTAATGCCTTCCTTTCTGAAGCACCATCTCCTGTCAAAAACAGCAGCGTATCAAGTGTAGACCACATGCTGCCCCAGCATTTATGAGGCTCAGGCTAGAGGGTTAGGAACCTCAGAGCCAACTTTAGCTATGTTGTGAGTTCATGACCAGCCTGGGCTACACAAGTCCCTCTTCTCATAAAACCTAAACGGGGCTAGGAAGATGGCTCAGTGTCTCAAGGTACCTGCCACAAAACCCAGTGTTCTGAGTTTGATCCCCAGGACCCCCACATGACAAGAGGGGAGAACAAGTTACATAAATATATCAGAATGAGCCGGGCGTGGTGGCACATGCCTTTAATCCCAGCACTGGGGAGGCAGAGGCAGGCAGATTTCTGAGTTCGAGGCCAGCCTGGTCTACAAAGTGAGTTCCAGGACAGCCAGGGCTATACAGAAAAACCCTGTCTCGAAAAAACCAAAATAAATAAATAAATAAATAAATAAATAAATAAATAAATAAATAAATCAGAACAATCAAACATACTAGTATAGAACCACCTTCATATATACAATGTAAGCATATCTATTTCCGCTATCATTCAAGTCCAGAATGGTCCAGCCCCCGTGGAGATTTGGTAAAGGACGAGGACCTACACTCACAAGCCTTTGTTTTTAAAGCTCTTTGCGAGTTTATCGTGCACGGCAGTCTGGGCACTTTTCCCTTCCCCTCCAGCATAGTTTGTTCCAACCGAGTCTGGAATATAAGCTGTTTAGAAACCCTGGAAGGTCTCATGTTTCTGGTAGATCAAGATTTCCTCATTTTAAATTACATAGTTCTCTGTTTTGGTAAGCCGTGGTCCCTGCTGGCTTGTAAATACTTGATGTGGAACAGCTTGTAGCTACAAAAATCAACTTACTCCCTTCCCGCCGCCCCAGCTCCACGTATTTGTATGGAGCCCAAGGGACAGAGCCTGGCTCACATACTGCAGAGTGGGGCGAAAATTCCTTTGTGTTCAAAACAAAGAAACAAACTTAAAATTCAGGTTGCTTGGCTGTCTCGCTCCTTCTTCAGAGAAATGAACAGTAGTAAGGCAGTTATTGTACAGTGAGAAAAGAATTAGCCAGGTCTGTGGGCCGCTGGCAAGCGGCGAAACCACCTTTTCCTGGTGCTTGTTTGTTCCTTTGTGCTGGGGGCTCCATGGCCTCTTGGCCCGCAAGACCCAACTCTAAATACATCGTTAGGGAATTGGAAGAAGAGGAAGCCAGGTGAAAGGCAGTCTCGTTCTCAGTCATCCACGGCCAAATCTAAAGACAAGGCAGGGTGAAGCTCTATGGGGAAGGCACTGTGGGAAGGGGAAGCAGGTCGGGTAGCAGGAGGCAGGCATGGCTGATTGCTCCTCTGTCAACAAGCGCGAAAAACCTGAGCTACTGCAAGTGCCAGGAGTACAGGAAAGGCCCCCAGCTATATTTGGGCAAAGTTTTCCCTGTGTGAGGGGAGGATGACCCTTGCTCTGGGTGGCCTGGGATTCCAGAAGGCCTGATCTGACTGTAGGCTAAGTAACTGAACAACCAACCAGGTTTCATCATCCGCCAGACACAGTTCAGCCACTCTACCCTGCACCCTGAAAACTGTAGCGACTTCCTGATGATTCATGGGGCTGCGGAGATGGCTCACTGCTTAAGTATACTCGTTTGTAGCTGGTGGTACATAGCTTTAGTCCCAGCACTCGGAAGCAAAGGCAAGTGGATTTCTGATTTCAAGGCCAGCCTGGTCTACAGAACAAGTTCTGGGACAGCCAGGACTACACAGAGAAACCTTGTCTCAAAAAAAAAATAAATGAATAAATAAACAAATAAATATATTTTGTAGATTTTCATATGATATATTTTTATCATATTCTTTTCTAGTCCCCAACTCTTCCTAGGTCCTTCCCATTTTCTATGCTCCCATGTTCTTGCTATCTCTAGAAGGAGAAGAAGAAGAAGAAGAAGAAGAAGAAGAAGAAGAAGAAGAAGAAGAAGAAGAAGAAGAAAGAAAGAAACAAAAAGCCATTAGAAATTGATTTGTCTTATTTGTCTTTTTAAAGATTTATTTATTTATTGTGTATATGAGTAGCTGTACAGATGGTTGTGAGCCTTCATGTGGTTGTTAGGAACTGAATTTTAGGACCTCTGTTGGCTCCAGTCGACCCCACTCTATCTGTCCCTACTGGCTCCAGCTCAAAGATTTATTTATTATTATAAATAAGTACAATGAAGCTGTCTTCAGATGCACCAGAAGAGGGCATCAGATTTCATTACGGGTGGTTGTGAGCCACCATGTGGTTGTGGGATTTGAACTCAGCACCTTCTGAAAAGCAGTCAGTGCTCTTATCCTCTGAGCCATCTTGCCAGCCAGATATGTCTTATTTGTGTTGGGCATCTACTCTTGAGCCTTCCCTGAGGTGTGGCTGATATACACACTTCCTGGAACTCATACCCATTGCGGGATATTTGATCCACACTGTGAACCCCGAAATTGTGTTATTAACTGGGGAAAACCTGCTTCTAGTTATGGTGTGGCTCAGCCCTAGCACACACCTTTAATCCAAGAGTTGGTCATTGTAAACAGGATTAGTAAAGTCAACCAGAGGCTAAGAGGCAGAGCAAGCAACCAGCTGACAGAGGGTGAACATAGGAAAAAAACACAAAACAAAAAAACAGAGAGTGAGAGGAAGTCAGGAGGACATAGAGAGACACACAGGAAGTAGAAGGAAGGGACATTCAGCATTAAGGAGGCTTTAAAGAACTTTCTTTTGGGACATCAGCTGAGGAGGAAGGTCAGCCGGGTGCTTTCTCTGCCTCTCTAAGCTAGCAGGTTTTCACCCCAGCATCTGGCTGGGTATTTTGTTAAAACACACACACACATATGGATATTGTGAGTACTGCATAGTTTGTGGGTTACAATATGAATAGCTGCCACCCCAGTAACATTAACAGTGGTGAAGTGGAATGCCCAGCTTGTTAATGATCAAGAAGACAGCCCAGAAAGCACCTGTTTCGAAGGCAGCTGACAAGAAAGCATAAGGCCATACAAGGAAGAAAGGTTCTTCTTCTTTTTTTTTTTTATTATTATTATATGTAAGTACACTGTAGCTGTCCTCAGACACTCCAGAAGAGGGAGTCAGATTTCGTTACGGATGGTTGTGAGCCACCATGTGGTTGGTGGGATTTGAACTCAGGACCTTCGGAAGAGCAGTCAGTATTCTTACCCACTGAGCCATCTCGCCAGCCCCGAAAGGTTCTTTTTGATAGACATAAAAGAACAGGGCTGGTGAGATGGCTCAGCGGGTAAGAATACTGACTGCTCTTCCGAAGGTCCTGAGTTCAAATCCCAGCAACCACATGGTGGCTCAAAACCATCTATAACGAGATCTGACTCCCTCTTCTGGAGTGTCTGAAGACAGCTACAGTGTACTTACATATAATAAATAAATAAATCTTTTTTTAAAAAAAAGAACAGGGCTGGTGAGATGGCTCAGTGGGTAAGAGCACCAGACTGCTCTTCCGAAGGTCCAGAGTTCAAATCCCAGCAACCACATGGTGGCTCACAACCATCCGTAACGAGATCTGGCACCCTCTTCTGGAGTGTCTGAAGACAGCTACAGTGTACTTACATATAATAAATAAATAAATCTTTAAAAAAAAAAGAACATAAATAACTTTAAACATCTCATAGCCTTTACAAATTCAAACACATTAAAATCTCAGTCCCTTTAAAAATCCAAAGGTCGGCCGGGCGTGGTGGCGCACGCCTTTAATCCCAGCACTTGGGAGGCAGAGGCAGGCGGATTTCTGAGTTCGAGGCCACCCTGGTCTACAAAGTGAGTGCCAGGACAGCCAGGGCTACACAGAGAAACCCTGTCTCGAAAAACCAAAAAAAAAAAAAAAAAAAAAATCCAAAGGTCTTTTAAAATCCAAAGTCACTCAACTGTGGGCTCCAGTAGAATAAAAAAAAATTATTAACCAAATATTTTCTTATCTCTTAGGGAAAATAAAAATCATGGCACAAATAAGTCACGATCATATCAAAGCAAAATTAAACTTCAACTATTTAAAACACAACGTCTGATGTCTGGGATCCACTCACAGTCTTCGAGCTCCTCCAAAGGGCTCAGGTCACTTCTGTAGCTTTGCCCTCTGTACCACACAGCTTGCCTTCTCAGCTCAGGCTGGCTTCCCTCCACTGCTGCTGCTGTCTTTGGTCGTCATATCCCGTGGTACTGGCATCCCCCAAATGCTGGGGTCTTCTCCTGCAATTGGGGTGCACCTTCACCAATAGCCTGTCATAGGTAAGCTTTCTTCATGGTGCCAAGGTTCAACTTCTCTGCTTGACCCCATTCAGTTCTGGGCCTTCAAAACCAGTACCATGTGGGCGACTCTTACATGTCACCAAGTCAAGCTGGCAACACGAGGTACAACCATGACCACCTCTGGAACACAGCTTTGCTGTGTTCTCAAGAAACACCTCGGGCTGGTGAGATGGCTCAGTGGGTAAGAGCACCCGATTGCTCTTCCGAAGGTCCAGAGTTCAAATCCCAGCAACCACATGGTGGCTCACAACCATCCGTAACGAGATCTGGCGCCCTCTTCTGGAGTGTCTGAAGACAGCTACAGTGTACTTACATATAATAAATAAATAAATCTTTAAAAAAAAAAAAAAAAAAAAAAAAGGAAACACCTCGGTGATGCTGACACCGTCCTGACCACCGCTAAACTCTCAGCTCCAACCAGCCAGCATTGAATATCCCAGTAAAGCAAAGGTTTCACTTTACCAGTTCTGGTATCTTGTTAATCTTAGCTGATTCTTTAGCTCCAGATAATCAGAACCACAGAATCTTTTTTTTTTTTTTTTTTTTTTTTTTTGGTTTATCGAGAATGGGTTTCTCTGTATAGCCCTGGCTGTCCTGGAACTCACTTTGTAGACCAGGCTGGCCTCGAACTCAGAAATCCGCCTGCCTCTGCCTCCCGAGTGCTGGGATTAAAGGCGTGCGCCACCACGCCCGGCCAGAACCACAGAATCTTAAATCAAAGTAGCAAACGGCCCTGGTAAAGTCTTTACTCTTTCCTCTGAAGCTTCACCAGCCAGGCCTCCATCGTCCCAGGCCTCCATTGTCTGCACCGCTCTCAACAGTCTGATCGTCCAAGCTCCCACACAGCTCACTGAGCTCTCAACACTCAATGGCTTTTCTAGTCCAAAGTTCCAAAGTCCTTCCACAATCCCCCCTAGAAGGTCGGAGCAATATCTCACCCCTGTGGCAACTTGTCTTAGTTAGGGTTTCTATTACTGCAACAAAACATCAAATTCAAAGGCAGGTTGGGGAGGAAAGGGTTTATTCGGTTTAAGCTTCCATACCCCTGTTAATCATCAAAAGATATCAAGGCAGGAACTCCAGCAGGGCAGGTGCTGATGCAGAAGCTGGGGAGGGGAGCTGCTTACCAGCTTGCTCTCATGGCTCGCTCCTGGTTTCATTCTTTCTTGTTTTTCTTTTTCTTTTTTTAAAAGATATTTTATGTATATGAATACACTGTAGCCGTACAGATGGTTGTGAGCCTTCATGGGGTTGCTAGGAATTGAATTTAGGACCTCTGCTCACTCTGGTCAGCCCCGCCCTCTCCCTCCATCCCTGCTCCCTCCAGCCCAATAAATGAGTACACTGTAGCTGTCTTCAGACACGACAGAAGAGGGTTGTCAGAAGAACCCTCCTCTTTGTACAATAAATGAGTACACTGTAGCTGTCTTCAGACACGACAGAAGAGGGTTGTCAGATCTCATTACAGATGGTTGTGAGCCACCATGTGGTTGCTGGGATTCGAACTCAGGACCTTTGGAAGAGAAGACAGTGCTCTTACCTGTTGAGCCATCTCATCAGCCCCTCACTCTCACTAGGAAAATGCCTCACAGCTGGATCTTATGGAAGCATCTTCTCAATTAATATTCCCTCCTCTCAGATATCTCCTTTGCATGACAAGCTGACATAAGACTAGCCAGCCCAAGGGGTGAAGACACATGATGGTCCAGCCTCTTCTAACCTCCCTCCTGCTCCTCCAGCCCTGACCCTGGTTCTAATCAGACAGCCACTAATCATTAGCAAGTAAAGACAGGAGGATTTGGAGAGGCCAGAGATCTTATGAGTTATATCTGAGGAAACAGACAAAGATCAAGTATGTCTTACAGCATCCTGTGACTTCCAGGGGCTTCCCATAAAGTTTGATATTTCTGTATATAGTTCCTGCTTCTTTTACATTTTGTGATGCTGTATTTTCATTTTCATTCAGTTCAAAAATATTTTAAAAATTCCTAATGATGGCTCTTGGGCTACTTTAAGGTCTGTTTAAATTCTAAATTCTTGGGGGATTTCCCAATTACTGATTTTGCTTTTTCTTTCTTGTTTGATTCTTTAGGTTTTGTTGTTGGTTATTGTTGCTGCTGTTTTTATTTTGTTTGTTGGTTTGGTTTGGTTTTTTGTTTGTTTGGTTGATTATTTTGTTTCATTTTGTTTGGAGACAGGATTTCATTACATAGTCCTGACAGACCTGGAACTCTCTATGTAGACCCGGCTGGTCTTGAACTCATAGAAGTCAACCTGTCATTTCCTACTGAGTATTGAGAGGAAAGGCATGTGTTACCATAGCTGGTTTATTTTGTTATTTTTATTTTGAGGCAGGGCCTCATGTAGCCAAGGCTAGCCTCAAAACCCTGGTCTCCCTGCCTCCGTTTCCCTAGTGATAAGATCAGCTATAGCTCTCACAACTATCTGAGCCATCTTGGAATTCACTCTGTAGACCAGGCTGGCCTTGAACTCAGAACTCAGAGACCTACCTGCCTCTGCCTCCTGAGTGCTGGGACTAAAGGTGTGTGCCACTACCTTATTTACACACTTTTCACATTCTTTTTCATTTTAGTTTATTAAATAGACTAAGCTGTTCTAGAATCCATTATGTAGCCCAGGCTGGCCTCAAACTTTTTTTTTTTTCATCATTTTGCTTTGATATGATTGTGACTGTGCCCTGATTTGCTGGAATTGCAGTCCTCAGACACCACAGCCATTTTAAACTGTCACTATTTACTAATTTATTGTGAGTATGTATGTGAACCTATAAGAGTTTCTGGGCAGGCTGGAGAGATGGCTCAGCGGTTAAGAGCACTCCTCTTCCAGAGGTCCCAAGTTCAATTCCCAGCAACCACATGGTGGCTCAAAACCATCTGTAATGCAATCCGATGCTCTCTTCTGGTGTGTCTGAAGACAGAGTATACTCATATGAAAAAAAGAAAAGGAGAGAGAGAGAGAGAGAGAGAGAGAGAGAGAGAGAGAGAGAGAGAGAGAGAGAGAGACTGTGCACTACATATGTGTAAGTACCCTCTGACCTGGTGGCAGATCCCTCAGGAACTGGGGTTACTTGCCCAGTGTGGATGTCTGGTTCTCTCCACCAAGATCTCCCGCAGCAGCGCCATCCTCCCCCTCCCACGCCCACATCCCCAGCGTCTCTGCCACCATCTCTCTCCAGCCCCAGCTTTCACTCGTTTCCATCTTTCCCATTTTAAATGTTCCTTCTTAAGAACTGAAGTTGCTCCCAAGTTCAAAACTAGGCATCAATTTGGTGGTTAGAAATGGGCAGGGGTGAGGGTCGGGGTGGGGGTGGGGGTGGGAACCTTAGCCTAACAAAATATGTGGAATTTGAAATGGAAATGCTGTGGTGGGCCATTTGGAGCTGGGGAAAACTTGGTTCTTTGTGCAGCAACTGCAGTTTTTAAAAAGTGCCTCTTGCTTGTTTGTTTTTGCTTTGCTTGCTTTTCTGTGACCCTTCCCTTGGTTAACCTGGGGCTGTGTCAGTCATCCTACCATTAGTTTTTCTAAGTGTCAGTTAGTTTTGGGTTTTTCACACACACACACAGGATTTTTTTTTTTTTAAGCGTGCGTTGGTGTTTTGCCTGTGTTGAGGGTGTCTAATTTCCCGGAGTTACAGACATTTGTCAGCTGCCAAGTGGGTGTTGGGAATTGAACCTGGGTCATCTGGAAGTGACCCTAACCACTGAACCCTCTCTCCAGCCCAGCAGCAGTCAATTCTTTAATATTTTCCACCAACTATTGGGGAGTGTACCCATGGCCTTGGCTCCAGCTGGTCTTGAGTTTGCCTTCCTTCTGACTCGGTCCCCCTGAGCAGCTGGGCAGATAGGCATGTCTACTACGGTGTCTCTTCTGGTTCTCTGAAGGTGGTCTCAATAATTTCAAAGATCCTTGATGCCTGCCACTGTTCTTCAGTGTCACCTCCAATCAACAATGAACTCTGTTCCACTCCTTATTTAGACGTCTTTGGTGTTTCTCTCTTTTTTTTTAATTTTTTAAAAAAAGATTTATTTATTATTAAAAGGAAGTACACTGTAGTTGTCTTCAGACACACCAGAAGAGGGCGTCAGATCTCATTATGGGTGGTTATGAGCCACCATGTGGTTACTGGGATTTGAACTAGGATCTTTGGAAGAGCAATCAGTGCTCTTACCCACTGAGCCATTTCTCTAGCCCAGTGTTTCTCTATTGTTCCTAAAAGTGTTCCTGGATCCGCCTGACCTCAGGTACTTATTGGCACTGTGGTTTTCTTTACCGCTTTTGTATGTATGTATGTATGCATGTATGTATGTATGCATGCATGTAAAGTATGTGTATGTATTTATGTATAACATGTACATATGTATACTCTGTCTAAATGCAAATGTCTACAATGTACTTGGAAATTGAATGCTTTAAAATTATGCTTGTGGATTCGTGTGTGTGTGTGTGTGTGTGTGTGTGTGTGTGTGTGTAGAACTAGTTCTCTCCTTCCAACTTTATGTGGTTTCTGGTATTCAAGCTCAGCTTGTCAGATGGTAAGATGACTTCTGGGGTAAAGATGTTTGCTGCCAAGAGAAACAACTCCAGTTATAGCCCTAGGACACACATCGTGATCAGAGAATCGGCTCCCTCAAGCTGTCCTCTGACCTTCACACACACACACACACACACACACACACACACACACACACACATACAGAGGAAACAAACTGGACTGGAGAGATGGCTCACAAATTAAGTAAAAGCCCATACTGCTCTTTCAGAGAGCCTGAATTTGGTTTCCAGCATCCATGTCAGAAAGCTCACAGTCACTCACAACCCCGGCTCCGGAGGACCTGACACTCTCTTCTGGTCTCCACTATACTAAATCCATAAGTACAAACCCACATGCAGATATTACACTTGTATCCATAATTTAACGTTTAAAAATAAATAAATAAATAAATAAATAAATAAATAAATAAGGGCTGGAGAAGCCGGGCATGGTGGCGCACGCCTTTAATCCCAGCACTTGGGAGGCAGAGGCAGGCAAATTTCTGAGTTCGAGGCCAGCCGGTCTACAGAGTGAGTTCCAGGACAGCCAGGGCTACACAGAGAAACCCTGTCTCAAAAAACCCAGAATTCTTTTAATTAATTAATTCTTTCTTTCTTTTTTTTTTTTTTTATTCATATGAGTACACTGTAGCTGTCTTCAGACACACCAGAAGGGGGCACCATATCCCCAGGAGGGGGCCATCTCTCTCCAGCCCTTAACTTTTTCTTTTTCTTTTTTAATTCATATGAGTACACTGTAGCTGTCTTCAGACACACCAGAAGGGGGCACCAGATCCCCAGCCCTTAACTTTTTATTTTGAAACAGGTTCTCAACAAGCTGTCCTGACTGAATGTACACTTACTGATAACCCAGGCAGGCCTTGAACGTGTGAACCTCTCACCTCAGCAGCCCAAGTAGGTAGGATTACATAGAACACCTGGCTCAGGGATCTGTAATATTGTTTGTTTGGTTTTTTGATGGATGACTGATCTATGCAGCTCTGTCCCTGAACTCCTGCCTCAAGTGATCTTTCCACCAAAATAGTTTATCTCTGGGATCTTAACACTTCAATCTAGGGCTGGAGAGATGGCTCAGCGGTTAAGAGCACTGACTGCTCTTCCAGAGGTCCTGAGTTCAATTCCCAGCAACCACATGGTGGCTCACAACCATCTGTAATGGGGTCTGGTACCCTCCTCTGATGTGTCTGAAGACAACTACAGTGTACCCACGGACATAAATTGAATAAATCTTGCAAAAACAAAAACATCAATCGTCTTTATACTTTTCAGAGAATAGTCACAAACTCTCAAAGCCCTGTTATAGAACAAGCTGAAGGCCGAGGGAAAGGTCAACTCTAAAGAATTTTCCCTTGCGTGTTGCCAAGCACAAATATCTGAATTCTGAGTTCAGTTGCTGAGCCTTTTATAGGAAGCTCTGAAGAATGTTGCAAAGAAGGGTCCGGGTATCAGGAAGAAGAGGTGGGCAGCTCCTGTGGGTGTAGCTTGTTTCCTGGAGCATTGGGAGGAGACATTGATGGGCAGCTCCTGTGGGTGTGGCTTGTTCTAGTCTCATAAAGTCTTTCAAGTCAGCAAATCAGAGAGGTCCAGAAAAGCAGAGAGGAAAAAACATCCTGGTTATGGCTTCTCTGTGGCCACAGCTGGGGCTGAGAGAGGGTGAGGTGTCAAGAGCCCTGAAGAGCCCTGAAGAGCCCTGAAGAGCCCTGCTTCGCTTTTACAGCTGTGCTCCAACAGAGGCCTCTGAGGCGCGGCAGAAGAGAAGCTCAGTTCTACTCAAGGACAACAAGCTGCTTGCTTCAACTCAAGATATCTATACAAAGCCAGACATGATGGGACACGCCTTTAATCCCAGCATTCCAGAGGCAGAGGCAGGCAGATTTCTGAGTTCGAGGCCAGCCTGGTCTACAAAGTGAGATCCAAGACAGCCAGGGCTACACAGAGAAACCCTGTCTCGAAAAAAAAAAAAAAAAAAAAAAAAAAGAAAAGAAATCTATACGGAGTTAATACGAGGGAAACATAAAAGAAACACATTAGCGGGGGCTGGTGAGATGGCTCAGTGGGTAAGAGCACCCGACTGCTCTTCCGAAGGTCCAGAGTTCAAGTCCCAGCAACCACATGGTGGCTCACAACCATCCGAAACAAGATCTGGCGCCCTCTTCTGGAGTGTCTGAAGACAGCTACAGTGTACTTACATATAATAAATAAATAAATCTTTAAAAAAGAAAAAAAAAGAAAAGAAACACATTAGCTATGTCCTTTAGGGTTCACAATTTGAAATGCAAGACTAGTTTCCTCAGAATAAAACATACACTGGCACACGTGTGCACATGTACACGTGTACACACACACACACACACACACACACACACACACACACACAGAGATTTGTTTGTTTTCAGACAGGGTTCCATGGAGCCAATTCTGGCCTTCAAGTTAGTATTTAGCCCAAAATGACTTTAAACTTTTGATCTTCCTGACTCTGCCTCACAAGTTTTGGGATTACAAGTGTCAGCTGCTTTCAGTGTTTTGTTTTCTTTTGTTTGTTTGTTTGTTTGTTTGTTTGTTTGTGTTTTGGTTAGATAAAGTCTCTGTAGTCCAGACTGACCTAGAATACACTATGTCATCTAGTATGACCTCAAAGTTGTGGCAATTCTCCAGTCTCTGCTTCCTTTTTTAAAAATATTATTTATTTATTTTTATTTACACGAGTACACTGTAGCTGTCTTCAGACACACCAGAAAAGTGCATCAGATCTCATTATGGGTGGTTGTGAGACACCATGTGGTTGCTGGGAACTGAACTCAGGACCTCTGAAAGATCAGCCAATGCTCTTAACTGTTGAGCCATCTCTCCAGCCCCCTGCCTCAGCCTCCTAAGTGATAGAATTATAGGGATGAGTCACTGTGCCTGGCTTCTTTTTTAATTTTAATTTAATTTTATTATAACAGAGTCTCACTATGTATCCCTGGCTGGACTAGGACTTGCTATGAAGACCAGGCTGACCTATAATTCGGAATCACCTGCCTGCTTCTGCCTCCCGAGTGCTGGAATTAAAGGCCCATGCTGCTACCCCACCCACTTTTATATTTTATATATGTGAGTACACTGTAGCTATATTCAGATACACACCAGAAGAGGGCATTGGATTCCATTGCAGATAGTTGTGAGCCACCATGGGGTTGCTGGGAATTGGACTCAGGACCTCTGGAAGAGCAGCCAGTGCTCTTGACAGCTGGGCCATCTCTCCAACCCCCGACCCTCAATTTTATTTTTAAAGACTTATTTTTAGGGGCTGGGGAGTTGGCTCAACAGTTGTTAGCACTTACTGCTCTTTCATAGAACCTGAATGCAGTTCCCAGCAGCCCTGTTCGGTAGCAGATACCCTCTTGCTCTTCCTGTTTCAGGCAGATCTGCCTCTGGCCTCCAAGAGCACCTGTACCCACACAATATACATAATTAAAAATAATACTTAAACCCGGCGCGGTGGCGCACACCTTTAATCCCAGCACTTGGGAGGCAGAGACAGGCGGATTTCTGAGTTCGAGGCCAGCCTGGACTACAGAGTGAGTTCCAGGACAGCCAAGGCTATACAGAGAAACCCTGCTTGAAAAAAGGAACCAAAGGTAAAGGAAAAAGTAAACTCACAGCAAGAAAACTGTCGACATCAGCAGCTTTCCTGAGGACAAGAATAGAGGAAAGGCTGGCGTGGGGGCATCCATCTTTAATCCCAGAACTGAAGCGACAGAGGCAGGGGCAAGTCTGTGAGGTCAAGGCCAGTCTGGTCCATGGGTGAGACTGAGTCTCAACAACAGCAACAACAAAGTACACAAATAGGAAAACAGAACAGAGCAATGAGAGGAGGAGATCAAGCCAGCAAGGAGGTCAGCTGACATGGCGGGCAAGTGGTCACATGGTCGGGGATGGAGGGAGGGAGGGAGGGAGGAAAGGAGGCCAAAGTAGCAGAAAAGTATACTTGGGGTCAAGCCAGCTTCCAGGAAAAAAAAAGAGAGAGACAGGAAAAAAAAAAAAAAAAGAAAGAAAAAGAAAAATTTTGCTTTTTTTTTTTTTTTGTAGGAATCGTCTTTTATTGGGAGAGGGTTCATCAATCCTTGGCCGCCGCCTTCCTCATGGCTGCCAGCCTGTTGCTCAGCTCCTCCCGCTTTCTCTTGGCGTGGATGTGCGTGCTCACCCTCTTCTTAATGAACTTGAGTGTGTGCTTGTCCTTGGACTCTTTGAGCAACTCCATGGCTCGCCGCTCATAGGGCGCGAAGCCGCATACCTCCTGGATCATGCCCCGCATGAACTTGGTGTGTTTGGTGAGGCGCCCCCCGGCGCCAGCTGTGTCTTGCTGACGTTTTTTCGTCACCTTGTGGCCCTTGTTGAGGCCCACGGCCATGAGGTAGCTCAGAGCCATGGCTGCTGCTCTCCAATTTTGCATTTCTACCTCAGGCCTCAAAGACCAGGAGACCCAGGTGAACCTCCTGGTGGCTTGTGCAGCTTAAATTCCTTCACTCTTCAATCGCATAGCATTTAAATTACATATTCTTTATTTTCTGGCTTTTCTTTTCTGTTTCGTTTTGGGGGGGGGGGCGTTGGGGTGTTTTGTTTTGTTTTGTTTTGTTTGAGACAGGGTTTCTCTGTATAGCCCTGGCTGTCCTGGAACTTACTCTGTAGACCAGGCTGGCCTTAAACTCAGAAATCTGCCTGCCTCTGCCTCCCAAGTGCTGGGATTAAAGGCGTGTGCCACCACGCCCGGCTATTTTCTGGTTTTTCACGACACGGTTTCTCTGTGTAGCCCTGACTGTCCTAATTCACTCTGTAGACCAGGCTGGCCATGAACTCAAGAGATCCTCCTGCCTCTGCCTCCGGAGTCCTGAAGTTAAAAGCTTGCACCAATACCATCTGGCCCTAAGCATTATTTAATTAAGTGTGTCTGTATGAGCCAGCTCATACAGGAATGTAGGTGCCAGCTGAGGCCGGAAAGGGGCTACTTATCCCCTCAGAGCAGAAGTTATGGTGGTTTTGAGCCATCACCAAAAGTGGGTACTTGGAACTCAGGAAGAACTGTGAGACCCTTAACCACAAGCACACAACCACAGAGCCATCTCACCAGCCCCGTGTTTAGTTTTCTTTTTTTTTTTTTTTTTTAAAGATTTATTTATTTATTATATGTAAGTACACTGTAGCTGTCTTCAGACACTCCAGAAGAGGGCGCCAGATCTTGTTACGGATGGTTGTGAGCCACCATGTGGTTGCTGGGACTTGAACTCTGGACCTTCGGAAGAGCAGTCGGGTGCTCTTACCCACTGAGCCATCTCACCAGCCCCGTGTTTAGTTTTCTACTGCCACGTGTGGTAGCTCGGGAGTCTGAGCCCTCCCTCGCTCAGGAGTAGTGTTCTGAGTTTGAAGCTAGCCTGAGCTATCAAGTAAGTTCTAGACCTGTCTGAGTTGAGAATGAGTCTATCTCAAAACACAAACCAACAAAAAGATTTAAAAACAAACAAACGAACAAACAAAAACAGGCTCACAGTCCAGTTTCCTGCCGGTTCATCCATTACTACATTCATTGCTACATCCCCACTCCGTTTTCTTGGCTGTGAGCATCTTCCCTGAGTCCCTCAGGAGAGAGCTAATGTTGCTAACAGTAGAGCGGGACAATTTCGCCCACCTGGGCTTGGAGACTTGGCAGAGAAAGCCCTGGGAAGCATTGGCTGACACAGACCCGGAGGCCCTCAGGATCAGCCATGTTCCAGTAGGCAACACCATTTTTATCATTTTTATCAAAATAAAAATAGGGAGAGGCGTTACGCACACTCAGCGCAGGTGCCAAGGCTCCAGACCTTCTAACCCCGCCCCACGTACAGAGGATGCTGATTGGCTCAAATGTTCAAAATAACTCCATGGAGGTAGGTGAAAGTAGGAAGGCAAGGCAGCAGCGAAGGCAGAACACTGGACCAGGTCACTTGAGGGAGTAGGGAAGGCGTCGTTAACAAGGCCAGGGCTTGGCCTCCATCTTCCACACTAAAGACAAAGTTTTAACTGTTCATTTCATTTAAACATCCGAGTGTGTCGTCATGGAGACAGATATTCTCAGCTGCCCAGCAAACCAATGTTCAGAGAGTTCTTGGAGGACCAAGATGGAGGGGAAGGACCTACGAATTGAGATGAACGCCTGGGATAACATGGGAGGTCACCCCACGGGAACCAGTCTGTCATGGGAGGAGTGGAGCTGTCTTGGTGACCAACTTGCGAGGGAAGCCCAGGAGATTTGTGGTTCAAGCTGACTGATTTCAGAGCTGAGGCCAGAGCTATCAGGTCAGTCCCGGATCCGTATCCGGTTCTCTCCATCCTGAAGCCCCTGGTCGCTGCCAAGGCACAGGAGGACACTGGCCAGGGAGAATGCAGTGAGCCATCAGGAAAGGTGTGGGTGATTCTGAGCTATAACATTTTGCTTTTGCATTTTGTTTTGAGGCAAGGTCTCTTTAGGTAGTTCTGGCTGTCCTGGAGTTTGCTATGTAGACCAAGCTGGCCTGGAACTCATAGAGATTCACTCAAGCCTCTGACTCCTAAGTGCTGAGATTAAAGGCATGCACCTTTATGACTTGACTAGCCATACCATTTTGGCCAAGTAGCTGGAAAGCATTGGAGTTGATTGGCCAAACCACTTCATGGTGTTTGAAAAGCAACAAGAAGCCAGCCGTGATGGCACACACCTTTAGTTCCAGTGAGGCCAGTAAGGGCTACATAGTGAGACCCTGTCTCAAAAACCAAACAAATAGGGCTGGAGAGATGGCTCAGTGGTTGAAAGGCTGTCTGCTCTTCCAGAGGACCTTGGTTTGGTCCCCAGCACCCACTTGGTGGCTCGGCTCACAGCTATCTGTAACTCTACTTCCATGGATTCTGATGCCCTCTTCTGGCCTTCATTAGCATTGCACACACATATATATATATATATATATATATATTTTAATAAAGATGGATTTCTTGATTAAAAACTGTAGCCTTGGGGCTGGCGAGATGACTCAGTGGGTAAGAACACTAACTGCTCTTCCGAAGCTAGCATGCCTTTGACAGGGCTGCTTAGGAGGCCGGGGCAGATCACAAGTTTGATTTAATTTAAGTGAACTTAAGCGTGTGGAGTCCTGAGTAACTGTGCAGTGTTGTCATGGGAGCATGACCACGGCGAGGATGTCAATGCCTCCCCTGCTTGGGATTGAAGCTGCCTCCTCCAGGGGTCTACACACCTGGTTCCCAGGCAGCTGGTGGTACAGTTCTCTGCGGGGCCATGGGTGTGGGGGAAAGAGGGGAGTGAGAGAGAGTCTGCGACCCGCCAGAGTTCTGGTGCTTTGGGCAGGTGCGGGAGGACTGCACACGCTTTCCACGCGGCCCCAGGTGGGCATCTGGGCTGTGTGAAGCCACTGACCCCACAGGGTGGGTAGTGGACAAGGGGCAGCCCCAGGTACCAGGTTCTCAGCCTCCGGCATCCCACACTGGATATGGAGGAGGAGCTGAGAACAGAATAGGGGCCCCAGGGGCGGCACTCGGCCCCGCAGGGGGAAGAGGGGGTCCTGGATGGTTCCCATATGGGCGAGAGTCCTTGGTCAGATCCATGGCTGGAGCACAGGATGGCCTTCTGGCGGGAGGTTAGACGCGGGGCTTTTTAGGAGAAAGCCCATCCCATCGTTCAAGCACGTGTAGAGAGGGGGAAAGGGAGAAAGAAGAGGAGGGCTAGAGATTAAGAAAGGCGAGAGCTTAAGAGAGCGAGGAGGGGCCAAGCAGCCCCTTTTATAGTGGGCTGGCTATCTTGCTGTTGCCAGGTAACTATGGGGAGGAACATACCTGGCTATAGTCAGGTAACTTTGGGGGTGGATTCTACCCAGAATGCCAGAAGCTTGGCACATTGTCTGCAAGACTGATAGTCACAGAATTATGGACAGTCACCTTATTCTGGGAACGTGGCTCGCCTTTCCCCGTCCCTTGTAGATTTCTCTATTGGGTCACAGGAGCAAGGCCCATTCAACCAAAATAGGCAGCCTATCACAGTCCCACAGTTCTCCAGCAGAGAGCATGCCCCCCCCCCCCCCCCCCCCGCTTCTCCGTACTTTTGCCTGTGTGTCTTTCTTCATCCCCTTGTTCCCCAAGTCAGGTTCCCCGGACCTTTCTGTGTAGGTCCAAACACTTAAAGACCAGGCCATCTCTTAACTGTAACCCTCAGTAAAATTGAAAAGTAAATTACATTCTGCCGATATACAGTGGCACAGAATACAGATTATAATTCCAAGAGGAGGAAGTGGGGCACGGTGAGGAAATCCTAGACCAAAACAAGGCCGAAACCTGGCCCAGGCAAATCCCAAATCCTGTAGTCCATGTCTGATGTCAAAGCGCTCTTCAGATCTCCTACTCCTTCTAGTTTTAGTGACTGTAACACTCTCCTCACCCTGGACTGTTCCACTCCTGTCTGCAGCTCTCCTGGGCAGGTATCCCACGGCTCTGGGATCGCCAACATCTTAGTCTCCAAAGCAGGGAGGGGCAGGTGGGTGGAGCTTTTTGAGCTCCAGGCCAGCATGGTCTGAGAGCTGGTTTCAAAAATTAAAAGGCGGGGAAGGGTCGCGGAGGAGATGGGAGGGGTTGGAGAGGGGAGGTAAAGCGGGGAGGAAGAAGAGGAAGACAAAAGGTCAAAAGATAGCCCCAGGACAGGCGCCGGCTTCTCAAGAATGCTGTGTCTGGCCGGGCGTGGTGGCGCACGCCTTTAATCCCAGCACTCGGGAGGCAGAGGCAGGCAGATTTCTGAGTTCGAGGCCAGCCTGGTCTACAAAGTGAGTTCCAGGACAGCCAGAGCAAAGAATGCTGTGTCTGCAGTTCTCAACAGCCACGAGTGACTTAGCCAAAGTTCCCGCTTTGCCGCTGCCTTCCGTCCAGAACAGAGCTGTCACATCCTCAGCAGAGCCGCTGCGACCCCACTAAGATCAGGCCGGCCTCCATTCCCTCATCCAACGACTCTCAGCCCAGGCTGCAGTCACACCCTCCTGGGCACCAGCCCCTGGTGCAGGGGATACTGTGCCAGCGGCTCAGGACTTCTGGGGTATTAGCATGTACAGGAAGTAAAAGATTCATCGTTAAAGCTATGCAGCTTTCAGGAGGCTGGCTCCCACGCGGGGGCGGGGCTTCTGCTATTCGGCTGTTTGGGGGTCACCCAAACAGATAAACTCACTGACTCATCAGAAGTTCAACTTGGGTGGAATTGGTCCTTGGTGTGCTGGCGCCCTCTGTGGAAAGAACGGGCCTTTGTGTCTGGGGGGTGGGGTGGGGGGGCAGACACACGGTATCGGTGGCTCAGAGAGGGATGAAGGAATGTTTTTATTTTAGACAGGGTTTTATTATATAGCCAGGGCTGGCCTAAACTGGCTGTGGAGAGAACTCAAGGCAGTCCTTTCTCTGCCTTCCAAGCGCTAGGATCACGGGAATGTGCCGCAGTGCCTGCATGGTTTTTCGTTCTCCTCTCCTTTTGAGACAGGGTCCCCTGTAGCCGAGGGTGGCCTTTGCCCAGCTGCCCTCTCGTCCCAAGTCCCCTGTCTCCTCCCTCTGCTCCCTCTGCTTTCATACATGGGATCACAAGGCAGCTTTTCAGGTACACTGGACACGATTATAGGCTGATAAGATAAAAACATAGGTCAAGTTGTGTGGAAAATTCTTTCCTGTAAGATTTATTTGGGGGCAGGAGAGATGGCTCAGAGGCTAAGAGCACCAGCTGCTCATGCAGAGGATATAGAGAACAAATCCCTGCTCCCACACGGTGGCTCACAACGGTCCCAACTCCAGTTCCAGGGGATGCGACCCCCTCATCTGACAGCTGTGGCAACCAGGCAACACATATGGTGTACATACACTCTAACACATAGATAAACCATTTTAATAAACGGTTTTAAAGTATTCTCACACAGTAAATGAATTGTAAGCTTGAGATCCATGCTAATGTTTGCTGCCCCCTACTGGAATCTTTTGGAAGAAAACCCCGAGTCCTGGTTATGCATTCAAATAAAAATAACCCTGAGTGGACAGTTAGCGGATGTTACCTTCTAGTTGACATTTTCCGGAACTCGCCATACTCCGTCTCCCATTTCAGAGATTGGAGGCACGTTTCTGCTCTTCCACGTGGCCTTGGTAGCTCCAGGCCCTGGGGGCTCCTCTCAGGCCCTGTCTCCACAGAGCAACCTGAGGGCACCAGGAAGCGTCTTCTCAGAGGTGGCTTTGGCTCTGACATTCTGAGACACCTGTCATAACTGCCGAGCCGTCTCTCAGCCCAATATAATCAAATATTTTGTATTCTAAAAGTATATCCTTGGTGGGTTTGAGGTTGGGGTTTGTTGTTGTTGTTGTTTGTTTGTTTGTTTGTTTTTTGTTTTTTCGAGACGAACTCACTCTGTAGACCAGGCTGGCCTCGAACTCAGAAATTCATCTGCCTCTGCCTCCCAACTGCTGGGATTAAAAGTGTGCACCACCACGATGGGCGAGGGTTATTTTTTTTTTAGGATTTATTTATTGTTATTTATATGAGTACACTATAGCTGTCTACAGACACACCAGAAGAAGGCATCGGATCCCATTACAGATGGTTGTGAGCCACCATGTGGTTGCTGGGAATTGAACTCAGGACCTCTGGAAGAGTAGTCAGTGCTCTTAACTGCTGAGCCATCTCTCCAGCCCGAGGGGTTTTTATTGCTTTTTTATACAGTCTCCTATATCCTAGGTTGACCTCAAATGATAGATAGAAAGATAAATAGATAGATGATAGATAGATAGATGATAGATAGAGAGATGATAGATAGATAGATAGATAGATGATAGATAGATAGATAGATAGATAGATGATAGATAGATGATAGATAGAGGAGGCTGACCTTGAACTACAAATCCCCCTGCCTCTGTAAGTGCTAGAATTACAGGCATAGGCTCCCACATCTGATTTATGTTGTGTTAGGGATCGACCCCCTGGACCTGTTGCCTTCTTGGCAAGCATTCTGTCTGCTGAACTAATAATTCCCATAATTCCCAGCTTTCCTGTTAGCAGTTTTGTTTTCTTGTTTGTTTTTTCAGAAGGCTCTTTTGAAAAATGTGTATGAGTGGGGTTTTGTGGTTTTGGGTTTTTTTGTTTTTATTTGCATGTAAGTTTGCACCACATGCACTTGGTGTCAAAAAAGACCAAGAGAGAGTGTGTCAGATCCCTTGAAACCGGAGAGTTACAAGCTGTCATTTGTGCACTGGGAACAGAACTTTTTTTTTTTAATTTATTTATTTTATTTATATGAGTACACTGTAGCTGTCTACAGACACACCAGAGGAGGGCATCGGATCCTGTTAGAGATGGTTGTGAGCCACCATGTGGTTGCTGGGATTTGAACTCAGGACCTCTGGAAGAGCAGTCATTGCTCTTAACCGCTGAGCCATCTCTCCAGCATCTGAGAATTTTTTTTTTTTTTTAAATGTGTGTCTTAGGTCCTTTTCCTGTGGCAGGAATAAAACAGCAAACAAAGGCGACTTAGCATAGGAGAAAGGGTTTATTGTTTCCTGTGGTTCGCGGTTCAGTAGAGGGCACGAGGTCCTTGTGTTCACTGAAAAGCACTGGAACAGACACTGTCAGCCTTCCTGAGGCTGCAGCCCTTTAACACAGTCCCTCATGTTGTGATGACCCCCAACCATAAAGCCATTTCATTGCTACTTCATATCGGCAACTTTGTTGCTCTGAATGATAAATGTCTCATATGCACATTATCTGAGATTCGACCCCCACCACCACCCACACTTGAGAAGCCAGGGAAGGTAAACACTCGGGGAAGAGATGAGATTATAACCTACCTCTTCTCCACCCAGGAGGCTGGAAATGGATGTGGTTAGTAGCCAGGGTGACCTCTGTCCTATATGGCTGAGAACACACTGGATCTTTCCCAGGCCCTTCAGATGACACAGTAGTCTATCTATAGAACCCGTCTTCATGGAAGAGGTGACATGTACTTTGGAAAGAGTTGTGATGTCATTGTTCACACAGCTTTTATTGTACACACAGGATTGTGTTACACCGGGAAACTTTTTTCCAGGTTTTACTGTACTTAAATGTGTCTAAAATAAACTTCCCAGTGTCCAAGTCTTTGAAGTTGGGACCAACTAGACTTTCTTCTTGGCTCACGGAGACAGACACTCTGCTGGCTGGCTTGTGTGTGCAGAGACCCCGCACAACCGTCCATCTTATCAGGGAAGTCCAGACATCAGCAGCTTAAAACAGAAATCCCTTTGCATTCACAGCCAGGAAAAGCAATGGATACAAGCTGCTGCCCAATCCCTCTCTCTCCAGTTACACAGTCCAGGATCCACCAGGGAATGAATGGGCCTTGCTGCACACACAATGGATCGGGCCTCAAGGCAACCGAGAGAATCTTCCAGGGGCATACCACCAAGGGTGCCCATCTTTAGAGTCTATCAAGCTGACAATTAGCATTAACATCACAATGAGGATTTTTCTTGGTTTGCTGTGATATAAAGAATGTGTTTTATCAAACCCTCAGAAAGTAAATTTGGGCTCTTTTCCATTTCTCTTATTTTTCTATTTGAGACAGGGTCACACTCTCTAGACAAGGCTGGCCTGGAATTCACTATGTAGCTAAGGATGGCCTTGAACTCTTATACCTCCTGAGTGCTAGGATTGCAACTATGTCACCATCATACTTGGCTTAGGTGGCGCTGGGGCTCAAACTCAGGACTTCCTGCATGTTAGGCGAACACTCTACCCACTGAGCCACACCACGGCCCCCCCATGAGTCCTTACAAGTTGCCTTCTCTGAGCTGAGCAGCATTTTGGACCCTGTGCCTTTTCATTAGGGGTTTACATATTGCCATACTAGCTACCGTCTCTGTAGTCAGGTAGGCCTTGTGCTTGAGAATTTCCTACTCCTGCGGTAACAGGGCTGCAGGTCTTAGCCCGATTGACTCCATACCATTCAGGCTGTAGAACTCAGCACTTCGACAGCACCACCTACCAAAACTAAAACAAAGACCTAATCCATCAATGTCCATAGCTCTGGGAAAGTCTCTAAATGTACTAAGCTTGCTTTTTGGCTTCTGTAGTTCTGCTCCTGGCTAATTGTTCTTGTTTACTGAAGGATGTTGATCCAGGACATGGTTTTTGTGCTTAAAAGCTTACCTGAGAAAGGCTTGGTGCTACCGTGGGATTTGAACACCCAATATAGTCTCTGCTAGCTAATAAAGACTTTCTATTGGCTTACATCCCTGTCTCACCAGTCTTCTCTGGTGGATGCCCCCACGATACTGCCTCAGCCTCCCTAGTAACTGTGATTGGAAGCCTGTCCCACCAGGCCTGGCTTTTGCCAGCTCCATTCTGGAAAGCAACCACAGAACATCAGCTCCCACCTCTAAGATATCACAGTTCCTTTCCAACCAGATGGCATTTGGTTTTGCTCTGATCAGCCCCAAACTGGAAGCTTTTGAATCCTCCCTTTCCTCACAAGGACTGAAATGGCGCCTCTGTTTTTACTCCACAATGCAGCATTTTGAAAAGCCTTCTTCTTCAAACCTTCCCTGTAATCAAGAATCATGCCTTTTATAGCTTCTTGCTATCAGCTGAGACGGCGCCCGTTTTCTGAGGGTCCCTGACTCTCAGGATAACCTTTTCCCCTTTCAGTTTTCCTAGCTGCCTCTCTACCTGCTCCCTCCTTTTCCTCCGAGGACATAAAACCAGCCATTTTCATGGCTGCTATGCATTTATTGTTCCCTATATGATTAGCAGAATGGAAACTCGATATAGAAGAGCATCCGTGGGCTGGAGAGATAGCTCAGTGGTTAAGAGCACCAACTGCTCTTGCGAAGGTCCTGAGTTCAAATCCCAGCAACCACATGGTGGCTCACAACCACCCATAATGAGATCTAACACCCTCTTCTGGGGTGTCTGAAGACAGCTACAGTGTACTTATATATAAATAATAAATAAATCTTAAAAAAAAAGAAGAGCATCCGTGCATAATTTATGGTTACACAAGTTACCCTAGTGCTAAGGAAGCTGAAGCAATGTTACCCCAAGTTTGGGGCTAGCCTGAGCTACACAGAAAAATTGTTTTAAAAGCCAAGCAAACTGACAAAGCCCCTCTCTCATCTTCCGACAAGCCATTCAGCCCTTGCTAGAGGAGACATTTATCTCCTACTCTGTGTTCTTGGTGGCTGCTGTATCGTCTCCACATGTCCCTTGAGAGGGCTAATGCTGCTAGCAGTGGATCCGACAGTCTCACCCTGCAGGGCCTAGTTATTGAAGAAGCAGAGGAAGCTCTTAGAGCACACTGACTGAATATGGACGTTACCTAACATGAACCCAGGATTTTGTAATCAGCTGGGCTCCTGCAGGCCACAAGGTTGAAGTTATTTCATCTCAGGAAAACCATTAAAAGCTCATCCCAGAATATAAAAACTTAGTCTTGTTCAAGGTGACTCTGAAGCGCCAGTGGTCAGAGCTATGTGTTGTTAATATGTTTCCATTACCAAGGCTTCTGCAAGTGCAAGCCCGATTTCCCAGGTGGGTGGGCCAGTTTTAATCTGATCTACATTTCCGCTTTTCCCGGTTTTCCCCAAGTGGCTTCTGAATGTGTTGCAACAAAAATTGCAAGGATGCTGAATGAAGTATTTCAAATAAACAATGTTTACCTGAAAGCCTCTGAATAAATGTGTTTGCAAATGGGCTTAGACCCTTGTGTGGAAAGGGCCTGCCTCTCCTAAATAGAAAAATCTTCAAGTAAATCGAATCTTACCCAAGAGTTTGAAAAACTGGAGGCAGGGCTTAATGAAGAGTTCCAAACCCCGCCCAGGCTACCGCTGACCACCTTCAAGCTCCCAGCTCAATTTGCCACACTTTTACATTTCTTTCCTTCAACAAAATCAGTCCGTTCAGGAGAACAAGGGAACAGTGACGTCTCTGTCCCGGATACTCAGTTGTGTGCAGTGCTGAAAAACAAGCTTTTAGTTTTCAGCTAATGCTCAACATGGGGGCATATAATTAAGTGAATTCTGCCTCGTGCCATAGGGTATGTGGCCATGGGCTTGCCTGTGACCATCATTCCCAAAGCATTTTTCTATCAAAGGGCCAGTTTCGTAGGGGTTTGTTTTGGTTTTTTCAAGACAGGGTTTCTCTGTGTAACCTTAGCTATGCTAGAACTCACTTTGTAGACCAGGCTGGCCTCGAACACACAGATCGCCTGCCACTGACTCCAGAGTACTAGAATTAAAGGTATGTGCCACACCTTCCCGGCTAAGTTATTATTATTATTATTATTAGTGTTAGTGGTATGTATGTATGTATGTATGTATGTATGTATGTATGTATGTATGTATGTATTTGGTTTTGGATGAGCATGTAAATACTGCCTTGGCGATATTTCCTGGGCAAAAAGGGAGGTTTTCATGACCAAACGCCACACCTTACTGATTCGACCTGCACGTTCTTGCAGCAAGTCAGAGTGTCCAGCAGATGGCGCCACAGCTGAATTTTCTCTGGTTTTTGTGTATGCCATGCTTGTAGAAGGCAGGGGGGGAAAAGATTAAAAAGATATTCTCATTTTCAGCATATAATGCCTTCTTCGTCGCGTCAGAGGCCCTTTTTTTTTTTAAATTAGAACTGGTGAAATTAATGTTGAGATCTTTAAAAAAGTTAATTGATAACAACTCAAAAAATGCAGGTTGGTTTTGTTTTAGAAATATTTGCACTTTGTTCATTACATGTTCCACTTTTGTTTTTTTATATGTCCCATATGTAGCTGTGTGAGTTTATGTGCTCCACCTGCATAGAGGCTTGAAGTCACCTGATCTCTTAGAACCTGAGTAACAGGCAGTTGTGAATGGTGAGAAATGTCCGGTGCTATGGAGCCGAACCTCATCCTCTCCAAGATCAGTAAGCACTCTTTACTGCTGAGCCGCTGCTCCACGCCTAAGTATGTGAGTGGGGGCATGTGTGCAGGGCAAAGTACCACTGTTTGCGGTGTCGTGGTTTCCAAGTGTGCTCCAGGAATTACTCTCAATGAGCAGGGCCTGAGCTGCAAGCGCTTTTCTCCACTGAGCCCTTGGGCCTGCCCACGTTTTTCAAACAGTAGTAATCGCCACGGGAGCACAATGGGGCTGGGGATACAGCTCCGAGGTAGAATGCTCGGCTAGGATCAATACTCGCCGTGTAAACGTATGAAGCGTTAAAAAGAAATCAAAGAGATGTTACATAAAAGAAGAAGCACGTTGGTCCAGAAACTTAAGCAATCGCCCAGGGTGACTTCCAAGGCGTGGCGGCGGTGAGCTCACCCGCTGCGACGGAAATGGCCTCGGAGGAAGCCGGGCGGTGGCAGCAGCGCGGGGACAGCGCCGCCTGCTGGTTACAGGCGACAAAGAGCTGGGCCCGCAGGGCGTGGACCCTGCACATTCCAGAGAGCTCACCAGGACTTTAGGAGCCAGGGACATAGCTGGAGCCGCCCCTCTGTCAGAAAGAGAAAGTTCGATGCCTGCTATAGTTAGGGAAGGCAGTCTCCCTGGGGGTTTTAGCGGCTTTAATGATTCCTAAAGCTAAAAAGGGTGGATTTGATTTGTATAACGTTGTCATTTTAGACCACTCCCGTGGAGGATGGCAAGCAGAACCTGATAGGGGTCCACTTTAATTTTATTTTATCCCTGTCTTAATGGGACTTGTCAAATATTAATGGGGCTATAAGGCAGACTTTAAATATGAGCAGGGAATTGCGTTTTAAACGTGGATGCGCTTGTCATTTCTGTCTGGCAATATTATTCTAGGAAGGTTGCAGTGAGGTTTCTGGAGTCCCGCCTCCTCTCCCCACTTCCGTTTTCTCTTCCCTCATTTGACAAGAGCCTCTGCACCCATCTCCTTAGAACACGTCACCATCATCCACTGGAAGAGGATTGTGGTACCACGTTTCTCCCCTATAGCTGAAGCCGGCAGAAAGATGACGATTGCTATCTGCTCTTGAGCCTGCCCGGTTGCCGGGAACCCGGCAGGATGATGCTAACGCAGCTCTTACTGTGTTTCTTTCATTAAGTAGCAGGTGCCGTCTCATGGACAACCAACCCTGTGTTCACATTATTCGGTGACTAGGTCTTCCTTAGTATCCTCCACTCACAGCGACGGCTGATTTTAAGACTCTTTCCTAACTGCGTTTGACTTCTTGTAAGAGAATGAAGATCCACAGATGGGCGCTTTCATAGCACGCTTGCACCTGAAATTAGGTAGTTGGCCAGGGCTGTCAGAGATCCAGGAGGCCACACTTCCAACCTGAACACTGAACCACTGTGATGCACTCTGGGGAGGGACAGGCCTTGTCTTCAGCCGTGTACCCAAGCAGTTCAGACTGTTCCAGTGAAAGCAGCAAACCAGCCTGTGGCCACAAAGGGAGCCCTGGCTAACTCAGTGGGCACAAAACAGAAACAATAAGAGGTTCCACAGACTGGGAGGGAAATAGAGAAGCTGGGTATAACAGTGATTAGAATGTAAACAATGATTAGAATGTATGCATGTGTATATATAGAGCTGATTTTGTTTGTTTGAGACAGGGTCTCATCATGTAACTCTGGATGGCATTTAATCCATAGAGATTTATTCTTCTGCCTCCAGAGTGCTGGGGTTTAAAGGCATGCGTTTCCACGCCCAGCTGTATGAAATGGTAAAAGTCCCCATGGCAGGAAAAGTAGAAGGGATGCTATTTACTGGGTCCCTGTTTGACCTGAAGACCGTGATTCCCATCGCGGCCCATCTGTAAACATTAATTATAGGCTCTTGTTCACAAAGGCAGTGCCAGAAAAACCTGAATTAGGAGCTCAAAGGCAAGAGGAGAAAAGCTGGGTTAGTAGGTCCCATAGGTGTCTGGGCTCCAAGCCCTGGCAATCTGGATCCATCCTGATGAGCACTAGGGGTTCTTTGTTTTGAGGACAAAGGGGGATATTTAGTAACTTTTAGTGAATCGGGCCAGGAAGATGTTTGACATTTGTTTATCTGCCGGGAGGAAGGAGGGGAAAGCCTCCCCGAACTGTACCTAAGTGTCCTTCAGCTAAAAGATACAAGAACAGAGAAGCTGAAAACATTAATACAATGCAGGCACACATCTCCCTGCCGGACCCTGGACTATTGAACCAAAGGCTACTAAACTAAGCATGGACACGCAGAGGCCTCCCTTGGAGGACTCCCCAGAGAGAGTCTGCTCACACAAAGCCAAGCACTTCTGAGGGGGGAGGGGAACGGGCTTTTTCTTTGTTAAGGAAAAGGCTCCTTCTCTTCTTCTCCCCTCCCCCTTTCTCACCTGTCCCTCCTCCACCAGCTGGTCCCCTCTCTTAGGAGGTGTTGGCAGAATAAATCCCTCACCCCTACTATCGGTCTTGGATCTTCTGGAGCCCTGAGCTCCGGGAAAAGCAAGGTGGCCGGTCTATATTTAGAATTCTAACCTGCTGTGAGTTTTGCTTTTCTCCTTTAGTTGTGCAAAACCCAAGGCTTTGCAGCCTGCTTAGGCAGCGACACTCTCACCTTTTAAAAATTTGAATCTGAGCTCCCAGGCAAAATTTCCGAAGTGTGTCCTTTCTCCTCAAAATGAAATAAACCACAAAGATCGCCTTCGGGAAGAGGCAACTCAGTGCAGATCCTAAGCTGTAGCTGTATCGGGAGAGAAAGAGCCCCCGGAGCCCTCCCTTCTGCCACCACACCCTTGGCCGCTTTTCATCTGCAAAATCAGTGTGCTAAGCTAAGAGTGAGAGCCCGAGCTTACCTCTGAGAAAAAAAAAAAAAACAAAACTGTTACTTGGGGAAGAAGTCTGCAGTGCGCAGACTGGGTGGGGCACCAAAACACCAGGTCATTTTCTCTTTCCAAACTGGGGATCTTTCCATTTATTAAAATTGTATTTACTACTATTGTTTGTATATGAGGTGGGTGTTACAGTAAACACACACAAACACACACACAAACAACTGATGAAATATCTGGCCTTGGCGGAGGCCTAACTTTTCAGTTAGGCTGAGTCAGTCGTTTAGCCAAGGGACTGTCCCTAGCATCCTTAAGCCATGATAGAGACACACATCATAATCTAACAGTTCTTTAATGAGATACTGTGCTTTCCCCCCCCCCCGCCCCCCACTGCACCTCTAGTGCTGACGCTTGCAGGGCTGTGGGATCACAGCCAGGTATTATTCTGAATTATCCAGAAAAACATAACTTCTCCCACCTTGCTCTTTCTTCCTTCTATCTCTTTTCTAAGCATGCTTTGCTGGGTTCTTGCCCCCCCACACACACACACACTCTGAGTCGCCCTCCTTTGCCCCCCCCCACACACACTCTGAGTCGCCCTCCTTTGCCCCCCCCACACACACTCTGAGTCGCCCTCCTTTGCCCCCCCACACACACACTCTGAGTCGCCCTCCTTTGCCCCCCACACACACACACTCTGAGTCGCCCTCCTTTGCCCCCCCCCACACACACTCTGAGTCGCCCTCCTTTGCCCACCCCCCCACACACACACACACACTCTGAGTCGCCCTCCTTTTTCTCCAAAGCCTCTAAAGTACCACGTGGCCCCTTGTCCGCCATGTCTGACCTAATACAGATGGCACGGGGGCTTTGTTGTTATTAGTTTCCTTTCAGCCTCTCCCGGAGCTGCTGAAGCTTAGAACTGGCCTGCCTTGATTTTTGTTGTTGTTGTTTAATTTGAAAAAGACTCCATTCTCAAATCTTTAGCTCTTGTAACATTGCAGGGCTGTTGGGGGGCATGCAGATGTGAGAGGCCCATGTGGAGCAGGTCCCCTCTTTCCACCTTTATTTGGGCCCTGGGTGTTAGCATTCTGTCTAAGCTCCGCCCCACAGTTAACTGGCAACAGCCAGGTAGGCCTGGCCCACTATAAAATGGGCTACTTGCCCCCTCCTCTCATTCTCTTGATCTCTTGCTTCTCTCTTTCTCTGTCTCTCCCCTTCCCATTGCTTTCCCCCATCCCTCTCTTCACGTGCTCATGGTCATGAACAGCCTCCTCTACTTCTCTCTCACCCTCTTTTTGTTTTGTTTTTGTTTTGTTTTTTCAAATCAGGGTTTCTCTGAGTAGCCCTGGCTGTCCTGGAACTCACTCT
This sequence comes from Mus caroli, assembly GCF_978045245.1. Lineage (NCBI taxonomy): Eukaryota > Metazoa > Chordata > Mammalia > Rodentia > Muridae > Mus > Mus caroli. The sequence goes on from NW_028227271.1 coordinate 5,116,996, forward strand.
GTAGAGCAGGCTGGCCTGGAACTCAGAGATCTGCCTGCCTCTGCCTCCCAAGTGCTGGGATTAAAGGCGTGCACCATGGTGATTCTACTACCCTCTTAACTCCCCTCCCCATGCCCTGAATAAACTATTCTATTCTATACTGTCCTGTGGCTGGTCCCTCAGGGGGAAGGGATGCCTCTGCCTGGGCCCACTGAGACATCCCGTTCCCCCTTACCTCACCGCACCCCCATGGAACAGATCCCCCCCCCTTCTCTCCTTATCTCTTTATAAACACATCACTGGGTCTCAGACTCCAGTTCTCAGGCTTGCACGGTGGGTACTTTTCCTCGGTGAACCATCTCGCCAGTCCTGGGAAAATTGGTGTCCCCTCTGGGTTTCTTAGTCTCTTTAAGAAAATTCTTTAGGAATGGATGCAAACAGAAGATGAAGGACCATTGTATTAGAAGTTAAAACAAACAAACAAACAAACAAACAAACAAACAAACAAACGGGCCAGGCAGAGAAGCTGGAAATCTCAGTAGCTTCCCAGAGGGGACTGGAGAAGAGAAAAAGAAAAAAACAACCCCATCCCATTCCAGCCAATCTGAGGTTGGAGGTGGTCACACACACACACACACACACACACACACACACACAGCGGGCAGCCACTTGCAGCCAAGATAGAACAAAGGAAAAGTTACATTTTTTTTTTTCTAAAATCCTAAAAGAAAAGCACTTGTGGCTGAGTGCAGCCCTGCAAACCTGCAGGGGTGTGGGAATTCTGGGAAGGGAAGGCACAGTCTCTCATTAAGAGGAGAAGTCTTCTAACTATCTCTTCAGGGGCGAGCCCTTTCTGCTGGTGGTTCAGATCCAGGTCATTGGCCCCCTAGACTGAAAGTGTTAGGCGTCCCATCTCCCTTAGCCCTTTATGCTTGCTGTGTCGCTGCTCAAGGTCTTTCTGGCCCCACATCCTTGGCCCAAACTTCAACACAAATGGACTCCTTAAAGACAAATGGGATAATCAGGGCCCAAACCTGCACCTCAGGAAAACGCTGGTTACCGTTCTCAAGGTTATAGTACACGCTCAGATTTCTTGGCTTTCGAGGCGTCTGTTCTGCTAACCTGTAACGCGGGTGAGGAGAGAACTCTGTCTTAGCCACGCTATCATTAAATCTCTTTTCCCTGATCTCCTTGACCAGCTCTTTGCAATATAAGGGGCGACGGCCTGACTTCATGAACCTAAGCACCTTATAGTAGTGGTGTTGCTAGTGTCCGACCAACTACACACTGCTCAGTTTCAGACCCAGGGACAAGGCACTGAGCTGCATATTTTACACATCAAAGCAGAGCTGGCCTCCAGACTCTGCCAGCATCCCTCAGTCCCTACCTGGCATAGGGGCCCCAACCCTGAACTCTTCAGCCCAGGGCTTGGGCTGCCCTTTCCCCAGAGGCTCTTTCCTATATAATTCAGAGATTTTGGGCTCTCTCTCTCTCTCCCTCTCCCTCTCCCCCTCTCTCCCCCCTTTCCCCCTCTCCCTTTCCCCCTCCTTCTCTCCCCATGTTAACTCCCTTGGCCTCAGTGAGTTCACCCTCATAAACTTGTCTTTAGTATAATCTAATCTGGCTTGAATTGGCTCAGTTCGCAGGTAGCAGAGAATTAACCTCCCACACGCCATCAGAGACACTTGTCTGCTAAGAAATTTCTTCAGTGTTAGGAGGCAAAGGCCAGGAATCAAGAATGCCAGGGCCAAGAAACCCACCCTCTTGCAGGCTGGGGTTGGAGAGAAGGAGAAGGGAAGGAGGAGGAGAAATCTCCGTGCACTGTGGCACCCTGAAAAGGGGCTTTCTTAGCAACGCTCCCTTTTCACGCTACTTACTAGTTGGTTTTCTTAGAAAAGTAATCTGACTTGGGCATGGGTGAGACATACCTGTCCCTATCACTCTGGTGGCCAAAGTAGGAGGGTGTCATGTTCCAGGGCACCCTGGCTACAAGGTAAAACCCTGTCAACAAAACAAGAAGAAAAAAAAGATGTGTGTGCGCCTCCCCGAATTCAATCCCTAATGCCTCAAGTCCATAAATAACACACAAAACCAAAAGGATATTTTAACGTTGTCCCTTTAAAAGAAAAGCATTCCGAACTGCTCTTCTCTGAGCTAAGCCTGGAATTAAGGCAAAGGGGCTTGGCTCAGGCCTCAGGCCTTGTCACATTCCACAAACACTTGGCCCATCTGCTGTCTGACTGATTTTCAGACCAGAATTCACACGTGGCTTCAGCTCTTGACAGCTGAAGTCGTCTTCTTGTTGAATTGGAATCTCAGTTTGGGGCTGGTTGGGATGAGTTCACACACACACACACACACACACACACCCTAAAATCAGGTTCTGTGGGTTAGAGAAAGCTCTCTGAGCCAGGAGGGATAGGCAGACATTTTAGAAACAACACCGGCTTATTTGTTGGAAACTGCCCCCAAATCAGGCTTGTTTCATGTCTAGTACCGCTCATTGCTCGTGTGTGTTTTAGTTCCTACTAAATTTCATCTACCCGCTAAGTATCCGCTTGTATTGTGTTTAGAACAATGGAATATTTGTGTGCTTCAGTGAGAGCTACGCAGCAGGAGCCCGGCTGCCCACAGCTGCCCCAGCCCTCAGACAGCCCTGAGACCAGACTGGTTAGCCCTCCCGGAGACCCTTAGAAGGTTCCCTTTCACATTCGAGGCTCAGCTAGAATAAGCAGATGTCACGGGCTTATCTTTACCTTTGTAAGTAAAAAAAAAAAAGATAAAATTTTTCATCATTTGAAAAAATATTAATATTCACAATTTGTGAATATTCATAATTCTGCCTTGTGTTGGTTGATGGCAGCTACCCCTACAGTGGGCATTAGCAAAGCTTTTAATCTCGGGGTTCGAAATTCCCCAAATATGTTACCTCATATTTTAAAGAACCACGATTTAAAAATCATAAGCACTTTTGGGGACAAAATCTCTGTTTTGCACTTCATATTTTCCACACATACGTCAGGCTTTAGGCATGCAGCAGATATCCAGGGAGTTCATGAGTAGTAGCCAACCAGGTGCGCTGGCTGGCACACGCTGGTAATCCCAGCACTCAGGAGGCAGAAGCAGGAAGTTCAGGAGTTCAAAGACAGCTCCCACCCCCACCCCCATCCTTGAAGGTCTCAAAAGAAATAAAGCAACTAAGAAAGGCACTAAAGAGACAGCGAATGTGAGCTCATGCCATGTTTAGGCCACACCGTTGGCACAGTACAATAACACATACATCATTGACTCCAAAAATACCCTAAGTGCTTTCCAGTCATAGATTATCTCATTTAGAAACTCAGGCCATGGGGCTGGAGATGGCTCAGCGGTTAAGAGCACTGACTGCTCTTCCAGAGGTCCAGAGTTCAATTCCCAGCAACCACATGGTGGCTCACAACCATCTGTAAAGGGATCTGGTGTTTCTGAAGACAGCTACAGTGTACTCATATAAATAAAATAAATTAATTTAAAAAGAAAGAAAGAAAGAAACTAACTCAGGCCGCGTCACAGGACGGTTAAAGGGGGCTGCACTTGGAAAAGACCAGATGTCACTATCATCACCCTTACCTTTTTTTTCTTTTGTTTTTCTTTTTTTTTTTTTTTTTTTTTTTTTTTTTGGTTTTTCGAGACAGGGTTTCTCTGTGTAGCCCTGGCTGTCCTGGCACTCACTTTGTAGACCAGGCTGGCCTCGAACTCAGAAATCCGCCTGCCTCTGCCTCCCGAGTGCTGGGATTAAAGGCGTGCGCCACCACGCCCGGCTTCTTTTGTTTTTCGAGACAGGGTTTTTCTGTATAGCCCTGGCTATCACCCTATTTTATTTTATTTTATTTTTTGGTTTTTCGAGACAGGGTTTCTCTGTATAGCCCTGGCTGTCCTGGCACTCACTTTGTAGACCAGGCTGGCCTCGAACTCAGAAATCCGCCTGCCTCTGCCTCCGGAGTGCTGGGATTAAAGGCGTGCGCCACCACGCCCGGCTCACCCTATTTTATATGTGACAAAGCTCACTCACACAAGAAACACCGCTAATCAACAGTATTCCCGGCTGGCATTCTCCAGTTTTGTTATAGTTGTTTCTGTTTTGTTTTGGACAGAGTCTCCCGGTGTCCGACAGACTGGCTTCTTCAGTCTCCCAAGGGTTTGGATCACAGCTGTGCATCCCCGTGTCCATCCTCTGGGACTTTCCAAGCTACCAACCACACCCACAGCTCCATTCCTTAACCACCCTCCCTCGAGCCACAGTGAAGTGCTTCCTCTGAAAGACCATCCCAGAAGTGAAAGCGCTCAGTACACCAGGTTTGCGATTCGTTCCCTGGGCTACCTCACCTCGTCTTTACAACATCGCCTTTGTGAGTCGGCTACTAATACCTTAGGTGTAAGGAATAAAGGACCGGACAGTGGGAGTTAACCACCCGGAGGCAGGGGGCTAACGATAAACGGTGAGAACACAGCGCGCCTGCGCTGGGTCTCTGCGCTCACCGTGCTGCTATGGGCCGCCTGCTTCTCCTGTTCCTCTGTGTTGTTAGTGACACTCCAGTCAGCCATGATGCGTGTGCCTGTTTCAACCCGCCCCGTGAATACAAACCCAGTTAGATGTTGGCTTGTGCCGTGAAGTCATTTCAAGAGCCCAAGCTCCGGGCTGAGTGAAAACAAGGGAAAGGTTCTGATGCTAGCCGCATCAGCTGGGAGGAAGAGGCAGAAACGTTTAAAAGGAGCTGCACAGGGCACAGAGAGGCAAAGGACTGACAAGTCAAACAGAAAATACAGCATGGCGCGGTTCCTGTTTCTAAAAGTCACACAAAACAATGACACACTTATACACATACATCCGTGAAGACCGAAGGAGAAATGTTGGTAACATTGGCTCTCTGGACCGGGACCTGGCTTAAAGTGACAGAGTAGTGACATTTTATAAGATAGTTTATTAACATAATGGGTATGTAAGAGAAAGGGGACAAAGAACTGGGCGGGGGCAGAGACGTTGTCAGAAAATTAAAAGATCAGAATAAATAAATCTAATAAACATTTAAAAAAAGAAAAAGAAAACAAAAGATTACCCCCTTGCTGTAAAGGGAGTGGCAGGAACACACCAGGCTAAAGCCACTGTCTGTGTCCATAGAGACAGACAGATGTCGGCTTAACCTCTCATTGTGAATTCGGTGGTTTTTAATATTTAATATTTCTTACTTCTACCAAAAAGGTTCTCACACTGTGGCTCTTGGAACGGGACCAGCCTGGGCGGGGGAGGGGAGGTACCGACTGTGTTTCTTTGTGTTGTTGGACTAATTTCCTTATCTACCAAGGGGAGAGGCTAGAAAGAGACAGGCTCCAGAGAGTGGTGTGAGGATTACATGAGAGAATAAATGGACAATAACTCAGGCCACAGGGACATGTGGGCCCCAGCCCTCCCACTTCACCTGATCTTTAACTTTATCTTTAAGATAATTAAATGTCCCTCTCTGAGAACTTTTGTTCATTACTAATGGCCTGCACCAACGCCAAGTTAAACGAATAAAGCCTTGGAATTTGGTATAATAGCTTGACAGACAGGCTCCACGGATTTGAAGCTTTGCATTGTGCAAATGTATCTTTCTAAGCATTAGTCGTATGGTTCATCTATTAATCTTAAGAAATATATTTAACTGGATTTAAAGAATAATACATCTCTCTTCCCTGAGACATACAATTTTTTTTTTTTGAGAAATCAAATTTTTGATGCGAGAGACCAATCACCCAGATCAGAGAGGCCATTTAAAGTACAAATCAGCCGGGCGTGGTGGCGCACGCCAGAGGCAGGCGGATTTCTGAGTTCGAGGCCAGCCTGGTCTACAGAGTGAGTTCCAGGACAGCCAGGGCTACACAGAGAAACCCTGTCTCGAAAAACCAAAAACCAAACCAAAACAAAACAAAAAAGTACAAATCAAAAATGTAAATAGTGCCGGGCGTGGTGGCGCACGCCTTTAATCCCAGCACTTGGGAGGCAGAGGCAGGCGGATTTCTGAGTTCGAGGCCAGCCTGGTCTACAGAGTGAGTTCCAGGACAGCCAGGACTACACCGAAAAACCAAAAAAAAAAAAAAAAAAGTAAATAGTTTTGCATCTTACAGCGTGTTTATTCATGACCCCAATAAAACTTAAGACGCTTGTGAAATTTCAGCAATGAAACCATAAGCCTTGTATAAAGAGGATTTCAAAGATGCTAGTGTCACTGGTAAAACCTAATACAAGAAAAGAAATGAGAACCCACTCATAACATTAACAGCAATAAGAGCATACACACACCCCTATGGTCAACAGCACACACAAAGCCCCATGGTGATCAGCAGACCCACAGTGCCACGCCCAAGGTTACACATGACGTAACCTTCTTCTGTTTCAACCTCACCTGCGGAACAAACCGGAGCTCTCTCTGGCCTGTGCTGGATGTGCGTGAATTTTAAAAAGCGAAGAGACCAGAAGATTTGCGGTGCAGTAGATAAGAATCCAGTGAGAGACGTTTTTACACTCTGAGTGAAGGAAAGGTTTGATCTGAAGGACTGTTCCCAAGCACCCGAACCATATCCCCCTGAGGTCCTCCCATCCTTAACCGAGGCTGTCAGCTCAGAGCCAGGCACCCATTGTTCGCTTTCTTCTACTCTAATTAGATTTGACAGATTGCTCTCTGGCTTGACTGGCTGTTGCCAAGCACACAGAGAAGAGTTGGGGCTGACCTCGTCACTGTGCTGCTGGGAGCAGAGCCCCTCGTCCTAGTCAACAGATGACAGAAAAACATACCAGCGGCTTCCAATTTGTTCCTTGCCTTCCTTCGTCTCTGGCTCTTTCTATAAAAGCTCCTGACGGTCTGAGTTTTCTTATCCTCCATACTGAGAAACTGATCGCCTGAGTAGGCTATGGGAGAATTGCTCGGGGCTACTCTAGATTGTGCATATTAACACTATAATCTTTGTAACATTGTGACTTTTGTCTGTAACACTGTGACCTTTGTTTTTCTGCAAGCTTCAGAAAGAGGGTAAGTAGGTGGGCACAGTCTCTCCCCTTCCCCTTCCCCTTCCCCTCCCCCCCCTTTCCCCTTTCCTTTCCCTCCCTTCCCCCTTCCCTTCTTTCCTTTCTCCCTTTCTGTGTTTCTTCAGGGCCTCCTATATCTCAGACTCAATGCTGAGGGTCTAATCTAGGAACTGCACACACCAGTCAAGCATTCTTCCCACTATGATGCCCAGGATACTCAGTCTAGCCATATAGCCCTGGCTGTCTTGGAACTTGTTTTTTTTTTTTTTTTTTTTTTTTTTTTTTTTTTTTTTGGTTTTTCGAGACAGGGTTTCTCTGTATAGCCCTGGCTGTCCTGGAACTCACTTTGTAGACCAGGCTGGCCTCGAACTCAGAAATCCGCCTGCCTCTGCCTCCCGAGTGCTGGGATTAAAGGCGTGCACCACCACGCCCGGCGGAACTTGTTATATAGACCAGGCTAGACCTAAATTTGTGGTAATCATCCTGCCTCTGCCTCCAGCAGTCTATTTATTTATTTATTTATTTATTTATTTATTTATTTATTTATTTATTTATTTATTTTGGGGTTTTCAAGGCACGGTTTCTCTGTATAGCCCTGGCTGTCCTTAAACTCACTTTATAGACAGGCTGCCCTCGAACTCAGAAATTCGCCTGCCTCTGCCTCCCAAGTGCTGGGATTAAAGGCGTGCACCACCACGCCCGGCTTTTTTTTTATATTTTAAAATTACATTCATTATGTATTCGTGGAGGAGGGGCACAGGTATGAGAATCAGTGTCCAGACTGACCTCAGGGTATCAGGCTTGTGGCAAGTCCCCTTCCCTGCCGAGCTGGTTCACTAAGATCCACCTGTTTCTGTCCCCTAGAACTGGGAATGTGTAACACCACGCTCCATGACCTCACCCCCCCACACACACACACACACACTAATGTTACAACGTATTAGTTTAGATGACCTTATTCAGACATATGATCTCACTGTCCCTCCCTCCCCCGTCCTTGATTAAAAAAAAAAAAAAAAAAAAAAAACACAGGGAATTCATTCTTTCCCCCAGAAGGAATCTCAGTGGAGGACGGCATTGTAAGAGCTAGTCTCTTGTAGAGGGTATTCCTACAGCAGATGCTGACTCATCAAACAGTGGTGGACTCTTGGGGACAACAGGTTTGGGAGTGACCCTGGCTGTGACCTTGGCCTGAAGACTATTAGAAAGTTCTTGAGGCTGGTGGCTTACCAGGCTCCGATGTAAACCAATTCACCGTGTCCACTCGCCTACTTGAAAGTCTTCTAAAGGACATGGTCACTGAGCTCTGACCTCCAACCCCCCACTAAAACTGACTCCAGTGAAGATCTAAATCACTGAGTGGAGCTTCCGAGGAGCCAGGAGCCAGGGGAGGAGTTGCCTCTGTGCGGAGGAGCCCCCTACTAGGGGAGCCATGATGGAAGGGAGGAGTGGTGAATTTTCCTTGCGTGAGTCTTACTCAAGTGGTTACAGAAAGATCACAGAGGAGGTGATACTGTAGCTAAGCTGTGGGAGATAGATGTTTTCCCAGGGGGTGAAAGGATGCATGTTGGTGGCTTGTAGCTGCGGATCTGCCAGTAGCTTGGGATGGGAATCGATGCTGCAATCCCAGCACATAGTCCTAAAAGCTATCCTTTAAGATGATCCTTAGCTGTCTAGAAAGACTGAGGCCAGCCTGGGCTACGGGAGACTCTGTCTCCAAAGAACAACAGACAAACAAACAAAAACATCCAAAAGTATGTGTTGGGGAGGGGGGGAATTGCTAGGCACAGTGGCACCATACAGAATCCCAGCACTTGGGAGGCAGAGGCAGGAGGATCTCTCTGAATTCTAGACCAGCCTGGTCTACAGAGTGAGTTCTAGGTCAGCCAGAGCTACATAGTGGGACCCTGTATCAAAAAAGATAAAAGAAAATGATGTGTTTATAAAAAGATAAAGAGGTATAACAATATGTTCTATGGGGGTGTGGTGAGGTATGGGGAGAGGGGTGTCTCAGCAGGCCCATGCCAAGGCATCCCTTCCCCCGAGGGACCAGCCACACGATGGTTTAGTATAGAATAGGGTTTATTCAGGGCATGGGAGGGGAGTTAAGAGGGTAGTAGAGGCAGAGAGAGGGAGAGAGAGTAGAGAAATAGAGGTCAGCCATGACCGTGTGTGTGTGTGTGTGTGTGTGTGTGTGTGTGTGTGTGTGTGGTGGTGGTGGGGGAGGGGATGGGTAGAGGGAAGAGCAAGAGGGAGCAAGAGAGCAAGAGGCAAGAGAGAGAGGAGGGTGCAAGCAGCCCCTTTTATAGTGGCCCAGGTCTAGCTAGCTGTTGCCAGGTAACTGTGTGGTGGAGATTGGACAGAATGGTAACAGAAAGAAAGAAAGAAAGAAAGAAAGAAAGAAAGAGAGAGAGAGAGAGAGAGAGAGAGAGAGAGAGAGAGAGAGAGAGAAAGAGAGAGAAAGAGAGAAAGAGAGAAAGAGAGAAAGAAAGAAAGAAAGAAAGAAAGAAAGAAAGAAAGAGAAAAAGCCAACATTACCTACATAATAAAGCCAGTCTGAGCTGTAGGCTACAGAAAGAGAGACAGAGACAGAGACAGAGAGCCAGAGAATATGAGCCTGTAGGGGGAGAGTTTTAATGCATAGTTTAAAGAAGCCTCAAACAGAAGGGAGCTCCCTGGAAATACAAAAAAGACAAAGGAGTCTGCTTTGCAGGCTGTTTGATTGATATGGTTGATATGGGTTTTTTATGGGGGGGGGGGGTTGTGGGTTTTTTTGTTTTTTTGGTTTTTTTTTTGGTTTTTTGAGACAGGGTTTCTCTGTATAGCCCTGGCTGCCCTGGAACTCACTTTGTAGCCCAGGCTGGCCTCGAACTCAGAAATCTGCCTGCCTCTGCCTCCCAAGTGCTGGGATTAAAGGCATGCACCACCACTCCTCGGCCCTTCTATCGTCTTCTTCTCCTTCTTCTCCTTCTTCTCCTCCTCCTCTTTCTTCTTCTTCTTCTTCTTCTTCATTCGTTTGTTTGTTTGTTTGTTTGTTTTATTTTTCAAGACAGGGTTTCTCTGTGTAGCCCTGGCTGTCCTGGAACTCACTCTGCAGACCAGGCTGGCCTCAAATTCAGAAATCTGCCTGCCTCTGCCTCCCAAGTGCTGGGATTAAAGGCTTTCGCCACCACTGCCCAGCCAAACTCTTTTTCATTTACTTCATTCTTCAACGTGTCTCTGAAATCAGTACTCTCTGGCTGGGCCTTCTCCCTGAACCCAGTTGTCAGTATTTAGGTATCTTTTCTCCTCTTCCTGGGCCTCATGAGCAGATTGCTCTTCCTGAGCTCAGCCCAGCATGCAGGATCAGTGCCTTCGCCGGGGTGACAGGATGATGACTTTTGCAAAGAAGGCCAATTGTGTCAGAGCCCAGCTCAGGTGTCACCTCTTCTTCAGGGGCCTTTCCTTTACCTCACCATGTGGCTCAGGCTGGCCTTCAATTTGCAGCAATCCCCTTGGGTCAGCCTCTTGAGTGCTAGGATTACAGATCTGAGCCACCAGAACTAGCAACCAAACACATCCTCTTTAAACATCCTTTTGTTAGGCGGCTGGATTGATCCAGGGCCTTTAATGACTGTTTTCTTGTTAAGCTGTAAGCTTAAACTCTGCCTGACTTTAAAGGCCTTCAAAGCTGGTCTGGCCAGGGCCATCAGTGCCACTGGGCTGTGACAGGAGGGCTGCTTCAGCCTCTAGGACAAGGTCCTGCTCAATCCTCTCCACACGAGCATCTCAGAGATCATCCAACGCTCAGCTCCGAGATCTTTCCTCCATAAGATCTTGCTTGCCCAGTCCCTGCCTCCACAACCTCCAGACTCCTGAAGCCCTTAGCACTTAATTATATATGCTTACATCATGTAATTGACTGGGCTGCTGAAAATGCACATTAGTCATGTTCCCTTCAGCTGGATTTATTGAGTGTATGGATCATAATTTATACTTCTTTAAGCCATAAGGTCTAGAATTTGACTATAGCCCTCTGTCCTGGCTGTTTCACAGAGCTATCTTATGCCATCAAGCAAATGGCCCACCTTCTCTTGTCCAAGTCCTAATACCCAAAATTAATACAGAAATAAAATTTTCAGGCCAGCCTGAGTATTGTGGTAAGACTCTTTTATCTTTTTTTTTTTTTTCTCGTTTTTTTGAGACAGGGTTTCTCTGTATAGCACTGGCTGTCCTGGACCTCACTCTGTAGACCAGGCTGGCCTAGAACTCAGAAATTTGCCTGCCTCTACCTCCCAAGTGCTGGTAATAAAGGCATCACAACCACCCAGATCACAAATAAACATTTTAATAAAAATTTCTCATTTGTGTGGTTTTCTCCTTTTGAGTGCATATTCTCAAAGGAAGTCATTCCTGCGGCGACTGCTTGGCGGCAGAGGGGACAGTGTGTCTAGGAGAGTGGAAGACGGTAGATAAGAAAGGTGAGGAGGAGGTAATTAAAGGCACAAGGCCAAGCTCCAGACACATCCTGTTATTACATTTTATATCATACCAATTACCACAGCCCTCTCCTTACTACTTTAAACGCCATCAACCGGCTTGCTTTGAAGAGGTGACGCTTTGTGTCTCGTGGGGTCCCTGGATTGCATCCTAGTAAAAAGGCCTTGGGACTCTGTTGCTATGGAGAAGACAAATTACTGCTGTGCAGCAGGTTCACGCGGCAGCGGATGCCACCAAGAAGGCCATCAAGCCTGTGCAGAACGCAGCCTGTCGTGAAAGATTGCTGAAAGTGAATTGTTTAAAGAATATCTGTAAGATGCTACCTGCCCCTGAGACACCCCCCACCATGCCTATGTCCACTGTCTAGTACACTAAAATACCATATTTGCGAAGGAAAGATTAGAAATTAAGAGAGGTGATTGGAAAACAGAATTGATGTGTGGTTTAGGGTGGGGGAGACATCAGTTATGTGGTTGCTGGGAATTGAACTCTGAAAAGCAGTCAGCGCTCTTAACTACTGAGCCATCTCTCCAGCCCCACCCAAGCCTCTTAAAACGCTGTACTGGGTGCATTGCCAGCTGAGGAGCCAACAGGCCCAGCTCTGTCGATACCAGGTTCTGCCTCTGTGGATTTTGCTTTTCTGGTTTAAGATTTCTTGTTAGTGCTGGGCAGTGGTGGTGCACGCCTTTAATCCCAGCACTTGGGAGGCAGAGGCAGGTGGATTTCTGAGTTCGAGGCCAGCCTGGTATACAAAATGAGTTCCAGGACAGCCAGGGCTAAAAAAAAAAAAAGAATTAGAGTATTTTTTGGGAGGAGGGTATGGGGGACTTTTGGGATAGCATTGGAAATGTAATTGAGGAAAAGATGTAATAAAAAATATTAAAAAAAAAAAAAGAAGAAGAAGAAAAAAAGATTTCTCGTTAGTAAGTTGACCGCAGACAGGAAACATTTCAAATCCTCTTCCCTGTCCTGCCTGCCCACCCACCCTAGCCTCTGACTTTCAGTTCTGAGGTACAAAAGCATCATTAACCCTACCTTTGCCAGCTGAAATGGTGCACTCTCTATACCTTCCCCTCCTCCCCCAGGAAGTGTCTGGGAAGCATTTGGGAGACACTTAGATTCAAACTGGCCACATCAAAGGCACAGACAGGGTTGTGACACTGAATATCGCCCTGTGGAGCTGTCTCAAGGAGTGTCCCACCAGAGCCGAAGAGAGCCACTCCGCAGAGAGCTGATGGATTTGCCAGCTCTCTAGTTTGCTTCTTAGATTCTCAGACTTCAGATTGCTCAAGAGTCGCCATGATTGTTTCAAAGCTTACTGAGCCTTTCGAAGCAGTTCTCTGGTAGAACTTCGGGGCCAGCAGACAGCACTAAGAAAAGAGCTCCGTCAGCTCTCTGCCTGTCCGTTGCTTGGCAGCACCCTCCCCTGGGATGTCTCCTGGCATCCATCCAGCCTCTCTTGCAACATTAAGCTGCTCTTTGTGCTTCCAGTAAAGACTTCTCCTTTGCACCTGTTTTCTAGGAGAGCTTCTTTCATGCCCCTCACCCCAGGTTGAAAAAGAACCGCCCGTGCCTGCCGCTTTAGAAAACACCTTTCAAATGCCCACCAAGAAATGGTTCCTTTTCGTCTTTTCCAATCGAAGTCATTTGGAGTAAAGTTTAAGTCACAGCCCCTTCAGGTTTTGAGGCCACCAGCCTTCCGTACATTATGCTGATTGCCTTGTTAAAGCTCTCTAGCCCTCAGTTCTCGCCCGTGGAGAAGGAGTTCAGGAGAGGAAAGAAGGACTGGTTCCCTGAGCAGAAGGGAAGGGCCTTCACTGGTACAATGTCACATGAAGGTAAAAGGACTAGACTGTCAGGGACTGCCAACTCAGCAAAACAGAGTTCCTATTTGACCAAACAAGAAAGCAGCCAACTAGAATTGCAGTCCAAACAGAGTCGGCATTGCTGACAGGAAACCCCCTGGATCACCAGGCCTTTAGTTACCGTCTGAGAGGAACGTAGCCCTGCTTCCCAGCAATCTGCAGAATGAGGTCAAGCAGGTTTTCTACAGCAGCCAACGTTCCCGGCAAAGGTGTCTGCTGAATTCTGCCAGCAGTGAGCCATTTCAGCTGGTTGGTCTCCCAGTTCACACAGGCAGCATGTGTCCTGGGGCCAAAACAAAAAAACAAAACAAAACAAAAAAACAAACAAACAAAAAAAAAAAGCAGGGGTTTCCCCTCTTGCATTCCACAGGTTGGGAAAGGCCTGAAGGGGCCAGAGTGAGCATCAGCAGAGAGAGTTGGCTTGGTTCCTATAAAGAGAGATTGCTAGCATGGCACGCTGACAGCTGCCTTTAATGTCAGCAAATGGGAGGTGGAAATTGGAAGATCAGAATCCGAAAGCCAGCCCCTGCTTCTTACGGAGTTTGAAGCCAACCTGAGCTACATGACATAAGATCCTGACCAAAACCAAAAAACAAGGCAAGGGTGGGTAAAGGCTTTGGGCATGAAGCCTGACGATCTGGGTTCCACACCCAGAGCCCACATGGTGGAGTGAGAGAACAAGATACCCAACAAAGACCAGTCTCGAACTGCAGGTCTCGAACTGCAGGTCTTCCGTCTCAGCCTGAGTAACGTGGATTATAGACACACGCCACCTTGGTCCTGACTGCTACTGTACTTTCACACACATGTACATGCACACACTTTGTGTATGTGTGTGTGTGTCATGGTACTATGTGGTTCCATACATCCCAGACAGACCTCAGGTTTACTGTGTAGCAGGGTGCCCATCGTTTTTGACTTTCCTGTCCTACCTCCCAGAGGGTCTGAGTGTTGGATTATAACGGATATGTGAAGCACCTGAGTTATTTTTGGTTTTGTTTGTTTGTTTTTATGTCTTGGTGGTAAGGGATCTTTTGGGTTCTTTGTTTTTGGATTTTGTTTATTTTTTGTTTTTTGTTTTGTTTTGTTTTGTTTTGTTTGAGACACGTTCTCTAAGCCCAGTGTAGTGTTGCACACTTTTAATCTCAGCACTTGGGAAGCAGAGGTAGGCAGATTTCTGTGACTTTGAGGCCAACCTAGGCTACACAGGGAGTTCCAGCAGGCCAGGGCTACATAGTGAGACCCAGTCTTGAAAAATAAATAAATAAATAAATAAATAAATAAATAAATAAAATTTTAAAGAGAGAGAGAGAGAGAGAGAGAGAGAGAGAGAGCCTTGACTGTCCTGGAACTTACTATGTAGACCAGGCTGGTCTTGAACGCATCGAGATCCACCTGCCTCTGCCTCTGGAGTGCTGGGATTAAAGGCGAGCGCGGGTCACCACTCCCAGCACCTGCTTTTTAAGGTGCCTTGTGCATACCGGGCAAGCATTCTACCAAACAAGCTATGTCCTTAGCCCTAAATGTGAATCTCTTTATGAGTTTATTTCCTTATTTACTATATTTAGAGTTTTTGCTAGTGTTGCCCCTGGTGCCTTTTTGTTTGGTTTGGTTTGGTTTTATTCTGGAGACAGGATTTCTCACTGAACCTGGTTTTGGTGGCTAATGAGCTTTAGGAACCCAAGTCTTAGCTCTCTAGTGCCGGCCTCGGACTCGTAGACTGGATCTGCCACGCCCAGCTGCTCTGCATGCATTGTGTATCCAAACCCAGGTCCTAGGGCTTTCGTGGCCTCCCCTTTCCCAACTGGGCGTCTCTCCAGCTCATACTCAGGTTTTCAGGTAGGGTCTCAAGTAGCTCAGGCTGGCCTTGAACTCAGGATGTGGCTTAGGATGTGTCTTGGATTTCTGGCCAGTCTCCCTCCATTGCCCGAGGGCTGGGATTACAGGCTGTGGTCCAGTGCCAGATTCTACAGTGAATTTAGGATGAACGAACTATTAAGTCATTGAGATAACTCAGGAAAAGTCACTTCTCACCAAGCCTGACAGACTTGAATTCAATCCTTAGGAGAAAACTGACTCCCTAAAGGTGTCCCTCTGTACCTGTGCCACAGGGGACCCCTCCCCAATAAAGAAATACATGTAAATTTTAAAGGTGGTGTCTTAGTTAGGGTTTTACTACTGTGAACAGAAACCATGATCAAGGCAAGTCTTATAAAAACAACATTTAATTGAGGCTGGCTTACAAGTTGGTCTCAAGTTGAGGGTTTTTTCCTTGTTATTGCTGTTTTTTAGAGGTTAAGTCTATTATCTTCAAGGTGGGAACATGGCAGTATCCATTCAGGCATGGCGCAGGCAGAGCTGAGAGTTCTACATCTTCATCCAAAGGCTGCTTCCAGGCAACTGGGGTGAGAGTCTTAAGCCCACAACTACAGTGACACACCTATTCCAACCAGGCCACACCTCCAGATGGTGCCAATCCCTGGTCCAAGAATATACAAACCATCACAGGTGGTATCTAAAGGGGGGTGGGAGTGCTGGGCAGACAGCCCTCACAGTGGTCCTGGATGTTATACTCGGCACTGGTGTGGAGCCTACGGTCGTCTCTAGCTCCTGCTCCAGGGCATCTGATGCTTTCTTCTGTCGTCCTACGGCACAGGCACACACAGGGTGAACAGGCAGACATGCAGGCAAACACTCCCAACATTTTTTTTAGAAAAGCCTTTAAGCCGTGGTGGTGCAAGCCTTTAACCCCAGCACTCTGGAGGCAGAGGCAGATGGATCTTCAAGTTCAGATCCTTGAGTTACAGACAGTTGTGAGCTGCCATGTAGGTGCTGGGAATTGAACCCAGGTCCTCTGAAAGAACAGTCAGTCCTCTCAATTGTTGAGGCATCTCTACAGCCTCAGATGTCACAATTTTAAAATTCCATTTTCTTTCCTTCTTTCTCCCCACCCCTCCTTTTTTTGGACAGGTTTTCTCCTGGCTGTCCTGGAACTCACTCTGTAGATGAGGCTGGCCTGCCTCTGCTTCCAGAGTGCTGGGATTACAGGCATAAGTCCCCCCTAACAGTTTACTGTGCTCAACAGGCAAGCAATCTACTACTCCCTGAGCCCCCAACACACACTGGTTCCCTTTTCTTTTCTCCACTATATTTATTTATACTATTAGTGATGTTGTCATCTGCGTGTGTAATGTGTGCACGGTAACACATACTTGTGGAAGTCAGAGAACACCTTCTTCCTGCAGTTATTTCTAGGGATGGAGCTGAGACCATCCAGTTTGCAGCAAGAACCTTTACCAGCCCAGCCACCTCCCCAACTCTGTGTTCAGACTCCTTTACATGATTTGTAGTTAAAGCTGGCAGCACCAGAACATGTATGTTATCTCAACTCATCTAATCCCCAGCATCTTCCTAGTGCTCGGCCATGAAAACTGGCATTCGTGAGGTCATTTCTGTGGAGCCGCCATTTTAGACTGACTTTCGCTGAACACAGAACAGACTGTTCACCATAAAATCACTGGAGGATAACGGAACCTGGATGTTTTGCGATGATTTTTATCTGTGGTGCCTCCAGCACTGGCTTGGGGTTTAGGCAAACAGAAGCTCCAAACTGCCTTGCATCATAATCCGGTTGCTGGTAACAGCAGCTACCATCAGTAGTAGCTACCATGGAGCCCCAAAGACTCAGCCTTTCACAGGACTCTGTGAAGCCTGGAGCTGGGTTTCTTGTTTCAGACACAACAGAGACAGAGCACAAAGGGGAAATCATCTTCCAAACACAGCAGGACTGACATATGTCTAACTCAGGGAGGTGGTGGCAGCGTGCACAGGCATGCACAGGTTCCTGCTACACAGGGTTCTAGCACAGAGAGGGGGAAGTACACACAGGATCTCATCCGTGACCAAGAAGCTATTTACAATTAATACCTGCTGGCAAAGGGAAAAATCAGCTTTCTCCAATAAAGTATCACTGGGTATATCAACCACACTCCAGGGCAGGCTTCATGCCCAGAAATGGCTCCATATTTGTTTGTATATGTTGGGGGTAGGGAGAACATTTTTATACTATTGAGTTTTGTTTTGTTTTTATTATTGTTGTTGTTTATTTTTTTCCAGGCAGGGTTTCTCGTTTGCTATGTAGACCTACCTGGCCTTGAACTCACAAACATCCCCCTGCCTCTGCCTCCGGAATGCTGGGATTAAAGAATTTAGCTTTATTTCACCGTTTTAATATTTAATTTTATTTATATTTATGTATATGCATGTGTGAGTGTATACCACATATTTTGCATGTCCGTGGAGGCTGGTAGAAGACATGAGATCATGGAGTTGTAAGTCATCGGGTGTGGATGCTAGAAACTGGACTCAGGTCCTCCAAAAAGCAGCTAATGCTCTAACCACTGAACATCGCTGCAGTTCCCAGAGTAGATTATGCATGCATGCATGCATGTATGTATGTATGTATGTATGTATGTATGTGTGTGTGTATGTATGTATGTGTGTACGTATGTATGTGTGTGTGTGTATATATATGTGTGTGTATGTATGTGTGTATGTGTGTGTATGTATGTATGTATGTATGTGTGTGTATATGTATGTATGTATGTATGTGTATCAGGAAAGCTGCACCCTAGTCTGTCTGACCCTTTTGCTTCTAATTTTGGTCAAGAACACATATTCTAATTTCTTGTCAATTCTGACATATTTTACTATTGTGATCTGTCTCAGGCTGTTATATTAATTTTTATATTTTTTTACATATGCACACATGCCACAGCTCATAGAGAGGTTAGATTACTCCTTTATATGGGGTTCGGGGATGGAACGTGGGTTCCATCTCTCTCTCTCTCTCTCTCTCTCTCTCTCTGACTCTCTGAGCCAGGCATGCTTCAAGCTCGGTCTGTATCAGAGGGATGACCTTGTATTTCTGCTCCTCCCTCTGCCCACTGTGCCTGCCACCAGGTCTGTTTTACCTGGTCCTGCGAATGGAGCCATTCACGCAGTTTATGAGCTGGGCTGCACCCACAGCCTCCAGACTTGGGATTTTTAAGTAATCTTGAACGTTTTTGTAATTGTCAGTCTTCTGTGAGCATTGCTATCGATTTCCACTCTCCCGTACACGTTTAGGAAGGGTAACTGGAAGATTCCGTCTGGGGGTTCATTCCCTAGTTTGTCTTTCAGATAAGGGCAGATAGATGCTCGCAGAAGATCAAATTCAGCAGGGCAGTTGAAGGTCTTTCCATGACTAATGTGAGCAAATTGCGTAAGGGCCTCTCCTTGCTGAGCCCACACACCCTTCCCCCCAATCCTTACTAGCTGCGGTATTTCATTCCCTGAACACCCAGCTCCCGTCTCTTGCTACACTATGCTTTATATGACACATTTTCTCTTATGCCTGAAGCTCTAAAGTCAGATGACATGAAGGGTGGTGACTGGATTAAGAATTACCCCCCCAACCTTGCTAGTCCGTCTCCTAGCAACTGTACGGTTTGTTGCTTAGCAACAAGAGAGGTGAGAGTGCTGCCCCTCTTAGGAATCTAAAAATACAGGAAACGTTTGTTTTTGTTTTTGTTTTTTAAGACAGTGGGGTCCTTTATTAAATATACTAAATACAGAGACAATCTTACAAGCGGAGGTGGGGCTTAGCTTAGGTGAACCTCTACATCTCTTTCAGTGTACATCCTGGAATCATTTGCTGTTTATAGAAGCCAGAAAGAAAAAAACCCTGCAGCCTTCTCTGATCGTTTAGCTTCTGTGCATCCATAATCAGTGCTTAAGCTCATGGGAAGGGAGAGCTACCGAGATGGATCCACAGGTAAAGGTGCTTGCCACCGGGCCTGATTATCCCTGGACCCAAGTGGTAAAAGGGGAAAGGCAGCTCCCACAAGCTGTTCTCTGAGCTTCACAAGGATGTTGTGGCACACACATGATACTCCACATATTAAATAAATGTGTTTCATTTTTAATTCAAGTTTAGGGGCAGGAGGGATGGCTCAGTGGTTAAGGTTACTGGCTGCTCTTCCAGAGGACCTGGGTTCAATTCTTACTCAATTTTTTAAATCTAAAAGAAGATGAAGAGTTTTTTTTTTTTTTTCCTAAATATCCTCGTAAGCCTGAAGCAATGGCTTGTGTCTATAATTCAAGCATTTGGGATGTAGAGACAGGAGGAAAACTAGTTCAAGACTAGCCTGGACTACATGAAACCCTGTCTCAAAGAAAGACACAGGACCTGGGATGCAGCTTAGCAGGTAAAGAAACTATCTAACCCCTAAAACTCAGTTTGAGCCCTGAGGCCCAGAGGGGCAGAGAGGAAACTGGCTCCCTGAAGCTGTCCTCTGACTTCTGCTGTGTTCCATCACACACACACACACACACACACACAAGTAAAGGAATATAAAACAAACAAGACCTCAAGCCAGGCACTATTGGGAGTTGTATCTTTTGGGATTATTATGATAAAGGGGGCAATTTTCAGTTTCTGTAAGAATTATCAGAGTTTAGAAATAACATACCCATACCACTTACACCAAACTACAGTTTCCAAGAGGGTAAACTGCTATTTCTTAAAGAATCCTATTGGCTGACTAGGAGACTAGCTATTGAATTAGCTCTGGTGAAGAAGACAGAAACCTTTAAGCAGCACAGCTGATTCAGCACACTGCGAGCCAGCGCTCAGGAGTCTGGAAGCTTGGCTTGTGTTTGAATTTACATATTTGTGGTGGTTGGAATGATCAATATCTCCCACCAGCTCAGGTATTTGAACACTGATCCCCAGTGAGTGAAGCCTTTTGGCCTCGGTACTGTTTGGGGAGGTTAGAAAAACTCTGAGGGTATGACCTTGTTGGAGGAAGTCCCCGGGCGGGCTTCAAGCCTTGACCCACTTTCTTTGCTCTGCTTCCGGTTTGAGGTGGATGAGAAGCCGCCTCAGCCTCAGTTCCTGCCATACGCCTGCTGCTTGCCTCCGGGCTATTAGGGATTCTCCCTCTAAGGTTAAATCCTTTCTTCCATGTTACTTTTGGTCCGGGTGCTTTTTCACAGTAACAGAAAAGTAACTGTGCTAGAAAACTGATACAATGTTTAAAGTCAAAGACGCAGCTGCAACCATTCGATGAGTGACATGCTGCCTTCTGTTAGGCCCTTCAATTAACAAAAGAGGTGGAGCTCCCGAAGTTCCTTTGCTCACTCCCGCAAGTATTATTAGGACGGTCTTCAAATGTAATTGACAGAAGTTAGTGATTGGCTGAGATTCATTTAAATAAATATAATATTTAAATAAATATAATAATATAATATAAATATTTATCACAGTGCACGGAAGGGATTGTGCTTGTCATACAAGCCATGAGGACTCGAGTTGGATCCCCCTAAAAAACCAGGCCAAGTAATCTCAGCACTGGGGAAGTAGAGACAAGAGGTTCTGTGGGAATCACTGACTACGCAGCTTAGCCACAAAGGACAAGAAATGTGAGAAGCCGGTACTGGAGCATGGGGGAGGGGACTCCGGAGCTTCTTTTGATTACTGTTAAATCCCTGTGGCCACAGCACCATGGCAACCTTCCCAGTCTGCCACCTCATTTCCATCTGCTTCACAGAACAAAGGGAGCTGGACAAAGGTGGCTCAACGTACCTTCTGCAATGAAAAGCGACTAAATTAAAAATTGTGTTTTACAAAAACTGGGATTCCAGCTGGCAGGGGATGGTAGAGGGATGGTAGGGGATGGTAGAGACCTTGCTTATCACGGGCTTTGATTCCCCCAGGCACCACAAACGTAAACTCACTTGTGATAGCACAAGTCTGTCAAGCACAGTGCAGGCTGGAAATCAGAAGTTGTTCAAGGTCATCCTAATCACTATAGAGAGTTTGAAGCTAGCTTGGGGTACATGAAACTGTTTCAAGAGAAGAAGGAGGATGGAGAGAAGGGAGAGGAGGAGGAGGAAGAGAGGTTTAGTTTATAAAAACCAGTGAACAGCTTAGAAGCTAGCTATTGGTTCAGTAAGTGACTGCATATCAGTGAGAGACTTCAAGACAGTTTTTATTTTTTCCTGAGACAGGGTTTCTTTGTACAGCAATGGCTGTCCCGGAACTCACTCTAGAGACCAGGCTGGCCTCAAACGCAGAGGTCCACCTGCCTCTGCTCTGCCAGGCTCTGCCTCCCAAGTGCTGGGTTAAAGGTGTACCTGTACCTGTAACGTTTTTTTAAAAGATTTATTTATTTATTATATGTAAGTACACTGTAGCTGTCTTCAGACACTCCAGAAGAGGGCGTCAGATCTCATTACAGATGGTTGTGAGCCACCATGTGGTTGCTGGGATTTGAACTCTGGACCTTCGTAAGAGCAGTTGGGTGCTCTTACCCAATTCTATCCCCCCATTTGGTTCTTAGGAGAAGGTCCCCTAGAGACCACTGAGCCATTTCACCAGCCCCATGTAACTTTTATTTGCCTGATGTAAGTATGATCTCCAAGGCTTATTGCCTTAGTCTGCTAACCTAGGCCTAGTCCTGGAAGTTTCTAACCTCTGCACTATTTTATCTAGTGTTGGGAGCCATTAAGACAACACAATTGTCCTGATCTCTGAATTGGGCCTCTCCCCCTTGCCCCGAGAAGAAAAGGGGGTCAAAAGCGGGCCACCGACGCACCGCTCCGAGAACAACCACAGATTGTTCCAGCCCTAAATCAGCGCAGGATGTCCTAATCTCAAGATGTACCCTGATACTACCAAGTTCCTGCTTCCCAGTGTAGTCACCAAAAGAAAATTTTCTGCTACCCCATCCCTCCTGCTGAGGTGCATTTCCACTGCCCCATTCCTCCTGCTGAGAAGTACTTCCCCTTTTGCTTGTGCATTTAAACCTTGGGCCTGGCTAATACAGTGGGACCTTGATGCCACTCAGAATGTTTCTGTGTCGTTCTTACACTTGGTCCTCGTCTCTTTCTATCCCCCCATTTGGTTCTTAGGAGAAGGTCCCCTAGAGACTCTCGAATAACTGGACCTGCTGGATGGGTCAATCTAGGCCTAGAATGTTTTCAGCCTCTGAGACTTAAAGCTGATAAAGCTCACCCCTTCCTAGTTCTTTCTGAACTCTGGCTGGCTGGGTCAACTCAGCTCTTCTGGCTCAAACTCCTTTTCAAACTGGCTGATTTAATCTAGCTTCTTTCTTTGCCTCTCCTGAATTGCTATGCTTAGCCTCATGCTAACTTTGGCAAACTGTTCTAATCTTCTGGCTCCTTCTCATTCTCTGGCACCCTCTGTCTTCACCTGTGTCTACTTTGTTCTCTCTCTGCAATCTGTCTCTGTACAACTGTCCTGGTGAAACTGTTTCCTATTTTCTCTCTGCACTGTTTCCTTAAGCAGCTTCCCTTTCCTCTCCTCCTGAGAGTTGGGCACATCCTATTCTGTCAAATCTTTCTCTGATTCATCACTTTGTCTGCCATTCAATTAGATATCACTTTCAAACATGGGTGTATCCTTCTACAAATTAACTTTCTCTCCATTGTTTGGGATTAAAGGTAAGTTATCCAGTCTTGCCTGCATTTCAGCCAGAGGGATTAAAGGTGTGTGCTAGGGCTGAGCCGCACCACAACTAGAAACAGGATTTTCAGTAAATAACACAATCTCGGGGTTCACAGTGTGATCAGATATCTTGCGACCTGTAAGTCACCACTGCCTCTGACTCCAAGGTTCTCTCCCAGTGCTGGATGTGGTAGTAAGATAGAGGTGACAGTTTCATTTTGTGCTGGGGATGGAGCTCAGGGTGCTGTGCAGGGTAAGCAAGCACTGAGTTATATCCTCAATTGTTGTGGTATTCTATAAGTCTGCTGCTGCTGCTGCCTCCGCCTCTGCTTCTTCTGCTTCTCTTTCTTCTTCTTCCTCCTCCTCTTCTTCTTCTTCTTCACTGATTATTTGGTTATCTCAAATCATGCACCCCAATCCATCGTGCTCACCTCCCAGTTTTCCCATGCTTGCTCCCCACCCTCTGGAACCACCACCACCACCACCCCCCAAAAAAGAAAAGAAAAACTCCATATACTCACTGGAGTCTAATTCCTAGTGGCCAGCCCCAAGTTTTACTTCTGAAATGGAAATTCACTCCTGTTATTAGGGAGATACCCTCATGGACTTCCAGCACTATGGATGTAGGGGTTGGCTTAGGAGCTGAAGACCATCCTTAGCTAAATATCAGGTTCAAAGTCACCTCGACTACCAGAAACACTCTCTCAAAACTAAACACAGGGCTGGAGAGAGGGAGGGCTTAGACGTTAGGATAACTTGATTCTGTAGAAGATGCGACCATGTGTGTGTGTGTGTGTGTGTGTGTGTGTATGTGTGTGTGTGTGTGTTGTGTGTAAAACTCATACACAGAAAAGAATTTTTAAATGTAAAAAAAAATTCTGTCTCACTCCTACAATTACAGCAACTGAGAGGAAGGTCGTCAAGATTTTGAGGTTGAGCTAGGCTAAGCAGTGAGTCAGCTAGTGAGAGACCCTCTTTCCCTTCCCCAACACGCTCACACACTGCACATCTGCAATCCCAGCACTTGAGAGGCAGAGGTAAAAGGATTGCTGTGAATTTGAAGCCATGTTGAGCAAGATCTGGTCTTTAAAAAACAAACAAACAAACAAACAAACACCCTGAAAATTAAAGTTCTGATTTTCAAATAAATAAAATTCTGAATTCTAGAGAGAGGGTAATCTTTGGATTCCATGGTTGTTTATTTATTTCATGTATATGAGTACACTGTAGCTGTCTTCAGACACACCAGAAGAGGGCGTCATATCCCATTACAGATGGTTATGAGCCACCATGTGGTTGCTAGGAATTGAACTTAGGACCTTTAGAAGAGCAGGCAGTGCTCTTAACTGCCGAGCCATCTCTCCAGCCCTCCATGGTTGTTATTTCTGTTGTTTTGGAGACAGGATCTCATCTAGCCCAGAGCAGCCTCAGACTCCCTATGTAGCAGAAGATGACCTTGAATTCCTTATGCTCCAGCTTCTACTTCTGAATGCTGGAATTATAGGACTATGCTGCCATACTGTGTGTGTGTGTGTGTGTGTGTGTGTGTGTGTGTGTGTGTGCCTGCGTGGCTGCCTGCCTGCCTGTCTGTCTATGAGGCCTGGGAGTCATAGTCTTATCTAAATCTTTAACACTAGAACTCATTCTTTTAAGGCTCTACAAGTGAGAGCCATCTATTCAGTACATTGGTAGTAAACCCTAAAATTAAGATGGAAGTCACGTTACTACGGTACCATAATCATCACATCATTGCATTGATTAAATGAGAGGTTAGGACCAGTCTGACTAAGGAAAAGAGTAGTTAACTGTAGATCTTCGCTCTTCTCATCCCAGCCTCAGGAGCCGACCACCTGCTGAGCACCTCCCTCCCCTGTATCTCCAGTGGCTCACACACATCTACCACTCCTAAAAAAAGAACCCACACTAATTGATTTATCCAGCCTCCAACGTAACAGGGTCCCAGATCTAAACACAGCTGACTCCATGCTGGAAGTACCTTCCAGGCTGTAAAACTCTGCATGTAGACAGCACCATCTGCCAAACAAAGACCTAACCCACCAGCACACACAGCTCTTGGAAAGTCTCTAAATGCACTAACTTTGTGGTTTGCCTCCTGTAGTTCCACTTCTGGCTAACTGTTCTTGTTCACTGAAGTATATCAGCCCAGGACATGTTTCTTGTTCTTAAAGGCTCATTCATCCTGAGAGAGGCTCCTGACAATACCCAACTCCAGAAGACAGCTCCTGGGAACCCACAGTCCTGCTGGGAAGCAGGCAGGCTAACTACAGATCCTCACCTCTTCCTCCATTCCTCCAAGTCCAGTCCCCTGGTCTCCTCCCCAGCTCTGTATCAGTTCTGTATCAGCTGTGTATTCTGCTGTGGCCTCTCCTTGCTCTCTGCCCCCCAATCCCAGGATACTACACAGACCCTAGAGGGCCACTCTGCTCTCCTCCCCTTTATTGATCTCTTCAGCAACTCCAGCCCATCCCCATTCCTGTCAGCTCCCAATATCTAAAAACATATTTTACCTAGAACCCCAAGTGGCCATACCCATCAGGATCCCAGAAATTTTTCCTACCAGACAACACACAGTCACCACACTCTCCTAAGAAGCAGAAAGGTCAAGAGAAAGCAAGGAACCGGGCAGTTACAGCAAGCCCATAGCCAACATCAACTTAAAATGCCACCAGAAAACTCCTACAGCTGATAAACACTTTCAGCAAAGTAGCTGGATACAAAATTACCTCACAGAAGCAGAAGCACTTCTATGTTCAAACAACAAACAGACAGGGGAAGAAATCAAGAAACAACACCCTTCACAACAGCCTCAAATAATATAAAATCTCTTGGGGTAACTTTACCCTAACCAAGCAAGTGAAAATGTGTATGGTAAAAACCTTAAAACATTGAAGAAAGAAGTTGAGGAAAATGTCTCAGAAAATGGAAATCTTGGGGGCTGGAGAGATGGCTCAGCGGGTAAGAGCACTGACTGATCTTCCAGAGGTCCTGAGTTCAATTCCCAGCAACCACATGGTGGCTCACAACCATCTGTAATGGGATCTGATGCCCTCTTCTGGTGTGTCTGAAGACAGCAACAGTGTACATAAAATAAATAAATTAAAAAAAAAAAAGAAAATGGAAATCTCTCCCATTCTCATGGCTTAATATAGTATAAAATGGTATTTCTCCCTAAAGCAACCTACAGAGTCAATGCAACCCCCACAAAACTCTAACATAGTTCTTCACAGATCGTGTAAGAACAATTTTTTCAGCTTCATATGGAAACAAAAACCCAGGATAGCTAAAGCAATCCTGGATCCTAAAAGAACTTCAGGAAGCATCACTCTCCCTGATTTCAAGATGTCTATACGACAAAGCTATAGTGATAAAAACAGCATGGCATTGCCACAAATCAGACATGCCGACCGTGCTGATCATGGATTCGAATTGAAGATCCAGATGATAATCCACAGACCTATGAACACCTGGTTTTCGATAAAGAAGCCAGAAATACACACTGGAAAAAAAGATATCTTCACCAAGTGTTGCCGGTCACGATGGATGGCTGCCTGTAGAAGAATACAAATAGACCCATACTTATCACCCAGCACAAAACTCAACTCCAAATGGGCCAAGACCTCATCATAAACTCAGATACACTGAGCCTGACAGAAGAGAAAGGGGAATAGTCTTGAACACACTGGCACAGGGAAAGACTTTCTGAACAGAACACCATTAGCCCAGGTTCTAGGATCAACAATAAATAAGTGGGACCTCATGAAACTGAAAAACTTTTGCATGGTGAAAACCACCAACACTCAGACAAAGCCACAGACAAAGATGGGGAAAGATTTTTTTTTCCAACTACACATCCCAGAGAAGCTAACATCTCAAATATATAAAGAAATAAAAATAAATAAATAAATAAAACAAAACTAGACTAGACTAGACTAGACTATCAAGAAAACTACCCAATTTTAAAAATGGGTAGATCCAAACAGAGAATTCTCAATAGAGGAAACTCAAATGGTTGAGAAACTCTTGAAGAAATGTCCAACAAACCTAGCATAACTGTCTCCTGAGAGGTTTCATCCAGCCGTGGATGGAGACAGATGCAGAGACTCACAGCCCAATATCAGGTGGAGCTGGAGAGTCTTGTGGAAGAGTGGGAGATAGAATTGAACAAGCCTGAGGGGTCAAGGACACCACAAGATCTACAGAGTCAACTAACCTGGGCCAATTGGGGCTCACAGAGACTGAACCAACCAACCAACCAACCAACCAACCAACCAACCAAATAACCAACCAACCAACCAAGAGCATGCAGGAACTAGACCTACGCCCTCTACAAATTTAGAGCAGATGTGCAGCTTAGTCTTCATGTGGGTCGCCTAACTTTTGAAGCAGCGGCTACTTCTGACTCTGTTGCCTGCCATTGGATCCCCTTCCTCTGACTAGACTTCCTGGCTAGGTCTCAGTGGGAGAGGATGTGCTTAGTCCTGCTGTGATTGGATGTCCCAGGGCAGGGTGGTACCCAACTGAGAGTGAGTAATGGGGGAGGGATTTATAAGGGTGGGACTGGGAGTAGAGGAGGGTGGGGGGGGCTGCGATCTGGATGTAAAGAGAATATAAATAAATAAATAAATAAATAAATAAATAAATAAATAAATAAATAGAAATGCCCAACATCTTTAGCCATCAGGGAAATGAAAGTCAAAACTGCTTTGAGCCGGGTGTGGTGGTGCACGCCTTTAGTCCCAGCACTCAGGAGGCAGAGGCAGGTGGATTTCTGAGTTCGAGGCCAGCCTGGTCTACAGAGTGATACAAAGTGAGTGCCAAGACAGCCAGGGCTACACAGAGAAACCTTGTCTCGAAAAACAAACAAACAAAAAAAAACTGCTTTGAGATTCCCATCTTACACCAGCCAGAATGGCCAAGATCAATAACACAAGTGACAGCTCATGCTAAGGAGGACATGGGGTAAGGGGAGCACCTATCCATTGTGGGAGGACATGGAATAAGGGGAGCACCCATCCCTTGCTGGTGTGGCTGCAAACTTAAACAGATGCTATGGTAATCAATGCAACATTTCCTCAGGAAGATGGGAATTGATCTACCTCAAGATCCAGCCATACCACTCAAGCCTATGCCTGCAGGACCCTTCATCCTATCACAGAGACACTTGTTTACTGCTGCTCTGTGCATAATAGCCAGAAACTAGAAACAAACTAGATGTCCCTCAACAGAAGGATGGATAAAGAAGATGTGGGAGCCGGGCGTGGTGGCGCACGCCTTTAATCCCAGCACTCGGGAGGCAGAGGCAGGCGGATTTCTGAGTTCGAGGCCAGCCTGGTCTACAAAGTGAGTGCCAGGACAGCCAGGGCTACACAGAGAAACCCTGTCTCGAAAAACCAAAAAAAAAAAAAAGAAGATGTGGGATATTTACACAACTGAGTATCCCCCAGCTGTTAAAAAGAATGAAATCATGAAATTCAAAGGTAAATAGATGAAACCAGGGAAAAATATCATCCTGAATGAGGTTTATCTCAGACCCAGAAAGATAAATATGGTATGTACCGGCTTATATGTGGATATTAGCTTTTTTTTCTTTTTTTTTTTTTCTTTTTCGAGACAGGGTTTCTCTGTGTAGCCCTGGCTGTCCTGGAACTCACTTTGTAGACCAGGCTGGCCTCGAACTCAGAAATCAGCCTGCCTCTACCACCGGAGTGCTGGAATTAAAGGTGTGCGCCACCATGCCGGGCTGGATATTAGCTTTTTAAGTCCGTAGTAACAATGTTGCAATCCATAGACCCACAGATGTTAGGTGTAGTGCAAGGAAGCAGAGGGCACATACATACAGATAGACCTCACTGGGAAAGGGAAATAGAATAGATATGGATGGATGGGTGGAACAGAAAGATCAAGACGAGATGGGGGAGGGGAGAGGGAGGCTAAGAGGAGAGACAGCTAGTAGTTAGGGGCATTCGAGGGGTAGTTAGGAAACCTAGCACAGTAGAATCTTCCTAAAATACGTACGTATTTGAAGGCAATTTAAATGAAATCACCAGGGCTGGCGAGATGGCTCAACGGGTAAGAGCACTGGCTGCTCTTCTGAAGGCCCAGAGTTCAAATCCCAGCAACCACATGGTGGCTCACAACCACCCGTAATGAGATCTGGCGCCCTCTTCTGGTGTGTCTGAAGACAGCTACAGTGTAGTTACAATAATAAATAAATCAGCCCCCCCCCCCAAAAAATGAAATCACCAAATACTGGGGAAGACAGAGCCCCAACTCAACATCTTTCATCGTAAAATGAATCTCCCTGTACCAGGATTGGGTTACATGTCATTGAGTTGTTGGTCAAAGGGGTCTCATGGGAATCCCCAAACAACCAAGGCTTTTGCCGAAACTATAGCTTGCTCTCCCTAATTGATGGCCAGGCTCCACAGTGAGCCCAGCCCCTACACAGCTCACCGAACACTAGAGCTGGTGCCTGCACAGAGCCTTTGCCCCTAGGTTCTAGTGTGTTGGTATAGGAAGGTACTCCGCACCCTACCAAAGGAGAAACATAAACACCAACCCAACCACAAACCCTTTCATATACAATTCTATCCTGCCTATAAGATGAGCTGAGGCATCGGTGGCACAAAGCCCCTGGGAGTAACCAATCGATATCTGATTTGACTTAAGGTCCACTCCACGAGACAGAACCCGTAGCAAGGTGACCAAGAACCCAGACTAGATAGCCAAAGAAACCGGGGTAAGTCCAAATTCCACTAGTCTTAAAACAAAAGAAAAAAAAGGCCCCACAGTAATAAATGACATCTAAGGACATTCTGCTGCAATCCTAGATCAGTACCTCGTTCAGCCATCCTCAGAGACGCTTCCTCCTGCCCTGCAGCGGATGGAAATACAAAAACACAGCCAGACTTTGTGCAGAGAGGAAATCTTGGGACACTCAGCCCTTAACAGGATGCCTCTATCAGACTCCTTCCCTCAGGGCTCAGGGAACCCTGTAGGAAAGGAAACAGAAATCATCTGAGAGCCAGAGGGAATGGAGGACACCAGGCCAACAAGGCCCTCTGAACAAACATGGCCAGTGCGCCTATGAACTCACAGAGGCAGCCCGCACAGTGCCGGCACCAGTCGGCACCAGGGCTTCTGCATTTTTATTATGGCTTCCAGTTTAGTGTTTTCCTGGGACTCCTGAGTGTGAGAATGGGTGGGTCTCTGATCTGATGTGTTAGTTTTTGTTTTTATTTTATTATAATTTATTATATTTTATTACTATGTCTTAGAAATATGTTTGTTTTCTAATGAGAGAGTGCGGATTCAGATAGAAGGGGAGTTAAGAACTCAGAGGAGTAGAGGCAGGGGAAACCATAGTCAGCATATATTATGTGAGAAAAAAAATCTTTTTTTTTTTTTTTTGAGACAGGGTTTCTCTGTATAGCCCTGGCTGTCCTGGAACTCACTTTGTAGACTAGGCCAGCCTCGAACTCAGAAATCTGCCTGCCTCTGCCTCCCAAGTGCTGGGATTAAAGGCCTGCACCACCACAAAAATCTATTTTCTTCTTATTATTTTTTCTTTTCTTTTTTTTTTTTTTTTTTTTTTTTTTGGTTTTTTGAGACAGGGTTTCTCTGTGTAGCCCTGGCTGTCCTGGCACTCACTTTGTAGACCAGGCTGGCCTCGAACTCAGAAATCCGCCTGCCTCTGCCTCCCAAGTGCTGGGATTAAAGGCGTGCGCCACCACGCCCGGCTCTTTTTTTTTTTTTTTTTTTTGCTTTATTCTTCTATTTTCAAAAAAAGGAAAAAAAATAACTTTAAAGTTTTGGGTTGTTCTGTTGGAGAAGTTAGGGTATCTGGCTGCTGGACTCTACCTATATTTACACTCAAAGGTCTTGCTATGAAGGCAGGGTCACATGGGCACATAGGGTCATTTCCCAAAGGATGAGAAGAAAGGTGCTGATGCAGGTCAGAAGGACAGGGATGATGTGATGTAATTGATGTTTATTTATTTATTTATTTATTTAGACATGGTTTCATGTATCCCATGATACCACCAGATCCACTTCATGGCTGAGATTGGCCCTGGGCTGATCATCCTGTTTCCAAGTTCTGGGATTGCAGGTATGTGCCTCAAACACCCGAATGTGAAATCTACCTGCCTCTGCTTCCTAAGTGCTAGGACTAAAGGCGTGCGCCACCGCTGCGCTGCTCAATTGCCTTTTTTATACAGCCCAATCCCACCTGCCTAGGAATGGTGCTGCCCACAGTGGACTGGGTCAGCCTACATCTACTAGCAATTAAAGTCTGCCCTCACAGATACGGCCACCGGCCAGTCTGATAAAAGCAATTTTTCAGCTGCTGTTTCCGCTTCCCAAGTGACTCTAGGTCTGTACTAAGTTGACAGCTGAAGATAACAATGACAGTCCACCCCCGACCTCCATCCCAGTCAACCCTGGCACACAAACATGTCATTTCAAACCATAACCTTTCAATGCTTTAAAAGTTCAAGAGCTCAAACAAATAAATACATACATACATACACAAACAAACAAACATCCAAGACCTTTTTAAAAACTGTATCTCAACACTGGGCTCCAGTAAAATTAAAAAAAAAAAGTCTGTTCCAAACACAACAAAAGACTGGGCCTCCTGGCTCACACCTTTAAATTCCAATGCATCGGAGGCAGAGGCAGACAGATCTTTGTGAATTTAAGGTCTTCAGTGAATTCCAGAAGAGCCAGTGCTACACAGTAGAATTCTGATTCAAAAATATATATACTTTTTCATTCCAGTAGGGGGTGAAAAAAAAAAAGGTGAGTCATCAGATCAACGTGAGACCAAAACCCAACCATACAAAAGCCTCAGGGTCCAGTATCTGAGCTCACTTACAAACTACTGGGCTCCACAGGGCTCGGGCACGCTCTCCTCTCCTTCTGCCATCCACAGCACAGACAGCTTTTTTTTTTTTTTTTTTTTTTACAGTCTCAGGCCAGGTCCATTGCACAACTGCCACTATCCTTAGTAAATGGCCCATGTTTCTTGCATTTCCAAAATCTTGGGGAGGGAGGGGTCTCCACTGCATCTGAGACTGCAACTTCCCCAATGCCTCTTCTGGCCTCTCCAAGTGCCAGGCCTCAGGTCCTTTCCATGACTCCTTCAATCCTGGGGCCCACTGTGTCTACCATTTCCATACCAACTTCTAGAACAATTATTTAAATTTTTAATGTCAACTTAAAATCAGTGTGTCCAGGGGCTGGAGAGATGGCTCAATGGTTAAGAGCACTGTCTGCTCTAATGAAGGTCCTGAGTTCAATTCCCAGCAACCACATTGGTGGCTCACATCCATCTAGAGTGGGATCTGATGCCCTCTTCTGGCACGGAGGTGTGCATGTAGATAGAGCACTCATACACATAAAATAAATCGTAAAAATAAACAAACAAATAAACAAACAAATAAATAAATCAATAAATCAGTGTGTCCAGCGAGGGATGAAGTTTTGTGCCTAGAGTGCTTGTGTAGCATCCTTGAAGCCCTGGGTTCAATGCCTCGCACCACATAAAAACATTGTCTCAGCTCTTGGAACACGGAGGCCTGAGGAGTACAAGTTCAGGGTCATTCTCAGCTACAGAGCAAGTCTGAGACCAGACTGAAATAAATCGATGGGCTCAGTGGGTCAGATGCTTGCCATGTGAGTGTGAGGGCCTGAGTTTGGATCACGGGAGCCATGCAAATCTGGGGAGCAAGAATGAGGATCCTACCCTAAAGGTGGACGTTAAGGGGTGATATCCTCCGATCCATACGTGTGCTATGGTGCTCACATGCACACACAAGCACACATGCACATGCATGAGCACATACATGCACAGGATTTTGAAAATCAAAAGCAATGAGGCTCAGAACCATCTGTAAAAGCAGATGGTAGTGGCACACGCCTTTAATCCCAGCACTTGGGAGGCAGAGGCAGGCAAATTTCTGAGTTCGAGGCCAGCCTGGTCTACAAAGTGAGTTCCAGGACAGCCAGGACTACACAGAGAAACCCTGTCTCGAAAAACCAAAAAAGCCGGGCGTGGTGGCGCACGCCTTTAATCCCAGCACTCGGGAGGCAGAGGCAGGCGGATTTCTGAGTTTGAGGCCAGCCTGGTCTACAAAGTGAGTGCCAGGACAGCCAGGGCTACACAGAGAAACCCTGTCTCGAAAAAACCAAAAAAAAAAAAAAAAAAATCACGTATCTGTGTTTTGCCTGCATGTGTATGTATCATATATGTGCCTGGTAGCCAAGGGACCAGAAGAGGGAATCAAATCCCCTGAACTGGAGTTACAGATAGTTTGAGCCACCATGTGGGTGCTGGGGACAGAAAGCGAGCCTTCTGGAAGAACAGCTGGTGCTCTTCATACCCAGCGAGCCATCTCCTCAGCCCAGAACTGTCAGATATTTTTAAAGTATAAAATGTGCTACTTCTGGTATGAAATTCAAACAGGCAAACAAGATTTGGGGTTGTTACCTTACACAATCACTGGTCTGCTTTCAACAGTAGAATGACGACATGACCTGCAGTACATACCTGCTATTATTCTAAAAGCGGCGTGGCTCTCCCGTAGCGATTCAGTTGGATGGCATTAGGAAATAAGAGGAAGAAGAGAAAGTCATGAACTTCTGAGAGGGAAGGGATAGTCTGGGAGGAAGTGGAAGGTGGAGGGTACTTATGTATGAAATTGCCAAACACACACACACACACACTCTGGTGGTTTGAATAAGAACACCCCGCATAAAGCTCACGTTTGAACACTTGGTTTGGGAAGGATCAGGAAGTGCATCCGCATTGGAGGAGGTGAGTCACTAGTGGTGGGATCTGAGGTTTCAAAAGACCAGTGAAGCCCTGTGACTTTGCTTGCGGCACATGACTTTAATCCTAGCACTTTGAAGGCAGAGGCAGGTGGAATTCTGTGAGTTTGAGACCAGCCTGGTCTACAGAGTGAGTTCCAGGACAGCCGGGAATACACAGAGAAACCCTGTCTCAATACAACAACAACAACAACAACAACAAATTTTTTAAAAATGAGAATTGAGTGTTACTTGTGACGGCATATGCCTATAATCTCAGCACTTGGGACATGGAGGCCGGAAGATCGGGAGTTCAAGGCTAGCCTTAGCTACATACTAAATCAAGTTGGAAGCTAGCCCATGCTACATGAGCCATTTTTTCAAAATGACAAACAGGAAAGATTTATGAGATAGACTTGACACGATGATTCCATGGGGCCTGAAACAGGTAAGAAAGACGTCTATAGCAGTTGTTTCTGACTTCAGAAGCCAGGTATACTGAGCCATTAGTGAACCACAGAAACTTCCAGGTATACACGGCCATTAAGTGAACCACAGAACCTTTCACAGCTGAATGTTTGAGATCGCTAAGACTATCCAGAGCTAAGAGGAGCCACCATGCAGGGCTGGGATGTAGCTCCGGGGTAAAGCGCTTGCCTGGCATGCATGAGGCTTGAAAGAAGGGATAAAACGATAAAGTATAAGGCCAGGTCTGAACCTGCAAATAGATAATTAGACTACACAGGCATTAATTAAGATTTTCTACTAATATCTATGTGCACAGAACGGACCTGTTAGCAGCACGCACTATTATATACCTGCTTGTTGATGTAAGTAAAGAGGTTAACAGTAAAATTAAGAGCTAGCAACATGTAAACAAAAATATGTTTTTTCCCCCCATAGTTTGTATTTGATTAAATCCGGTAAGGGACAAAAAGAACGGACTAACATCCCCCTACTGGTCTCAGTCATATATGTAGGATTTCAGTGTTTAAGTGAATAGCCTGTTTCTGACCTAGATCTTAAGTTATTTATGCTCAAGGAGTGAGAAAAAAAAAAAAAGCCTCTCATTTGCATAAGGAACAGAATGGCTCTGAGTGGTGTGACCAAGGATCCTCCTTTTAATCCCCCTGTAAAACAAAAGAACAGAAGACATTTCTCATCTTTTTCTATTGTCAGGAACTAGAAATGAATCACCATACGTGAAAAAAATTGTATTCTCCTTCATCGCAGCTCTGTCGTGTATGCTTATCATTATTATTGTTATTGGAGGGAAGGAGGGGAGGCTTAGCTGGTAAAGGCACTTGCTACCATGGCTGAGAGGGTGAGGTTTGTCCCTTGAACTCCCACGGTGAAAGAAGAGAATCTGCTCCTGTAGTTGTCCTCTGGCCTCCAAAGACAAACACACACACACACACACACACACACACACACACAAACACACACACACACACATTTTCTAATACACATGCACACCTGCACAATACATGCACAAATGAAATAGTTTTTAATTGTGACGATATTTTCAACAAGCTATTTGTCAATCTTTATATTCTCTCTGCCATTTAATTTTTTTTTAATGAAGCACAGTTGGGATTTATTCATTACTATCAATTTTAAACATAAGAGTTAAGAGAGAAGTGATCAGAACAATATCGGAGCACATGGGTGTGGCCTTCTCTGAGAGAGCGCTGACACCATTTAGTTCTTGTTCTTGCTGATATACTTACATGTTCGGGTAGTCAAGTCATCTCTCTTCCCTCTGTTATAAAATAATGAAGACGAGGGGGTTGTTTTCCTAGGAAATATGCTAGAAGTAAACAATTATTTGTCTGTATGTGGGTTATATTGATTTGTTTAGTTTTTCCTTAGAAAAGACTTTTATGATAAATTTAAACAAGAAAGGCAGAGCTGTGGACCTCAGGCTAGAAGAACTCATGGCCACCATTGTTAGCTCACAACCTGCAGCTGCTGTGTTCCCAATCCCCTCCCTCCCACACCAGTGCCTTGTGCCTTGTGAGCCCAGCCGGAATGAATGGACTCCACAGGGCTTGCAAACAGAGCTGCGGGCGACCAAGACTCTGCTACTGAAAGGGAAGCCATCTGTCAAAATTCACATTTTTAGCTCAGTGCCCAAACAAATATCTCTTTTCCTCTAAAATTTCATCCTGCAAATTACCAGTGGTTCGAAGCTCGGAGACTCACTGTATAGAGATCTTCCTTGCTGACAATGGAGCCTTTCTACATAGCAAAAGAGTGCCACTGTAATCTATTTCCTAGGAGTGAAAGCAAGGCATTTTTGTCCCAAGGGGCAATTGAGCAACGACCACAGTCTCTGGCTGAGCAGCCTTGGGGAGAGCAGCTACAGTTCCCACAGTCAGAAGCCCAGCTGTGGAAGGGGCTATTTACAGAATTCAGGGAACTACATAAAACTGCAGCAGGGCTGGCACTGCACAGTTGTCTGGGGATGAAAACATCACAAAATGGTTTCCTTTTATATTATAAAACGCTCCTCTTTTTAGTTTGGCATCTCAGTTATTTTTTACTTGATATCACCCCTCCCCCTCAAAAAAAAAAAAAAAAAAGACTGTAGAAATACAAGCCCACACAAAGAGCTAGTTTTTTAAACTCAATGTTTTCTCCTTACAGTTTCTGAATTCCATATTAGAAAGGATGGCTCATTTCTAGGGACAAAATAACACAGGCTCTGGGGTGAGGTAGGGTGGGGTAGGGGGCCGGGCACGAAGGGGTGATGGGAGAAAATTACCGCTAAAGAAAGAAAGCTCTCTAGTAAACTATTAAGTACTACTTTGTATATTATTTCTCTTTTCTTCTTTCTTTCTTTCTTTCTTTCTTTCTTTCTTTCTTTCTTTCTTTCTTTCTCTTTTGGTTTTTGAGACAGGATATCACACTATATATCCAGGGTGGGCACAAATTAGCTGCAGTCCCCAGCTTCCCAATGCTGGGATTTACAGGCATAAACCACTAAGGCCAGTTATGATGACCTTGAGCTGCAAGTCTTCCTGCCTCTGACTCCCAGGTGCTGTTGAGGTCACAGGCATGGTACTCGTACTGAATTTTGCTCAAATAATAATAAAAAATAACAATAATACAATAACTATGAAACTAAACATTCAGCCACGCCTTTTTGACCACCCCCACATCTTCTGCTACTTTTTAAAGCAAATAGAGATGTTGAATTCTGACAGAACGTAATTAAATTCAGTATACTATAAATGAAAAGCTGGAATTTTCCATAAGGAATCTAAACATAAATTCTGTGATTAAGTGTTGGGAAAAACCTTAGATGATTTTAACTACAGTTTAAGGTTTAAACTACTTATAATCATCCAACCCCAGTTTTCTTTCTTCCCTTTCCACCCCTCCCCAACTCCACCCCATAATGGATGCTCGGCTAGCTGCCTTTGCACGGCCTTTGTCTGAAGGATGCAAAGTCTACGGATGCTAGGGGGAAGGGGTGGGGGAGAGATTACCTCATACCATGTCGCTTGCACCAATCACCACTCTCCTGTCGCGGCTTCTCTGGGCAGACAGAGGGGTCTGGACCAACAGGAAAAGGCCCTGGCCCATCCCCATGGTGACAGAGCTGTATATAAGGAGCCATCCGCCCAAGTGCCGCAGGTTCTCTTACATCGACCGCCTAAGAGTCGCGCTGTAAGAAGCAACACCTCCTCCTCGCCTCCGCCATCCACCCGGCAGCCGCGAAGCAGCAACCATGGTAAGCAAGCCTTCCCCGGCTCTCGGTAGATAGAGGGTGGGTGTCAGTCGCCCCAGATCTGCAAGGAAACGCCTAAGGCTTTGGTCACCTCTGCGGGGAAAGGGTGGTCTCCATGGTATAAGTTTAGCTTAGTCCTTGAGTCCCGCCGCCGCAGTGCGGGACACGGAAACGCCCAGACCGGGAAGAACAAAGGCAGCGCCGGTGAGCGAGCGCTGGCAGAGCCAGGGACTGCAGGGGACCACGGGGACCGCCGGGGACGGGTTGGGGGTCGAGGGTCCGCTGCTGTAGGAAGACAGGGCGGCGGCCGAGCCCGCACTCCAGAAACACCGCCCCACTTCGCTAGGAAAATGGTTAGTTTGTGTCGGATCCATGGCAGCCGCTGTCAGGGAGGCGCAGGGGCGGGGTTGTTTGTCTCTTGCTTCCGTGGCGTTTTGGGAGGGGTTGGTTCTCACTAAGCCTCTTCCAAGCGGTTTTTTTTTTTTTAATTATTTTTAGTTTTACTTAAAAAAAAATCGTTGTGGAACTGTAGTCTTACGGGATGTTTCGTTTGCAGGGCTGTCAAAAATACGATTTGCTTAACGGGGACCTCTCGCTGAGGGGGGAGGGGAGCTGGATGGTTGGGGAATGACAAAGCCCACTTTGTGAAGCCTAGGGTACTCTGATGGTCAGAACCCAGGGAAACGCCCTTCCCCGCCCCCCACCCCCGCAGACAATGAAAGTTGCCCCTCCACAACAGACGTGTATCTCTATAGAATGTAATATTAGTGGTATGTAGAGATTCATCGGATAAAAATATTATTTTCTACTTTTAAATGTTAGCTATCTTTTCACTTGTTTGTTAAAAAATTGGCGCTCATTGTTTCTAACTTAGCCTGCTTTAAGAATGTTTCCATTCCATACAGTGGAAAACCTTCAAAAAACAATGGATCTTCTGCAAATAAAAAAAAATATACTCTGCGCCCAACCATCTTTTGTTCTAATATATGTGCACTAATTCATTAATTCAGGCTAATGGCCCCAGCCAGGGTTAGGAGGGACCGTGAAAGCGGCACAAAGAGATCGCATAGACAGCTGCTGGAAATAGAGCTTTCTCTGTTAAATAATGTAACAGCACAGGCTAGCACCAGGCACAGAGAACGCCGCAATGCAGAAATCAGACTTTGTCTAGCTTGTCAACTAGCCAAAGTACTGATGGGGTCTGCAGAAGGGTGTGGCTCCTGGCCTCAGCCGCACTGCAGAGGTCAGTGTTGAAACAGAAGGTCCTCTAGTGTGAGACTCTTATCTATTATGTAGCCTAGCCAGAGTGCTGATGGGGTCCACAGAAGGGTGTGGCTGCTGGCCCCAGCCGCACTGCAGATGTCCATGTTGAAATACCAGGTCCTATAGGATGAAAACTTCATCCTTACTTATCGGGGAAAGAAGCAATTAGTATTATTATGGATAATTATTTCGTTTTACAGAATCTATGCTTTGAATATTTATCAAATATGAAAACTGTTCTATTCAAGCAAGGCTTTGGAAACAATGGGCTTGCACCATGTCTTAAGCAGTATTAAGGTGACATCTAGGCCACACCCACTTTTGGTGTTTGTAGTGGGTGCTCTTCATTGTTCCTGTTATATTAGGGATGTGACTCCAAATAAATTTCAACAATATTTGTATTTTTAGAAACACTTTAGAAATCTATTAAGATCTAAAATAGAAATACAGCTTAATATTGTAACAGCTTAATTTTATAATTTTTTTCCCTCTTTCCACAGCGTGAGTGCATCTCCATCCACGTTGGCCAGGCTGGTGTCCAGATCGGCAATGCCTGCTGGGAGCTCTACTGCCTGGAACATGGCATCCAGCCTGATGGCCAGATGCCAAGTGACAAGACCATTGGGGGAGGAGATGACTCCTTCAACACCTTCTTCAGTGAGACAGGAGCTGGCAAGCATGTGCCCCGGGCAGTGTTTGTAGACCTGGAACCCACAGTCATCGGTAAGCTGGCTGAGGGCTTCCCCGAGGTATTCCTTCTTGGTCACATACTCAGAATCTCTCTCCAGACCCAGAAGGGTGAGTGAGCTTGTGTGTGTCCTTGGTGGCCGATGGCTGACATCTTCTCCCTTTCCAGATGAAGTTCGCACTGGCACCTACCGCCAGCTCTTCCACCCTGAGCAGCTCATCACAGGCAAGGAGGATGCTGCCAATAACTATGCCCGTGGCCACTACACCATTGGCAAGGAGATCATTGACCTTGTCCTGGACAGGATTCGCAAGCTGGTAAATGCCATATATGGATGGGTTTAAAATGCAGTGGGAAGGTGTCTTGGTTCCCAGTCTAAAGGAATTGCAAATAGTGCTAAGAGTATGCCCTCCTAATAAAACATTACATTTCCTTTTCTCCCACAGGCTGACCAGTGCACAGGTCTCCAGGGTTTCTTGGTTTTCCACAGCTTTGGCGGGGGAACTGGCTCTGGCTTCACCTCCCTGCTGATGGAGCGGCTCTCTGTGGATTACGGAAAGAAGTCCAAGCTGGAGTTCTCCATTTACCCAGCCCCCCAGGTTTCCACTGCTGTGGTTGAGCCCTACAATTCCATCCTCACCACCCACACCACCCTGGAGCACTCTGATTGTGCCTTCATGGTAGACAATGAGGCCATCTATGACATCTGTCGTAGAAACCTCGACATTGAGCGCCCCACCTACACTAACCTAAACAGGTTGATAGGTCAAATTGTGTCTTCCATCACTGCTTCCCTCAGATTTGATGGGGCCCTGAATGTTGATCTGACAGAATTCCAGACCAACCTGGTACCCTACCCTCGCATCCACTTCCCCCTGGCCACTTATGCCCCTGTCATCTCTGCTGAGAAAGCCTACCATGAGCAGCTTTCTGTAGCAGAGATCACCAATGCCTGCTTTGAGCCAGCCAACCAGATGGTGAAATGTGACCCTCGCCATGGTAAATACATGGCTTGCTGCCTGCTGTACCGTGGTGATGTGGTTCCCAAAGATGTCAATGCTGCCATTGCCACCATCAAGACCAAGCGTACCATCCAGTTTGTGGACTGGTGCCCCACTGGCTTCAAGGTTGGCATTAACTACCAGCCTCCCACTGTGGTACCCGGTGGTGACCTGGCCAAGGTGCAGAGAGCTGTGTGCATGCTGAGCAACACCACAGCCATTGCTGAGGCCTGGGCTCGCCTAGATCACAAGTTTGATCTGATGTATGCCAAGCGTGCCTTTGTGCACTGGTATGTGGGTGAGGGCATGGAGGAGGGTGAGTTCTCTGAGGCCCGTGAGGACATGGCTGCCCTAGAGAAGGATTATGAGGAGGTTGGTGTGGATTCTGTGGAAGGTGAGGGGGAGGAAGAAGGAGAGGAATACTAAATTAAATGTTACAAGGTGCTGCTTCCACAGGGATGTTTATTCTGTTCCAACATAGAAAGTTGTGGTCTGATCAGTTAATTTGTATGTGGCAATATGTGCTTTCATACAGTTACTGACTTATGAATGATTGATTTGACAGAGACCCAAGCTGCCCACTTCACTATGGGTTTTAAATAAAATACTCCCTGTCTTAAAAGTTGTCTTGTGTTCTGTATTTGAGTGTGTCCCAGCTTTCATGCTTTGGCTGAAATAAATACCACGACCTCAGAGGAAAGGGTTTATTCTGCCTTACTGTCTGTCCATCAAGGGGAGCTGGGGCAGGAGCTGAAAGGGGCAAATGGGGAATGGCACCTTCTGGCTTGCGCCACGCTGTGCTCTGCAGTTTATCTGACCCAGGACCACATGCTCAGGGGTAGTGCCACCCACTGTGGACCCAGCCTTCCCACACTAATCATTAGTGAAGAAAATGATGTTCCCAAAGGACTAATGTGATGGAGGCACATCTTCCCATGTGACTGCACATTGTGTGAAGTTGACAGGTTACCACCACATTATATGGAAATTATGTACTATATAAAAATAATGTACTAT
Organism: Mus caroli; assembly: GCF_978045245.1. Classification (NCBI taxonomy): domain Eukaryota; kingdom Metazoa; phylum Chordata; class Mammalia; order Rodentia; family Muridae; genus Mus; species Mus caroli. The sequence goes on from NW_028227271.1 coordinate 5,158,410, forward strand.
ATAAAAAAGATTTCATGGTGCAGGCCTGTCGTATGAACAGTTGGGAAGCAGAGGCACAAGGATTAAAAGGTCACATGCTGTATAACAAACTGCAGACCAGCTTGGGCTACGTGAGACCTTTTCATAAAAAGCAGTTGGGAAATAGAGTATATACATATATACATACATACATACATGCCAGGCATGTGGGTGCATGCCTTTAATCCCAGTACTCAGGAGGCAGAGGGAGATCTCTGAGTTTAAGGCCAGTCCACTCTACACCGCAAGCAAGGTCCAGGCCATCCAGGGTTGCAAATAAGACGTCTAGTAATAGAACTCTTGCTTCTAGTTTATGCATGTGCTACAGTTACCTTTAAGCTATCTTAGTGTATTAAACCATATGATGCAAAATCTATATGTGGGTATTACCACCAAAGGGAAAGGGGAGGAAATAGCTAATGGGGAGCCCAGGACAGTGAGAGGAGTGCACTGGACAGTGATGAAGAAGGAAGGATTGCACACAGAATGAAAATGCATCACACAGGCAGAGCTCAGTGAGGTCAAGGCCAGCCTGGTCTACAAAGCAAGTTCCAGGACAGGCAGAGCCATTATAAAGAGAAGCTCTGTCTCAAACATCAAACAAACAAACAAAAATTGAAAAAAAAAAATGCCATCACAGAGATTTAAAAAAAAGTTTTAGTATTTACATTTACACTTCATTAAAGTTACCTAAAATGGCAGGTTTTTGTTTTGGGTTTTTTTGTTTGTTTGTTTGTTTGTTTTTTTCCCTTACAGGCTGCTATAGATAGCATGGGCTGTCCTTGAACTTTAGGTGGTGAAAGTTGCTAATTTACAGTGAGAATCTTTCTGTTAACTGCTAATGGTATGCCACTAACAGAAAATGCTGACTTGTAAATGTGTCCTGGGGTTCTACTTTTCATGCTCCTTGGCAAGGGTCAAGTGCCATCCCACACACTTCTGCACTTCTGCTTCTGCTGACCAAATTCCCCCAAAGATGACTGTTCTCCAAGCAAGTGCCTCCTACCTTTGACCTAGATCTTTAATCTTTTTTCTCAAACCCATCTTTAGTTGAATATCAAGTTTTTCAAACCTACTGAATTTAGTCAATCTAATGTGTTAATTAAATCTGAATAACTCTCTAAGGATATCCCTTTTGTAATACAGGCCGATAAATTCAAAGGAAAGTAACCTGGACTATTGGAGGCAGCAGCAGCTCCACTCCCAGACAGCTAGGTTTACAAATGACTTTTAAGCATTTTGTGTGCTCCTGGCTGGGAGGCACAGGTTGGAGCAGCAATGTGGAAGGCAGAGTTCCCACCTTCCACTGTGTGGCTGCAGGGATGGATCAGGTGGCTGACATTGTCATTGGCTGAGCTGTCACACAGATTAGAAATAGTTTTAGACTGAGCATTTCTTTAGAAACTGAGCCCCCCCACCCCCCACCAAGGTCAGTCCAACTGGGCAGAAGAGTCTATTGTCTGTAACATTGTTACAATCCATTCTTCTCTGAGATGCTACTTAGTGGAAACAAGTTATATTTTTTTGTATCAGCTGCTCTTTTTATTTGAGACTGCCAGTTAAGGGGTTGTAATGGTAAATGTAATTACTCAAATGCCCAATTGTGTATCCACTAGTGAGTCCTGAACTCCAGGAAATAGCTGGGCTTTTTTTTAAATGTATATGAATACACTGTTTTTAAATTTTATTTATTATATTTATATGCATACACTGTAAGCTGTCTTCAGACACACCAGAAGAGTACATCAGATCCTGTTACAGATGGTTGTGAGCCACCATGTGGTGGCTGTCAATTGGACTCAGGACCTTTGGAAGAACAGTCAGTGCTCTTACCTGCTGAGCCATCTCTCTAGCACTTGTTTCTGTCTTTTAAGACAGGGTCTCACTACTCTGCCCTGGCTCTCTGGAACCTCACTGTGCAGACCAGGCTGCTCTCAGAGATCTCTGCCTCTTGAGAAACTGGGATTAAAGTCTTGCGCCACCAAGGACTTTAGCCCAAAGGCTAGTTCTGAACCCACAGTTATAGACATGGCCTTGGTAAAAGTCAGTTGTCACAGAACAAAAGAGAGAGACATGAGTTCGAGGGCCAGAGAAATGGCTCAACAAGTAAAGGTGTTTGTCACCACATCTAACCACCTCAGGATCCCCATGGGAGAAGGGAAGAACTGAGACCTGACAGTTGTCCTCCAACCCCTCCCCCCTCCCCACACATACACGAACAGGAAAGAATTAAAACCAAGTGCAATGAGGCTGGGCATGGTGGCATGCGCTTTTAATAATTTCTGCACTTGGGAAGCAGAGGCAGGTGGATCTCTGTGAGTTCAAGCACAGCCTGGTCTTCTTAGTGAATTCTGGACAGACAGGGCTGTGTAGAGAAGAGACCCTGTCTCAATAAAAGAAAGCAAATCAACAGGCTGGCAAGACCGCTCAGCGGTTAAGAGCACTGACTGCTCTCCCGAAAGTCCTGAGTTCAAATCCCAGCAACCATATGGTGGCTCACAACCATCTGTAATGAGATCTGATGCCTTCTTCTGGTGTGTCTGAAGACAGCGACAGTGTACTTATGTATAATAATAAATACATCTTTGAGCCTGAGCAGCAGGGACTGAGCAAGTGGGGCTAACTGGAGTGAGCAGAGGTCCTAAAAATTCAATTCCCAACAACCACATGAAGGCTCCAACCATCTGTACAGCTACAATGTACTCACATACACAAATAAAATAAATAAATCTTTAAAGAGAAAGAGAGAGAGAGAGAGAGAGAGAGAGAGAGAGAGAGCAAAAACAAAACAAAACATGAAGTGCACAAAAACAGGCTTACCAAATGAACATAGGAAAGGGATTTGTAGAGAGGAGCAGGGCTTGGCAGGGCTGGGAGGAAAGGAGATGTGAGAAGAGGATTAAGGTAATTAGAATGTATTATATACAAGGGTGACATGGTTAAAGGACAGTTAAGTGGCACTCCTCTGAGAAGCCCAAGCACAAGCACTCTTGAGTGTGCCTTGCTTTTTCTCTCTGAGACCCTGCACTTAAAATCCCATTTTACATTGGGCTGGAGAGATGGCTCAGTGGTTTAGAGCACCGACTACTTTTCCAGATGTCCTGAGTTCAAATCCCAGAAACCACATGGTGGTTCACAACCATCTGTAACGGGGACCGGATGCATTCCTCTGGTGTGTCTGAAGTCAGTGATAGTGTACTCACATACTCACAATACATCTTATTAAAAAAAAAAAAAAAAAAAAAAAGCCCAGTGTGGTAGTTCCAGCACTCAGGAGGCAGAGGCAGGCCAAATTCTGTAGGTTCCTGTGGGGAAGTGGGTTGTGCACAGATAGCCTGGTACCTGGTCGAGCAAAGGTCTGGAACCCTGTGACCCGGTGGGTGGTGATTTTCACCTGCATGGGACAGAAGGTGTTCGTCCATGACTCCTGGGTCCCTGGCTCCTATCAAGTAGCTACAGCCTCCCACACGCCAACAGTCACATAAGAGTAGCACTGACATGCAAATAAGGTTTCCCCAAGGCTCTCAGACCGAACCAATGAGAAGTACCTGTTGTCAGTACCCACCCCAAAACTGTATATAAGAATCCTGTCGGGCTGGTGAGATGGCTCAGTGGGTAAGAGCACCCGACTGCTCTTCCGAAGGTCCGAAGTTCAAATCCCAGCAACCACATGGTGGCTCACAACCACCCATAATGAGATCTGATGCCCTCTTCTGGTGTGTCTGAAGACAGCTATAGTGTACTTACATATAATAAATAAATCTTTAAAAAAAAAAAAAAAAAAAAGAATCCTGTTGCCGGGTGTGGTGGTGCCCCCAGCACTCGGGAGGCAGAGGCAGGCAGATTTCTGAGTTCGAGGCCAGCCTGGTCTACAAAGTGAGCTCCAGGACAGCCAGGGCTACACAGAGAAACCCTGTCTCAAAAAACAAACAAACAAACAAAAAAACCAAAAAAAAAAGAGAATCCTGTCTGGAAGGATTAGGGGTGCTAGAACTACTCTGTCTTCAGAGCTTTCTGTTCTAAGAGGTCTGCTCTCCTGAAGCGCTGCCTGAAGCTCCACCACACTCCTCACTGGCTAATTGGTCTCTCATCCCTCTCAGTGCAGGGTGACTCATAGTAACCAAGTAACTTGGACAGCACGACAAACACAGAGGTGGAGACGATTACAGCAGCAGTTAAGAACACTGACTGTTCTTCCAGAGGTCCTGAGTTCAATTCCCAGCAACCACATGGTGGCTCACAACCATCTGTAATGGGATCTGGTGCCCCCTTCTGGTGTGCATGAAGACACTGTAGTCATATATACTCATAAACATAAAACAGATGTACTCTTCTGGTGTGGCTGAAGATAGCTATAGTGTGCCCATATAAATAAAATAAATAAATCTTTGGGGAAAAAAAAGTTGTGCTTTGGTCATGGTGTCTGTTCACAGCAGTAAACCCTAAGTAAGACAGTTTGACCAGGAACAGTTCCCATAGATTCATGTGTTTCAGTGCTTGTCCCATGGGGAGTGGCACTCTTAGGAGGTGTGGCCTTGTTGGAAGAAATGTGTCACTACAGGGGAGGCTTTGAGGTCTCTCATGCTCAAGCTATACCCGAAGATACTCCGTCTCCTTCTGCCTGAGGATCGAGATCTAGAACTCTCAGCTCTTTCTTCACCACCACGACCAGGTGCTTCACCACCATGGTGCTACGTTTCCTACCGTGATGATAATGGACTAAACCTGAAACTGCAAGCCAGCCCCACATAAGTGTTTTCCTTTATTAGCGTGGCTGTGGGGCTGGAGAGATGGCTCAGTGGTTAAGAGCACTGACTGCTCTTCCAGAGGTCCTGAGTTCAATTCCCAGCAATTGCCCTCTTCTGGCTAGTCAGTCTAGTTGAATCAATGAACTCCTGGTTCAGTAAGAGGCCCTGTCGAAAAAAAACAAAAAAACTAAGGTAAGAAATGCAAGGTGCCGGGCAATGGTGGCACACGCCTTTAATCCCAGCACTCGGGAGGCAGAGGAGAGGCAGGCAGATTTCTGAGTTCGAACCAGCCTGGTCTACAGAGTGAGTTCCAGGACAGCCGAGGCTACACAGAGAAATGTCCCTGTCTCGAAAAATCAAAAAAAAAAAAAAAAAATAGGGAGCTCTCTGAGTTCAAGGTCATGAGGGATTACAGATGTGGTGGCCACGCCTTCTGCTGGAGCCCTCTCTCTATGAGGACATTGGCAGAGGGAAGGCTTACTATGTAGAGACCACCCATGAGTTCTGTGACTCTAGAGAACCCTGACGAATGCAGATCCCTTGGAATAGCAGTTACAGGTGGTTCCGAGCAGCCTTGTGGGTCCTGGGAACCAAACTCTGGTCCTTCCTCCACAGAGCAATAATTTCTCTTAATCATTAGGCCATCTTTCTGGTCCCACCCGAGCAAGTGTACACGCGCGCACACACACACACACACACATGTGCATTCTTGCAAGCACCTGAATGAACACAGGTAACACACATAAACAAAGAAAAAATTAATTGGAAAAAATTGGAGAAAGACCATAGTGTATAAACTTCAGTATGTAGCTTCCTCACTGGTCACTCCCACATCTTGACTGTGGTTCCAGGGTAAACGGTAATTTTGATTTGGAATGTCCCTAATGGCTTAGTGCCCTCGGTTCATGGTATATGGAAGTAGTACTGTAGTGCCAGGGGAATATTAGTGAGCTTCCAAAAAATGGGGGGGGGTGTGAGTGTGCAAGCATCTAACTGGAAAGCTACTGTGGCCTTTAACACAACTGGCTGGTGCTGGGAGTCATGTCATAAACTTAACTCCTGCTCTTCTCTGCATTGGTGGTCATAACGCAGGGGGCGGGCTTGTAACCTGGGCTACAGGTTTGACGGGGAAATAACCTGGAGACACTGGTCTTGTTGAGGGTGTAACCTGGCCTTGTTGGGGATTAGCCTAGAGACTGGAGCTAGGCTTGGGTTTGTTGGGGGGCAACTTGGAAACTAATGCTGTTAGTTTACCTGAGTTCAAACTCAGGTCAGGTTCTCTAAAATGAAGTCTGAACTTACAAATTTATCAGGTGGGGATGAATAAGGTGTTTTTAATTTTTCATTTGTGTACGTGCGTGCCTGAGAGTGCTGCTCTTGCAGAGGAAATCTCAGCCTGAGCAGCACCACCCCCGCTAGGCTTCCCTACCTGTCCCAATATGGGGGGGAGGGGTGGGAGGATGGCAGGGGAGTGGGGGGAGGGGCTGGCTGATGGTTTACTCTTCTGGGATCCAAAGGGACTGCAGGTTTAAGACAAGGTCTTAGCTTCCTGCCTTTAGCTCTATGGCCCCAGTGAAGAACCAATACTTTGTAACAAAAGTAGCTGCTAATAACTAACTGTTGGAATTCCTCTCTTGTATTTGACTACTCCTCAGTCTCGAGGGCACTGGGGTGTCTGCTAACCCGGCTGGCTTTCTAGAGTTCTTGGCCTGGTGATAAACTAATACAGGAGAAAGGGACGGGCTGTGATGGCCGGAGCATACGCACACATAAAAAGTACTAATTACAGGAGGCAGAAACAGCAAAAGAATTTTACTCTCCAGTTTTGTAGGTTAAAAGCCTAGGTACAGCCAGGTGCTGGTGGTACATTCCTTTAATCCCAGCACTTCAGAGACTGAGACAGATGGGTCTCTGTGAGTTCGAGGTCAGCTTGGTCTACAAAGAGAATTCTAGGACAGCTTGTGCTACACACAGAAACCCTGTTTTGGGAGTCGGGGGGAGGGAGGCGGGAGGGGGCACAGAGTCCAAGCTTCCCTGGCACCTTTAGCAGATGCCCAAATAATTCAAATGTCCTCAGATTGCTCAAAAGAGCCCAAAGACAAGGCCTGTTAGACAAACAGTGGATCCTCAAATAGTTCAAAAGAACCCCGGAGCAAAAGAGACAGGATTTCAGGGCAGATGGCAGATGTCCAAACAGCTCCAAAGGGCCTCCAAGCTGACCTGGGACAGCAAGGACAGCCAAGTTAGGGGATTTAAGTCAGTCTCTCGAGCCCACGGAGCTCTGCTTTATCAAATGAGAGATGCAGTAATCTTCGCCCAAGTCAAAAGAAAGGAAAAAGTCTCTATAATACAAGTAATCCCGGGCTGGAGATGGCTCAGTGGTTAAGAGCACTGACTGCTCTTCCAGAGGTCCTGAGTTCAATTCCCAGCAACCACATGGTGGTTCACAACCATCTGTAAAGGGATCTGACGCCCTCTTCTGGTGTGTCTGAAGACAGTGACAGTGTACTTACATAAAACAAACAAATAATATCTTTAAAAAAATAAATAGAAGTCATCCGATCTCTCTACAGCACAGTTCGATCCTCCCCACTCTTTTCTGGTTGTTCCTAACGGCTGAGGCCCCAAGCTCTGTGACTCACCCGAGTTCTAAGTGGAGTTTTAGAACAGTAACCTCAACTCCAGAGGCCCCAAGGAGCCAGGCTTCAACATTCACCCCAGTGTCACCACTAAAGCTGGAAATAATGGTGGGAATCAGGGAAAGGAAATTTCATCATTCCGGGGCCTGGGGGGCACACATCAAGGGAGCCCAGGAAGTCAAGGGTTCATCCTCAGGGCAGGGGTACAAGCTCAGCTTTAAGCAAAGATCTGGGTCAAGAAGAAAGAGATATTCAGAATTATGAGTCATGTCTTTAATCCCAGCACTTGGGAGGCAGAGGCAGGCGGATTTCTGAGTTTCGAGGCCAGCCTGGTCTACAGAGTGAGACCCAGGACAGCCAGGGCTACACAGAGAAACCCTGTCTCGAAAAACCAAAAAAAAAAAAAAAAAAAAAGAGCATTGGCTGCTCTCCCTGAAGACCCAGGTTCAATTCCCAGCAACCCAACATGGCAGCTCACAACTGTAATTCCAGTTCCAGACACCTGACCAGCTGCTATTCTCATCTTTTGTTGTTAATACATCACTTCTGTACCAGGATCCTGCACTACCTTCATCTGATCTGGTGTGTGTGTGTGTGTGTGTGCCTGGCTTCCAAGGCTTCGTTCCAAGGAACTCGAGTGACTGTAGTTGTGGGACAATGAGGTGTCTCGGTGCCTTCAGCCTTGTAAGTCATCGGTGGTTTTGTAGCTGAAGCTGTGTCTAAGGGCTTGATGCACTTGACTGCTAGCCTGCAGCAGGAGGGACTGTGTGTCAGATCCAGGTCAAGCCCTGAAGACGCCTGGAGCTTTGTTCTCGTTCTTTTAAAAGCAAGCCACCCTGCAAAGAGGCTCTGGCTAGATTACCAGTGGATAAAGAACATGTGGAGGGAGAGAGGGGTGATGAGGAAAAGAACCAGCCTATCGTCGCATCCAACAGGGGACAGAGCCCAAGGCATCTGTCACGCCAGACCTCCCCAGTTGATGCCAGAATAATATTTTTTTATATTTATGAATAGTTGTTTTTTTTTTTTTTTTTTTTTTTTTTTTTTTTTGGTTTTTTGAGACAGGGTTTCTCTGTGTAGCCCTGGCTGTCCTGGCACTCACTTTGTAGACCAGGCTGGCCTCGAACTCAGAAATCCGCCTGCCTCTGCCTCCCGAGTACTGGGATTAAAGGCGTGCGCCACCACGCCCGGCTATGAATAGTTGTTTTAAGTAAGTCTTGGGTTACCTGTCACAGAACAGATAACAGAAAAGGGCTTACACACACGTGGGGAGAGAAGATAAATACACTGGTACCATAGATTCCAAAAAAAAAACTAGACCCACTAATCTGGATGAAAAGTATCTAGAAAATATCTCTCAAACAACGCTTTATTGATTATGCTTGTGCTTTGAGGGTTTTTGCTTAGTTTTTGTTTTGCATACTCTCAGGCCAGGGTGCCGGGTCAGACACCTTTCATCTTTAGTCCCAGCATTTGGGAGGCGGAGACAGGTGAGGTGAATCTCTGTGAGTTCAAGGCCAACCCAGTCTACATAGTGAGCTCTAAGAGGGCAATCTAAACAAAACAATAATCCCAAAGTCTCACTAAGTTCTAGTCCTGGCTGGCCTAGAACTATGTAACCACCCTGTCCTTGAAAACACATCCACCCTCCTGCTTCGGCTTTCTCGGGGCTGGCACGACAGGTGTGACTATACAATGGTCCATTAGCTCCAAAATCACACAAACACACCCCAAATTCCTAAACAAACTATTTTCTTCTACAACGGGAAATCCAGAGGTAGGCAGCCTGTGGCCCTGCAGTACTGTAGGAAAATCTCTTATATCCTAAAGGACTGGAACTCCTGCTGAACCTCACAACATACCCCTTGACGTGTGTTGTGCGGGGGAATTCAGCCAGTTTAACCTGAGAACAATCAAAGGTTTTTGCCTTGGATTTGCAATGTAATTATTTTTTACAACCTAAAACTTTTGTTGCCCCTGATATGTGTGTGTGTGTGTGTATTACAGTAATAAATCCTGAAAACAGCAAGTTTATGAGACAAATATTCACTGTAAACGCTGAAGCGGCGGCACTAGGATGTTTCTTGACAACATTTGTTATCTGGGTTGGTGACTTCATTCATCGTAAAACTCTTAAAGACTTCGATGAGGTACCCTCCATTGCTTTCTGCGCTGGTCAATAAAAGCAAGAGCAAAGCACTTTATTAGGAAACACAGAGGAGCACAGACATGGGGCAGCACTCAGGATGGACAGAGGACACAGGAGACACAGGAAGAGCCGAGCAGAGAATTCAAGTCTGGGCTCACTCGTGGTTAAATGTCACCAAGGGGAAAGGCTTTGACTCCTTTTCCTATTGTGCCACCGATGCAGTGTTGGTGACTCTGAGTTTATCACAAATGTGCTCGGCCAATGCAGCAGGCCAAGGCTTCTGTAGCTGAGCATTGTCACAGGGACCTATGCTCTGTCTTCCTCCACTGTTAGCTTGTGGCTTAGGGTTGCCTTGTGCTCAGGGTTGTCACTGATCCACATTCTAGCAAGAAAAAAAACAGGAGACATGGAGACATATATGCGTTAGCAACAGATTGTTTTCTGTTGTTTGCTTTTCAAAGATCTACCTTCTTCCTAAGTGCTGGCCCTTAAAACTGTCTGACAAATGTCACCAAACCACTAAAGCACTCACACAGACATGGCTAATATACAGAACCTTTCTCCTCACAAAACCAGGGCTCTGTAATTAAGGAAGGAAGACTGAGGGGCAATCAGTGTGTATGTGTGTGTGCAGGCACATGCGTGTGTGTGTGTGTGTGTGTGTGTGCCCGTGTGCGCAGGCACATGCATGTGAGTTTATGGTTGTATGGGTGCATATACATGTGCATGTGTGCAGGCGGTCAGAGATCTACAGAGGGGATCTTCTTCAGTCACTCTCTATTTTCCTTGTGCTCTCTCTCTCTCTCTCTCTCTGACAGGGTGGGTGTCTTTCCAAACTCACTCTGTAGCCCAGGCTGGCCTCTGCCTCCCGAGTGCTGGGATTGGAGGTGTGCACACCACTATGACTGGCTTCTACCTTTCTTTTTTTTTTTTTTTTTTAAAAAGATTTATTTATTTATTATATGTAAGTACACTGTAGCTGTCTTCAGACACTCCAGAAGAGGACACCAGATCTTGTTACAGATGGTTGTGAGCCACCATGTGGTTGCTGGGATTTGAACTCTGGACCTTCGAAAGAGCAGTCGGGTGCTCTTACCCACTGAGCCATCTCACCAGCCCAGGCTTCTACCTTTCTTTTCTTTCTTTCTTTCTTTCTTTCTTTCTTTCTTTCTTTCTTTCTTTCTTTCTTTCTTTCTTCTTCTTCTTCTTCTTTTCCTTCTCCTCCTCTTCCTCTTCTTTTCCTTCTCCTCCTCCTCCTCTTCCTCTTCTTCCTCTTCTTCTTCTCCTTCTCCTCCTCCTCCTCTTCTTCTTTTCCTTCTCCTCTTCCTCCTCCTCCTCTTCCTCTTCTTCTTCTTCTTCTTCTTCTTCTTCTTCTTCTTCTTCTTCTTCTTCTTCTTCTTCTTCTTCTTCTTCTTCTTTTTGTTTTTCAAGACAGGATTTCTCTGTGTAGCCCTGGCTGTCCTGGAACTCACTCTGTAGACCAGGCTGGCCTCGAATTCAGAAATCTGCCTGCTTCTGCCTCCCAAGTGCTGGGATTAAGGAGTGCACCACCACCGCCCGGCTTTTTGTTTTTGTTTTATTTTGTTTTGTTTTTTCTTCTTATTTTTTAATTCTGTTTGTGTGTGCCTCCATGTGGGTATGTGCACATGAATGTGGTGCCCTTAAAGGTAGAGGCATCGGATCTCCTGGAGCTGAAATTAACAGGCAGTTGTGAGTCACCTGATACAGCGTACAGAACTGAATTCAGGCTTTCTCAATCATGGAGCCATCTCTCCACAGTATTTTCTTAGGCAAGGTTTTCTCACTGAACATAAGAGCTCATACAGCCGGGCGTTGGTGGCGCACGCCTTTGATCCCAGCACTCGGGAGGCAGAGGCAGGCGGATTTCTGAGTTGGAGGCCAGCCTGGTCTACAGAGTGAGTTCCAGGACAGCCAGGGCTACACAGAGAAACCCTGTCTCGAAAAACCAAAAAAAAAAAAAAAAAAAAAAAAAAAGAGCTCATACAGTCAGTTAGTATAGCTACCCAGAGAGCACCAGGATACTTCTCCCCCAGTTCCTGCTTTCCACACTGGGGGGCTCCTGATGCCAACTACTGGGACCAGCTTTGATGTGGTTAGTGGACAGAGAGCTCAGGTCCTCACAGCTGTGTGACAGACACTTTGCTGACTGAGCATCTCCTGAGCCAGTGTGCTTTGCTTCACGGGGGCTGTATTTTACTTTATATATTCTAAACACTTATTTACAGAGTTTGTGTGTGTGTGTGTGTGTGTGTGTATGTGTGTGTGTTGGGGGGGTGCACATGCAAACTGTGGAAGGGAGCCCCAGGACTGCAGCTTCTGTGGGACTTCTATACTGTTTGTAAGACTTCCCCTAGACTGGGGTGGCCTTTTCGGAAATGCAACTGCTTTGGTACAGCAATGTTTGGGGTGCCTTGGAGAAGTAGCTTGTGGCAGCCAGGAAGTGAAAGACAGGAAGACAAGGGCCCACATCCTAGTTCCCACTTCTAAGTCATCCTTCCACTGACTGAGATTTCCTTCCATCAGGTCCTACCTCCCAAAAGTCCTACTACAACCCAGCGGTGCCACGGGCTGGGAATCGTGCCTTCACATGGAAGTCAAAGAGACATTCAAGATCTAAGCCATAGTAAGTGTCTAACCAGCCTTCTTCCCCCACTTTCCAACTGAGAGAAGGGGGGGAGTCAGTGGTCACTCCTGGGGGACGAATTAGAGCAAACTCCTCCTTTGCCAACACTTGCCTTCCCAGCCTCCTCCTTCAGAATTGAACCTGGATTTAGTCAATGGGATATAAAAACGAAGTCACTTCTGGGAGGTTTCTGATAATGTTCCCCTAGCTGTTAGTGACTGGTCCTGGAAAGGACCCATGTCACCATCACCCCCATTTATTCTGAGAAACAGGAACTTATTACGCTGCCTAGGCTGGTCTCAAACTTACCGTTTTCCTGCCTCGGCCTTCTATGGAACTGAGATTAAGAGTATGTATCAAAGCCGGGCGTGGTGGCGCACGCCTTTAATCCCAGCACTCGGGAGGCAGAGGCAGGCGGATTTCTGAGTTCGAGGCCAGCCTGGTCTACAGAGTGAGTTCCAGGACAGCCAGGGCTATACAGAGAAACCCTGCCTCGAAAAACCAAAAAAAAAAAAAAAAAAAAGAGTATGTATCAAGCCAGGCAGTGGTGGCACAAGACTTTAATCCCAGCACTTGGGAGGCAGACGCAGGTGGATTTCTGAGTTCGAGGTCAGCCTGGTCTACAAAGTGAGTTCTAGGATAGCCAGGACCATACAGAGAAACCCTGTCTCCAAAACCAAAAACAAAACAAAACAACAAATATATATATATGTGTGTGTGTGTGTATGTGTGTGTATGTATACATATATATATATATATATTTAAGTTTGTGTTGTGGCAATATGGTTCAAAGGGTCAAGCATTTGCCTCAAGCCTGATTTCCTGAATTCAATTCTTGGACTGAATGGACTGAGAACTGACTCTCAACAGTTGTTCTCTGTCTCCCAGTGTGTACTGAGAACTGACTCTCACTGACTTTCAACAGTTGTTCTCGGTCTCCCAGTGTGTACTGTAGCATGTGTGCACAACCCGCCCCCCCCCCACTTATTAAATTTTAAATAAAAAGTTGCCAGACATGGTGGCAGATGCCTTGAATTTCAGTGCTCAAGAATCAGTGGCAGGCAGATCTCTGCACGTTTGAGGCCAGCCTGGTCTACATAGTGAATTCATACAACAACATAGTGAGACTCTGTTTCAAACAAAATCGAACAAGGAAAAGAAAGAAAAAAAAGAAAGAAAGAACGAGAGAGAATTAATTCAACGTCATTCTTGGCTAAGTAAGTTCCAGAGCGAATTGGAATATTTGAGACAAAAGAAAGATCACTTGTCTCGAAAAACCAAAAATAAAGAAAGGTCAGAAACCACCACGCCGAAAATTCTCTCAGCCTGGAGAGACTGGAGGGTCTCTGTAATCCTAGCATTTGGTAGAGACAGGAGGGTCAGGAAGAGTTCAATGCCAAGGAACTCTGCGCAAATGTGAGGTAGCCTGGGTTATAGAAAACACTGTCTCAAAACAAAACCAGAAACCTTTTGAACAAGGAAATTGGATCATGTTTTCCTCTTCCTCGGTGTTAATGGCAAATTACAACTTTTATTTATTTTGGGGTGTGTGTGTGTGTGTGTGTGTACACGGCACTTGGGTGAGCATCATGTGTATGAGCAAGCCTGTGGAGTCCAGAGATTAACTTTAGGGGTTTTGTTTTAAATTGATCACACTTACCAACTTCTATTTGGGTGTATTTCTGTCTTCCCCCTTGTTTGCAATGGTTTCGCTGACCTGGAACTAGTCCAGAAAGGCCTAGTCGGGCTAGCCACTAAGCCTCTGGGGCCTGCCTGTCTCTGCAGCACTGGCAATACAAGCACGGGCTGTCCCCCACGCCCTCTGGGTTCTTGGGAATCAAGCTCCGGCCCCCAAATTACCCACAGGGCTGCTCTGAAGCACTTCCAGACCCTCCCACTTCTAGCACCAGGCACCCCGCTCTCAACTCGACCGCTCCTAATTAACTGGCTAAGGCATTCCTTTCCAGTGACTCCTGGGATTCTGTTTAGCTACACTATGACAAGAATCCCAGGGCACCTGACTAAGAGACGCCCGAGGGTCTGAAAAGGGGGAGTTCTTAGGCTGCACAGCTGCAAGGATTCCGTGCTCCGGGTTGTGGCTGCCAGGAGGACATTTTGAATAGTTTAGCGATTGCAATGTGTTTCTGGGAGGGCAACTCGGAAGCCACACCTAGCCCCATCACCTTATGAATAGTAGTAATTTAGGTTCCTGAAATAAATTCGGGGGTAGTTTATAATCTGGTACTGAAAACAACGCCAAGCAATCCAACTTACATTGCACAAGAAATCCCTAGTATTTTTCTGTAAGAAATTTTCCCTCTAGTTTTGCCTCACTTGTTCAATTTAGCTACTATTTCAAATGTTTTAAATCTTTCAAAATCTTTTGAAAGAGCCTTTACTTGGGTTATTCCATTAAGTTAGTAGTTTAAGGCTAAAGACGGGGAGGGGGGCTAGTCTGCCCTTATTTTAACAAGCTCAACACTCCGTGCTTAGCTACCCTTTGGGTGATTCAAAATGCTTCCAGTACTCGATACCCTTAGAATCGGGAACAAGCCGTTACAATGTATCAAGTATGGCTACTCGCCTTCATAAGGGACTTTCTCAGCAGGTTAAGTACAGAATGCACAGCCTTAAAAGAAGCGAGGAGCAAGGTAAAACTCACTCATCCAGTGTGGCCACGTGAATATAATCAACTGAGCTATCTGGACCACAAGCATATTGGGATGCGCTTCACCTCTAAAACGGCGGACATGCCAAGTCCCAGGGATCGCCCACATGGAGCGATTCTCCTCTAGATTCTGCCTCTGCGACAGTACCCGTTGCCGCCCCGCATTGCAGCGGCGCGCCCCTGTCTGCAGCATGGCGCGCGCCCCGGCGGCGGCCCCGCCCCGCGCGCGGGCCCACGCAGGGAGGGGGCTCCGAGGCGAGCCCGCCTCTGCGGCGGTCAGGCCGGGCGCCCAGTGGACGCGGCTGGCCCGGGGAGGGGCCGTGACCAGCGACCGCGCCCGCCCCTCCCCAGCTGCTACTTAAGAGGCTCCGGCGCGGGCGCCTCCGCCTCATTGCGTTACTTACCTCGACTCTTAGTTGTCGGGAACGGTAACCGAGACCCGGTGTCTGCTTCTATCTCTCACCCTCGCCTTCTAACCCGTTGCTATCATGGTGAGTGGGGATCGGTGTGTGGGGCGGAGGTGATGGAGGAGAGGAAGGAGCTCGCCCGGGGCTGTGATGGAGGGGGGCGCGTGCGAGAGAGCTTGGGGCCCATGCTGCTGGGGGCGTCCCTGGATGGGGAAGAAGGGGCGCACTCGGATCTCCCTGGAACCCGGTCTCCAATCATCACACCCTGCACGGAACGTGCAGCATGGCGCTTTCAGACTGCACTCTTCCCGCGCGGGCCCTTCCCCCATCCTTCCCTTGCTTGCTGCTTTTCGGGCGCGCGCGCAGATTTTCCCCGCCCTCACTTCCTCTATCGTGTGAAAAGGCGGGGGCGGGAAGGCGCCGTGCACAAGGCGCATGCGCAACCGTTACTTTCCCGCCGGAGAGCGGCGGGAACAGCCTCCGCAGTGTGCGCGTGCGCGCTGAGACACTGCGGGTTTAATTCGTTTAGGGTGTGTCTCCAGTTGGATCCTTGTTTTGAGCCCAGGGTCAAACGCAGGATCTCTACCATTCTAAATCAGCTATTACCGAGTTGCAGTCTCAGCCGCGACCTTTTGGCTTTTAGTGAAAGCCATAAGAAATACGGGGAATATTTCCTCGACTATAGTCCACAAATCGTAGTTATCCAAAAGCAAGAAGGTCGACTATCTCGATATAGAAATTTGTGTGGTACCAGATGACATTGAAGTGTTTTGAGGGTACAGAAATCGGATCTCAGCAGTTGATAATCCCTTGCTGAATCAGGACAGATGTAGAACAGCAGAGCTCTGTACCTACAAATAGACGAAGCTAAAGACCATCAGCCTGCAGGCTGCTTCAGGTGCATGCTCTCAACACTGCTCCTTTACCACATTGCGAAGAGCCCCTGCCCCTTGTCCCCGAAGCTGGGCCCCTCCCCTCCCTGCTCCAGCCACGTGCTTCCTGTGCCTAGAATTGTTCCAAGATATGGACACCAGAGCAAAAACAGAGCTCAGCGGGTAGATGAAAGGCCTTTGTATATTGGTTTTCAAAAAGAGAAAGCAGTAGTCACACCTAGGTGTGGAACAGGGCCGGATTTGTCACATAGTGCCACTAAGAACTCCAGTTACTTTGCAACATTGCTAATATATATATTTTTTTCTCTTCCCTTCCACAGCGTGAGTGCATCTCCATCCACGTTGGCCAGGCTGGTGTCCAGATCGGCAATGCCTGCTGGGAGCTCTACTGCCTGGAACATGGCATCCAGCCTGATGGCCAGATGCCAAGTGACAAGACCATTGGGGGAGGAGATGACTCCTTCAACACCTTCTTCAGTGAGACAGGAGCTGGCAAGCATGTGCCCCGGGCAGTGTTTGTAGACCTGGAACCCACAGTCATCGGTAAGCTGGCTGAGGGCTTCCCCGAGGGATTCCTTCTTGGTCACAGACTCAGAATCTCTCTCCAGACCCAGAAGGGTGAGTGAGCTTGTGTGTGTCCTTGGTGGCCGATGGCTGACGTCTTCTCCCTTTCCAGATGAAGTTCGCACTGGCACCTACCGCCAGCTCTTCCACCCTGAGCAGCTCATCACAGGCAAGGAGGATGCTGCCAATAACTATGCCCGTGGCCACTACACCATTGGCAAGGAAATCATTGACCTTGTCCTGGACAGGATTCGCAAGCTGGTAAATGCCATATATGGATGGGTTTAAAATGCAGTGGGAAGGTGTCTTGGTTCCCAGTCTAAAGGAATTGCAAATAGTGCTAAGAGTATGCCCTCCTAATAAAACATTATATTTCCTTTTCTCCCACAGGCTGACCAGTGCACAGGTCTCCAGGGCTTCTTGGTTTTCCACAGCTTTGGCGGGGGAACTGGCTCTGGCTTCACCTCCCTGCTGATGGAGCGGCTCTCTGTGGATTACGGAAAGAAGTCCAAGCTGGAGTTCTCCATTTACCCAGCCCCCCAGGTTTCCACTGCTGTGGTTGAGCCCTACAATTCCATCCTCACCACCCACACCACCCTGGAGCACTCTGATTGTGCCTTCATGGTAGACAATGAGGCCATCTATGACATCTGTCGTAGAAACCTCGACATTGAGCGCCCCACCTACACCAACCTTAACCGCCTTATTAGCCAGATTGTGTCTTCCATCACTGCTTCCCTCAGATTTGATGGGGCCCTGAATGTTGATCTGACAGAATTCCAGACCAACCTGGTACCCTACCCTCGCATCCACTTCCCTCTGGCCACTTATGCCCCTGTCATCTCTGCTGAGAAAGCCTACCATGAGCAGCTTTCTGTAGCAGAGATCACCAATGCCTGCTTTGAGCCAGCCAACCAGATGGTGAAATGTGACCCTCGCCATGGTAAATACATGGCTTGCTGCCTGCTGTACCGTGGTGATGTGGTTCCCAAAGATGTCAATGCTGCCATTGCCACCATCAAGACCAAGCGCAGCATCCAGTTTGTAGACTGGTGCCCCACTGGCTTCAAGGTTGGCATTAATTACCAGCCTCCCACTGTGGTACCCGGTGGTGACCTGGCCAAGGTGCAGAGAGCTGTGTGCATGCTGAGCAACACCACAGCCATTGCTGAGGCCTGGGCTCGCCTAGATCACAAGTTTGATCTGATGTATGCCAAGCGTGCCTTTGTGCACTGGTATGTGGGTGAGGGCATGGAGGAGGGTGAGTTCTCTGAGGCCCGTGAGGACATGGCTGCCCTAGAGAAGGATTATGAGGAGGTTGGTGTGGATTCTGTGGAAGGTGAGGGGGAGGAAGAAGGAGAGGAATACTAAGTCCATTCCTTGAGATCCTGTGTCATGTCAAACTGCTCCAGTATTAGCTGCAGGCACTGATGCTTCTGTGCTGTTTCCATTCTGTGATCATGTCTTCTCCATGTTGTACCTCTAAGTTTTCCATGATGTCTCCAAGTAAAAGCTTTAAGAAAAGAGTTTTGTTTCTGGATACTTTGTTTCAGATCCTGTATCTCAGATGAGTCTAGGCCTCCCCCTCTAATTGTAATCCCCTGTGAGAGTAATTATAGGTAACCACTCAGCTGATTCATTGCCTCTTAGGTACTAGGGGAGCACTGAGAAAGCTGTATGGCATGGTAGCTTTGCTTGACTCCATGCTACCTAAAATATTTGCCAAGATGTCAAATGGTCTTTAAGGCTGGTTGTGCATTCCTTTAATACTTTCATTGAAGCCGGGCTGACACAGGGCATGGAGGGTGTGATGTTTGAACTGCAAATATCTTGAGGGTGGTATGAAAGCCCTGATTCCAGTTTGAGGATTGGAGCTTACCAAAAGTCATGAAGTCTAAAGGGTTTTGTCCCTTACTGCTAAGGTAAAGTCTAAGGGGGTGACAGTTAACTGGTCATTTCCTACTAGGAAAGAGCCAAAGGAAGAATACACTGTCTACAGGATGTGGGAACACTGGTAAATGGCAGAAGGACTCCCATTTATACCACTGTGTGTGAGGATATTTGATACTTGGGATTGAACAAAGGGCCCCAGACATGAAAGACAAGTGATAAACTGCTGTTGCACTCTACTTTTTATTTTGCGATGTCTTAGTTACCTATGCTCATCTTGTTATCCATTTGGTATGTAGCCGAGGGTTGCTACTGCCTCCCAAGTGTGGGATTAGAGGCCAAAAATAAAAGCTGGAGGACCAGGAATACAAGGCTGGCCTGAGCTGTAATGACCCTGTCCCAAGAAAAGCAAGCAAACTAGGTATCAAGGCTTATGCGGAATATTCAGAGGAAGATTCCCTTGTGTTTGCTAACCAGCAGACCTACCTAGTAGACCCAAGTTCACCCAAGCACCCACATCTAGTTTAGTTTACTAGCTCTAGCTAGGGATCTGGTCCCCATGCCTCTGGTGCCTGCACATTATCCACAGGTGTACATAATAAAAAGTCTAAAGCACCCAAAACAAGGTGGACAATGTCTGTGAAACAACATTGGGCTTGACCTCTGGCCTCCACACATGTGCACAGTTTTGTATGAGTGTGCACGCGTTCACACACAGATACAGAACATCTTCACAAGAGAGATTGTGCCAGGTGTGGCGGCACACACTTTTAATCTCAGCATGCAAGAGGCAGGGGCAGGTGAATCTCTTGAGTTCAAGGCAGTCAGTCCTCTGAGTTCCGGGACCACCAGGACCACTTAGACCCTGTCACAAAGCAACACCTTTGGGGATGCAGAGGTGCATTTGTAGGTTAGTTTGTGGGATGTTTGCCCAGCATTCATGAAGCCTTGGGTTTGATCCCCAACACTGCATTCATCCTGGTATGGTGGCTGAGGCCTATAATCTCAGGACTCGAGGTGGAGGCAGGAGGATCAGACAGAAGTTGATCAGGGTGCAGTGCCTGGTGACGATGCCTGTGACCCAGAGGAGGCTGAAAAATTATTAAATCATGATTTTTCCCTCTTAAGCCCAGTTTGTTGTAGTTACCATTTTGAGGTTTTGTTTGTTTTTGTTTTTTCGTGATAGGGTTTCTCTATGTGTAGCCCTGTAGTAGACCAGGCTAGCCTAGAACTCAGAGAGAGATCCTCTGGGTCTGTCTCACCTCTGCCTCTCTGCCTCTCTCTCTCTGCCTCTGCCTCTGCCTCAGGCTAGATGCTGGGATTAAAGGCATCTGCCTCTACATCCTGGCTTTTTTTTTTTTTTTTTTTAATTTATGGCAGTCCTTCTGCCTCAGCTTCCCAAATACTAGGATTACAGGAAAGTACAAGCGTTCGTGGCCATCTTTTTTTTTTTTTTTTTTTTTTTTTCGAGACAGGGTTTCTCTGTGTAGCCCTGGCTGTCCTGGCACTCACTTTGTAGACCAGGCTGGCCTCGAACTCAGAAATCCGCCTGCCTCTGCCTCCCGAGTGCTGGGATTAAAGGCGTGCGCCACCACGCCCGGCTGGGTTCGTGGCCATCTTAAGATCTTTATTGTTTATAGTCAATGTGCATTTTAAAGGTTTGTAAAACTCCCACATTCTCCTTCCAGCTCACATCCTCTTTAAGCAGTCTCTGGAGAAGGGGAATCCTGAGGGGTTAGGGGTAAGAGAGAGACTTGGCTCTTGTTCGTCCTGACGCTCCATCCCCTTCTGGGCCCATTTCTTCCTTTGCCCTGCGGATGGACATCGTGCTTTGCTCACAGGAGTTAACAGGACCCTGTCAGGCCCTGTAGGTGTGGGAGCCAGAGATGGTTCCCTTCTTCCAACGTATGGATTGTGGGAGTCAAACTTAGGTGGTCGAACTTGGCCTCTCATTAGCCTTAACATTTGCTAAAAACAAAACAACAAACAAACAACAAAACCCACAGCCGGCTAAAATGCGTTCAGAGCTCAGCGTTCTTCACCTTCAGCCTGAGGTCATTGTTAAAGTGGGAGGACCCGGGTTACTCATCTCACAGATGACACATTTAATTGGCAAGCAAGGAAGGAGATGATACCACAGCTTTGAGTCCAGCCTTAAATATTGCCTGTTAAAAGATTAGAGCGAATATGGGCCTTTCAGCCTTAAGGAGGTCCATGCTGTGATCCAGGGTAGACATCAGGATTTCATCACGGAAGGCAGGAAGAACCTTTTAGTCTGAGACGGCGGAAAGAGAAGACATACACCCCTCCCATTCCCATAAAGCGCATAGCAAATTCCTTAATGCCCTGCAGATGGCACCACCGACAAGGAGTTCTCTGTCCAGGAAAGCCAAGCCAAGCCTTGCGAACTCAGTCTGCCCTTGCCATCACCTTGGAGGTAAGGCTCAAAAAAAAAAAAAAAAAAAAGAAAAAAAAAATGCAACAAACAGGAAGTGACCCACGGGGCGTGCCTAGAATTCACGGCTTGTCAAATTTTGTTTTGACAGCTACTGGAGGAAGCCGTGCCTGGTGTTCCATCACAGTGAAAGAAGCAACCTCATATCCAAGAACTTTCACGACCTGAGACCCAAACTCTCCACTCTTACTCCAGGACAATAGTTTAAAAAAAAAAAAAAAAAAGGCATGGCTTCGAGGTCAACCGGAACTAAAGAAGAGAATGTGGCTATATTAAACTAAACTAAACTCAATACTGATACAAAGAAATAATCACTAGGGCTGGAAAGATGGCTCAGCGGTTAAGAGCACTGACTGCTCTTCCAGAGGTCCTGAGTTCAAATCCCAGCAACCACATGGTGGTTCACAACCATCTGTAATGGGATCCATCTGATGCCCTCTTCTGGTGTGTCTGAAGACAGCTACAATATACTTATATAAATAAATAAATCTTAAAAAAAAATCATAGGTCATCTTTAAAAAAAAAAGGAAAAAGAAATAATCACTAGTGGTCAATCACTGGTGGTCAATCACTGGTGGTCATCTCCAGGCTGCTAGTGTTGACACTGTGTTGCTAAAACTAGCTTCTTCCCCTGTTGCCACTCTCAACTGACAGCTTGTAGATGCTGTGTTCCAATGTTCAGAGGAAGAATTTGAATGAGGAAGGCAGAGGTGCTGAGCAGTGGTGGTGTATGCCTTTTATCTCGGAATGTGGGAGGCAGAGGCAGGTGGGTGGATCTCTGTGGATTCGAGATCTATGAGTTCCAGGACACCCAGGACTACACAGAGAAACTCCCTGTCTTGAAAACTGAAAAAACAAAAACAAAAAAAAAAAAAAAAAAGAAAGCAGAGTCATATCCCTCATCTTGTGTTCCTGTGCGCAGGAGTGTGTGTGTGCACATGTGTGTGTGTGCATGCTGGGCAATCGTTCTGACAACTGAGCTACAGTCCCAGCCCTTCTTTGTCTTTTTATTGGCTCTGTGGATGAACTCAGGGGGCCGTGCATACCACACAGTTACTCTTGCACTGAACCAAGTATGAAATGAAAGGTAGGTTTCATCCAAATGGAGGTTTCCTTTAACATCATTTAAAGAAAAGGATCGTAAGCACTTTACTCGACTGAGGCAGGAGAGACAGGTTGAGAATCCTGGGACGGTGCAAAGCATGGACCCTCGTTCAGTGCTCACTGGTACTTTTTTTTTTTTTTTCATTTTTTGAGACAGGGTTTCTCTGGAACTCGCTCTGTAGACCAGGCTGGCCTTGAACTCAGATCCACCTGCCTCTGCCGCATGAGTGCTGGGATTAAAGCTGTGCTCTAGCCGGGCGTGGTGGCGCACGCCTTTAAACCCAGCACTCGGGAGGCAGAGGCAGGTGGATTTCTGAGTTCGAGGCCAGCCTGGTCTACAGAGTGAGTTCCAGGACAGCCAGGGCTATACAGAGAAACCCTGTCTCGAAAAACCAAAAAAAAAAAAAAAAAAGCTGTGCTCTACCACAACCACTCGGTGCTCAATGGTAATTTTGAAACTTAGAGAGGTAGAAATCCCTTTGAGGAATCTGGAGAGAGTGTGTTATCAAATCTGGGGGTCACATCCTATGCCCAAGTCAGGTACCACCTATCCCCAATAGGCCAGTAAACATTAACAGCCATGTTAACAGTGGGAAGCTGAGTGAGGAGATTCATTCGGGGGAGCTCTTGGCTAGTTTGGCTACACAGGAAGACCTATCACAGAAGAAAATGTAAGGTACTGGGCTTGCAGAGAACCCTCTGGTCACTCGGCTACTTCTCCTAGATCTTTTAAGCTCTTTCTGCTGTAGCTTGAATTTACACCGTACAGTTCTGACTTGACTAACTGTATTGATATGTTTCTTTCTTTTCTTTTCTTCTTTTTTCTTTTTTCCTATCCCTGGCTAGGTGGAATAACTATGTCACAAAGGTTGACCTACCCCTGCCTCCCCAGTGCTATGAGTAAAGGCATACACCAGGTCACCTGGCCTGCATTTTACTATTTATTTAGAGATGGTTTCTCTGTGCAGCCCTGGCTGTCCTGGAAGTTGCTCTGTAGATCAGGCTAGCCTCGAACTCATAAAGATCTGCCTGTCTCTGCCTCCTAAGTATGAGTGCTGGGGTTAAAGATGTGTGCCACCACTGCCTAGCTCTGCATCATCATCATCATCATTATATCATCATTATCAAATTTTACTTTTGTTGGGTATGTAAGTTTGAAGCCAGCCTAGTCAACATGTTCTAGGCCAGCTAGAGTTACACAGTAACTCAAAACAAACAAACAAAGTGTGCATGCGCCTAAGGAAAGCCAGGTCAGAAGACGGCATAGTTTTGCCTGGGACTAACAGTTACAGGTCATGAGCTGCCATGTAGGTGCTCGGAACTCACTCAACCCAGGCCCTCTGCAAGAGCAACAAGTGCTCTCACCTGCTGAGCCATCTCTGTAGTCCTGGGCATTTTGCCTTCTAAAGTGCACTTCAGGCCAGATTGTAGTGTTATATTTCCATAATTCCAGCACTAGAGGCTAGCCTGAGTTACACAGCGAGACCTTGTCTCAAAATAAATAAAACAGGCTCAAAATCAGTTCTCCGTATCTTTGTGTGGTAGATGTTCAATGTATACTCAGATTCCATAATAATGAGTGCCTGTGAGAGTCTGAGGCAGGAGGACCTCCATGAGTTTGAAGATGATAGCCTAGACTACATAGTTCATTTCTAACCAGCCTGGGCTACGGAGTACAGCCCTGACTTAAAACAAAAAAAAGTGAGGTCTGGAGGGCTGGATTATAGATCAATGGTAGAGAGTTTACCTAGCATGTACTAGCAGGTCCTGGATTGGATCCCCGGCACAGGCCAAAAACAAACAAAAAATTCTGACTGGAAGGTGAGATAAAGCATAAAGTGTAGTGTAGCTCAGAACAACAGACTGGTAGACTCAGAACCTAAATCTTTTGATTATTAATAATGCTAGCTATTTTGTTTTCTTCCTATGTTTGCAAATGTTTGTCCTTGGGTATGTACAGCAGGTCAAAAGCTAAGAAAATCACTTAGTTCAAGACAAACATGATTCTTTCTCTAGAGACGTCTATATGGGAGGCCAGCAAGTTAATGTACGCAAGTTAAATCCAGCTATAGCAATTTCTGTAACATGAAAAAAAAAAAAAAAACAACAGGTTGCTTGGGCTGGCGAATGGCTTTAGCCTGGCAAGGTGCCAAATCTGAAGACGTGAGCACGTCTCAACACCCACAAGATAGAAGGAGGGAGCCCAGTCCTGGAAGTTGTTCTCTGACCTCCATACAGTACAGCACTATGAATGTGCCTGGACACATATACAAAACAATTTAAAAATTAAAAAGAGGGTGGCTTTAGATAAGGTGGTGAGGGAGACGACTGTGAACTGTACAATTTAAACCAGGAGATAAATGGGGGAAAGATCAGATGTTTCGAGGCCGCCCTGGGTTAGGGAGCCAGCCAGGAGTGAGGGGGAGTGATCCTCAACAGATCCAGAGTCCTGAGGTCAGACAGGGCATGGAAGGCCTACTAGGGACTGAATAGAAGGCTGGAATGAGGACAACACCGGGTTACAGTAGAGAGGACCTAGATCTCAGATACAAAGTCTGAGCCAACAAAATAAATAGAAAATCTGGCAAGGTGTATGTGAGTGGGCTGTGGACTAGGCACACATGTCAGCCCATCCAGAGAGCAGTAGATCTGCAGCCCCTGATCTGGTGGGATATTTTTTGTTTTTTGTTTTGTTGAGACAGGATTTTCTCTGTGTGGCACTGGCTATCCTGGAACTTGCCCTGTAGACCAGGGTAGCCTGCGACACAGATATCTCTCTCTCTTTCTCTCTCTCTCTTTTTTTTTTTTTTTCCTTTTTCGAGACAGTGTTTCTCTGCATAGCCCTGGCTGTCCTAGAACTCACTTTGTAGACCAGGCTGGCCTCGAACTCAGAAATCTGCCTGCCTCTGCCTCCCAAGTGCTGGGATTAAAGGCTTGCGCCACCACGCCAGGCCGCCAGATCTCTCTTTAAGAAACATTCTGGGGCTGGTGAGATGGCTCAGTGGGTAAGAGCACCCGACTGCTCTTCTGAAGGTCCAGAGTTCAAATCCCAGCAACCACATGGTGGCTCACAACCATCCGTAACAAGATCTGGTGCCCTCTTCTGGAGTGTCTGAAGACAGCTACAGTGTACTTACATATAACAAATAAATAAATCTTTAAAAAAAAAAAAAAAAAAAAAAAGAAACATTCTGGAGGCGGGCAGTGGTAGAGCACAGAGTGAGTCCCAGGACAGTCAAGGCTACACAGAGAAACCTTGTCTCAAAAACAAAACAAAACAAACAAACAAAAAAAAGGACTGGAGAGATGGCTCAACGAATAAGAGCACTGATTGCTCTTCCAAAGGCCCTGAGTTCAAATCCCAGCAACCACATGGTGGCTCACAACCATCTGCAATGAGATCTGATGCCCTCTTCTGGTGTGTCTGAAGACAGCCACAGTGTACTCATATATAATAAATAAATCTTAAAAAAAAAAAAAGAAAGAAACATTCTGGGCTAATGTGTAAGTCAGCAGGAGAGTGCATGCAATATTTACTCAAGACCATTTATTCAGTCTTCAGCATCACACACATACACACACACACACACACACACACTTGCACACAGATTCCACCTAGAGCTAAAGTTGCAGGTAGCAATGAGCTGTTCAGTGTTGGTGATAAGAATCCAGCTCAGGGGGCTGGTGAGATGGCTCAGTGGGTAAGAGCACCCGACTGCTCTTCCGAAGGTCCAGAGTTCAAATCCCAGCAACCACATGGTGGCTCACAACCATCCGCAACGAGATCTGGCGCCCTCTTCTGGAATGTCTGAAGACAGCTACAGTGTACTTACATATAATAAATAAATAAATCTTTAAAAAAAAAAAAAAAAAAAAAAAGAATCCAGCTCAGGTCCTTTGTAAAAGCAATGCATGCTCTTAAACTCTGAACTGCCTCTGCAGCCCTCTCTCTTTAAAATTCATTAACTAATTAATCAATTAATTGAGACAGAGTCTTTCTACATAGCCCTGGATGTCCTGTGTAGAGCAGGCTGGCTTCACACACACAGAGATTTGATTGTCTTGTTCTCAAGAGTGCTGTGATTAAAGGCATGTGCTGCCACACCTGACTTACTTTTATTTTTAAAAAGACTTTATTTTTAATATTTTAAATTATGTGTATGAATGTCTCAGTTACTGTTTTATTGCTGTGACAAAACCAAAACAAACAAACAAACAAAAACGTGACCAAGGCAACTTATAAAAGAAAGCATTTAATTTGGGGTTCACAGTTTCAGAGAGTGACCATCATGGTGGGGAGCATGGCAGCAGTCAGGCAAGCACAGCGCTAGAGCAGTAGCTGAGAGCTTACATCTGATCCATAAGCTGGAGCCAGAGAGATAACTGGCTCAAAACCCACTCCAGTGACATACTTCCTCCAACAAGGCCACACACCTCCTAGTCCTTCCCAATCTACTGGATAGTGCTATCATAATTGCACTCCCCAGCTCCCCCCGCCCCCCAAATCACAAGAATGATCTCTAGCCCAGTCCAACCTCAAAAGTCCCCATAGTTGTTGACAGTCAACATAATTTAAAAGTCTAAAATCTCTTCCAAGACTCAGCAATCTCTCAATCATAACCTGTAAATAAAATACAGGAGCAAGATGTATACTTCTAACATGTAATGGAACAGAGTAAACATTTTCTATTTTCTTTTTCTTTTTTTTTTTTTTTGGTTTTTTTTTTGGTTTTTTGAGACAGGGTTTCTCTTTATAGCTCTGGCTGTCCTGGAGCTCACTTTGTTGACCAGGCTGGCCTCGAACTCAGAAATCTGCCTGCCTCTGCCTCTGCCTCCCGAGTGCTGGGATTAAAGGCGTCCTCCAACACGCCCGGCTAGAGTAAACATTTTCATTCCAAAGGGGAGTAATGGAATATAGTGAGGAAAGACCAGACCACAGCAAGACAGAAACCCAGCAGGGCAAACTCCAGCTCCTGTAATTCTGTGTCTCAAGTCCAAGGATTCACGTGGCTCCACTCATCTAGCTCTGCTGATTACAACACATTTTTCTCTCTTAGCCTGGTTCCACTCCCTGTCTGAACGGCTCCTTGGCAGGTATTCCACAGTTCTGGCACCTCCAACGTTTTGGGGTCTCCAATGCAATCCAGGCTCCACTGTCACTGCTTCATGAGATGGCCTATTCTGACCTCCACCTTATATTTTCTGATGTTGTCACCTTGTCTCTCATCTGTGCCTTTTGTGTTTCTTTTTACCCCATGTGCTGGGCTCTCTCTCGTGGTAGAGCTGCAGAAGAGGGATCACTAATAACGAATGACTAAATGACAAGGTCCATATGAAGCTGTCTGAAATCACCTCCGCCAGTCAAACTCTTCAGTTTAGTCTTAGGTGGATTCTTAGGGCAAGAATGGTCTCTAGCCGGGCGTGGTGGCGCACGCCTTTAATCCCAGCACTTGGGAGGCAGAGGCAGGCGGATTTCTGAGTTCGAGGCCAGCCTGGTCTACAAAGTGAGTGCCAGGACAGCCAGGGCTACACAGAGAAACCCTGTCTCGAAAAACCAAAAAAAAAAAAAAAAAAAAGAATGGTCTCTAGCCTAGTTGTTAATATCATTCCTTCTGGAACCTTTGAAGCTAGACCTCCATAGTCCACATTGCTCTCAGTACTACTGTCTATTAAGTCCCAACTACAGCATTCATTAAATTTCTTATTGCAAAGTCCCAAAGTCTTCCATGGACCCACAAAACCAGCATTGTCAGGCCCGTCACAGTAATGACCTACTTCCTGGTACTGATTGACATCTTGGTGACTTTTTTTTTTTTTTTTTTTTTTTTTTTTTTTTTTGGTTTTTCGAGACAGGGTTTCTCTGTGTAGCCCTGGCTGTCCTGGCACTCACTTTGTAGACCAGGCTGGCCTCGAACTCAGAATCCACCTGCCTCTCTCTGCCTCCTGAGTGCTGGGATTAAAGACGTGTGCTGCCATGCCTGGCTATCTTGGTGACTTTTAAGTTGCAGTGATGAGGCACTATGACCAAAAAAACTTATAGAAAAAGAGGTTATTGGGGGTTTAGAGTTTGGAGGGTGAGTCTATGACCATCATGGTGAGGAGCTTGGGTCAGGCAGGCAGGCATGGCTCTGGAGCACTAGCTGAGAGCTTACATCAGACCCACAAGCAGGAAGCAGAGAGAGAATGGCTTTTGAAATCTCAAAGGCCACTTCCAGTAACATGCCTCTTGCCACAAGGCCACACCTCTTAATCCTTCCTGAAGGGTTCCACCACTTGGATACTAAGTATTCAAACATAACAAGCCTGTGCTCAGTCTCATTCAAGCTTCCACAATGTATCGGTTTGTGTGTGCATGAATGCCTCCAGGGGCCAGACTGCTCAATTTCCTTCAAACTGGCGTTACACCTGCTCTGGGTCCTGGAGCCCTGCCTCTTTCCTCCTCAGGAGCCTGAGCACTTTTAACCTCTGAGCTGTCTCTTCAACCCCACACAGAGTGGCCTTTTGGGCTGCAGACACATTTATGTTTTTTTATTTTGGATTTTCAAAATAGGGTTTCTTTGTGTAGCCCCAACTGTATTGGAACTCACTTGTAGACCAGGCTGGACTCAGACTCAGCCATCTATCTGCCTTTGCCTCCCAAGTGCTGGGATCAAAGGCATGCACCGCCGCCACCACTGCCTGGCCTGAACTTGTCACATAGGCAAAGGTGACCTTGATCTCTGTATTCAAGTGCTGAGATTACAAATGTATACTACCAGACTCATTATACATATACTCATTATACTACATTATATTCATTATACAAACGTATACTACCAGACTCACGCATTTGTTGGGGATCAAACTCCGGGTTATGTGCATGGTTGGCAGCACTCTGCCTACTAAACTACCCTGCCCCCAGCCTCCTACTGGCTGTTTATCATTCCTACAAGTTCTAAGTTCTATGAAGGAGAAGCTAGGTTCTTCATGTCTGTCTACTCAACACACCTAACACCTGACATATCATGGACCTGAATCTTATGCATGCCAATAGGAATGAAATGCTCTGGTTTGACTCTGAGGGTTTCTTTTTTTCTGTTTTGTTTTGTTTTTCCAGGCAGGGTTACTCTCTGTAGTCCTGGCTGTCCTAGAACTCACTCTGTAGACCAGGCTGGCCTCAAACTCAGAAATCCGCCTGCCTCTGCCTCCCAAGTGCTGGGATTAAAGGCAGGCGCCACCACTGCCCAGTGACTCTGAGTCTTAGTTATTTTTGATCCATTTTGTTGAGACAATGTCTTCTTTTGGTTTATTTTTTGCAACAAAGCCTTGTTAGGAAGTTCCAGTCTAACTGGGAATACAGTTAGACTGGAACTTCCTAACCCAAGCTGGCCAACCTACATTCTTCTGCCTCAGCTTTCAATCCTTCTCTGTGCTGGAATTACAGGCCTGTGCCCAGCCTGATTTGCACTACAATACTGTCATTAAAGCACCATGCTTCTCATAGTTGAAATAAAAGTCTGAGGACTCTGGTGGCTTTCAAAAGCATTTGCTGGCCAGGCCTGACAAGCGCAGCTCAGTTGCTGGAGCCTACACTGTGGAAGGAGAAAATTAGCTCCCCAAAGTTATCCTGTGACTCCTCACATGCATCTGGGCATGAACTTGTTCTCATGCGCACACACACACACACACACACACACACACACAGAAACACATGTATAAGTGTAAAACTTACAACTGTGGTGTGGGGTGGGGCATGGTGGCACGTGTATTTAATTCCAACATCAGGAGGAGCGGCAGCTAGATGTCAGTGAATCTGAGGCCAGCCTTCTCTAAACACTGAATTCTGAGAAGACCGGGACTATAGAGAGGCCTTGTCTTAAAAACAAACAAACAAAAAAAAGCCGGGCGGTGGTGGCGCACGCCTTTAATCCCAGCACTTGGGAGGCAGAGGCAGGCGGATTTCTGAGTTCGAGGCCAGCCTGGTCTACAAAGTGAGTTCCAGGACAGCCAGGGCTATACAGAGAAACCCTGTCTCGAAAAACCAAAAAAAAACAAAACAAAACAAAACAAAAAAACCAAAAAAATGCCAACAGCTCAGAATTTGTATATAACGTATGCATATCGCCCAAAAAAATATTTAGAACCAATCCTCCAGCACCTATACTTCTCAATACGGTGTAAACATTATATAAATAGTTTAGGGTATAGCCGGGCAGTGGTGGCGCAGGCCTTTAATCCCAGCACTTAGGAGGCAGAGGCAGGTGGATTTCTGAGTTCGAGGTCAGCCTGGTTTACAGAGTGAGTTCCAGGACAGCCAGAGCTACACAGAGAAATCCTGTGTCTTGAAACCCCCCCGCCAAAAAAAAAAAAAAAAAAAAAAAAAAAAAATTTAGGTTATACCAGCAAGGACACAAAATCTGCGCATGTTCAGTACAGACATAATTTTGTTCCCAAGACTTTTTTTCATGGTGTTGGGGATCAAATCCAAGGTCTTGCTCATGCTAAGTTCTTTATCACTGAGTTACGTTCCCAGCCCTAGATGTATTTTGCTGTTGTATTTTGAAGCAGGGTCTCTCTTTGTATCCCAGATGTGTTTGGTTTCTCATTAGGACTTGGGGCTACATGAATAGGGTTCACTGACTAGTCTAGTCAGTAGACCCTAGGGATTCTCCCGTTCACACCTCCCCGGGTTCACCAGCCTGCACTACTAATTAATTGTGGGTGCTAGGAATGGAACTTAGGTCCTTTTCCTGTTACCAACTGAGCCATCTCTATAGCTACCCCTCCCAAATGGTTTTTGCTTTGTTTTTGAGATTACCTGAACCCACAGATGTAGAACCCAACAATGCAGAGGGCCAACTATATAAACATATATGTATACACAGGATGTATTTATTTTGTTTTTGTGAGACAAATTCTCACCATGTTACTCTGGTTGGCTTAAAACATTATGTAAATGGCAGACTGGCCATGAATTTATAGATCCACCTGCTTCTGCCTTCCTAGTGCTGAAATAAAAGATGTGTGCCACAATGCCCAGATGGTTTCTGAGTCTCAAGTAGGACCCGGCCAACCTCTATTTTCTAGTTTCAAATTCTTGTTAAGACGTTAAAATTAGATAAAGGCTATAAAGAGAATGGCACATAGCAGGTAGTTAATGTTTGACTCAATCCACTCACCAATATTCTCTGGGACATTTCCCCAGTTTGGGGATAGCCTGGGCCTGGTAATACATGCAATCTACTAGGAAGCTGAGGATTCAAGGCTACCCTGGTTTGCATCGCAAGACCTGTCTCAACAAAACAAAAGTTTCATGAAATTTTTAAAAAGTCTCCAGTTTTTTTTGTTTTTGTTGTGGTTTGTTTTTTAACTATTTATTCTCTAATACCCTAGGCCTTCCACAAAAATAATTGTGTGAAAGCTGTCTGGAGTGGCAGGGAAACTCCAATAACAAATAAAAAACATGTCGGGCAGTGGTGGCACAAGCCACTAATCCCAGCACTCGGGAGGCAGTAGCAGGCGGATTTCTGAGTTCGAGGCCAGCCCGGTCTACAGAATGAGTTCCAGGACAGCCAGGACTACACAGAGAAACCCTGTCTCGAAAAACCAAAAATAAAAATAAAGAAAGAAAACGCTATGGGCCCTTGGGTTACAGGCAGCCGTCCCTTCTGAAGACCCCGTGGTGCTTACATCTCGACGGGCTGACCTGATCCCAACCTTATTCAGTTTAAACTAAAATCCTGGCGGATACACATCCTGGAACCCTCACATCTCAGCCGCGGACCACAAGGACTCTTAGTTTTAGAACAGCTTCGACAGGCCAAAAACATCCCGCCTCCTTTCCCAGAATGTCCTATCAGCGCACTTCTAGCGATGACCGACAGTCTACGAGGAACCAGTAAGTTCCGCTCCTCTGAAGAAACCCGCCCCGGCCTTGTGTCGTCACTGGGCACCAAGCCTGGCACTTCCGCGTAGCCGGGCGGCGGGTACTTGCGTTGAAACGTGCTTACGAGTGACCCCACCTTAAAGGGGAGGGGACCGAGGGGGACCCGAGCCCTTTAAGACTAGGCGGGCTGGGGCCTGCCCCTTTAAGGGCGGGGCGTCCGACCGCAGAATCTGAGCCCCAGATTACCTTGAGTTTCCGTCACGGGCAGCGAGGAGAGGCGCTTAGGCTGGGTCCGGGTGCTTGGCGGGCGGCGGCGGCCTCATCCCCGCTCGTCCTCCCCGGGCCCGGAGACACCCCCGCCCCAGTCATGCTGAGCAGAGTATGGAAGCAGCTGACTACGAAGTGCTATCCGTGCGAGAGCAGCTGTTCCACGACAGGGTCCGCGAGTGCATCGTGAGTCCGGGACCTGGGCGGGAAGGGGCCGGGCCGAGGTGGGAGGGGCGCGCCGAGATGGAGACGGGAAGTCCTGCTGCCTGGGCTCCGGAGCACCTCGACCCCTGCGAGCGCCGGGGCCGGGCTGGTGAACTCCCGGGTCGGGTCGGTTGGGTCCCTGAGCCGTAAACAAAGCCGCCGGGTTTCCGTTCCTTGGCCGCTCGCCCCTCCCCCTGCCCCTTCTACTCCACCCCCGTGGGCGTTCCTAGCGATGGGGGTCCTCTAGTGTGGAGCGTCTGATCCTCTGGAAAAGGATGGATTTGCTTCGGGCAAGTTAGTGTGCGTGTTCCCCCTTTAAAGTAGATGAAGGGCAACCATGGCTGATGTTGGAATGAAGGGAGACTCGGTCACATTGAGCAGTTAACCGGGGACATGCGATGGTGGCGCGAGGGGCGAAGGAAAAGTGGGAGCTGTAGTGGGTCCTCCCACTAAGGAAGAAAGAAGTCCTGTCCGAGATGGGTTGTAAGAAGTGGAGATGGAGGAACACCGAGGTTTCCCCGTCTGTTTTCTCTCCCCTGTAGTAGTGGTTGTTTTCATTCCTTCTGTGATTGAATCCTGGGCCTCTGGCATGCAGCATGCCAAACACAAGCCAATACAATGACACACACCCCGCACGACTTCCGGATAATTTGTTTGACACTCTGGAAGACTGGGTTTCCACCCATCCCGTGTGAGTTCTCTTGTGTGTCTCGGGGGGGTGGGGTGGGGGGATGGGGTCCTGGGTCCGCAGTGATCCTGAACGCATCTAGCCTGTATTTCTTATTCCTTTTTTTTTTTTTTTTCCTTTTTTCTTTTTTGGTTTTTCGAGACAGGGTTTTTCTGTGTAGCCCTGGCTGTCCTGGAACTCACTTTTTAGACCAGGCTGGCCTTGAACTCAGAAATCCGCCTGCCTCTGCCTCCCAAGTGCTGGGACTAAAGGCGTGCGCCACCACGCCCGGCAGTATTTCTTATTCCTTAAGCATTAATCTAGAATTGCAGCTGAACTTTCCATACAGCAGTGTACTACTCTAGGGTAGGAGCACCCATGGGACTTAGGGAAATCTATTTTCCTTGAGCCTGCTTTGAATGATAATCTTTCTGTCTGCTGTTTGTTTTTGTTTTTGTTTGTTTGTTTGTTTGTTTTTGTTTTTCCCAGACAGCTCTACACATACTAAATGAAAACGGAAGGGTTTGGAGGAGTGGAAGGAGGTCTTACTGAATAAAGGGGAGGGCTCAGATGAAGTCATTCTTCATTTTTCTCAGGCTGAGCTTTAGGCTATCCCTTGGCACGCTTAGATTGAAGAAAGGGTAAAGGGGACTAGGTCTGCCCTTACCAATGAGGGCATACGAGTATCTAGCCCCAGGATAAGAGTCGAGTAGCATCTCTTCTGTGTTCCTTGGGAGAGGTACACATTGGGGATTGGGCATATCACGGTGGGGGGCGGGGGGCACATCCAGGCCTTATAAGATACTGACCACCTGGAGGAATGAGGCCTCAGAAACTGCTCAGTATATGTTTCTGCCTCCTTAGCCATTAGCTTAGGACCTCAGCTCCAGCCAAGGGCAAGTGAACGTTTCTAGTGTCTCCTGAATGTGGCTCCCATCTAGAAACTAGAGAACAGCCCAGGTAGGAGGTGGGAGTGCATACCTTCAGTTCCAGCACTCGGGAGGCATAGGAAAGCGGATCTCTTGAGTTTATGGCCAGCCTGGTCTACAGAGTGAGTTTCAGGACATCCAGGGCTACACAGAGACACCATGGGAAAGGGAGAGAGCGAGGGAGGGAGGGAGGGAGCGCTGAAACAGCTTAGCCTGTCCTGGAAGTGGGTGGAACCCCAAGCCTGACCTTTTGAGCTCTACTACCTTCTTGGCTGTTAATCAAGTTCAAGACCAAAAGGGGCAGAACAGCCTGTTGGGAAAAGTCAGCTTCCATCTTAGTGGCTCTTCCTATGGGGACTTCCTACATCAAAAGCTGCCACTTTATTCTAGACACAGGACTTCCTTGGTCTCCTCTTTGTCACTGTACAGATTTCCTCTAGGGTCTGTTTATCTTGGAGACTAGAAGACACGTGAGATCGAGCTTGTCTGTGCCTACCTCAAATGCAATGACATTTTCCCTTTGTTTTTCTGATGCCTTG
Source organism: Mus caroli (assembly GCF_978045245.1). Taxonomy (NCBI): domain Eukaryota; kingdom Metazoa; phylum Chordata; class Mammalia; order Rodentia; family Muridae; genus Mus; species Mus caroli. The sequence continues at coordinate 5,193,060 of NW_028227271.1, forward strand.
GAATGGTGTAGAGATGCAATGCTTGTACTAGTTATCTGTCCAAGTTGTGTCCTGTCATTTGGAAGTCTAACCACTCGAGGCCATGTGTAGGTCCTAAGATACTTGGCCCTGAAGTTAGAAATTAGGGTCTCAGGAGTGACTACTTTTAGAGTGACAGATGACCTGCTCTGGAAATGTTGGGCCCGACTAAAGCCTTCTCTTAAGCCGAGTGGGCCGTGGTTTGGAGTGGAAGTTGTGATTTGCCCTCCAGATGGGATTCTTATGCCTGGGGCATACGCTCGCTCTCACTACAGCAACTGAAGCTGGGTAAGAGGACATGCCAAGGCAACACAGGCATCTTTTCCCAAGCCTGTTTCTTTCCTAGAATGTTCTCAATGTCAGCCCCTCTCATTCTATGGCCTGATGTAGGATGTGGGGTATGTGTGTGTGTGTGTGTGCATATGTGTTATTTCTGCGAGTTCCTCTGCTTGAAGCTTGTGGCCCCAGCACAGTACCAGGACTGGGTTGGCCTTCTTTTCCCAGGGGTGACCTCTGTTTGGTCCTTCTTAAAGCCCTCCTCTCCTCCCCCCGTAGCTTAACTGAAGGGAAGTCACCAATGAGAACCCTACGATGTATGGAGCTTTCTATAGCGGCTATAGAACGTCTCATTCCAGCTTGCTTTTTTGCCACAGATCTCAATACTTCTGTTTGCAACACTCTACATCCTCTGCCATATCTTCCTGACCCGCTTCAAGAAGCCTGCCGAGTTTACCACAGGTACTCTGACTTCCCTACTCTCAGCCAGCAGCCTTGTTGCCATGGGGTTGGCCTCAGAGGGGTGTGTACCGGTGCATGCTGGGAAACGGCAGGTGACTGCTGGGCCGCTCTGCAGCCTGTGCCTCTTGAGCCCTGTTCTGCACAGAGTTGAAGGGGTGGTAGGTAGGACGTCCAGATGGAATGTCTCCAAGCTTCAGGCTTCTTGTTACTTAATTACTTTATTTGTATATGTTTTTAAGTTAGAGAACAAACTCATGTTTTATAGTGGATTTTTCAAAATCAGATACCTCTTTCTTGGTTTTATTTTATAGACAGTATCTCACGTAGTCCTGCCTGACCTTGAACTCCTGTCTCTGCCTTCCAAATCCTGGGCTCCACGGTGCGGTGCGTGCTGCCACATTCCTGTCCCAGTAGTTTCTCGTGCCTGCCCCCCCACCACTTTCCTTTTCCTCTGTGTAGTTGAGGCTTCATGGAACTCACTGTGTAGACCTGGCTGGCCTTGAGCTCACAGAGATTGGCTTGCCTCTGCCTCCCAGATTCTGTGATTAAAGGTGTGCGCCTCCACTACCACCTGGCATCCATTTAACTTTTCTTTTTTTTCTTTTCTTTTTTTTTTTTTTTTGTTTTGTTTTGTTTTTTGGGGGGTTTTTTTGTTTTGTTTTGTTTTACAAAACAGAGTTTCTCTGTGTAGCCCTGACTATCCTGGAACTCACTCTGTAGACCAAGCTGGTCTCAAACTCAGAGATCTGCCTGCCTCTGCCTCCCAAGTGCTGGAATCAAAGGCATCCGCCACCACGCCCAGCTCACCATTTAGCTTTTCTAATCCTGTTTCCTCCTGCAAAATGGACATCCTGAAGTCCACTTGGCGTTTTATCACTGAGAGGACCAAATGAGAGCCTTCCATAAACTTTAATTAAGTAGGCGACTGCAGGGTGTATCTTAGGTGTATGTTTTATGTTGGCTCATTTCCTAGTGCTCTCCCACTGGGACCCAAAGCTTCCTGAGGTCTGGTGATGGTAGTCTTTCTCTGTATAGAGTCCCATACTGTGGCTTTTCGTCCTGTAGAACTCTGATGGGGACACAAAACACTTTGTTTCAGAGCCTAGACCCAACCTACTCAAACACCCAGCTAAGCTGTCTCCATCAGTACTCTTCTGTGGGGACTTTCTCTGGGAACCCCCTCCTCCCTCTAGCAGTTCTCTTCCCCCACCCAGCCCCCACCCCGTGTGAACAGCCTCACAGACTGCAGTGTGTTTATTGTATCTGAGCCCATTATAAAGAGGGACCTGTTATGATAGTGACTGCAGGGAGGAGGGGCAGGAGCAGGGAAATTGGAGTCTGTATTCTGTGTAATGGTCGAGGACCCCTGATCACAACATTGCTACCTCGTTCAGGGAACAGGCTGTGAGGTTTGTTGTGTAAGATCTACCAGAGCCTCTTGTTGAGCACTGTCTTCAGTGTCAGGGCGGGGCAAGGGACACGCTCTGATACATTTGGTCCCAGAACCGCCCTCTGATGTCTTGCTGCTTCCCCTTCCTGTCTGTTTCTTGCAGTGGATGATGAAGATGCCACAGTTAACAAGATTGCGTGAGTGTCACTGTTCTCAAGCCCCACTCCAGTGACTTAGGAGCTGGGATCTAGAGTCCCCTGGAGGCAGGAGAGAAGGAGCTGTCATGCAGCCAATAGAGAGAGTTTCTACTTCCACCCTATGCCTGCCACCTTGCGGCTTCCCCTCACCCCGGGGATGCTAGGGAAACTGCTGTTCCTGTCCCCTGGCCAGGCCAGGAGCTTCACCATCAGGATGTTGGCTAGGGCCTGAGTCACCAGGAATGGCTTCAGCTTGGCTTCACCTCCCAACTGTCAACGTGGGTGGGGAATGGAAGGAGGAGAGAGGTCAATGCAACTAGGACAGGGCTTGGTGAAGATTAAAACCCTTGAGGGGTCAGAGAAACCATGTCTCGACCCCCTGTCCCCACTTCAAAACAAAACAAAAAAAAAACAAACAAAAACCAAAAACCTCTCAAAGACTATTAGAGGCCTCCTTATAGGCACTGCCTAGGCAGTAGTGCCATCTACAGAGGAATATGGAGATGCCCTCTGCACTGACCAACCAAAGGCACTAGTCTTCTTTTGTGAATTTGCTTCCAGCTGGTGCAGCTCTTGGCATAGGCATTGCCTCTGAGGTTGGTTTTTAGCTGGCCTTTATCCTCTGTGCTAATGCCTTCTTGAAGGACATACCATATGGAGTGACTGAGCTCCTAGCCAAAGAGGCCAGCCGAGAACCTGGATCCCTAAGCAGAGAGAAGTCATGCCCCTTGTTTTGTCAGCCCTGTAGGATGCATGGGGAGGGTCACAGACCTGGGATAGCCCAGACAAGTGACACTGCAGGTAATCAGGTACCCATGAGTGCCTGAGCTGTGCCCATCCTATGTGCCAAGGCTACCCTGTAGGTGAGGACTAGCCTGGCATGGCAGTGGGCAGAGCCCAGATGGATAGCTCCTTCCCATAGCTTCAGCTGGTTCTAAAAGCCCTGGGTGCCCTTGGGAAAGAAATGGCTTCTAGGGCAGCAGGGACAGCGAGTGCTGGGCTGACACAGCCTCTACCCTTCATAGGCTGGAGCTGTGTACCTTTACCCTGGCGGTCGCCCTGGGCGCCGTCTTGCTCCTGCCCTTCTCCATCATCAGCAACGAGGTGCTGCTCTCGTTGCCACGCAACTACTACATCCAGTGGCTCAACGGCTCGCTCATCCATGGTATGTGGCTAGACCAGTGCCTGGGGTGGGAAGCAGGGTGGGCAGTCAGGAGACCTGGCAGGCAGGCAGCCTTCTCGGGGCTCAGCAGGCATGCCCCCACCTGAGCCCCCACTCTCAGTGACCAGCTCTGATTTTCCTTTTTGGCTCTAGGTCTGTGGAACCTCGTTTTCCTCTTCTCCAATCTGTCCCTCGTCTTCCTTATGCCCTTTGCATATTTCTTCACAGAGTCTGAAGGCTTTGCTGGCTCCAGAAAGGTAAGCAGGGGATGTGTCAGTCAACCCTAGTCAGAGAGCTAGGGAGCTGGCATCAGCAGATGGTTTGTAGCCTTCAGTCAGAGTTAAGGGCTAGAACAAAGAGCCTGAGGCTGTAGAGACATGAGAAGTCAGTGTCAAGGCCCCTCCTTTGTAGAACCATTGAGAGTTAAATTGAGACAGAGATCTCTTAGCAGGAGAGTTACTATCTCACTGTTGTAGCCACCGCTGATCCTTGCATTGAGCAGGCTGACCCAGAAGCGAGGAACAGAGAGCACAAGTGCCGCTGAAATCAGGAGGAGGCTGAAGGTGTCTGGGGGTGGGGCTTACAAGTGAGAGAGAGAAATATTCTTCTTATCTTGTGAATCCTTGGTCCCCAAGCCCAGGCACAGTTCTAGGGTCTCCCTCCTCCCTGATGTTGGTTGACCCTTTCCTCTGCTTTCCTCATTCTTCCCATTGTAGGGTGTCCTGGGCCGGGTCTACGAGACAGTGGTGATGTTGATCCTCCTCACGCTGCTTGTGCTGGGCATGGTGTGGGTGGCATCCGCCATTGTAGACAATGACAAGGCCAGCAGGGAGTCGCTCTACGGTGAGGATTAAACAGTCTGTCACTGCCTTAAAGGAGAAAGTCTCAGCTCACAGGGCTTCAGAGGTTTCGGGCTGTGCTCATCCTGGCTCTGGTTTCGGGGCTGGGATGAACCTCAGGTGCTGCCAGGCTCACGAATCTATGCACAGCCACAGCTCTGCGCTCCAGTTACTCCCTAAAGCACGACTCTGCACACTGCAGTGCCACCAAACCTTCAACAGCCACGGTTTGGCTTTTTGTTTGATTGTTTTATGAGACAGTTTCTCTGTGTAGACCTGGATCTCACTTTGTAGGCCAGGCTGGCTCTGAACTCAAGAGCTCTTTCTGCCTCCTGAGTACTGGGATTAAAGGTGTGCACCACCACTGCCTGGCCAAACATTCAAGTTTTGAAAGACCATTTTATATCTAAACCAAAACAGAGCTCCAGCCTTTCCGCTTTTTTTTTTAAGGTTTATTTATTATTATATCTAAGTACACTGTAGCTGTCTTCAGACACACAGGAAGAAGGCATCAGATCTCTTTACGGATGGTTGTGAGCCACCATGTAGTTGCTGGGGTTTGAACTCAGGACCTTTGGTTCGGAAGAGCAGTCAGTGCTCTTAACCGCTGAGCCATCTCTCCAGCCCTTTTTCCTCTTTTTTATTTTATTTTTTATTTTTTATATTTTTGGTTTTTCGAGACGGTTTCTCTGTATAGCCCTGGCTGTCCTGGAACTCACTTTGTAGACCAGGCTGGTCTCGAACTCAGAAATCCACCTGCCTCTGCCTCCCGAGTGCTGGGATTAAAGGCGTGCGCCACCACGCCTGGCCTTTTCCTCTTTTTTAAAGATTTACTTGTATGTGTGTGTGTGTGTGTGTGTGTGTGTGTGTGTGTGTGTGTGTGCGTGCTTTCCCTGTCTATGGGCCACATCTGTGAAGTGCCTACAGAAACCAGAAGAGGTCAGTGGGTCCTCTGGAACTGGAGTTACAGGTGGTGGCGAGCTGGCTTATGGGTGCCAGGAACTGAACCTGGGTCCTCTAGAAGAGCAGCCAGCTCTTAAGTTGTCTTAACCACTGAGCCACCCCCTCCCCCATTGTACCTCCTAAGATTGACTCTTTTTTTTTTTTTTAAGATTTATTTATTTATTATATGTAAGTATACTGTAGCTGTCTTCAGACACTCCAGAAGAGGGCGCCAGATCTCGTTACAGATGGTTGTGAGCCACCATGTGGTTGCTGGGAATTGAACTCTGGACCTTCGGAAGAGCAGTCGGGTGCTCTTACCCACTGAGCCATCTCACCAGCCCAAGACTGACTCTTTAGAGCTTGTAATTTGAGCTCCAGAGACTAAGTCTCTGCCTTGTGTTAGTGGATTTGTATAGTGAGTTTGAGACCATTCAGGGCTATAGAGAAAGATGCTGTCTTAAAAAACAAAAGAAAAGGGGCTGGAGAGATGGCTCAGCTGTTAAGAGCACTGGCTGCTTCTTTAGGGGACCTGGGTTCAATTTCTAGCACTCACATGGGACCCCACAATTGTATATAATGCTAGTTCCAGTTCCATTGGACCAGGCATGTGTGTGGTTCACATATCTGTAAAGGAAAAGAAAAATACTGGCTCTTCAATTAGCCTTGTGCATTTAATCAGCTGTAGTCCTCTTAAAGTGGAAAAGACTGTCACCTCTTCTGTAGGCTGAAGTTCCAAACTGAGAGACTGTGTATACATTGAACATACAGAGGACCCCTTGTCTACAGTGACTTAGAAGATAAGTAATCAGCCAGGCTTGGCAGCGCACAGTTTTAATCCCAGCATTCAGGAGGCAGAGGCAGGTGGAGCTCTTGAGTTCCAGCCCAACCAGGGGGTTTTAAAACTAGTGAGACCTGTTTTAAAATATATAAATAATAGATGATAAACAGTTGTAAAGCCCCGGCTGTCCGTGAAATCTTTCTATGTCAATGTCCTGGTTCTCCTAGGATCAAAGGTATAGGCTACCATCCCTGGCCTCCCATCTTAGAATTGAGAAGTTTCATTGTAATATCTGCCTCGCCTAACGAGGGAGAGGATCTGGTTACACTTCACCACTGGTCACCTGCATCAGATGGCAGCTGTCCTCTTGTATAAGTGAGGATCCTTAGTGTACTCAGTGCTCCATCTGTAACTCTGGGCCAGCTGTCCCACCTGTGCTACTTGACTGTAGGTGTCTGAGATGTGTTCTTGTCTAGACCCTGGGCCCTGTCACCTCCTATAGATCAGACATGAGCAAGACAAGTTGACATGCCTTTTATTGTCCTAGACTTCTGGGAGTACTACCTCCCCTATCTCTACTCCTGTATCTCCTTCCTCGGAGTTCTGCTGCTTCTGGGTGAGTGTCAGAATCTGGGAGAAGAAGAGAGCACCTTGGGTATCAGTCAAGGTGGAAGGAGGAGGGGTGGGGAGGGAGTGAAAGGTCTGGCAGGTGACTGACCAGCTCTTGTGCCTACAGTGTGCACTCCACTAGGTCTCGCCCGCATGTTCTCTGTCACTGGGAAGTTGCTGGTCAAGCCCCGGGTATGTAGTGCTCCCTGCCTCTTGCTCAGGGTCAATTTCAGACATCTGAAGGCCGAGCCATGAAATGGACCTACAGTTGTGTTGTGCATGGCTTGCAGAAGGCCACACCCTTGCTTGACTTCTGTGTCGTTCTCCCCCACACTCCACCCAAGCACCCCTTCCCATCATCTGGAGTTGGTCAGAACACAGGGAATTGGAAGGGGTACAAGCTGCTGGGCATGGGATGGTGCATACCAGTCAGAGGAGAGCTGTCGGGATTGGGAGCCTCTGACAGCTCCTCCCTGTCCTCTGCCCTCAGCTACTGGAAGACCTGGAAGAACAGCTGAACTGCTCAGCCTTTGAGGAGGCAGCTCTGACTCGAAGAATCTGCAGTGAGTCTAAATCCCGCCTTGCTTGGGTGGTGGTGGCCTGGCTTTGGCAAGGACTGAGTATTGGAGGGAAATATGTCCTCTGCCCTCAGATCCCACCTCCTGCTGGCTGCCACTGGACATGGAACTGCTGCATAGACAGGTCCTGGCTCTGCAGGCACAGAGGGTCCTCTTGGGTACGTGGCTTGGTAGTTTACCCAAGGAGAGCTGTTCCTTGTTCCGAGTACTTACTAACAACCTCCCACCCCCACACAGAAAAGCGTTGGAAGGCGTCAGCCTGGCAACGGAACCTGGGCTACCCTCTGGCCATGCTGTGCTTGCTGGTGCTGACGGTGGGTTCACGTGCCTTGGTGGGGGCGGGAGTAAGTGGGGCCTTGGTACTTTAGCTTCCTCCGGGATGACAAAGGTGTACACTGTCATGGCTGTCATCCGTAGTAGAAGTTGCCACTAAGAGGGCCTACCTTAAGTGCTGCCCTGTGCCCTGTAAGAACATCAGTTCCCACTTTGTAGACAGAGAAGTACAACTGACTTGTCCCACATCGCACAAAGTCCCTGGGGAGGCATACAGACTTGCCTTGGAGGGAGAGTAAATTAGGACTTCATTTCATGCAGGGGAGGGGAGGGGGGCGGTAGTTGTGCTGGAGACTGACCCAGCGCTTTGCACGCTTTGCACGTATTAGTCAAGGGCTCGCAGAGCTCCTCCCCATCCCTGTAGGTATGCTCTTTCTAGTTAGGCTGAGTAACATCCTCAAAGGGCTGTACTGTACATGATGCTAGCAGTGGCCTGGTGGGAAGCAGAGCACGCTGAAAGTGCTAAATGAAGAGAGTGCTTCTAACTCAGCTGTGGGCAGAGAAGGGATGATGGGCGTGGTGACCTTGCCGCACACAGGGCCTGTCTGTCCTCATCGTGGCCGTCCACATCCTGGAGCTGCTCATCGACGAGGCTGCCATGCCGCGGGGCATGCAGGTACCAGCTCGAGGGCTTAGTTCAGAAAGGGTGGGGAGACTGGCTAGAGTGTGTTGCGCTGTCAGCCCAGCTGTAACAGGTGGATTGCCATGAGGCCAGGCCAGAATGGGCTATGGGGTCAAAGGTCTACCAGTTTGTACTGCAGCAGATGGGGGGGGTGTTTGGAGAGAGAGAGAGAGAGAGAGAGAGAGAGAGAGAGAGAGAGAGAGAGAGAGAGAGAGTTGAGGAGAGGACAGAGGGAAGGCTGGGTGGTCCTGGTGTTCAGGGTGGGGTTGTCTGTCTGTCACTAATGCCACCCCACCCACAGGATGCTGCCCTAGGCCAGGCCTCCTTCTCCAAACTGGGATCCTTCGGCGCCATCATCCAGGTTGTGCTGATATTGTATCCTTCTGGAATTCCTGTGGCCTCTGGCCTCTGCCTCTGGGACTCTTTTTTTTTTTTTTTTTTTTTTTTTTTTTTTTTTTTTTTTTTTTTTTGGTTTTTCGAGACAGGGTTTTTCTGTATAGCCCTGGCTGTCCTGGAACTCACTTTGTAGACCAGGCTGGCCTCGAACTCAGAAATCCGCCTGCCTCTGCCTCCCGAGTGCTGGGATTAAAGGCGTGCGCCACCACGCCCGGCACCTCTGGGACTCTTAATAGACCCCTGAGAGCACTGGGGAGATCAGGGCGGCCATGTCTTAATCTAACTTGGGCTCAGAAAGAAGGACACACTTGGTATTGAGGACTGAGGAGATAACTCAGTCGGTTAGGTACAGACAGAAATCCTAGTGGTTGTGCAAGAGTCAATCTAACCAAACTTCAGGATTGAAATACCCTGTCCCAAAAAATAGTAAGGAAGTGGGCTGGCAGGATGGGCCAGCGAGGGCCAAGGAAGGACTCAGCCATTTGGAGTGCCTGATGCTCTTTCAAGAGAGCCTGAATTGAGTTCACAGCCCCCAAGTCAAGTGCTTCACCACTGCCTGTAACTCCAGCTCTCGAACCCGACACTCTCGACGTATATCTTTTTTAAATAATTCAATTTTATGTGCGTTGGTGTCTTGCCTGGATGTGTGTTGAAACCCCCAAAACTGGAGTTACTGACAGTTTTGAGCTGGGAATTGAACTCAGGACCTCTGGGAGAGCAGCCAGGGCTCTAACCACTGAGCAATCTGTCCAACCCTAGGAAATGCTGTTTTAAAAAGACGGTTCAGAGCCGGGCGTGGTGGCGCACGCCTTTAATCCCAGCACTCGGGAGGCAGAGGCAGGCGGATTTCTGAGTTCGAGGCCAGCCTGGTCTACAAAGTGAGTTCCAGGACAGCCCGGGCTATACAGAGAAACCCTGTCTCGAAAAACCAAAAAAAAAAAAAGACGGTTCAGCGTTCAGTGCCTGTGTGCAAGAAGCCCTGATGACCTGAGTTCATCCTTGGGAATTCCCAGTGTTGGGAGAGAACTGACCCCTGAAGTTGTGTGTGTACCAGTGCCACACAGGTACACAGGCACACAGCATAATAGGTAATGTAGAGAATGATAGGAGACACCCAGCCTTGATCTGTGGCCTCTGCACACACGTGTATACACCACATGGAAAACTTTGATCTAGAGAAGGTCTGAGAGAGGCAGTCATTGCTTCTTAGAAGCTGGCAGGTTCTTCCCTAACGCGGTGGCAGTTACCTGATGGTGTCCTCAGTGGTGGGTTTCTACAGCTCTCCACTCTTCGGAAGCCTGAGACCTAGGTGGCATGACACATCGATGACACAGGTACCCAGCTGGGGGGATGGGCAGGGGAGTGCTGGGCGCTGGCAGCTTTGTTGTTGTTGTTGTCGTTGTTGTTGTTGTTGTTGTTGTGTCCACACTCCCCCTGAGACAGGGTTTCTCTGTGTAACAGCCCTGGCTGTCCTGGAACTCAGAGATCCTCCTGCCTCTGCCTCCCAAATGCTGCGATTAAAGGGGCGGAGCACTGCATTAGCCGTGCTGGCAGCTCTTGCCACCTTTGTCTCTTCTCTGCTCCCGTTCAGATCATCGGGAACTGCGTCTGCCTCCTGGTCCTCAGCTCAGCACTTCCTGTCTTCTCTAGAACCCTTGGTGAGTAGTGCAGCGGAGGGGCCGGCAGTCTGAGCTTAGGAGGGAGCTTCAGGCCTCAGCCACATAGGGAGGCCTGCAACAAAAGAAACCTGCCCGGTCTTACTAACCACCCCGGCGAGCCTCCACGGTGCTAAGGACGGTCTCTTTAATACCTTCCTTCTCATTTTTAAAATGACACTTATTTACTTTATGTGTGGGTGGGGACTGTATCGGAGAACAACTTGCAGGAGTTGGTTCTTCCCTTGGATCATGTGGGGAATTGAACTTGGGCTGTCATCTTGGCAGCAAGTGTCTACCCCCTGAGCCATCTCTCTTGGCCCACATTTTGTAATTTTGGTCTAGGAATGTTCAACACGTGCTTTCTCTTCTATGCCATAGTAATTTGGAGGAAATTAGGCTTACTGGTCCATTAATTATTTCCAACGGATGCAGTCAGAATGTATATTTAAATGGGGGTTCAGGTCTGTGACTTGAGAAGGTTGTGACGGGGTTTAGAAGTTAGGCACGGTGGCTTACACTTACAGTCCTGGTAGACTGGTGGCAAAAGAGTGACGACTAGTTCGTCATCCTCAGCTGCGTAGTCCAGACGGAAACTGCCTCAGAGGTGGGTGGTTTAACAGCGCCTGGCACAAGCAGACATGATGTATACCGCCTTCGTTGTCATAGTCCGTTGTTTCTGATTACACGGAAGGAACAGGTGCAGAGCGTAAGGAACTTGCCCTGTGTCCCTCGGCTGTCTAGAAGTGGAACAGGGCTAGGGAAGCCCTGTGATGACTGCACTCTGCTGTGCACTGTAACCCGGCCAACCTGTAGCTTCCTAGTCAGGAACCACTTATAGTCCTGGGAGCCTAGAGCTACCTGAGGCTACAGGCAGCCCCACTGAAGGAAATGACACAAGTCTCTGGGAGGAGCAGTGAGCTTAGCTACCAATACATTCAGTAGTCCTGGTCTGGCCTTGGAGTGGGCTTGTCAGGCATGCACAGCAGATGCTAGGTAACCGTTGTGATGCTCAGTCGTGGCCGCTAGGAGGCAGCAGAAAGTTGGTCTCCTTTGAGGAGAGGGCTTGGGGAATTGCCCCTTCTAATTGTGGACTTTGTACTTCAGGGCTGACACGCTTTGACCTGCTGGGTGACTTTGGACGCTTCAACTGGCTAGGCAATTTCTACATTGTGTTCCTCTACAATGCAGCCTTTGCTGGCCTCACCACGCTCTGTCTGGTGAAGACCTTCACGGCAGCTGTGAGGGCAGAGCTGATTCGGGCCTTTGGTAAGGGCGTGTGGGGCACGGGCTAGCTGCTGGGAGTTCATTCTGCAACAGGGGTGGCCCCAGCAGAGGAGAGGGTGTGCTCCCTGTCTATAGGTCACCCATTGTTCTATCCTGCCGCCTCACCTCTGAGGAGCTGACCCATGCCCCTCCTCACTGCCTACTTCTCTTTCCAGGGCTGGACAGACTGCCACTGCCTGTCTCTGGGTTTCCCCGGGCTTCTAGGAAGAAGCAGCATCAATGACCTCCAGCTGGGGGCTGAGAAGGAGCGAACTGGGCAGTGCCTAGGCCTGGCGGCGAGCCCCAGGGGGCTGGACCTCAGGACCTGGAATCTGCGAGAGTAGGTGACAGAGGGACGGACCATCTGCACTGTTGCTTAATCTGAGCCAGAGTTTGGGACCTGGCTGGCCTCCTGCCTTTTCAGATGTATCTGTGGCCTGAGCATCCATCCGGTAGAGCTGGGGGACTCCCTCCAGTTCCTGGTCCCAAATACGTTTACACATCTATCTGCCTCAATCCTGTTCCAGGCCATGCCTGAAGCCATGTTTACATGATTTGATGTGCAATAGGGTGGGTGGGACTTGGGGGACTGCGCCGGGGTAGGTTCTAGAGACAGGTTGTCTTCCTTGCCTCTGGCCCAGAAGAGCCGAAGCACTGTGCTATCCTGTGGAAGGCTTTGGACCACTGGAGAGACCAAGGGTGCTGGGAGGAGGCGGCTGCACCCACAAGCAATAAAGTTGATCCCAGGGTTTTCTTGGTTCTTTTGTAAAGAGCCTGTCCCTGTGTCTATTTGAGTACCTTGTTCCAACTAGTCCTGAGCCCTTCTCAACCATTCCTTTCTCTCTGTGGAGCCGTCAATCTGGTGTCCGGCCAGACAGTTCTGCAGAGGGCTGCCATTCTGCCCACAGCTTTACTTAAAGTGGGTTACCTCTGCTGGGAATAGCAACCCACCCCTCTAACCACTCAGGAAGCATGGGCAGGCAGGTGTATGATTTCTGTGAGGCCAACCTAGTCTACAGTGCAAGTTACAGGCCAGCCAAGGTTACATGGTGAGCCCTTGTGTCCAATACCCCCTCCTCCCCAAAAGTTGGCTAGTCTTTTGGACTCTCCCCGCTACTTAGGACTTTGTTTCTATACCTTGGGAGTTGGGGTAGAAGGGCATGCACGCACACCTAAGATGCCATCCCCCTGCCCACCTGCAGCCCACATGTCACACACCTAAGATGCCCACCTACAGCCCTGACCTCCCAGCAGGCAGCAGCAGTTGGCTGTAAAGGTTCCTGGCTGGCAGTGTTCCAGTCCTACTACCTCAGAAGAAAGAACCTGAGTCCAGCTGTGTAGACTGTCAATTCTTTACAAGAAGGAGCCTGAGTCCAGCTGTGTAGACTGTCAATTCCTTGATGTCCTCCTGTGTTGAGGAAGGAACAAACCTGTAGACCTCTACAGACTACACTGCACAACTTCAGAGGCCATTTCCCTCAGTTCATAAGTACTGTTGTTTTCTTTGACCCAGGGTGTAGCCCCTTGCTGTCCTGAAACTCGTGCTGTGGAAATGGCTGGCCTTGAACTCCGAAAGATCCACATGCCTCTGCCTGTTTAATACTAGGATTAAAGGCCATATCTGGGCCTAGAATTCTTTAAAATTTAACTATTGAAGTCAGGGAAATATCATGGTATCTATGTATGGAGTTCATGGATAACTTTTCTTCCATTGTGGATCCTGGGGAATCAAACTCAAAGCCTCTATCTGCTGAGCTAACCCCCTCTGGCCTTTGCAATCCTGGGTCTGGTGGTGGCAAACCTGGACCTATGCTTGTTAGGCAGCCTCAGTACCACAGAGCTGCCTTCCTGTCTCCAAGACCATTTCCTTATAAGTGAAAGACAGGCATCAGCAGGAGTCGTCTCCCCCCCCCCCTTTTTGTTCAAGTTTGTACAGTCACTGAGTGCTAGCCTTGGAACTGGGTGAGGGAGGGCAAACATGAAATACAAAAAGTGTAGATTCCACAAATACTTGCCAAGCGCAGTACTTTAAGCTAGACTAGATGGCCTTGGAAATGCATGATAAACCAGCTAGTGCTGAAAGCTGCTTTGTCTGAAAGGTGCCAGATCTTCTAATACCATAGTGCCTGGGCTAATATCATTGCTGCCCTACCGTAGGACACCGGGAGCGGTTTTTGTTTTGTGTGCACGTGCAAGTTGTGTGTGTGTGTGTGTACACCCACGCTTGCTCACACAAGTGTAGAGATCAGAGAACAACTTGCTTTCATTCTCCCTTTTACCACATGGATTCAGACTGGAATCAGGTAGTCAGGCTTGGTAGTGCTTTTACATACTGAGCCATGTCCCCAGCCTTGTTTTGCTTTGAGACAGTCCCATTATATGTAGTCTCCACTGGCCTAGAACTCAATATATAAAGCAGACTAGGCTGGTTTCCAAATCACAGACGTCTACCTGCTTCTTTCTCTACCTCCTAAGCGTTGGGAAAAAAGTTTTGCCACACCATGCAAACCACCTTTGGCCAGTTGTGTGGTACACACCTTTAATATCAGCACTCAGGAGGCAGAGGCAGGTAGATCTGTGTGAATTTGAAGCTAGCTTAAGTCTACGTAGCCAGACCCAGGATAGTCAGGGCTGCATAGACACTGTCAAAACATTTAAAAAACAAACAAAAAGATTTGTGCATGGTGTGCACACCATTAATCCCAGCACTTGGGAGGCAGAGGCAGGCGGATTTCTGAGTTCAAGGCTGGCCTGGTCTACAAAGTGAGTTCCAGGACAGCCAGGGCTATACAGAGAAACCCTGTCTTAAAAAAACAAAAAAAAAAAAAGTTTTTTTTTTTTTTTTTTAGGGACTGGAGAGATGGCTCAGTGGTTAAGAGCACTGACTGCTCTTCCAGAGGTCCTCAGTTCAATTCCCAGCAACCACTGATGGCTCACAACCATCTGTAGTATGATATGATGCCCTCTTCTGGCAAGCAGGTGTACATGCAGATAGAACACTCATATGTGTAAAATATATATATAAAGATTTATTTTTAGCTTACACATATGAGTGCCTTTGCATGAATGTTATATGTACCATGTGCATGCCCGGTTCCTCCTAGGGTCCAGAAGAGGGCATCCTATTCTTTGGAATTGGAATTGCAAAAAGTGTTGTGAACCACCATGTGGATGCCAAGAGCCAAACACAGGTCTTACTGTGTTTCTTTTTTTTTTTTTTTTTTTAAGGGTTGGTTTCTAAAGCTATTTTTTTTATATTATTTATTATGTGTAAGTACACTGTAGCTGTCTTCAGACACTCCAGAAGAGGGAGTCAGATCTCCTTATGGATGGTTGTAAGCCACCATGTGGTTGCTGGGATTTGAACTCCGGACCTTCGGAAGAGCAGTCGGGGTGCTCTTACCTGCTGAGCCATCTCACCAGCCCCCACTGTGTTTCTTTACACTTAACAGCAAATGCTTCTAATTGAGTGGCCTTTCTAGCCCTAAAGATCTACTATTTATTCATGTATGTGTGTGTACACATGCCTGTGGATGCTGGGAAATGGTGTTGGCTCCCCTAGAGTTGAGTCACAGTCCCCTGTGAGCTAGGAGACCCGCATGGGTTTTCTGTAAGAGCAGCGTGTGCTCTGACATGCTGGGATGTCTCTTTAATCACTTGCATTTAAATTTTGAATTGGCTTTAAAACTTTTAGATTTTGTTTTTATACATGTGTATGAGTATTTTGCCTGAATGAATGTCTGTGTGCCACGGGAGTTCAGTGCCTGTGGAGGCCAGAAGAAAGGTGTTGGATCCCCTGGTATTGGAAACAGGAACTAAAGATCAGCTGCCAAGTGGGTGCTGGGAATCAAACCTCTGTCCTTTGGAAAAGCAGCTGACCCATCTCTCCACCTTTACCATAGCAAACAGGGTTTGTTATTGTCATGGTTGCTTTTTGGCAGCTTGAAACAAATCTAGACGTGGGAAACAGAGAATCTTAATTGAGGAAATACCTCCATAAGGTTGATCTGTAGGTAGATCTTCAGAGCATTTTCTTTAATAAACTGATGTGGGAGGGCAGGGCCCAGCCCACTGTGGGCAGGGCTACTCCCAGCCCCACCCCAGGCAGGTGGTCCTGGGTTGCATAAGAAAACAGGCTGAGCAAACCATGAGGAGCAAGACTGCACTCCTCTGTAGCTTCTGTTTCAGGCCCTTCCTCCAGGGTCCTGGCTTAAGGTTTTCACTTTGGATTTTTATGGGTTTATGTATGTGAGAGCTTTATGGGTATGTATGTATATTTACCATATTTGTGCCCGGTCCCCCAGAAAGTCAGAAGAAGGTTGTCAGAGCCCCTGGAACTGGAGTTGTGGATGGTTGTGAACCACCATATGCAAGAGCTGGGAATAGAACCTGGGTCCTCCAGGAAGAACAGCCAGTGCTTGTGATGGCTGAGCCATCTCTCTATTCCCCTTCCTGATGACCTTGTCCTGACTCCCCTTCATGAATGGACTTTGATTGGAACATGTGAGCTGAAATCCTTTTCTCCCCAAGTGGCCTCTGGTTCTCATGTTCTCCACTACATTCCCCTGTAACTGACTTAAATGAGTTAAGTGTCTCTGTGATGAGGCCTGAGGGATTTAAAATAGATTCCTTGGTCCAGAGGGGTAGGAGGTAGGCAACGGAAGGAGAAGAGAGCCATCCTCCACAGACCAGGACTTTAGGTGTCCAGGGCCCTTTGGCAGCTTCCAAATGACAATGTACTCAGAAAATGATGTGCTGGGTGAAGAACTTGCCTGAAAGCCCAGGACTCAGCACAGCAAGACTGAGCCCAGCTTGGTTGCATTGCGACCATCTCAATCAAAGGGAAATGGGGATGTTGCTCAGTGCATAAAGGTCAGTTGTGGGCTTGCCGGGCATGTCTGAATCCTGGGTTTTTTTATTTTATTTTATTATTTATTTATTTGTTTTTTTTTTTTTTTTTTTTTTTTTTTTTTTTTTTGGTTTTTTTGAGACAGGGTTTCTCTGTATAGCCCTGGCTGTCCTGGAACTCACTTTGTAGACCAGGCTGGCCTCGAACTCAGAAATCCGCCTGCCTCTGCCTCCTGAGTGCTGGGATTAAAGGTGTGCGCCACCACGCCCGGCTGTTTGTTTTTTTCAACAGGGTTTCTCTGTATAGCCCTGGCTGTCCTGAAACTCACTCTGTAGACCAGGCTGGCCTCGAACTCAGAAATCCGCCTGCCTCTGCTTCCTGAGTGCTGGGATTAAAGGCATGCGCCACCACACCCGGCTTTTATTTTATTTTTAATTAACTTATATACTTACTTATCTTGTTTTTTTGTTTTTACTTTTGTTCTGTTTTGTTGATGTCTCTCTGTGTTGCCTTTGGCAGTCCTGGAACTCACTTTGTAGACCAGGCTAGCTTTAAACTCACAGAGATCTGCCTGTCCCTGCTCCCCAAGGGCTGAAATTAACACCCCACCCCACCCCTAACGTTTTATTTTATAAGTATGGGTATTTTGCTTGTACCAAATGCATGCCTGTTGCCTGAGGAGACCAGAAGACAGCATTGGACCCCCTCGCCCCCCCCCCACCCATGTGGAGTTACAGAAAGAAGGGAGTTAGCCAGTTAGCCACTGTGTGGGTGCTATGAATCTACCTCAGGTCCCCTGGAAAAGCAGTCAGTGCTCTTAACTGCTGAGCCCTGAAGGCCCTGGTTCTGATCTGAGCACCACACAAGCCTGGTGTGGTAGTGCATGGCTAATTTCAGTGCTGGGAAGCTAGAGGCCAAAGGAGAAAACATTCACCCCGTCAGCCTTCTCTGTTGAAGTGAGTTTGAGACCAAGCCTGAACTACAGTACAGTCTGTCAAAAGAAGGAGAGGAGGGATAAAAAGTGACCTTTGGGTATCTGGCAACCATTTGAGAGGACATAAAACTTGGAAAGTCCTGGCCTGGCAAGGTAGATCAGCAGGTAAAAGCACTTGCCACACAAGCCTGATCAACCGGAGTTCAATCCCTAGAACCCGCTGTGGAAGGAGAAGGCGGACTCCCAAAAGTCCTCTGACCTCCACAGGTGTGCTATGGCATGTGCTGGCATATACAGACACAGTAGGGTTTTTTTTGTTTTTTGTTTTTTTAAATGTCTCAAACTGGATTGTGAGTGTCAGACTCTGTTCCCAAGAAGATATAAAACCACCAGGGAAAATGATCCTCTGGGATCTCTGCTTGGTTATGGATGAGTGTTGAGAGAAATCGGGGAGACTTGAGGAGGAGCACGGAGAAGGGAGGCTTTGATGGCTTGCCCAAAGGGCTTGGATGGCCTTGGAACTCAGACTTCCTGGAGGACAGCAGAGGGCATGGCGTGCCAGGGTAGACTTTAGGAAAGCAAAGACTAGTGCCCAGGAAGATAGTTTGGTGCCTAATTTAGACTCGGAGGTAGAAGGATGCTTATCCAGGCAGCCAGGACTCTAAAGCTTCAGGGATTTCCTAAGCAGGTGCCTGCATGGTTTCCAGGATGGGACACACTTCAGTGGAGTAATGGAACAGTGGTGTCCAGTGGTGACTGCTAGATCCCCCGCCCGGGTGGGAGGGGGCGGGACAGCCCTGAGAGAAGGGCGGGGGGCGGGGCCCGGGACCACTTAAGGCGGAGTCAGGGCGTTTCTGGGAGCACGGGAGCCGGGCAGCAGAGACTGGCTGGGCTGGCACTCACCCTCTACCCACCTGCTCTGTAATGGTAGTCTATCAGTAGTAGGTTCCAGGTTCCCCAGGGCATGTAGGCAGAGTTAGCGGCTGCCAAGTGTTCAGAGCCACAGCACTCCAGGTACCCTGGGACCTTCTCTATCTGCGGTGCTCTTTAGCTCCTGCGGAGATGCCCAACTGACAGGAGAGCCAGTGAGGACAAGAACGCTCCCTTCCGACCCAAGTTCACGGCACCCATGGCTCTGCCGGCCAGTCTGTTGCCCCTGTGCTGCTTGGCACTCCTGGCACTATCTGCCCAGAGTTGCGGGCCGGGCCGAGGACCGGTTGGCCGGCGGCGTTATGTGCGCAAGCAACTTGTGCCTCTGCTATACAAGCAGTTTGTGCCCAGTATGCCCGAGCGGACCCTGGGCGCGAGTGGGCCAGCGGAGGGGAGGGTAACTAGGGGGTCGGAGCGCTTCCGGGACCTCGTACCCAACTACAACCCCGACATAATCTTCAAGGATGAGGAGAACAGCGGCGCAGACCGCCTGATGACTGAGGTAAGGAGAGTTCCTTCCCACCTGCTCTACCACGCCACCAGCTCCTCAATTTTCCTACCACAACCCTGGAGGATGAACTGTTCCTTCATCCCCAGAGACCCTAAACTAAAATAAAATAAAGTGAGATCTCCTTCATCACACCCTTCAGGAAAGCAAATAACCTGGTGGCTGGATAGTGGTTCGGAGGTATCCAAATGGGGAGAGAGTCTGGAATGGGGAGGGGGAGGAGGAACTGCCCAGTGAGAGTGAATCTGGGAGAGGCTGGAGCGAGGGCGGGGAAAGGAGGATGGTGGCAGGCAAGACGGGAAATGGCTGAGGCGTGGACCGGGGGTCAGTCACCGAGCCAGGCAGGAAGGGCTGGGGTGAGCCGGGGGCCAGGAGCTGGCTAGGATAGGTAGACTGCATAAGGCTTTACACTTAGCCTGGCCTGCTGTCCAAAAGCTCCGTGAGCCAAAAGAAGGGGGCTGGAAAAGAGATGGGCAAGAGTCAGGTTACCAGACCAGACCATCTACCTGGGGATGGGGTGGCCATTGTCCTTGGCATGGGAAAGGTAGCCTATACTAGGGTCTAAACAACAGACTTTGGGGTGGGGTTGGGGGTGACCAAAAAAACAGTCCTCAGAACAGACAGACACACCTGAGAATCAAGGGTTTCTGGGCCATCTAAACTCACCTTAGCTTGAGGACTCTGCTTTGAATAAATAATTCAAGTCAGCTAGCATTCTGGGGCACATGCTACAGAGGGGCACTGAACCAACCCGACTCAGTGGGCTATGGCTTGGGAGGGAAGGGCCCAGAGCCCCTGTGGCCAGTGCTGTAGAGTGTCTGACAGGAAACTCAGAAGACGCGTGTTTCTCCAACCCAACCCACCCCTCATTTTATATCTGAGAGCTGGGCTGCAGGAGAGGAAAAGGCAATTTAATCAAAGCCTCACAGTCAAATAGTAGCTGAGACCAGGTTCAGGACTCCTGGTTCTGAGTCCTATCTACTTTCCATTACACCACCTAATTGTGTGTGCAGGGGGCAGGCAGGGTAGTGTGTGTGTGTGTGTGTGTGTGTGTGTGTGTGTGGTGTACGGATTTCCTCTGACTAACTGCATAGTTTTCCAGGTTATGTGGTTAGGAAAACCTGTACAGGGGAGAAAGAATTTCTTTCCTCTTCCTTCCTTTTCTTTCTTTTCTTTCTTTTCTTTCTTTCTTTCTTTCTTTCTTTCTTTCTTTCTTTCTCTCTCTCTCTCTCTCTCTTTCTTTTTCTTTCTCTCTTTCTTTCTCTCTCTCTTTCTCTCTTTCTCTCTTTCTTTCTTCTTTCCTTACTTATCTATTGAGACACTACATAGCCCTGACAGGCCTAAAACTTGCTAGGTAGCACTCATAGAAATTCTCCTGCCTCTACCTCCTGGGAGGCAGGGATGGGATGGAAGGTGAGAACCAATTACTCCGAGCCAAGAATTCCCTCTTGTCCCAGTGATGAAGCCATCCTCTTTCCAGTAAACTGGGAAGGACCTTCCCTTCCTCACCTTGGTCCTGGGACATTACAGTCCTTGCCTCTGGCTGAAACCTGCAGTAGAGGGATAGAACAAGCGACAGGCTTAGGAGGCCTCCAGGGGCCTGGGAAACCCCCCTAACGCACACACCCAGTCCTGCTTATCTCCCACACCCGGACTGCAAAAGGACTCCATTGAGTTGGCTCTGTACTGGGCTACTGCCCCCGCAGGTCAGGGCCTTCTTAGGGGACAAAACGACACAAAGTTAGAAAGAGCTACCACTTGTACAGTGCCTCTGCAGAGACGAAGTTGACTAGAAAGAAGGGTAGGGGGCAAATGTCCCTCTAGCAAACACTTCCAGTCCAAGTTCGAGGTGAGAGACAAAGAAAAAAGTTGTTCTCGGCCGGTCCTCCTGCGCTCCTGCTCCCGCCGTGTCCCGGGCTCTGGCGCGCCAAGGTCTCCAACTCCCAGACCGGAGCAGCCAAGATAACTGTGACCTCCCTCCCCCGGGGGTGCAGGCCCGCGGCTGTGGCTCCTTTTGCTCCACTCCCATCCTGAGCAGGGAAGTGGGGGCAGCCCCACGCCAGGGCAGCTCCATTCTCAGGTGCTTCTGCTCCCACGCCTTTCAGGGATGATTCTGGAACAGAGACGGGAGAGATGGGGGCTCTCAGGACTGACACAGTGGCAGGCTGGCCACGCTGGGGGAGGGGACCTGGCGGGCGGGAGCGGGGATGTAGGGCGCGGCGCTCTGCCCTTTCCTCTCCCTGAGCCGGGGCGGCTGAAAAGCGTCTTTGTAGCTGTAGCTGCTGAGTCCGCTTCTCCCGACGCGTTCCCGGCCTCGGCCCGAGATTCTCGCTTAGTTAAGTCATCCCGGAGAATAGCCATTGTGCTTCGTGCAGCCCCCGCCACCCAACCCTTTTTCCAGCAGCCTTGATCCCACGCGGCTCCTCTTGGGCACCTCTGTAGGGGCGCACCCAGACCACCAATGTGTTAACGCTAGAGGCTGAAAGGAGGAGGAGGAAGGAAGGAAGGAAGGAAGGAAGCAATGCCCAGTGCCAGGGAAGGCAACCAAACAAAAGATGAATCAGACGGAGGGAGGGCAGCTGGGGCCCGGGGAGGAGGTCAAGCTCAAATAGGGCTCGATTCGGGGAGCCACGCCCTCCCTAGCCAAACTTCCATTCTCCCTCTCTACTACGGTTCTCTCTGATTGTGATGAGGTCATGGAACAAATAGGGGTGAGGGCGAGCCCTGATAATGGGGGGAATAACTAGGCATGTACACTCCCTCTCAACATCGGACGGGTTCGGTTCTCCAAGCATGCCCAGGCAAGGGAGTACAGACTGGTGACTGCACCTATTCAGATCCTCTCTTGCCCACGACTCCCAAACGCTGGGAGGGAGTGAAACGGATCCAGAGAATAAAGATGCTTTAATGGTTCCTTCTACCGCGCCCTTCTTCACCTTGCCTGGTGATGGTGGGAAGTGGGAAACCCACTTCTTTATCCCCCCCCCCATTAGCGTTGCAAAGAGCGGGTGAACGCTCTAGCCATCGCGGTGATGAACATGTGGCCCGGAGTACGCCTACGTGTGACTGAAGGCTGGGACGAGGACGGCCACCACGCACAGGATTCACTCCACTACGAAGGCCGTGCCTTGGACATCACCACGTCTGACCGTGACCGTAATAAGTATGGTTTGTTGGCGCGCCTAGCTGTGGAAGCCGGATTCGACTGGGTCTACTACGAGTCCCGCAACCACATCCACGTGTCTGTCAAAGCTGGTACAGTAGAGGCCAGATGATGGTCCATCCAAAGGGGCTCTACCTTAGCTTTCTTGCTACTCTAAGGGAGACCAACCAGGCTAATGCTTGTAAAAACACTCTTCCATTTCCACTCCTGGTGGGGCTAGATCCCTGGGAAATTAAGCTGTCCCGGGGCTGGTGAGGTCTACCTTGGGCTTGACCCACATCTTCTTCGAGACTGTACTTGCACTGGCTGATCCGGACTTAATCCTTTTTATAATTGTGTCTTGCAGATAACTCACTGGCGGTCCGAGCCGGAGGCTGCTTTCCGGGAAATGCCACGGTGCGCTTGCGGAGCGGCGAACGGAAGGGGCTGAGGGAACTCCATCGTGGTGACTGGGTACTGGCCGCTGATGCAGCGGGCCGAGTGGTACCCACGCCAGTGCTGCTCTTCCTGGACCGGGATCTGCAGCGCCGCGCCTCGTTCGTGGCTGTGGAGACCGAGCGGCCTCCGCGCAAACTGTTGCTCACACCCTGGCATCTGGTGTTCGCTGCTCGCGGGCCAGCGCCTGCTCCAGGTGACTTTGCACCGGTGTTCGCGCGCCGCTTACGTGCTGGCGACTCGGTGCTGGCTCCCGGCGGGGACGCGCTCCAGCCGGCGCGCGTAGCCCGCGTGGCGCGCGAGGAAGCCGTGGGCGTGTTCGCACCGCTCACTGCGCATGGGACGCTGCTGGTCAACGACGTCCTCGCCTCCTGCTACGCGGTTCTAGAGAGTCACCAGTGGGCCCACCGCGCCTTCGCCCCTTTGCGGCTGCTGCACGCGCTCGGGGCTCTGCTCCCTGGGGGTGCAGTACAGCCGACTGGCATGCATTGGTACTCTCGCCTCCTTTACCGCTTGGCCGAGGAGTTAATGGGCTGAGCTTCCAAGGACAGAAGTCCTCCAGGCTCCATACGAAACCGAAACCGAAGCCCCAAGACCTGCTGGCTGAGATCTGGGGATGTGAGCCGCAGGTGATGCTGATAGGGGAGGGGGTGAGAAAAGAGAGAGAGAAAGGTGGGCTGTACTAGGAACTTCTTGGTTTAGGCAACTTTTACCCGAGAAGAGTGGTGTCTGGTCCTCGGTAACTGGGTTTGCTAGTAGGCACTCTTTAACGAGGACTCTTTTGCGTCTTCCCCAGTCGCACCGGATAATTTTATTTTCTATTTATAATTTGTAATATGATGACCTGCTTGCCCAGCCCACCAAGGTGAGGGCCTGGAGCTTGGCGCCAACCTGACGGCTCCCACCCTCACTTCTCCCTGCAGGTGAGTTAATACAAGGAAGGCTTTATTGGAGACCACCTCCAAAGAGGAGGAGAACCCGGACTAATCCGAGTTCACACCTTACTCCCAATTTGCCCGTCTTCCTCAGCAGGATCTTCCAAACCCTCTCGCTGCAAAGGGTGTCCCAACCTGTCAGCAATAGACCAGCAATGTCCCGCCCCTTTTAAGGTACTGGTTCCACCCCTAGTCAGGACCAGAGCTTCACTTGTGAGGATGCATACCAACTGTGAGTGGGGCGGGGCTTACCAAGGCAGCTGGAGGAGCACTTGGAGTGTTTTTGTTTTTGTTTTTTGTTTTCTGAGACAGGGTTTCTCTGTGTAGCCCTGGCTGTCCTGGAACTCACTTTGTAGACCAGGCTGGCCTCGAACTCAGAAATCCACCTGCCTCTGCCTCCCGAGTGCTGGGATTAAAGGCGTGTGCCACCACCGCCCGCCGCACTTGGAGTGTTATTGTTAGCTATTCTGGCCTATCCCTGTAGGCTGTCCATTGATCATCAGCCCAGAGGGCCTCCTGCCTGCTGAAACGGTCTGATTATTTTCTGGGATTTTGGTAGGCCAGCTGGTGAACCATGGGTGTTCCTTACAATCAGCCACACATTTGTGGCCAAAATAAAGATTCTAGAGTGATCCGGAATGGTGGTCAAATTCCCGGAGTACTTGCTTGTAATCCTAACACTTTGGAAATGGCGAAGGATAGAACAGGAGGATAATGAATTCAAGGCTAACCTGGGCTGTATAGTAGAACACGCATGCACACACACACACACACACACACACACACACAGAGACAGAGACAGACACGGAGACACAGATGCTGGAGGGAATAATTTCTCATGACCTGCAGGGAACAGGTTTTGGCTTGGGTGTATCTGTGGTCAAGTTCTAGTGTGGCCTTGTGAGTTTCCTCCTTCAGTCCAGTGGTTGTTTCTGTTGGTTCCCCATCCACCCTTCTTTCCCTGTCTCTTGTTACAGACTGGGCTTCTCTAGTTTCTCTGGGTGTTTGGGGGGGAATTTTTGGACTCCAACATCGCAGACCACTGAAATGCAGGTAGATTGATGTCTCTGAGCTAGGGATGGGCATGTAGGACTGCCCTGGAAGTGGATATTACCATCTGAGGGATACTTAAGGTGGGTGGTACTTCCAGGGACTGGGCTCGATCCTGCTACAATTGTTGCGAGGAAGATTGGCTCTGCTCTGAGCTTCCAAGCCAACCAAGTCCATGCTGTAGATACGTTGCCCTCTGGTGGCATTGGAGAGAACTCTAAGCCTGGGGACATGTGCTTTCCTTTGGTTCCCTCTGTACCAAAGGGAAATGTACTGCGTGTTGCACCAGACTTACTCCTAGGAACTGACCTAGAGGGCAGAACTAATGTTTGTGGCTTGCGTTAACTTTTAGCATGGTGTGGGATTCTCTCTCAATCCCTGGAATTTTTTTTTTTTTTTTTTTTTACAGCCCTCGTGCCTAGTTCAGCTCTGAAGCTCTGGGAAGCTTGAAGTGTAGATAATGGTGCAGAGTGTCCCTCACTCTGGTGACCCTCAAGTCCTGTGGTCAGAAGATAATAGTAAATAGAGCTTCAAACAGTTCCTGATAAAGGTCCTCTATTCACCAATGCCCAAGTCTACAAACCAAATACCCGTTGCCACCTTGCCTCAGAGACACATCTCAAACAACAGCCTTTCCTACTTTCTTACCCTACTCTTAGCTGCACCTCTTAGATCCTGGTACCTTTCGTTTGATCACCCAGGTGTTGCTGGGCAATCTGTTTACTACCTTCCCTAAGCTAAGTACTACTGTGTCTAAACTGCCGAAATTAAAGTCTTTAACCAGAAAACCATCATGGCTGACTGGGAATATACTCAAATAGTACAGCATTAGCCTAGTGTGCCCAGAGCTCCGATTTCAATCCGCAGTACTACTCATGGCTATGCAAAATATTTGGGGAGAAAAATTCATTGGCGTTCATTAAATCACATCCTATAGGTTACTTTCAGGGTTTGAGGCTCACCTCTCTCTCCAACTTTGTCCCTTGAGGCCCCTCCCCTCATTCTGTCCCCTTGAGGCTCCTCCCCCTCATTCTGTTCCCCCTGAGGCCCCTCCCTTTATCTTTGTCCTCCTGAAGCCCCTCCCAGCTATGTAAAAAACACGCGCTTCACCTGCCAGCAGGTAAACGCACCACGTGGCTGCTGCAGGTGGTCCCACTAACTTGGCCGCCGAGCACCTTCCAATTGCAGCAACTCTTTTCTACCCAGGAACGGAGCAAACGTCGCCGCGTAGACTTTGCATTCCTGTCTCAGCACTGGTGTCGCTCTCTGCTGTCTACTTCATTTCTACTACTCCACTAAAAGGCTCGCCAGCGCGTGCATTTCAGGGCTGAGTTTTGTTTGGTTTTTCAAACTGGGGGCGCGGAGAGGAGGATTGTCTTGAGTTCAAGGGCAGCCTAGGATACTTAGTAAGGCCCTGCCACAAATAAATCTTATTGTTTAAAATCAGACGCACGCACGACACATTTGGATTTATTTATTTATTTGTTGATTTATTTTGAGATTCAGAGTTTGCCCTTGAGCTCAAAATATTCTTGCTTCAGTTTCCAGAACATTGGGATTCGGTTTATTTTAGGATAAAAGAATAAAGTCGAGGGGCAGTGGTGGCGCACACCTTTAATCCCTGCACTCGGGAGGCAGAGGCAGACAGATCCCTGAGTTCCAGGCCAGCCTGGTCTACAGAGTGGCTTCCAGGACAGCCAGGGCTACACAGAGAAACCCTGTCTCAAAAAGCCATATAAAAGGGCTGAAGAGATGACTCAGCAGTGAAGAGCACTGGCTGCTCTTCTAGAGGTCCTGAGTTCAATTCCCAGCAACCACATGGTGGCTCACAACCATCTATAATGGGATCTGATGCCATCTTCTGGTGTGTCTGAAGACAGCTACTGTGTACTCATATACATAAAATAAATAAATCTTTTTTTAAAAAGCCGTATAAAAAAAGGAAAAGAAAAAAAAGTACAAGTACAAAGAACTGTGATTGGATGCCATGACCTGGTGGTGCCCACTTTTAATCCCCACCCTTGGGAGGCAGAGGCAGCTGGGTCTCTGTGAATCTGAAGCTGATCTAATCTATAAAGAGTGCTCCAGGCCAGCTAGGGCTAAGAAGAGAGACTGAGTGTTAGAAACAATCTTCCAAAATAAAGATATAAAAGAAACAAACAAAGACACAAAGAAACGAATGACTTTTGGCTAGAGAGATGGCTCACAAGCTAAGAACAGAAAACTAACCCTCTTTTGAGAATTTCAGAACATTTGTGATAACCCTGACAAGACCTCTACATATAGGGTCATTAAATTAGAGCCACTACCTAAAGGTTCAGGTAACTTTAAATCCATCCCCTTTTTTTGTTTGTTTTTTTTTTTTTAAAGAAGCAAGAGCTGCTAAATATGTACGGTATAACACTGTACACAAAAGATCAAGAAACTGTATTCTTGAAAAAGTAGCCATTAGTGTATAAATGCATATGCTTACCAAAGCAATATTATTATCTAGGAGGAAGGAATCCAATCGGCAGAATGTGCCATGTCAGTACAGAGAGGATCTTATGAATAGGAAAGAGCTGAAATAGTGCTGTTGACTGGTGTATAGGTGGGCAGGGCTGGAAAGGGCATCTCGGGCAAGAGCAAGGCATCTGGGAAGATATGTAGTCATTGACAAGAGAGACACTGGATGGTGGAGGGGTGTGGCTGGAGAGATGGCTCAGTGGTTAAGAGCACTGACTGCTCTTCCAGAGGTTCTGAGTTCAATTCCCAGCACCTACATGATGGCTTAACCTGACTGTAACTCCAGTCCCAGGGATCTAACATACTCACACACAGACATGCAGACAAGAGACTAATAAACATAAAAGTAAATTATATATTTAAATAGTCAGAGCTCCTGGGAAGGGTAATGATATGCAGCTTATATTTGCTGAGGACTCAGTACACATTAGGCCCTGTTCTAGCATGTGAGTTCCCACTGAATTCTCACAGCACCACAATAAAGGCACCTTAACTGCTGTTCTCTTAACCGCTGAGCCACCTCTCCAGCCCCCTTACTTGTTATCTTTACATTGTCTCTTTTTCTTCTACATTAAATGGTTTGCTTCCTTAATTAAAATTACATAGCCATCCAGCTAAAGAAGTACATATTGTTCAGGTTTCTGGCCGGCTAGTAAACCGGGGAAGAGAGACAAGGACAGATTTCAGTGGTAGGTGGTAGAGCTCATGCCTAGCGTGGGCCAAGCTCTGGGTTTGAGTCCTAGCAGCACAGTTCTTTACAGACACAGCTCTGCACTGTGCTGAACATACAGGGCTTCAAAAGATGTAATTAAGGTGACCAGAGATGGGTTAGTGGCTCGCAGCTGCAATCAGCGTTCAGCAAGTTGAAGAAGGAGATTGCTTACTGGTCAAGAGCCGTCTGATTACATAGTGAGTTCCAGGCCACTCCTGGCCTTTAGGATGAGACCCTCTTTCAAATTCTAAAAAGTTGGCTAAGAGGTCACTATGAAAACAGACAGATCAGCCGGACAGTGGTGGTGCATGCCTTTAATCCCAGCGCTTGGGAGGCAGGCGGATTTCTGAGTTCGAGGCCAGCCTGGTCTACAGAATGAGTTCCAGGACAGCCAGGGCTACACAGAGAAACCCTGTCTCAAAAAAACCAAAAAAAAAAAAAAAAAAAAAGAAAAGAAAAAAAAAGAAAAAAGAAAACAGACAGATCAATGTGAGTTCAAGGCCAGCCTGGTCTACATAGTGAGGTCAAGGCCACCAGGGCGATATAGTAAGACCAAAGATCCTGTCTTTAAAAAAAAAAAGTCTAGGAGTGGAGGCTCATTCCTGCAATCCCAGCACTTGGGAGACAGAGGCAGGAATCTAGGGACCTCCTTGGAGGCCATCCTGACCTACATGACACCCTATCTGAAAAAAACAAACAAACATCAAACCAAAAGTTTAACTGAGGTTAGAAGTATGAATGGCGTCCTGATGCTGTAGGATTAGTCCACTTAAAAGAAGAAATATCAAAGCATCCTGCCTCTCCTACATCTTTTAAACATTTGTCATTTTTATTTATTTTTAGTGAATGTGCAGGAGTGTTTTTGACTGAGCGTGTGTTAGCATACCAAGTAAGTGTAGTTCTTCTATAGGCTAGAAGAGGGCATTATTCCCTTTAAACTAAAATTACTGACAGTTGAGAGCTGCTGATTTCTGGGCTGGGAACCAAACCCAGGTCCTCTGTAAAAGCAGCAAATGCCCTTAGGCACTGAGCCAGCCCTCTCTCCCTCCCCAGTCTTGAGGAAGAACCTCATGTGAGAACATATGGGAGCGCTCTGCCTAGGACCCTTCCCAGGAGCTGAATTGGGAAGAACATTGATGCTGCACTCCCAGCCTCTAGTGTTGTAACAAAGTAATGATACATTGTTTATTATTATTATTATTATTATTATTATAGCTATTACTATTAGGGAGGGTCTCGTTCTGTAGCCCAGGCTGGCCTGGTGCTCACTCTGTAAACCAGGCAGACCTCAGTCTCACACAATTGTGCCTCTTTAGTGTTAGGAATACAGACGTGAGCTACCACATGTCTGTGCTGTTTGACTACAGTCATCAAAGAAGAAATAGAGGCTTGCAATCTTTAGGAAGAGACCAGAGCTAAGGCAAAGACATTACTTAATAAAAATAATCCTCTCGGGGCTGGAGAGATGGCTCAGTGGGTAAGAGCACCCGACTGCTCTTCCAAAGGTCCGGAGTTTAAATCCCAGCAACCACATGGTGGCTCACAACCATCTGTATCGAGATCTGACTCCCTCTTCTGGAGTGTCTGAAGACAGCTACAGTGTACTTACATATAACAATAAATAAATAAAACTTTAAAAAAAATAAAAAATAATCCTCTCTTTTGCTGGGTAGTATCTTCATCTCTAGGTAGATTTTCTCATCTGAATGTCTGAGTTTCCTTGCTGGAGTTTCAGCTGCACGTAGGAAATGTTCCCACTCTCATGCAGTGTGCTATGAAAACAGGTGGTCAGACACTGCAGGGGAGTGATACCCGACTGGACTGGGAACAGAGCAGGATGCAGGCTGATACCTTGAGTTCTGGCTTTTGGCTTTCCTTCTTTGGAAACCCAAGTTCAAACTGCCTCCTAATTATCTCCACTAAGTACTCAGTTGTACAAATAGAACTCTTCAGAAGCGGGGATGCTTTCTCTGCTGTTCTCCGTTGCTTGCAAGTGGCTCTACGAGGAGAGTCTTGGTTTCGTTGGAACTGATGTCCACTGGCAAGACAAAGCTGCCCCCTAAACAGCCAGGCCTGAGCTGAAGACTGCAGCTGCCTCAGGGACAGCTGCTTAAGCCCCCAGCAGCTGCAGCAGCTGAGATTAATCTCATAGACACCACATGACACACATCCCTTCCTTGTTATACTCCTCGGCTAGTCTATCCGATCTCAGAGACTTTATTTACTTTATTTATTTACTTTATTTATATGACTACACTGTAGCTGTCTTCAGACACACCAGAAGAGGGAATCAGATCTCATTACAGGTGGTTGTGAGCTACCATGTGGTTGCTGGGATTTGAACTCAGAACCTTTGGAAGAGCAGTCAGTGCTCTTACCTGCTGATCCATCTCGTCAACACCAGGATTTATTAATTTAATTTTAACTGTGTGACTGTTCTGTCTGGATGTATGAGTGTACAGCATGTGGGTGGCTGGTGTGATCAGGGCCCAGAGGACAGCATCAGATCCCATGATACTGCAGTTACAGATGGTTGTCAGCTGCATGTGGGTGTCAGAAATTGAACCAGAGTCCTCTTGAAGACCAGAAAGTACATTTTTTTTTGAAGCCACAAAAGTTTTTATTTACAAAACATATACACTTATACATCTGGACCTGTCACCGTGGGAATAGGCTAGTGTGGAAGAGGCCTATCCGTCCCTGGAAGGCTTGGCTTGGGGCCAGCTGTAGGTGCTCAGACTAGACACGCTCTTGTACCTATCTGGGTGGGTGGTCATGTCTTGATGTCCAGCAGGGGCATCCGCTTGTGCTGGTAGCTGCTCTGCCAGCCATGAACCACCTTGGGGTCTCCCACATCAGATAGCAGCTCCTGCTCAGCTTCCTGTAGTTCTTCTGCAGGGTCATAGCTATACATGGGAAGCAGGTGATGGCGAAGCCGGTCCACCCGCTTTTTCTTCTGCACATACATTACCACGGCCACCACCACCCCGACTAGGGTGATGAGGAAGAAGGGCCCCAACACATAGCCCACCATAGAGTCGCTGTTGGCCTGGGGGGCATTGGGCACTGTCGTGTTACTCATGACATCAGTAGCCAGATGGCTGAATGGATGGACTGCATGGGCAGTGGTGGCCTCGGGAGGGCGCCTCCTCTGGGCTCCCTCCCGCCGTGCAGCCCTGACAGCAACACCTTGGGTTGGCCCGGCCAGAAAGTACATTTAACTGCTGGGCCATGTCGTGGATAGGGATATAGCTCAGCCTCAGTAGCACAGAGTTGCCTAGACTGTGTGACTGTGTGGGTCCCACATACAATTCCCAAGATTCTACCACAACCACTACTATACACACACACACACACAAACACATTATATCTATATCTATATATGTATGTATATATCACTATATATGCATGTATTATATGTGTGTGTATATATATACACACACACACACATATATATATATATATATATATATATATATATATATATATATATAATTGTATTTTAGTTAGTTTTTTTTTGTTTGAGAATTGTTTTTAAACTCTGGATCTTCTCTCTCCCAAGTGCTATGAATACAGGTGTGTACTTGGGTCTCTCTCTCTCTCTCATTCACGCACACACACACAATTTTATCTATCTGTTTTGTTTGTTTGTGATAGGATCTCTCTATGTAGTTCTGGCTATCCTGGAATTCAATATATAGGCCAGGCTGGCCTCAAACTCACAGGGATCCTTCT
This sequence comes from Mus caroli, assembly GCF_978045245.1. Taxonomy (NCBI): domain Eukaryota; kingdom Metazoa; phylum Chordata; class Mammalia; order Rodentia; family Muridae; genus Mus; species Mus caroli. The sequence continues at coordinate 5,224,342 of NW_028227271.1, forward strand.
GCCTCTGTCTCCTGAATCACGGGAACTAAAGGCATGTGCCACTATGTCCAGCCAATATTTAATTTTTAGTTATATGTATGTATTTGTGTCCCTGTATGTATAGGCCATGGGTGTTTGGGTACCAAGAAGGCCAGAAGAGGGCATCTGGAATTGGAGTCACAGGAGGGTACAAGCTGCCTGACATGGGTGTTAGGAATATAACTCAGATCCTCTGGAAGAACAGAATTCAATTTTAGCTGCTCTGCCATCTCTACATACTCCCCCCCCCCAAAAAAAAAAGAAAGAAAGGAAAGAAAGGAAAAAAAAAAGAAAAGACATATATGAGTAATTTAATAAGAATCACTTGCAGGTTGAGCCGGGCGTGGTGGCGCACGCCTTTAATCCCAGCATTCGGGAGGCAGAGGCAGGCAGATTTCTTTTTTTTTTAATTTTTAATATTTTTATTACATATTTTCCTCAATTACATTTCCAATGCTATCCCAAAAGTCCCCCATAGCGCCCCCCACTTCCCTACCCACCCATTCCCATTCTGTTGGCCCTGGCATTCCCCTATATTGGGGCATATAAAGTTTGCAAGTCCAATGGGCCTCTCTTTCCAGTGATGGCCGACTAGGCCATCTTTCGATACATATGCAGCTAGAGACAAGAGCTCCGGGGTACTGGTTAGTTCATCATGTTGTTCCAACTATAGGGTTGCAGATCCCTTTAGCTCCTTGGGTACTTTCTCTAGCTTCTCCATTGGGAGCCCTGTGATACATCCAATAGCTGACTGTGAGCATCCACTCCTGTGTTTGCTAGGCCCCGGCATCGTCTCAAGAGACAGCTATATTTGGGTCCTTTCAGCAAAATCTTGCTAGTGTATGCAATGGCAGGCGGATTTCTGAGTTCGAGGCCAGCCTGGTCTACAAAGTGAGCTCCAGGACAGCCAGGGCTACACAGAGAAACCCTGTCTCGAAAAACCAAAAAAAAAAAAAAAAAAAAGAATCACTTGCAGGCCTTTAATCCCAGCTCAGGAGGCAGATCTCTGTGAGGTCAAGGTTAGTCTGTTCAGGGGGCCTGGAGAGAGGGCTCAGCAGTTAAGAGCACTGGCTGCTCTTTCAGAGGTCCTGAGTTCAATTCCCAGCAACCATATGGTGGCTCACAACCATCTGTAATGGGATCTGATGCCCTCTTCTGGTATATCTGAAGACACGACAGTATTAGTCTGGTCAACAAAGCTACTTTTAGGACATAGAGAACCCTTGTTGTCTTCTTCTTCTTTTTTCTTTCTTTCTTTTTTTTTTTTTTTTGGTTTTATGAGACAGAGTTTCTCTGTATAGCCCTGGCTGTCCTGGAACTCACTTTGTAGACCAGGCTGGCCTCGAACTCAGAAATCCCCCTGCCTTTGCCTCCTGACTGCTGGGATTAAAGGCATGCGTCATCACGCCCGGCTGAACCCCTGTCTTCAAACGCTAAAATTTTTTTTTTTAAAAATCACTTGATGCCAGGTGTGGTGGCTTAAAACTCTTAACAACTGGGAGCCTGAAACAAGGATTTTCAGTTTGTGATCAGCATTGGCTATATGGTAAAACTATTTAAAAACAAAAACAAAAAAACCATATGGACTGCCAATAAACCGTAATGTTGCCAAAATTAAATTTGAGGCCAACTTGGCTAGAAGAGAAATGCTGTCTCAAAGAAGAAAAAATACCCCTGATACTGAATGGAGACTTCCTTGGGAGGTAGCTAAGACAGGAGTGGAGAAAATGGAGAAAGGATGGAGCTGTTTTCTCATTAAGACACTGGCAGGAACGGAAATAGACAGAGTACCAGAAGAGCTTCTCTAGCTACAACAGCCATGAGTGTGGGTTGGCGCTATAGCTCAGTTGGTAGAGCCTCAAGCCCAGGAGTCAATCAATCATTAGCAGCACAGATTCTACCAGCTCTCTGGAGTCAGAGGCAGGGGGATTCCAAGTTTAACAGGGTTACTTCCCAGCATCCACATGACAGCTCACAACTGTGAATCTAGTTCCAAGGGATCACATGTAGGCAACACACCCATATAAATTAAAAAATAAATAAATAAATAAACGTTCAGGCTTGGGCTGGTGAGATGGCTCAGTGGGTAAGAGCACCCGACTACTCTTCTGAAGGTCTGGAGTTCAAATCCCAGCAACCACATGGTGGCTCACAACCATCCTTAAGGAGATCTGACTCCCTCTTCTGGAGTGTCTGAAGACAGTTACAGTGTACTTACATATAATAAATAAATAAATAAATCTTTTAAAAAAAACATTAAAAAAAAAAAGTTCGCAGCCGGGCATGGTGCGCACGCCTTTAATCCCAGCACTCGGGAGGCAGAGGCAGGCGGATTTCTGAGTTCGAGGCCAGCCTGGTCTACAAAGTGAGCTCCAGGACAGCCAGAGCTATAAAGAGAAACCCTGTCTCGAAAAACCAAAAAAAAAAAAAAAAAAAAGTTCAGGCTCGACCTGGAAAATTTGAGGCTGGCTATTCTTTATTTGGGGGAAGCAAGGTCTTGTTATGTAGCTCAGGCAAGTTGGGAACTTTTATAAGCTGTGACTGTGGTCCCTGGATTGAGAAACCAATGACTTGCCACTTCCAGGGCCCAAAGCCCAAGGGGCCCTTGCTTTCTTATTCGATTCTGCCTCCCTGTAGGAAAGTTCAGGCTCCATCACTCATTAATGAAAGACACAGGAAGGGAGTGGGGGGTGGGCAGAGACAGAGATAGAGACAGAGACAGAGAGTCTGACTCAGCCAATAGTCAGCACACAGGCCCAGATACTCAAGGTCCTTTTGGACTTTCTACCTCCGTTGAGACTTCAACCCCAGGAACAAATACAGGACAGGAAACAAGAGAGCTGCTAATTCAATCCCCAGATCCCCAGAAAGAATACACTGTTTTTCTGGGTCAGCAGTTGGAAGGAGAGGCAGGTGCATCTCTGGGTGTTCCAGGCTAGTTAGGGTCTATGGCAAAGAGTGCTCTTGGCCAGCCAGGGATACATAGTATCTCCAACAAAGAAACAAAGAAACAAAGGCAAGGAAGCCAATCTTGTGGCACTCACCTTTACCCTAGCACAGGGAGGCAGAGCAGGGAGATCTCTGTGAGTTCGAAGCCAACCTATTCCAGGAAAAGTCAGAGCTATGTAGAGAGATCCTGTCTCAAAAAACCTAAACCCAATTCAAAATACAATAAAATACAAAAACAATAAAAATCTCCCCAAACTCCATATTGTTTTAAGCCACTAAGTAATAGTGTTGTTGTTATTATTATTACTATTATTTTCTCAAGACAAGGTTTCTCAAGACAGGGTTTCTCTGTGTAGCCTTGGCTGTCCTGGAACTCTCTCTGTAGACCAGGCTGGCCTTGAATGCAGAGAACTGCCTGCCTCTGCCTTATGAGTCTTGAAATTAAAGGTGTGCGCCACCGTGACTGCCAGTGCTGTTTATGATGACAATGATGTTTATTATGTACCAAGAAGGAGGTGAATTCTTAGCCGTGGAAAACAAAGAAGTCCTGGGAAGCATAGCGTTAAGTCACAATTTTGTATTGTCGTGGCTAAATAACTGAAAAGGAGAGAGAGGTTCCTTTTTGGCTCAGAACTTCTTATGGTTAGTCTATGACCACTTGGCTCTAAGTTCATGCCCACTGTGACGCAGTCTCATGGATAGTGGGCACATGTGATGGAAGAGTTTGTTCACGGCAGACAGCAAACCAAAGCAGGCATGGAGGAAGAGTCCAGAGTGAAGCAGAGCCGGGCGTGGTGGCGCATGCTTTTAATCCCAGCACTCGGGAGGCAGAGGCAGGCGGATTCCTGAGTTTGAGGCCAGCTTGGTCTACAGAGTGAGTTCCAGGATAGCCAGAGCTACATAGAGAAACCCTGTCTTGAAAAAAAAAAAAAAAACAAAAAACCAGAGTGAAGCAGAGCCTCAGGAACCCCGGCCACCAGCAGCCGACTTCCTAGGTTCTACCTCAATGGGTTGAACCCGCTGGTTAATTTGAAGCTGTCCATGACATACATACTTGTCTCCCTAAGGTTTTGTGCATGTGTGTGTGTGCGCATGTGCATGTGTGTGTGTGTTCTGGGGACTGCAAACTAGGCTGGCCTCATGCAACTCCAAACTCTGAATAAATTTAAATGCCAGGAAAACAGATGCCATGTTTATCTCTTTTTTTTTCTTCTCTTTCATGTTTATCTCTTTTAGCAAGCCTGCAACAGTGTCTTGTCCAGAGCATGTGGAACGTGGGCAACAGCCTGTTTTCTTTTTCTAGGACAAGGTCTTTTGGGCTCAAACTCACTATGTAGCTGAGGCCGTAATGAGTTTGAACTCCTCCTGACCTTCTTGTCTTCGCCTCTTAAATCCTTCGATTATAGACCTAGGCTTTTCTTTTCCTTTTTCCCTTTTTCTGGACAAGGTCTTGGGTGGCTTGATCTTGTATAGCCCAGGCCGGTCTCAAACTCATAGCATCCTCCCGCCTCAGTCAGTATTTGTTGAATAAATGAGTGTCCCGGGTATGATAAGGAAACCTAAGACTGCATACACACTGAAATAATTTCCCCAAGAACAAGAACTTCAGTTCTGTGAAATCAGAGGCCTAGAACCCACCCCCACCCCCACACGCCTGACTCCTGAGAACTGGTTTCTCTGTGTAGCCTGGCTGTCCTGAAACTCACTCTGACGATAAGGCTGGCCTCAAACTCTGAGATATGCCCTTCTCTGCCTCTCGAGTGCTGGGATTAAATCCGTGCTTCAAAGGCCTAGAATCTTTTCAACAAAACCTCTAGCCCAAAGCCACGTGCATCCCTTTGATCCCGTACTGGGTAGGAGGCAAGTGGATCCCAGTGAGTTTGAAGCCAGCAAGGTCTATAGAGAGAGCTGTAGTCCAGTCAGGTTGCACCAGTAAGACCCTGTCTCAAAAACAAACACTCCAGCCGATCCACAACAGATATTTTCCTTTTCGTTTTGTATTTTCACAACAGGTGTTTTCCATCTGAGAGTCACAGCTTCTTTGGCGAGGCAGCAAGTACCTCTAGGACCCCGAGTTCCTTTCTCTTTCTTTATGAATGAACAGGCTCAGGTCTACGCATGTGCAGCTCCCAAAGATCCCGCTCCACGTGAGGCCCACCCTTCCCTCCTGTGGGTGACTCCGCCCTCCTCTATTCTAATAGACCAATGGGGAGCAGCATGTGGGGCGGAGCCGGGAGCCGCCCGGCTAGGTATCCCGCTCCTCTTGTCCCCTCCCCTGGCCCCCCGCGCCCGGCTCCCTTGCGTACAGCCGCTGTGTTGTGATCACGTGGGCTGCTCGGGGCTCGCGGCTTGTTTTGGTTTTCCTTGGCTTGCCGGGCGTAGCTTCAGTGAGCTACTGTTCTTCCCAGGGTCCACCTCGGCCTGCACCTCGGCTGATCTTCGGGTTCCCTCGGCCCGCACTCTTACGAGCCCCGCGGGGCGGCATCCTGTCATGCCGCTGGTGCGCTACAGGAAGGTGGCCATCCTGGGGTACCGCTCCGTAGGTAAGTCCCCGCCCTCCCGAGAGCACCGTTGCTTTGTGGCCAGAAGAGGCGCGCTGTCGCGGAAATGTGACACGAGGACCCAATGTGGCCTGGGAAGAAGTCGGGTTTGCTGCCAGGAGATGGAAGGGTGGAGGGATGCTGGAAGAGGAGCGCGCAAGGGTTAAAGTGTACCGGGCTGTGGTTGCACCAGTCGTCCCCGCGTTGTTCTGGGAGCGGGGGTGGGATCAGTATTTGAAGGCGTGGTGGAGATCTCTGCGGGCTAGACACTTGCAAGTGTCCTTGGCCTGGTGTACTAGATCCTGGGGAATCTTTTTCAAAGGGTGAGATGGGGTGGGGCAGGAAAGGGCTTCCTGAAGCGTCACTGAATGCATCGAATCACCAAAACGTCGCGGAAATCTACTTGTTAGGATGATGGTAATAAAAGACCAAGGGCAAGCATTGCTTGGGAGCTCCCACAATCTGGGATGCTGATGTGAGGTGCCCTTTGGTCCTGGCCACAGTCCGAAAGGACAAAAGGTGTAAATATGGATGGATGACTGTATTACAATAATCTTTGGTTCTTAAAGGGAAGACATCTTTGGCACATCAATTTGTGGAAGGCGAGTTCCTGGAAGGCTACGACCCTACAGTGGAGAATAGTAAGTAGCTGCATTCCCCCCCCACCCCGCCCCCCGCGCGCCCCTCGCTCTCCACTGCTTTGTTTTTTGTTTTGAGACAAGGTTTCTTTGTGTATCCTTGGCTGCTAGAACTAGCTCTGTAGACCAGGTTGGCTTCGAGTTCAGAGATCCTCCTGCCTCTGCCTCTGGAATACTGGGATGTGCCACTACCACCTGGCATGAGTAATTTTCTTTAGTGTGAAGGGGATTGGAACCTAGATAGACTGGGTGCCCTCTCAAACTGCACAATTTGAGATTTCTTTGTTGCAAAGAGGATGGTTTGTTTATAGGTTCCACTAATCAGCTCTAGGAGTCCCATTCTAGTGTCTAGAGCGTGGCATTTCTGGCGTTCTAGACCAGAATAGTAGAGATCAAGAGGTTCTCAGTCTCTGAGTTGAGGCCCCATTTGCAACCCTGTACCTCCAAAAATATGTACATTGAGATTCATGATGATAGGGAAATCATAGCTATGAAGTAGCAACAAAAATAATTTTATGGTTGAGGGTCAAGCACAGCACAGGGAAGTGTTTTAAAGGGTCTCAGCATTAGGAAGGTTGAGAACTACAGGTGTTGATGAAGACAGTAAGTCAGTGTGTCACTGCTGGGGTCAGGACTGTATCGGAACACACATCACTGGGACCACAAAGCACCTCACAGTCTAGAAGCTGCTTCTTTGTTTGTTTTTCCAGCTTACAGCAAGACAGTGACTCTTGGCAAAGACGAGTTTCACCTACATCTGGTGGACACAGCAGGGCAGGTACCAGTTGCGGTAGGGTGTCCAAATGTTATAGTTCAGCCCTTTATAAAGTCTGGTAGTGTGTGTGTGTGTGTGTGTGTTTCATGTGGGACATAGTATGAAAAGAAAGGCATTGAGCTATTAGTGTGCAGGGCTCAGTGGAGCTACTTCATAAAAACTTGTTTGATGGAAGAGACTGGAGCGAGGAATGTCCCGGGGAGGGTCACTCGTGCGCTATGCCACCGGCTTACACCGTTTGAAGGCATGGGTGTACATACTCTCGTTTTTGTTTGCTGCTAGGATGAGTACAGCATTCTGCCCTACTCGCTCATCATCGGGGTCCATGGTTACGTTCTTGTATACTCGGTTACCTCTCTGCGCAGGTACGTCATGGAGGTTTCTTTTGAGTGGGGGCTTGTCAAGACTGGGTAGTTATCCTAGAACTAAAACCCTAGCTCTGTTTCTTATGTCTGAAGCTTTCAGATTGTTAAGAACCTGTACCAAAAGCTACACGAAGGCCACGGTAAAACCCGGTAAGTGGTTTTAGGACATCGAGACCTGAGGGTGTGGAAGGAAGCGAAAGGGTGAATGAACTCTTCAAGGAGGCTAGACGTAGATCACGGTTGGCTTGTTTGGGAATCGTCTGGCCTTGATGGAGTTGGAGTAGCTGGGGTCCATGGAGGATGGGGAAGGGGATCTTACAAGCATAACTGTAGCAACTGCTTTGTCATCCCAGGCTGTCCGTGCTGCTTGTGGGGAACAAGGCAGATCTCTCTCCTGAGAGGTGGGTAAGACTGCTGCTCAGGCAATGGAAAATGACATGTATCAGGGATCAGTCGAGCTGTAGTCCTTCCCAGCTCTGATGCTTGACTGAAGCAATTTTACGTCTTGATTGGTTTTTCGAGACGGGATCTTCACCACATAGCCTAGGCTGTCCTTTAACTCCAGATCCTCTAGCTTTCCAAATAGTGCTCGCTGAGAATGGAGTGGTGGGTCACCATGCCTAGCTGGTTGCCACCCCCTCCCCGAGATTTTCATCCTAACTTTGAAGGTCACTTAAGGATAATCCTATCATAATTTATATTTCAGTTTTGCATTTACATATCATGCTTTTGTTGACGTATATTTTCTCTTTCTTCACCTCCTCAAACCTTGGGGGAGGGGCTGTGAATCGTCAGAAGGAATCGAAACCGTAGAGATTTTTCAGAGAACTTGCCGGACGTTGCTATCTGCTTTCCATCTTGGTGTGTTCCAAATCTGTTTCCAGAGAGGTGCAGGCAGTTGAAGGGAAGAAGCTAGCAGAGTCCTGGGGTGCCATGTTTATGGAGTCGTCTGCTCGGGATAATCAGGTGCTGAACTTAAAGATTGGACTCAGGGGGCAAGGCTAACCGTGTCGTCCTACATGCTGCTTGGTGGTGGGGATAGTTAGGAAGCGCTGTTTGCCTAGGGGCTGGATGGTATCAGCTCTGACCCAACTGATTGACCGATGATCTTATTCCTTATAGCTAACTCAAGACGTCTTCATCAAAGTCATCCAGGAGATTGCCCGGGTGGAGAATTCTTATGGACGACAAGACCGCCGATGCTATCTTATGTGAACTCTTGGCATGGAATAACTGCCCTGTTTCTGCTGCAGGCATTGTCCAGCCCGCAGTGGTGGGGCAGACCCTCAGGATATAACTGCTATGGTTGCCAACTATGTCCCCTGTCCTCTGGGCACACAGTATGGCACTCTTATTTTTGCACACTCATCCAAGGTTCTGGTAGCCTGGATGTTAATGTTTACAAAGGGGCAAGATGTCTCAGGGACCCTGGCTTCTAACTCCTTGGTTTTCTTTTTTTTTGTTTTTGTTTTGTTTTTGTTTTTGTTTTTCGAGACAGGGTTTCTCTGTGTAGTCGTGGCTGTCCTGGAACTCATTCTGTAGCCCAGGCTGGCCTCGAACTCAGAAATCCGCCTGCCTCTGCCTCCCGAGTGCTGGGATTAAAGGCGTGCACCACCACGCCAGGCTACTCCTTGGTTTTCTAAACGGATTTTTACAGTCTGTACAGTAGGGATATGAGTCTTGGGCATTGATTACCCAGGACTCACCCTCCTGGGTAGGTTTTAGGTGTTGGTTGGGTAAGGGTATTTGGTTCCTTGGCAGTTCTGAAGTAGAGCTGTCTGCTGGGGTAACAATGTATATTTCCAAATAAACTGAGAAATCTTTTGTTGACGTTTGTGTCTGGGAAGAGCTGAGGTCTGGTGGCTTCAGTATTTAGTATTCACTCTTGTCTTTCTCCTCACTAAGGACCCCACCCTAAGACTTAACCACTCGCCTTTTTTCATCTATTTTGATGTTTCTTTTTTGTTATGTTTTTTTTTTTTTTTTTTTTTAACTTCACCAAGTTCTGTTGGGCTGCCCCACCCATCTAAGTTTGTGGGTCCTGAAGATCTCCTTAACTACAGATATACCGCCCTCTAGTGGCTAATTGCCATGTGCCGTCCAACTAGCTGTTGTCCTGAGACCATGACATTTGCTGTGTCCCCTCATTTCTAATGATGTCAAGTAGAGTAGAGGCGGAGACTAAAAGTGTGTGATAACCCATGAGAATTGAGAAAAGAATGTGCTTGGCATACATGTGATCTGGCAACCCAGATGTGCCTAAGCCCCCTCCTTCCCCCACCCTCCACCACTCTGGGGTTTCTCTGTGTAGTCCTGCCTGTCCTGGAACTCTTATGTATGCACTGCTTACTAAGAGCCTTGTCCCTTTGATATAGCAGGCTTTTTTTTTTTTCCTGCTATATCATGTTATGGCAGATACACACACAACCACTTTTACAAAAGGACTGTTTGGAATTGTGGTATATATTTTAGGTGTTAAAGATTTGTTTTTGTCCTTTCAGAGTCTGTCACAGTAGAATGGCTGTTTGCTAATAAGGTGTAGGTCTTTTTTTTTTTTTTTTTTTCCCTGAGACAGGGTTTCTCTGTGTAGCCTCTGCCTCCCTCCTGAGTGCTGGGATTAAAGGCATGTGCCACCACTGTCCGGCTCTTCTTTACTTTTTAAATTATGTGTTTGCATGTGAATACAGGTACCTGAGGAGGCCAGAGGCATCAGGTTCCTTGGAGCTGTAGTTACTGGTGGTTATAAGCCACTGAACATGGGCACTGGACACTGTACATAGGTCCTAGGCACAAGCAGTGTGTACTCTTAATTGCTGAGCTGTCTGTCCAACCCTCACTGTCTGCCTTGACTATTCACAATTCATTCTCAAAGAGAGTTGTAAGGGTGACCTAAGAGCCACCATAGCATAGTAGAGGACAAAGACCTTCTCTGCTTACTGGGAGAAGCTGAAGTACCTGATCAGCCTAACTTCCCATTTGAAGTTTATTGAATAGGCTTCAGAAGCTGGGTGTTGTGGCATATACGCATGCGTGCACGCAAACACACATACACACACACCTGTAATCCTAGGGTTTGAAGGCTGAGGCAGGAGGCCATCCTGGACTGTATATATAGAGGTTACATACTAGCCAAATATTCTACCACTGAGCTATAGCTTCAGTCCTTTTGTAAAAGTGGTTGTGTGTGTATCTGCCATAACATGCAAATGGAAGTTAGAAGGCAACTTGCAAGAGTTGATTTTCTCCTACATTGTGGGCCCTGGGGCTCAGACTTAGATCTTCAGGTCTGGCAGCAAGTGACTTTTATTCATTGAGCCATCTTGTCAGCCCTTTAGAGAGTTCTTTTTGATTGTTTGTTTGTTTTGAGGCAAAGTTTCTCTGTGTAGCTCTGGCTGCCCTGGAACTGATTCTATAGACCAGGCTGGTCTCGAACTCAGAGATTTGCCTGTCTATGCCTCCCAAGTATTGCAACTAAAGGCATATGACACTACCACCAGGTGCCGGACACCACTTTTAAAAAAAAAATAAGATTTGTTTATTTTATGTATATGAATAAATTGTAGCTGTCTTCACACACTCCAGACGAGGACATTGGGTCCCATTACAGATGGTTGTGAGCCACCCTGAGATTGCTGGGAATTGAACTCAGAACCTTTGGAAGAGAAATCAGTGCTCTAGACTGTTGAGCCTTTTCTCTAGCCCCAGACTTACTAATTTTTTATCTTTGAGTGTTTTGCATACATGCTTGTCTGCACCAGGTGTGCTTGGTGCCTATAGAGTCCTTTATCCATTTGGTCATCTCTGTGCCTTGTATACCTTTGGAATTGTGTTAAAGAAAAAGTCAGGGGGCTAGAGAGATGGTTTAGCAGTGAAGAGCACCACCTGCTCTTCCAGAGGTCCTGAGTTCAATTCCTGGCAACCACATGGTGGTTCACAACCATCTGTAATGGGGATGCCATGTCCTCTTCTGGTGAGTCTGAAGACAGAGACAGTGTACTCACATACATGAAATAAATAAATCTTAAAAAAAAAGAAAGAAAAAGCCAAAAGAGGGCATCAGGTCCCTTGGAATTCGAGTTACAGACTATTGTGAACCACATGGGTGCTGGGATTGCACCCAGGTCCTCCAGAGGAGAAAGTACTCATTAATCCCTGAGCCATCTCTCCAGTCATAAATACTTGTTTTTGCTAGGTTATGGTGGCGCACACCTTTAATCCCGGCACTTGAGAGGCAGAGGCAGGGGGGTCTCTGAGTTTGAGGCCAGTCTGGTCTACAGAGTGAGTTCCAGGACAGCCAGGGCTACACAGAGACAAACCGGTCTTGAATACACAAAACAAAGACTTTTTTTTTTTTTCCTGTGAATGGTTTTTTTAGTGTTTTGCCCACTGTATATCCAAAGGCCACATGTGAGCAGTGTCCTCTTAGGCCAGAGGAGGGCATCAGGTCTCTTGGAAATGGAGTTAGGGATGGTTAGTGTGAGCCACTCAGTAGGTTCTGGGAACCAAACCGAGGTCTGCTGGGAGATCAACCAGGGAGTGCTCTTAGCCACTGAGCAGTCAATCACCTCAACCTCTGAATCACAGATTCCAGGTTGTGAATCACAGAATGTGAAAACAAGCATGGTCCTCTTCCTCCTCCTCCTTCTTCTTTCTTCTTCTTCTTTTCTTCTTCGTCTTCCTCTTCTTTTTTGGTTTTTTGAGACAGGGTTTCTCTGTATAGCCCTGGCTATCCTGGAACTCACTCTGTAGACCAGGCTGGCCTCGAACTCAGAAATCCACCTGCCCCTGCCTCGCAAGTGCTGGGATTAAAGGTGTGCGCCACCACTGCCCAGCTTAAGCATGATGCTTCTTTTAGAGATTTTTGTGGTTCTTTTGATGAGACTCTGTGTGTGTGTGTGTGTGTAACAGGTGTGCTGTGGTACAGGTGTGGAGGTCAGAGAACAACTTTCAGGAATTGGTTTTCTACATCCACTATGTGGGTCCTGGGAGTCAAACTCATGAGGTGTGATAGCAAACCAGCTACGGAGCCACCTTAGCTTAGAGGGTGACTTTGAAGTCCTCACCAGCCTTTGGCCTTCACATCCCAAGTGCTAGGTCACAGGATTGCAGTGCCTAACTTGGCGTAAGAGCTTGTACTAAAAAGGGTGTTGGAGCTCAGAGGTTAAGAGTGAGTGCTCCGTGCTTTTGAGGACCTAGGCTTGGTTCCCAGGATCCACACAGTGGCTCACAACCACTTGTAACTCCAGTTCGAAGGGCTCTGATGCCCTATTCTGAAACTCTCGAGGTTCCTGCAGCTATATGGTACATATAAGTTCACAGAGCTGCACAGAAATACACATTTATTATAAACATAACTGTGAAGTCTTTCTCAAGAGGATTAAAGTGGGCAATGAGGGGCCAGGTGTGGTTCAGGGCTTTAATTCCAGCTCTCAGGAGGGAGAGGCAACATGAATCTCATCTCGTGAGTTGAGAGGTAACCTTGTCCAGAGGTCAGTGTTACGTAAGACCATATCCCCCGTACCCCCCAAGCACTGAGGTAATTTACCCTCTGTTTAGGATGGTCCATCATAGATTAATTAGTATTATCTTCTAGTAGGAGTGTTTTCATTTTGAGTACAGGCAGTGGGGAGGTGCTTTCTGCTTTTCAATTCCTAATTAAACTTGTACTATAGCTGACATAGTTGTGGGGTCACCTGAAGTTTCTTTTTTGGAAATTTTGTTGAAATTGGCTTCAGTGATCAGACTAGAAACTTTGATGCTATGTATAGATAGCAGCAAGTGTCTACTATTGATCTCGCCTACAACCATGGCCAAAGCCACACTGTCTAATGTGGCCAATTACACATGGTTAGGTCTATCATGGCTATAACTAAGTTACTGAGTTGCACCACTTACCTTTCAAAGCATTCAATAGCTACATGTATCCAAGTGGCTATATTCCTGTGGATACAGCTCATTTCCACAGAATGAACCATGCTGTACCCAGGCAAGTAGCCTCAGACCTCATTTGCCAGCTTCTCTCCATTCTTTTCTCTTAATTTTTTTTAAAAAAATTACATTCATTTTATCATGTGTGTTTGTGTGTGGGAGCATCCTGGATCTTTGAAGGTCAGGGAACAACTTAGATTCAGTTCTCTCTCTCCACTATGTGGGCCAGAGGGATGGAAGCCAGGCCTTAAGGCTTTGCAGTGAGTGCCTTTTACTCTCAGAGGGCCATCTTATAGGCCCTTAAAGCTTTTCTTTTCTTTTTTAATCTATGGGAAAATGTCCCCTTTGGTTTGCACTATGCGTTAACTTCTCAGAGTGACTCCTTGGGCGATTTTTTCTTGTGTAGCCTCAGCCTTTTCACTTGTAATATGGAGATAATTCCACAATGTTGGTGAGGGAAGGGGAGGGGGATATAAAGTATCGAGTACACAGTTAATTTGTCTCACCCTGCTTACTCCATATATACAGTCTATGCAGAAAGGTAATTCTAGTCTTCCTTCCTTCCAGACTTGGGAGTGCGGGAGTTTGCCAAGGGTCTTATTCAGATTAACAATATTCCAACCAAGTAGCAGAGTATTTAGCTTAGTTTAAGGAAGAAGGAAGAAGAAGAAGAAGAAATAATATAAGACAGGTTTAGAAGATTTTCGGGAAAATTAAGTATGGGGTGGGGACACTCTATATTGATGTTTTGGTAGGGAAGTGGTTGTCTGGGTATCGTGAGGACACCGACAATACTTCTACACCAAAGGGTCTTGGAGTTAGAAGACCTGAGAGTCGTCCAGCTTTCTTCCGGCCCCCAAACGTGGCAAGAACCCACCCTTTGCAGCGCCAGGCACCGTGCCTCACTTTCTCCATTTGCGGACTCCAGTTCCCAGGATGCAGAGCTGCGGCCAATCTCCAGGCTCTCTTTTCACACCCCCCCCCCCTTTGGCAAAGATTGTCCCCCAGCCAAAGCAAGGAGTTCCAAGGGTCAGTGACTTTAGGGAACAGAATTAAAAAGTGGCCAGAATCCTAGCTTTACCACCCAGAAGGTAAAGGAGGCAGCTCCTGGGCCGCGGCGAAGAAGAGGGGGGCTTTATTCCCACGTGTCTGCCCGGCGGCCAGCCTGGCGCAGTCGGGGTTAATCTGCAGCGGAGGGATCCCGGAGCGTGTGCGTAGAACTGCAGAGTCACAGCCTTTCCTCCAAGAGGGCCGTACCCCTCCGCCGCCCCGCTCCAACACAAAATAGGGCCTCCTCTTCTCCTTTCTCCCCTTCTCGAGTGGGGTTCCCCAGGCAAAAGGGCCCCCTGGATCTCGCGCCGGACGCTCCACGAGTCTCTACGACCGCTGCCCAGCTCCAAGGCGAGGAAAGAGCCTCTTCGCAGGAACCACCCTACCGGCCGAGCAGGAGGCGGAGGGGGGAGGCGGAGCGGCGCCGCGCTGCACTACTTTCCTCTCCGGTTGCAAATGGCTGCCTCGTTCCCCACTTTCCGCTCAGTTTCCTGACCCCCCGGCGCCGGGAGCCGGGGTTGGACCATGCACCTCTAGACCCCCCGCGATCAGAGCCTGCCGGGGGTCTAGGGGGTGCCGCGGACCACAGGCGGCCAGGCCGGGGGCGGGGCAGCTCCGGAGGCCAGAGGGGAAGGGAGGCGAGCGCTGGGCCTGGAGCGGCCGGAGGGGAGCGGGCAGAGGGCTCGCACCGCCCGCCCCTTCCTCTTCCTCGCCCACCAACCCTCCTCCCTTCCCCGGGGGGAGCAGAAGGTGGGGGGCTCGAAGCCGCCGAGGGGGGACGCTCGGGGTCGCGGAGCCCGGCGCTGGGTGTGTGTCAGGATCGGCCCCGCCGGCTCCGCGTCGCCGTAGCTCGCGCGGCCCCGGGGCGCCGGCCCGGCGGGGAGAGGGGCTCGGCGCGGCTGCGAGGGGCTCACGTTCCATCCGGGCCCGGCGCGCGGCGCGGCGCGGCGCGGCATTCCTTCCGGGCTGCTGGGGAGGCGCCTCGACGTTCCATCTGGAGAGCCTCGACGTTCCGCCCGAGCCCGGCGCGGGCGGCCGGGGCGCTGGCCGGGCCCTAGGACTGAGAGGCCGCCCCGCGACGCGGATGCGGAGCCTGCTCGCCCAAGATCAAAGCCACCGGTGCTCTCTTTGTGTCCGCTCGGGATTCGCCGCCCTGGGGTTGTTCATGGAAACCTAAACTGCTGGAACCTGAGGCAGAGAACCCCTCTTGGATTTTTGCTTTTTTTTTTTTTTTTTTTTTTTTAACCCCCGGGGGAAGGGTGACCACTCCGACCTGGATTTACCGTTCTTGGTCTCCCTAAGCCCCCCCGAGTGGGGGGCGGCTGTGCTCGCTCTGGCGGTTGGAGGTCGGGGAGCGGCCCGGGCTCTGGCCATGTTCTCGGATGAGGATTTCTGGATCGCCCTGTGAAGAGGTGAGTGAAGTCCGCCCGGCCTGGGCCCAGAAAGGGTTGGACTGGGGGCACAGCCAGATGGACTATCTTGGCCGGTGGCTGGCCTTTAGGTTGGAGAAAGGGGTGCCAGAGCTGGGGAGGGTTCCTTTGGCAGGGTCTGTCAAGGGAATCTGAGCCAGTTGCCACGGCAGAACTGAGGCCTGGTTTCTTGGGGTGTGCCTCTTTAAAGATTGGGGGTTCAGGGAACTACAGGAGTTTGGGAACATGTCCAGATAGCCTCTCTGCCTGTTTATTTTTGTGTTGAGGGAGTTCGACCAAACGAGGACCCAGGCCCTGATGCCAACACCAATCCCAGGCTGCTGTCCCCCACCCCCACCCTCAGGGTTCCTTGGGACAGAGCAACTTGGTGGGGGGGGTGCCACTGCCAGGTCTCACATACTGCCAGATTGGACTTTAATGTTGTTCCTACCTACCTGGGCACCCAAAACAATCAGTGGGAAACTCAAGGAGCCCTGAGTCCTTCACCAGAGGGGAGGGTGGGTGGAAACTGGTTCGATGAAGAGGGGAGCTGGGGCATGAAGGAGGTGGGGCTGGGGCAGCTCTGCCCCTGCTGTTCAACTTAACTACTCTGCCTGGCAAAGTGACCCCAGCAAGGCCTAGTGGTGTCTTAGCCTGCTTCGTTTCCCCTCCTCTTGGGATGGACATAATCTCCCGGGGGATTATAGAGGAGGCCGTTGAGATCTGTTTTCTACGAATGTGGGCTGCAAAAAAATGGCTTTTGTCTCTTGCTTTCTCTGGGCCTAGTGTAGAGTTAGCTGCCCATGAGTTCCTGGCCAATCCTGAAAGCCCCTGCCAGATCTCTACAATGCTTTTCTGGCTACGGAATGGTAAATAGTTCTCAGGTGCTGCCCTGGCCCTGCAGAGTAGGGTAGCTTGTGCCTCTTTGATGGAGAAATGACTTTATTTGTGCTCTTTTCTGCTGGAAGCCAGTGTTTCCAGCCCTGGTAGGAGGTGCTGGGGAGAAGGGGTGTGTATCTACAGCAGGAAGGGTGCAGTATGAGCCTCCCGCCTCAGCCTCTGGGCCCCGGGCTGGGGACAGCCTCTCTCACACCTGTCATGTTGCCCAGCAGGGATTTGGCTAGTGCATTTTGCTCCCTCATTCCACCCCCTCCAAAATACATTTGCTAGGTCTCCTTGAGTATTGTCTCAGAAAGGGGAAAGCAGGGGGTTTGCCCTTGAAAGCTTTCTGAGAGTTGGCATAGGGGTGCGGGGTAAAGTGAGCTGTCATCTGTGGTCTCTGCCTCTCTTGTCTGCTCTTAGATAACATCCTTAGGTGAGACTGTACCTTGTTAGCTCTGGCTGACCCCCTAGGCTACCCCGGGACAATGTGTTACCATTTGGATCCTTCCTAGAGGGCTGACTGAAAGTGGGGGTGGAGAGAGGTGTGGTTTGATTCTCTAGCTGGGAACCAGGAAGTCCTGAGTCCCACTGAAGAGCTGTTCACTCAAGGGCCTGCTCCAGCCTTTCACCCCTCCAAGCCTCCATTTCCTCCCTTGCAGAGAAAATGGAGTGAAGTCTGCTGGTCTAGGGTGAACACAGGAAGGAGAGTGGTGGGGTAAATCTCTGCCACCTCTCTGGGCTGTTTTGGGTGTTTTTAGATGTAAGACTCCGCGGTGTCAGCTCCCTAGCTCAGAGCAAGCCTGGCGCAGGTATTAGCCTAGTTTCGATCCAGGGAAAACCCCCTTGGGATATATGTGTGTGTGTCTGTTTACTGGCTGTGAATGATGGGACGGGGGAGCCCTTGGTTTTATTTGCTCAAAAGCCTCCAGGGACTTGATTGCTATGGCACTTGGTATTTTGGTATAGATGCTGGGCTGAAAGCTTGAGGAGTTAGGGGCTGAGGTTTCAGGCTACTTGGAGGTGTCCCTGGGTTCTTTATGGTACAGAAAAAGGAGAGTTTGCCGCTCAGTCTTGGACCTTCCATGGCTCTGTAAGTGGGGTGCTCTCTTTGCTGGGGTTTCTACTTTGATCCTCAAGGCTAGATGGAGAAGGCAGTTTCTGTACCTTCTTGGGCAGTGCTAGCTTTAGCAGAGAGAGAGAGAGAGAGAGAGAGCGCAAGCGAGCGAGCTCGAGCAAGCGAGCAAGTGAGCTGTGCTTGGGGGAGGGCCGAGGAATGTGTCCCTCTGGCCTTGTGTCAGGCGGCCCTCCTACCCACTGTATTATCACTGTTGCCTTCTACTTCTCTTTGTTGCTGTTTGTAGCTCCCTTGGCCTCAACTCTGAGAACAAAGTTGGTGGAGGATCTGTTAGGAAGATATGGTTAGATGCAAACATTTAGGAAACTTTAAAGTCCTCTTGGACCTTCGCTGTGACCAGGCAGGCCTTGAATGATTGAATAGGTAGAGGGTCCTGGCTTGAGCCTTGAGCTCTAGTTCACTTCCCACAGGTGGCTTGTAAGGGCCTCTTGCAGTTCAGAGCTTGCTCTGTAAGCTGGCTAGATAAGCATCCTGCTTTCCTGCAGATGGGTTGTTGTGCATGAGGCTTGGGAAGAGGTAATGGGTGTTGGGTGCTGCTGCTGGTCCTTCCTTGTCAGGGTCAGAGCATTAGGGGGAAAGGAAAGGCATCTTCACTTCTGTGTGGCTCCAGGGGGCCGCCAACATTGGCAATGGAACTGTGGGCTTAGGGAAGGAAACTGAGTCTGCGTTGGATGGGAATTGATTTACTGATTGCCAGGCACTTTGAGGGCTCCCCTTGTTATTCAGCCCCAAGTGATTGACCAGGGTATTTGCCTTCTAGTTTTAGAGAACAGGATTATCTGTGCTCAGGTTGGTGTGACCACTGACTAAACAAGGGGAGGGGAAAACATGGGAGATGGATTTCTCAGACCTTTATCATGTACAGTTGTTTTTAAGGGCGTCTTCTTACCTCATGTACCTCACACCGCCTTTAGAAGCACTAGATTCTTGTTGAGAAGAAGGCCCACCCTTCTCACCAACAGCTGCAGGCGCTAATCCTCCTCAGCTTTCTTATGTGGGGTTTCTTTCCTATTCATAATCTTGGGAATTCTTTTCTGTTTAAACAGTTTCAGTGTGGAGTTCTGGTTGGCCTAGAGCTCTCATTGTAGATCAAGCTGGTCTCCAACTTGCCTTTGATCCCTCTGCTTCTGTCTTCCAAGTAATGGTGTTATAGGTGTGTGCCTCCAGGTCTAGCATCTCTAATTCTTACTCTTGGCTCCTCTCAGTCTTCGTATTCAAGTGTGCTGCCTTGGAGGTCAGGGAAAATACACCCAGTGTTGTGTGAGTCTTAAGCTTTTAGATGTAGCCTTAGCATGTTTCATTTGGTTTTGAGATACACTGGATTATATGAAAAAGGAAAGAGGGACCGTTAATTCTTCGAGTATTTGGAAACCCGGCTTGACTTAAGAGGAAGGAAACTATTCTGCTATGTTAAGTCCTGCCCCATTTAGCCCTCCTCCAAGTAGCAATGTGCTTCCTGAGACTACAACTCCCAGCATGCTTAGCCCCAGGCCTGCTTACACATGCTCAGTAACTCTTAAGGCCCACTTCTGTTAACTACTAGGAGCATCTAAGGAAGAAGGGCAGTTGGCGTTGCTAAGGGCAACAAACCTGAGGCCTTCATGCTAGGTGAGACCCAGGGCTCATGTATTGCTGGGGCCAGTGGTGGTCCTGAGTTTCATATGCCTGGCAATTGAGGTTCCCCCTGTTGTATTTGGGATACGCTTGTTAAAAGCAGTGGAGATCCAGTCACGGCTATCCTTTAGTGTAGTGTTGTGTTAAATCTCTTGCAACCCCCTAGGACTCTACTTTTTGCAGGAGGGATTTTGACATGACTAAGACTTCTGGGTCAAGTGGGTTGCTACTTTCAGGCTGTAGGATGGTAGTGGACCTGAGATCTAAGAATAAAGGCCAAGGAATAGATAGGGCCCAGGAGTTAAAGAGAGACAATGGATGTAGTTTTAGTTGGAATGATCACCCTAGGAACTGTTACAGAGGAGGGCAGAAGTGTGAAAATGGAAAAGATACCTGAGAATCCAGGATGAGAGGAGGAGGTATGTGTTTGGAGGAGAAGTGGGTAGGGGGGGTAAGAGTCAGAAAATGAATTCCCTAGTCACTACAACAGAGGTTTGTAGACAGGGTGTGTGTCTGATGTCTTAAGGGTCTGCTTACCATTAACTGACTTTTTATAATGGGAAGAGGGCTCACTGGGGAAGCTTAGTGGACATACAGGCTATCTTTTGGCATCAACAGGTCTCCCCGAGAGGGCCCTGCCCAGTCGGAGAGAGGGATGGACAGCCGGAAGCCGCCTGCTGAAGAGAAAGATTCAGACCCAGCAGGTGAGTAGAACACGTTTCCCGGCTCCTCACGGGGGGCAGCCCTTTATTTCTGGCCCCGGCACAAATCCTGGCTTTGTCTGAAACGTACAGGTATCTGAGGAACTTTGTTCTCTGACACAAACGTTTAATGCCATCTCCTGTCTGTTCATTCAGCTGATGGACTCGCAGCCCCTGAGAAGCCTGGTGCCACTGAGCCAGACCTTCCCATTCTGTGTATCGGGGAGGTCTCCGTCCCCAGTTCTGGGGGTTCCAGGCCTCAGAAGCCTCCTCATGACTGCAGGTAACTTGTTTGTGGAAGACAGGGCTTTATAGGCATATGGGGATTTGGTTGGAGAGTGGGGGCTTTCCAGACATGTGAGTAGAATACATGGGTATGCTAGATCACAGGGTTCTGGGGGTGCTGGCTGCCATGGTGCTGATGTCTGTGTGTCCACAGTAGGGGCCCAGCACGGCGTTGTGCTCTCTGTAACTGCGGGGAGCCCAGTCTGCATGGGCAAAGGGAGCTGCAGCGCTTTGAATTGCCATCTGACTGGCCCGGGTTTCCAGTGGTATCCTCTGGGGGAAACTCAGGTCCCTGTGAGGCAGTGCTGCCCAAGGAGAACGCATCACAAATTGGTTTCCCTGAGGGTCTTACGCCTGCCCACCTAGGAGAGCCTGGAGGTGAGCTGGTTTGGAAGCGGGGTAGAGGCTGGGCCATCCTGAGCTACCGGTCACAGTGTTAACCTGTTCCTCTGTTTACCTCATCCCACCTATCAAGGGCACTGCTGGGCACATCATTGGTGTGCAGCGTGGTCAGCAGGCGTATGGGGGCAGGAGGGCCCAGAACTGTGTGGTGTGGACAAGGCCATCTTCTCAGGGATCTCACAGGTAGGGTTAAGATGAGATGACTGCGTAGGTGAGGGGAGTCAGGGAGGAGTGGGCAGGCCTGGGGAAGGTCTAGTGGCTAACCTTGTCCAAGCCGGCCGGCTCTGAGGCTCTGCCCATCCTTGCAGCGCTGCTCCCACTGCGCCAGGTTCGGTGCCTCCGTTCCTTGCCGCTCACCCGGATGTTCCCGGCTTTACCACTTTCCCTGTGCAACTGCCAGTGGCTCCTTCTTATCCATGAAAACCCTGCAGCTGCTCTGCCCAGAGCACAGTGATGGAGCTGCACATTTGGGTGAGAAGAGCAAATGAGGGGCCAAGCATGCCTTTGGTTTTGGTACTCCAAAAAGCATTATTCAGTCTAAAATTGTAGTCATTCTGTCCCAGTAATATAGATGCGAACTTTGTGAGTACAGGGGCCCTGCCTGTATGTGCCTGTGTGCAGATACTCTGGTTTCTACAGAATAGTATCCATGCTGGCTCTGCATCACTCAGTAGCTCACCTACACCTTTCTTCCCTTTCTCCGGCAGAGGAGGCTCGCTGTGCAGTGTGTGAGGGGCCAGGGCAGCTGTGTGACTTGCTCTTCTGTACCAGCTGTGGGCATCACTATCATGGAGCCTGTCTGGACACTGCTCTGACTGCCCGCAAGCGTGCCGGTTGGCAGTGCCCTGAATGCAAAGTGTGCCAATCGTGCAGGTAAGAGTGTAGCCATATGCCAAGTGTGGACAGAAAATGAGGCCAGGGAGGATCCCACAATGTGTCCTGTGCCCTCTAGGAAACCTGGGAATGATTCTAAAATGTTGGTGTGTGAGACATGTGACAAAGGGTATCATACCTTCTGTTTAAAACCGCCTATGGAGGACCTGCCTGCTCACTCGTGGAAATGTAAGGTGAGTATCTTTAGATGCCACTGCCTTTAGCATCTCTACAGTTGTCTTGAGTTTAATGGGTCACATGCATGCCTCTGTCTCCAGGTGAGGTTTGACTAGAGTCTGTCTTGCTTTCTCGATTCCCTAGACATGCCGGCTATGTCGGGCCTGTGGGGCCGGCTCAGCAGAACTGAATCCCAACTCTGAGTGGTTTGAGAACTATTCACTCTGTCACCGATGTCATAAAGCCCAGGGAAGCCAGCCTGTCACTTCTGTTGCCGAGCAGCACCCAGCTGTCTGTAGCAGGTAAGTGGTGTCAACTGAGATTGGGACGGGGCATTGGGAGCGGTGAGCCTGGAGGGGCCATGTTAAACAGGCAGCCAGTCAGCAGTGCAGTCCACCTCATTGATGCCTCGTCCCAGGAGGCTCTCTAGGAGTTGTTAGCTGGAGAGAGCCACAGTGCCTGCTCCCCTGTGCCCTCTGCAGATTGTCCCCCCCAGAGCCTGGTGAGATCCTCATTGATGCACCTGATGCTCTGTACGTTGGATGCCAAGGGCAGCCAAAGGGTGGGCATGTGACCTCTATGCAACCCAAGGAACTGGTGCCCCTGCAATGTGAAGCCAAACCACTAGGTGAGTAGGACTTGAAGGTCCCTGAAATTAATCCTTGGTTCTGTGGCAAGAGTCAGTTTTTGCTTTGCCTCAGACCCTGCACATTCTGTAGTTACATCTGAACTAGGTAGGGAGATGATATATTGTGTCTGCAGGGAGAGCAGGGACCCAACTTGAAGCCCAGTTGGAGGCTCCCCTGCATGAGGAGATGCCACTGCTGCCCCCGCCTGAGGAGTCGCCCCTGTCTCCACCACCTGAAGAATCACCCACATCTCCACCACCTGAGGCCTCTCGCCTGTCCCCACCAACTGAGGAGTCGCCCCTTTCTCCACCACCTGAGTCGTCACCTTTTTCTCCACTGGAGGGCTGCCCTCCATCTCCTGCACTAGACACACCCCTGTCTCCACCGCCTGAAGCCTCACCCCTATCTCCACCATTTGAGGAGTCTCCTCTGTCCCCTCCACCAGAGGAACTGCCCTCTTCTCCACCACCTGAAGCATCTCGCCTATCCCCTCCACCCGAAGAGTCACCCATGTCCCCTCCACCCGAAGAGTCACCCATGTCCCCTCCACCTGAGGCATCTCGTCTTTTCCCACCATTTGAAGAGTCTCCCCTATCTCCTCCACCTGAGGACTCTCCTCTGTCCCCACCTCCAGAGGCATCACGGCTGTCCCCACCCCCTGAGGACTCCCCTATGTCTCCCCCACCTGAAGACTCACCTATGTCCCCCCCACCTGAGGTGTCCTGCTTCTTGCCCCTGCCTGTCCTGTCACATCTGTCACCTCTGCCTGAGGTATCACGGCTGTCCCCACCACCCGAGGAATCTCCCCTGTCCCCACCACCCGAGGACTCTCCTGCCTCACCTCCACCTGAAGCCTCCCGACTGTCCCCACCACCCGAGGATTCTCCTGCCTCACCTCCACCTGAAGCCTCCCGACTGTCCCGTCCCCGGGAAGACTCACCTGCTTCACCACCACCAGAGGACTCACTCATGTCCTTGCCGATGGAGGAGTCACCGCTGTCGCCACTGCCTGAGGAGCTGAGACTCTGCCCTCAGCCCGAGGAACCATACCTGTCTCCTCAGCCTGAGGAGCCCCGACTCTGTCCCCAGCCTGAGGAGCTGCCACTGTCCCCACAGTCTGAGGAGCCATGCCTGTCCCCTGTGCTTGCAGAACCAGGCCCGTCTTCTCAGCCTGAGGAGCTACGCTTGTCCCCTGTGCCTCAGGAGCCACACCTGTCCCCTCAGCCTGAGGAGCCACACCTGTCCCCTCAGCCTAAGCAGTTGCACCTGTCTCCCCAATCTGAGGAGCCCTGCCTGTCCCCCATGCCTGAGGAGCCATGCTTGTCCCCACAGCCTGAGGAACTAAATGGACCTCCTCAGCCTGCAGAGCCTCCTGAGGAACCAAGCCAGAGCTCTGCACCTAAGGAGCTGTCCTTGTTTTCCCCAAGTGGGGAGCCACCTTTATCCCCCATGCTTGGAGAGCCAGCCCTGTCTGAGCCTGGGGAACCACCTCTATCCCCACTTCCTGAGGAGCTGCCCTTGTCCCTGTCGGGGGAGCCAGTCTTGTCACCTCAGCTGATGCCACCAGGTAAGGCGGTATTAGTGTCCCGTTCCTCTGGGGGCAGTCTTAACACGTTATGGCACATCTAATCTCATAGCCTCTTTTTCTCTCCTCCCCAGATCCTCTTCCTCCTCCACTCTCACCCATTATCCCAGCTGCAGCCCCTCCAGCCTTGTCTCCTTTGGGGGAGTTAGAGTACCCCTTTGGTGCCAAAGGGGACAGTGACCCTGAGTCACCGTTGGCTGCCCCCATCCTCGAGACACCTATCAGCCCTCCACCGGAAGCCAACTGCACTGACCCTGAGCCTGTGCCCCCGATGATCCTCCCCCCATCTCCAGGCTCCCCCCTGGCACCCGCCTCTCCGATCCTCATGGAGCGCCTCCCTCCGCCCTGCTCTCCGGTCCTTCCGCACTCCTTGCCTCCTCCGACCCCCCCTCCTTCCCACTGCTCACCTCCTGCTCTGCCGCTCTCTGTTCCCTCTCCGCTGAGTCCTGTGCAGAAGGCAGTGGATGTCTCAGATGAAGCTGAGCTGCACGAGATGGAGACTGATAAAGGCCCAGAACCTGAGTGCCCAGCCTTGGAACCCAGGGCCACCAGTCCCCTGCCGTCCCCTCTGGGGGACCTTTCTTGCCCCGCCCCCAGCCCTGCCCCGGCCCTGGATGACTTCTCTGGCTTGGGAGAAGACACAGCCCCTCTAGATGGGACTGATGCCGATCCATCTCAGTCACGGACTGGACAGATGTCTGGCAGCTTGGCTGGTGAACTTAAAGGTTCTCCTGTGCTCCTGGACCCCGAGGAGCTGACCCCTGTGACCCCTATGGAGGTCTATGGCCCAGAATGCAAGCAGGCAGGGCAAGGCTCACCCTGTGAAGAGCAGGAGGAGCCTGGTGCACCAATGGCCCCCATGCCGCCCACTCTCATCAAATCTGACATCGTCAATGAGATCTCTAACCTGAGCCAGGGCGATGCCAGTGCCAGTTTTCCTGGTTCAGAGCCTCTGCTGGGCTCCCCTGACCCCGAGGGGGGCGGCTCCTTGTCCATGGAGCTGGGAGTATCCACGGATGTTAGTCCTGCCCGAGATGAGGGCTCCCTACGCCTCTGCACTGACTCTCTGCCAGAGACGGACGACTCCCTGCTGTGTGACACTGGGACAGCAACCAGTGGAGGCAAAGCCGAGGGGGACAAAGGGCGGCGGCGCAGCTCCCCTGCCCGGTCCCGAATCAAACAGGTAAGAGCCTCTGGATGCACCCAAGCTCATGCTGCCATGCGTGAGTCACAGCCCAGCGCTGGCTCTGCACTTGACTTCCTGCAGCCTGGACTGCATAGAACCTTTAGCTGCCTAGCTGACTGCTATGCATAGAGGAGGTAAATGGTTCACCCAGGTTCATGGCCTCATGAACCAACTGGGACCAAAAACGTGGTACTCGGAAGGAAGGCATTGCTCGGTTTTGCTCTTCTCCCATGGTGGCTGTTCTTAGAGGCGAGGTTGGTTTGGTCATTACTCACTTAGTATTTGTCGATACTTGGAAACTTGACTTCTTTTCTGTCCTCTGAGTGGGACACCTGGGTCATTTTTAAAAAGCTGTTAGACACTTCATTTGTCATCTTTCCCTCCAAGCCTGTGGGCCTAGCACACGCAGTCCTCCCTGTAATAGGTCCCTTCCATCACTTAGGGTCGGAGCAGCAGTTTCCCAGGACGACGCCGGCCTCGTGGAGGAGCAGCACATGGAGGCCGAGGAAGAGGACGGGCCCGACTGAAGTCGACCACTTCTTCCGTTGAGACACTGGTAGTAAGGACAGGCTCCGCACCCCCAAGTCTCACCCCTTAAGCATGCCTCACACGCTCCTTAAGAGTTAAGCACGCTTAGAATCCTGTCAGTCCGATGTTTGCTAGCAAGGGTCTGACTACTTGGCTCTGAGGATTCTTGAAACCTCTGCCGTTGGGTCCCAGTAGGGGAATCTGAGTGGTCTGCCTCTTAGGCCTTAGCTTAGCCAGGCATGCACACCTCTCCTCTGTGTATGGGAAAGAGGGCGGCTTAGCTGAGGCAGACTTTCCTTCCTCACTCTCTATAACTTTCTGCTTATTAAGGTGGCTGATATTGATAGTTCTCCTAGCAAGGAGGAGGAGGAGGAAGACGATGACACCATGCAAAATACCGTGGTTCTGTTCTCTAACACAGACAAATTTGTTCTAATGCAGGTACTGTATGGAGTTAGGACGGCCCAGCTTTAGCAGTGAGAGAGGCATACTGAGTGCACTCTTGCTTCCTCCTACCCCTGCCCCGTGTGTGCACGTGTGCATGTGTGTGTGCACACGTGCATGGTATGTGCGTGTGTGTGCATGCATGTGTGTGTGTGTGTGCATGCATGTGTGTGTGTGTGTGCGCGTGCGTGCGTGCGTGTGTGCGCGCGTGTGTGCGTGTGTGTATGTGCGCATGTGTGTGCATGCATGTGTGTGTGCGCGCGAGTGCATGCGCGTGTGTGTGTGTGTGTGCTTGCTCATGAGCTTACTTGGCTAAGAAGGTGGATGGGGACAGTCAGGGCCCCAGTTTGCTTGTTGCGATGGCTGCTGATGAGGTGGTCCAGGTGGCTTGCTAATGCTGCATGGTGAAAAGGGCAGAAATGGAGTCCGGGGAGCCTGTATAGCCAGTACAGTCACCCCCAGGTAATCTTGAGCCTACTTTTCTTTTTTAGACAAGTCTCTACCCTAGCTGGTCTTCCTATACCTGCTTAAACTGATGCTAGACTGTATATCTAGTTACTAGATTAGAGTAGAGTAGGAAGTTTTCCTAGGGAGGCGCAGCTTCTCTGTTTTGGGAGGGAAATACAGGGGGATCCCTGGTGACATAGTGACTGTCTTAATGCTGTGGGATGGGCTTCTAATTGACTCCCTGGTCTTTGCCTGGGACCAGGGACAACAGATATGTTTGCAGGGCTAGGTAGATGGCTTTGGAGAAATGCTTGCTCTGCAAGCAAGAGGACCTGAGTTTAAATCCCTGGGATCTATTTAAAAGCTGGCTATGGCCTTACACGCCTGTACCAGTGTTAGGAGAGGAGACAGGTTGGTCCCAGGAGCTTGTTGGCCAACCAGCTTAGTTGGAATTGTGAACTTTGGGTTCAGTGAGAGACTGTCTCAAAAAAGGGGGTAGAATATAATAGAGGAAGACCTTTGACTCCCTCCATATACTGTTCTCATCCCCCACCCCAAGACAGACAGACATAGGGATAGGGAGACAGACAGAAGACAGAGAGGCAGAGGCATGCTTGCACATTGGGGTCTTTGTTCCTCTGCAGGACATGTGTGTGGTGTGCGGCAGCTTTGGCCGGGGCGCTGAGGGCCACCTCTTGGCCTGTTCACAGTGTTCTCAGTGCTATCACCCGTACTGTGTCAACAGCAAGGTGAGCTCAGCGCCGGGAGTGTGTGGGCAGTGGGTAGAGTCAGTTCTCCACTACCCTATTCCCGCACACTATTGATTTTTTATTTTACTACATCTGTCTGGTGGGCGAAGGGGAACATGTATGTCAGGGTGTAATTGTTGAGGTCAGAGGACAGCTTGTAGAATTCACCATGCGGATTCTAGGGATCACACTCAGGTCATCAGGCTCAGTGGCAGGGTCCTTCGTCTGCTGAGCCACCTCACAGCCTCACACTGGATTTCTTTCTTTTTTTTTCTTTTGGTTTTCTCTGTATAGCCCTGGCTGTCCTGGAACTCACTCTGTAAACCAGGCTGGCCTCGAACTCAGAAATTCTCCTGCCTCTGCCTCCCGAGTGCTGGGATTAAAGGCGTGCGCCACCACACCCGGCTAACACTTGATTTCTTAAAGTAGCTCTTGGAAGTTATTGATCAGTTGTCAGTCCTGTCAAATTCAGAGAAAGGTGCTTTGGAATTTATAGCAGACATTGTAGTTTCTTTCCATAGGCCAATCCTTGTCAGTGTAATTCAGTCCGTTGTGTAAATGCAGACTGTAGAAAACACTTACTAGTAGAAAACATGCTCTGTGGTCAGGAGGTATGGCACCTTTAATCCAGGCAGAGGCAGGCGGATCTTTGTGAGTTTGAGGTCAGCCTGGTCTACACAGTGAGCTCCCAGTCAGCCAGAGCTCCACAGTGAGACCCTGTCTCAAACAAACCAAACCAAACAGATAACAGAACCAAACCATGGTATGGTCTGGAACCAGAGCAGAGAATGGACACTGGAGCTCCACATGTACAAATAGATAGCATTGTCTTTAACTTAAGGTCCTTTGGGTTTTTCTAAAAACTACCAATTTATTAGTTAGTGCACTAGTAACATTTATTAGCTTGTTTTAGTAACAGGTTCTAAAGGTGAAGAAAATTGAGGGAAATGACCCTTGTTCTGTCGTTAGTTTGGTGCTTGCGTAATGACAGATGTGGTGTTCACTCAGTGGGGGCTGTGGTTGGAGATTTCTGTTCAGCCCAACTCCTAGAAGCCTCTGGAGAGGCGCTCTTTGGTGTCAAGAGTGCTCTGTGCAAACCCCTCTGGCTGCTCAGAGGTCTGCCTTCAGCTGTGTAAGCTCTTCGCATCCCTCCCCAACACAGAGCTGAGGCATCTCCTTTTCTCCACCAGATCACCAAGGTGATGCTGCTGAAGGGCTGGCGTTGTGTGGAGTGTATCGTGTGTGAGGTGTGCGGCCAGGCCTCCGATCCTTCGCGCCTGCTGCTCTGTGATGACTGTGACATTAGCTACCATACATACTGCCTGGATCCCCCACTGCTCACTGTGCCCAAGGGTGGCTGGAAGTGCAAGTGGTAAGGAGAAGCAGCCTGGGCTCCGATGGGAGATGGTGAATGACCTCAGATACAGTTAGCAGTAAAAGAGACCAGCCCGCTGGGCTGCTGCTCAGTGGGGTCGCCCGCCTCTGGGATCCTAGGTTGGGTGCTGTCTTAGTCAGGGTTTCTATTCCTGCACAAACATCATGATCAAGAAGCAAGTTGGGGAGGAAAGGGTTTATTCAGCTTACACTTCCATGCTGCTGTTCATCACCAAAGGAAGTCAGGACTGGAACTCAAGCAGGTCAGGAAGCAGGAGCTGATGCAGAGGCCATGGAGGGATATTCTTTACTGGCTTGCTTCCCCTGGCTTGCTCAGCCTGCTCTCTTTTTTTTTTTTTTTTTTTTTTTTTTTGGTTTTTCAAGACAGGGTTTCTCTGTATAGCTCTGGCTGTCCTGGAACTCACTTTGTAGACCAGGCTGGCCTCGAACTCAGAAATCCGCCTGCCTCTGCCTCCCGAGTGCTGGGATTAAAGGCGTGCGCCACCACGCCCGGCTTCAGCCTGCTCTCTTATAGAACCCAAGACTACCAGCCCAGAGATGGCACCACCCACAAGGGGCCTTTCCCCCTTGATCACTAATTGAGAAAATGCCTTACAGTTGGATCTCATGGAGGCATTTCCTCAACTGAAGCTCCTTTCTCTGTGATAACTCAGCTGTGTCAAGTTGACACCAAACCAGCCAGTGCAGGGGCTGAAGGTCTTTGTGCTTCTACTAGGTGCGTGTCGTGCATGCAGTGTGGGGCCGCCTCCCCTGGCTTCCACTGCGAATGGCAGAATAGTTACACACATTGCGGGCCATGTGCCAGCCTGGTGACCTGTCCTGTCTGCCATGCTCCCTATGTGGAGGAAGACCTGCTAATCCAGTGTCGCCACTGTGAACGGTGAGGTCATCCCTTCTCCTTAGGTCGACTCCGGGTGCTGCTGTCAGCTGTCTTTGCCTGTGCTCAGCCTCGTCTTCCTCTCCCCAGGTGGATGCATGCCGGCTGCGAGAGCCTCTTCACAGAGGATGAGGTGGAGCAGGCTGCCGATGAGGGCTTTGACTGTGTTTCCTGCCAGCCCTATGTGGTGAAGCCTGTGGGTGAGTATCAGGTTGGAGGAGGCCGATGGTGTTGAGTGTCTTGCTTTGGAGAGTGTCCTAAGCTCCCTTTGGTTTGCCCTCCTTCCCACAGTACCCGTTGCCCCACCAGAGCTGGTACCTGTGAAGGTAAAAGAGCCAGGTAAGCCACAGACATTTTGAATACCCAAACCAGCTAAGACTGTAGACCATCTTCTCTGCTCCAACCTCTATAAACTTTAAAGACTCCGGTCTAGTCAGTGGCAAAGTTATGATTAGAACCAAGATTTTCCTATTCCCAGACATGGTTCATTGCACCAGGCAAATCAGCTTCTTAACACAAGAACCTCATTCAAGAGAGCACGGCTTTCTTCTCACAGAAGGGACACGGCCATCTTTCCTGCCACAGTGTGGGCACCACTCTTAGCAAGAATGCTGGCCTTCAGCAAGTAGAGTTCTTCCTGTCTCTTGGCAGCTAGAGAGTCCGTTAGGTGAACCTGTGGTTAACAGGTTCTGGACATAGCAGTCTTCTGCAACAGCACTCACCTCAGAATCCCTCCGTCACTGGTAGAGCTTCAGTGGCCTGCTGTCTCAGCTCTTAGGAACCGACAGGACTTGTCTGTCACTGCTGTGTCTCAATTGGGAACATGGGTTGACATGTGGAGTTTCGGTTTCCCTGGGGCCTCTGTCCAGGGATCATATGTTCTTCCCTGTTGTCCAGAGCCCCAGTTCTTTCGCTTCGAGGGTGTGTGGCTGACAGAAACTGGCATGGCGGTGCTGCGTAACCTGACCATGTCACCACTGCACAAGCGGCGCCAGCGGCGAGGACGGCTAGGCCTCCCAGGCGAGGCAGGGCTGGAGGGTTCTGAGCCCTCAGATGCCCTTGGCCCTGATGACAAGAAGGATGGGGACCTGGACACTGACGATCTGCTCAAGGGTGAAGGTTGGGCTGGGGATCTCAGAGAAAGGCAGATAGCGGGAGAAACAGCCCAGAAGAGTTGGGGTGCTGGGTAGGGGCTTCAGAGCCACTACTGGCCTCTGCTAGCACTTCGTCTTGCTCAAGTGGCACTGTGGCAGGTTACCGGGTTCCCTCTTGCAATGTGACGAGGAAAAAAGGGCCCATTTCTCTGATCTGCCTGTCTTCTTCTGTTACATGCAGGGGGTGTTGAGCAAATGGAATGTGAAATTAAGCTAGAAGGCCCCGCCAGCCCTGATGTAGAACTTGGCAAAGAAGAGACAGAGGAAAGCAAAAAGCGCAAGCGCAAACCCTATCGGCCAGGTGAGGCCTGCGGTGGCTTCGTGGGGGCAGTGAGGGGCAACGCACAGGCTCTGGTGGCTCCTCATTCTTGATTCTGCTTTCTCACAGGCATTGGTGGTTTCATGGTACGGCAGCGGAAGTCTCACACCCGTGTGAAAAGGGGGCCTGCTGCACAGGCAGAGGTGTCGAGTGGGGATGGACAGCCCGATGAGGGTGAGACGGGTGAGGGCTCCTGTGGGGCCTAGGAGGAAGGTGGGGCCACAGCACATGGGGCAGTGCCAGAGAGGCCAGGCTGTGAACTCACTTCGAGAAAGCTGGTGGAGAAAAGCAGTTGGAGGGGAATGAAGACATGGGTAGGAGGAGTTTTCCGGCAGAGTTGAAGCGTGCTCGGTGTCTCCAGAAAGCTTGACTCCTACGTGTCTCTGGTCTGTAGTGATGCCTGCTGACCTGCCTGCAGAGGGCTCTGTGGAACAGAGCCTTGCTGAGGGGGACGAGAAGAAGAAGCAACAGCGACGAGCGCGCAAAAAGAGCAAGCTGGAGGACATGTTTCCTGCTTACCTGCAGGCAGGTTTCTGACTCCCTGTGGTCAGGGAAGGGGCTGTGTCCACGGGCATCAAGAAATCATTCCTCTTGACTTTTCCTGCAGGAAGCCTTCTTTGGAAAGGACCTGCTGGACCTGAGTCGGAAGGCCCTGTTTGCAGTTGGGGTGGGCCGGCCAGGCTTTGGACTGGGAGCCTCAAAGCCCCGGGGCGATGGAGGTTCGGATAGGAAGGAGCTTATGACAGCCATGCACAAAGGTTAGTCTATAAAGAGGAAGTGCTCTGGGGTGTCCAGCTTACCTTCTGCCTCGTAGTTGGCAAAGATGTCTGGAGGTGGGATGGGGTGGGGGGTGGGCAGAGGGCTCCATTCTGGGTGTCGGGCGTCACCAGTCTCTGACTGGAATGGGGCTGTTGCTCACAGGAGATGATGGGCCGGATGTTGCAGATGAGGAGTCCCATGGGCCTGAGGGCGCGGCTGATGTACCAGGTGAGGACTGCTGGGGGGATTGGGTCTCATTTGGTCTTGCTTGTTATCAGTAGGCTCTGCCCCTGAGCACTGCCAGAGTTGGAGCCTGGGCACTGTTCTATGTCTCTTGTGGTTTGTGTTGGCCTGAGTGGTGTGTGCCTCCATACCACTGATGGAAGCCTTCTTCTGGTATTCTAGGGCTTGAGGATGGGGGTGTAAAGGCATCCCCAGTGCCCAGTGACCCTGAGAAGCCGGGCACCCCAGGTGAAGGAGTGCTTAGCTCTGACTTAGACAGGATTCCCACAGAAGGTGAGGCTCACACGGTGTGCTGCGTGGGAAGGAAGGGCCCATCTGTGGAGTGGACCTGTGCTGCTCTGTCGGGAGAGTCCTGCTTATTACCCTCCTTGGCCGTGGCCTGTAGACCTGTGGGGTCAGCTCAGCAGCGTGTGCTCCTCGTCATTCTCCACAGAACTACCCAAAATGGAGTCCAAGGACCTGCAGCAGCTCTTTAAGGATGTCCTGGGCTCAGAACGAGAGCAGCATTTGGGTTGTGGAACTCCTGGTCTAGAAGGTGGCCGAACACCACTGCAGAGGCCCTTTCTCCAAGGTACTTAAGGCAGGGAGGGGGTGGTTCCAAGTCTGCCATAGCTGAGCTTGCTACCTGATTAGGTCGGCAGCTTCCTTTTCTCTGATCCTGTTGCTCTTGTAGGCGGACTCGCTTTGGGCAGTCTCCCCTCCAGCAGCCCGATGGACTCCTACCCAGGCCTCTGCCAATCCCCCTTCTTGGATTCTAGGTTGGTATCTGTGCTTAACTGTCTTGGGTGGTCCTGTTGTCGTCTCCCTCCATGTGGGTGCCTGCCTTGCCTCCTTTTGACTTTGAGCCACTGAAGAGACAACTCCCTTGTCTGCCCTGCCTTCCTTAAGTGGGGTTTTCTGCTCAGTTTGTCTGGGGTAAGCCTTGAAATCCCTGCCCTATGTGACTCTCTGCCCCTGCGCCCCAGGGAGCGCGGGGGCTTCTTTAGCCCAGAACCCGGTGAGCCAGACAGCCCTTGGACAGGCTCAGGGGGCACCACACCCTCCACCCCCACCACGCCTACCACAGAGGGCGAGGGCGACGGGCTGTCCTATAACCAGCGGAGTCTGCAGCGTTGGGAAAAAGACGAGGAGCTGGGTCAGCTCTCCACTATCTCACCTGTTCTCTATGCCAACATTAACTTTCCTAATCTCAAGCAAGATTACCCAGGTATTTCTGGGCGAGGGCAAGGGAAACAGCCTGATAGGTGGCGGGGTCCCCTCTGACCTGACCTTCCTGCTCCCCAGACTGGTCTAGCCGATGTAAACAAATCATGAAGCTCTGGAGAAAGGTTCCAGCCGCTGACAAAGCCCCCTACCTGGTAAGAGCACGGGCGAGCTTCAGGCCTGGCGTGGAAGCGTTTTAGTGGCTTACCTCAGGTCCTTGTTCTCCTGTCATCCTCTGCGCAGCGGGGTGAGGAGGGACTGAGCTCTGGGGAGGCCGTTTGATAGGGAGATGGGGGCTGGGCTTGCGGTGGAGTTGCTAAGCCCTGTGTCCTGTCCTGTGTCCCTCAGCAAAAGGCCAAAGATAACCGGGCTGCTCACCGCATCAGCAAGGTGCAGAAGGTGAGTGGGCGGCCTTCCTAGGACTGGGGACGCGGGTCATGCCTTCAGTCAGCAGCCTGACTGCTCCACTTGCTCTCTCTGTAGCAGGCTGAGAGCCAGATCAGCAAGCAAGCCAAGATGGGCGACATAGCCCGTAAGACTGATCGACCGGCCCTCCATCTCCGAATTCCCTCCCAGCCAGGGGCACTGGGCAGTCCGCCCCCTGCTGCGGCCCCC
This sequence comes from Mus caroli, assembly GCF_978045245.1. Taxonomy (NCBI): domain Eukaryota; kingdom Metazoa; phylum Chordata; class Mammalia; order Rodentia; family Muridae; genus Mus; species Mus caroli. The sequence continues at coordinate 5,258,216 of NW_028227271.1, forward strand.
ACCATTTTCCTTGGCAGCCCCACCACCCCTGCTGGCTTGTCTACCTCTGCGGACGGGTTCCTGAAGCCACCAGCGGGCACAGTACCCGGCCCTGACTCACCTGGTGAGCTCTTCCTCAAGCTCCCGCCCCAGGTGCCCGCCCAAGTGCCTTCGCAGGACCCCTTTGGACTGGCCCCTGCCTACGCCCCGGAGCCCCGCTTCTCTGCGGCACCACCCACTTATCCTCCTTACCCAAGCCCCACTGGAGCCCCTGTCCATCCCCCAATGCTGGGTACCACAACTCGACCTGGGACTGGCCAGCCAGGGGAATTTCATACTACCCCACCGGGTACCCCCAGACACCAGCCTTCCACGCCTGACCCCTTCCTCAAACCTCGCTGCCCCTCACTGGACAACCTGGCTGTGCCTGAGAGCCCAGGGGTAGCAGGAGGCAAGGCTTCTGAGCCTCTGCTCTCACCCCCACCTTTTGGGGAGTCCCGGAAGTCCCTAGAAGTGAAGAAGGAAGAGCTTGGGGCATCCTCTCCTGGCTATGGTCCCCCAAACCTGGGCTGTGTTGACTCACCCTCTTCTGGCCCCCACCTGGGTGGCCTGGAGTTAAAGGCACCTGATGTCTTCAAAGCCCCCCTAACCCCTCGGGCATCTCAGGTAGAGCCCCAGAGCCCGGGTCTGGGCTTGCGGGCCCAGGAGCCACCCCCTGCCCAGGCTTTGGCCCCTTCACCTCCCAGCCATCCAGATGTCTTTCGTTCTGGCCCATACCCCGACCCCTATGCCCAGCCCCCATTGACTCCTCGGCCCCAACCACCACCTCCTGAGAGCTGCTGTGCCCCGCCTCCCCGATCACTGCCCTCTGACCCTTTCTCCAGAGTGCCCGCTAGTCCTCAGTCCCAGTCCAGTTCCCAGTCCCCACTGACCCCACGTCCTCTGTCGGCTGAGGCTTTCTGCCCATCCCCTGTAACCCCTCGCTTCCAGTCCCCTGACCCTTATTCTCGTCCACCCTCACGACCTCAGTCCCGTGATCCCTTTGCCCCATTGCATAAGCCACCCCGGCCCCAGCCCCCTGAAGTTGCCTTTAAGGCTGGGCCCCTAGCCCACACTCCACTGGGAGCTGGGGGCTTCCCAGCAGCCCTGCCCTCTGGCCCAGCAGGTGAGCTCCATGCCAAGGTCCCAAGTGGGCAGCCCACTAATTTTGCCCGTTCTCCCGGGACAGGCACATTTGTGGGCACCCCATCTCCCATGCGGTTCACTTTCCCACAGGGGGTAGGGGAGCCTTCCCTAAAACCCCCTGTCCCTCAGCCTGGTCTCCCTTCACCCCATGGGATCAACAGCCATTTTGGGCCTGGCCCCACCTTGGGCAAGCCTCAAAGCACAAACTACGCAGTAGCCACGGGGAACTTTCACCCATCAGGCAGCCCCCTGGGGCCCAACAGTGGACCCACAGGGGAGGGCTATGGGCTGTCCCCACTACGCCCCGCATCCGTTCTGCCACCTCCCACACCTGATGGATCCCTCCCCTACTTGACGCATGGAGCTTCACAAAGGGTAGGCATCACCTCTCCAGTGGAAAAGAGAGAAGACCCAGGAGCTACGATGAGCAGTAGCTCTTTGGCAACACCTGAACTCTCAAGTGCCCAGGATGCAGGCATATCTAGCCTCAGCCAGACAGAGCTGGAGAAGCAACGGCAGGTGAGTGGCTATCCGACAGCTGGTCCCACCATGCTCATACCCTCTCCACCAGCCCTGCGACGAGAGCGGATTGGACTGACTTGTCTGTTTTCCTGGACAGCGCCAGCGACTACGGGAATTGCTGATTCGACAGCAGATCCAGCGGAACACCCTGCGGCAGGAGAAGGAAACAGCTGCAGCAGCTGCAGGTGCAGTAGGGCCTCCAGGCAACTGGGGTGCTGAACCTAGCAGCCCTGCCTTTGAACAGCTGAGCCGAGGCCAGACCCCTTTCACTGGGTCTCAGGTAGGTAGATTGGCAAGGGGTGGAGGGGCCAGCGTCCTGAAGGTGGCTACACCTTCATCTGCTTCTGTCTTCTAGGATAGGAGCAGCATTGTGGGGTTACCTGCCAGCAAGCTAGGCGGTCCCATGCTGGGCCCAGGGGCCTTCTCCAGTGATGATCGGCTCTCCCGGCCACTTCCACCAGCCACACCTTCTTCCATGGACATGAACAGCAGGTGAGGTTCCAGGAGGGAGGGAGGGAGTGTGTATGTGCGTGTGCATGTGTGTGTGTGTGTGTATGAGAGAGAGAGAGAGAGAAGGGAAGGGGGAGGGAGGGAGGAGAGAGTAGAGAGAGAGAGACAGTAGAGAGAGAGAGACGTATTTTACTATCACTGTATTCTGCCTCAGGTCTTCTCCCTATCACCGATCCTTCTGTTATGACTGCTCTTCCTTTCTTCCCTCACTGTTTCGTCTGTCTGTCCATCCGTCGTTCCTCACTAGCCTAAGCCTCTATTCTTGACCTTCATGTTGATTGATTTTCATAGACTACTGCATATTTTTCCAGGCAACTTGTCGGAGGCTCCCAGGCCTTCTACCAGCGAACACCCTATCCTGGGTCCCTGCCCTTACAGCAGCAGCAGCAACAGCAGCAACAACAGCAGCAGCAGCAGCAACAACAACAACAACTGTGGCAGCAGCAGCAGCAGCAGCAGCAGGCAGCAGCAGCAGCAGCAACCTCCATGAGACTTGCCATGTCTGCTCGATTCCCTTCAACTCCTGGACCTGAACTTGGCCGCCAGGCACTAGGTTCCCCCTTGGCAGGAATCCCCACCCGACTTCCAGGCCCTGCTGAGCCAGTTCCTGGTCCCGCTGGCCCTGCTCAGTTCATCGAGTTGCGACATAATGTGCAGAAAGGACTTGGACCTGGGGTATCTCCGTTTCCTGGTCAAGGACCCCCTCAGAGGCCCCGTTTTTACCCAGTCAGCGAGGAACTCCATCGACTGGCTCCTGAAGGTCTTCGGAGCCTGGCTGTTCCAGGCCTTCCCTCACAAAAGCCTTCAGCCCTGCCAGCCCCCGAGCTGAACAACAGCCTTCATCAGACGCCCCATGCCAAGGGCCCCGCTCTAGCCTCTGGCTTGGAGCTGGTCAGCCGCCCACCGTCAAACACTGAGCTTAGTCGTCCCCCTCTGGCCTTGGAGGCTGGGAAGTTGCCTTGTGAGGACCCTGAGCTGGATGACGACTTTGATGCCCACAAGGCCCTGGAGGATGATGAAGAGCTTGCTCACTTGGGTCTGGGTGTGGATGTAGCCAAGGGTGATGATGAGCTGGGCACCCTGGAAAACCTGGAGACGAATGACCCCCACCTGGATGACCTCCTCAATGGAGATGAATTTGACCTGCTAGCATACACTGACCCTGAGCTTGATACTGGGGACAAGAAGGACATCTTCAATGAGCACCTAAGGCTGGTGGAGTCAGCAAATGAGAAGGCTGAGCGAGAAGCCCTGCTGCGGGGGGTGGAGCCAGTGTCCTTGGGCCCCGAGGAGCGGCCTCCACCTGCCCCAGATAACTCTGAGCCTCGCTTAACATCTGCGCTCCCTGAGGTGAAGCCCAAAGTGGAGGAGGGAGGGCGCCACCCTTCTCCTTGCCAGTTCACCATTAATACCCCCAAGGTGGAACCAGCCCCTCCTGCCACTCCCCTCAGCCTGGGTCTGAAGCCAGGACAGACCATGATGGGCACCCGGGACTCACGAGGAGGAGTGGGTACAGGATCGTTCCCCAGCAGTGGGCACACGGCTGAGAAGGGCCCCTTTGGGGCCACAGGAGGAACACCAGCTCACTTGCTGAACCCCAGCTCACTGACTGGCCCAGCTGCATCCTCTCTTCTGGAAAAGTTTGAGCTAGAAAGTGGGGCCCTAACCTTACCCAGTGGGCATGCAGCAGCTGGGGATGAACTGGACAAAATGGAGAGCTCATTGGTAGCTAGTGAGTTGCCCCTTCTCATTGAGGACCTACTAGAGCACGAGAAGAAGGAGCTACAGAAGAAGCAACAGCTTTCAGCACAGACTGTGCTGCCTGCCCAGCAGCAGCAGCAGCAGCAGCAGCAGCAGCAGCAGCAGCAGCAGCAGCAGCAGCAGCACGCCCTCCTTCCCACACCAGGCCCTGCCCAGGCACTGCCTTTGCCACATGAGCCTGGGCCACCACAGCAGCTTGCTCTAGGTCTTGGAAGTACCCGGCAGCCAGGCTTGGGCCAGTCGATGGTGCCCACCCAGCCACCAGCTCATGCCCTTCAGCAGCGCCTGGCCCCGTCCGTGGCTTTGGTGTCTAACCAAGGGCATATGCTAAGTGGGCAGCAAGCGGGGCAGACAGGTCTGGTACCCCAGCAGAGTTCACAGCCAGTGTTGGCACAGAAGCCCATGAGTGCCATGCCAGCGTCCATGTGCATGAAGCCCCAGCAGCTGGCGATGCAGCAGCAGCAGCTGGCGAACAGTTTCTTCCCAGACACAGGTAACTTCACATCGGTGTGTACGCGTGATGCTGCTCATCACCAGGTTGGCAGTGACTCTAGGTAAGGGAGGTGGGACACCGAGGACGTTGGCTGAACAGCAAAGCACTGTGAGCAGAAAGTCAGAGCTTTTGAGAGGGAGATGGCTGGATGCCTGAGTAGCAGAGGTTTTATATCTGGTTAAATTTGGGACTTGGAGAGAAGTACAAGGATATGCAATCCCGGTGCGTGAAAGGCTGCAGGAAAAGCTGTGGAGAGCAGGGAATGGTAGGGCAGAGAGTGGGCTCTGCTCTTGTCTCAGTGGGTTGTAGTGAGGAACGTCTCAAACTGATGGCATCAGTGAGTAGGTACTGTGTCAGATGCTGTTTGCCACTAAGTGCTCGATTTCATCTTAACAGACTCGTGAAATGGGTCTAGTTGGTTTTGGTTATAGAAGAGGAGACAGACATGAAAGTTAGTGACCTGTCTGAGGTTATACAAGTAGGAGCTGGATCTGAACTTAATGGCATTAAAACTTCATGGGAGTGAGATTAGTCCTTTACAAAGCTGAGAGTCAGTTTTGTGAGCAGGAGAGATACATAACAAAGTGGAGGTCAGGCATGATGGTGCAGGCCACAGTAATTGAGAGACAGGGGCAGAAGGATCTCTGAGAGTTCAAGGCCAGCCTACTCTACATAGTGAGTGCCAGGACAGCCAGAGCTAAATAGGGAAATCCTTTCCCACAACAATTAACTAAACAAATACAGCACCCCAAAAGTGTAAACCAGATGTAGGGCTTTGGTTTTCTTCTGCTTGCTTTATGGTTCTGTTTGTTGTTTGTGCAGGGAGGGGATAAGAGTATGATGGGAGGTGAGATAGGATCTCACGTATCCCAAGCTAACCTCAGACTCACTCTGTGTATGAGGATGATGTTAAATTTAGTATTTTCCTGTCTTGCCCATCAAGTGCTGGAATTATCAGCATATGCCACCATACCTGGTTTATTCTAGTGTGGTCTGTCTTCTGAGGCATGCTCTCACTATATTGCACAGGCTGGCTTTAAATTTAAAATCTTCTATGGTAGCCTCCATGAGCTAGAATTACAGATGTGCACCACTGTGCCCTTTTAGGTTTTTTTGGTTGTTGTTGTTTTTGTTTTGTTGTTGTTTTCCGAGACAGGGTTTCTCTGTATAGCCCTGGCTGGCCTCGAACTCAGAAATCTGCCTGCCTCTGCCTCCCAAGTGCTGGGATTAAAAGCGTGCGCCACCACTGCTCAGCAGTTTTTGTTGTTGTTGTTGTTGTTCCCTCAGTCCTAGACTAGCAGGACAGTGGGCTGCTGGGTGATGTTTTTGTGTCACAGACAGCTGCTGTCTAAGGCTTTGCCACAGTGCCTCCACCTTGGGTAATTGGGCTGTGTTGGTTGTAGACTACTACTTGTAAGAGTTCTGTCTGGCTCGGAAAGCATGCCTTTATTTTAACATGATCCTCTCTAGCACCAGGAAGGAGGTAGGCAGAATAGCAATCTTTGTCTCTGATCGAGTGAGGGAAACTGAGGCTTCAACAGTAGAGCAGTGCCGCCTGCCTGAGCAGACACCCACTGATGCCGTTTCTTACAGCGTAGAGACACGGGACGGTGTTTCAGGAGTGCTAGTGCTGCATCACCGCGTTCCTGGCTTAGCTGAGGAGACTTGCCACATTGTTGTTCTTTATGTAGAGGTCAGGGCATTGGGAAAAATAGCCATCATGCCACGGAGCCTGGACTCTCAAACCCAGCTTGTTTATCTCTTCCTTCCTCAGACCTAGACAAATTTGCTGCAGAAGACATCATTGATCCTATTGCAAAGGCCAAGATGGTAGCTTTGAAAGGCATTAAGAAAGTGATGGCTCAGGGCAGCATTGGGGTAGCACCTGGTATGAACAGGTGAGACTTGGGACTGGGGTGGGCTGACTCTCTTATGTCATTTGTTGTCCTGGTTCCCTCCCAACATGCCCATTGCTTTGTGTGTGACCTGTGCCCTCACTGACACCAGAATGCCCTGTGCTTTATAAACTGTAGGCAGCAAGTGTCCCTGCTGGCACAGAGGCTCTCCGGGGGGTCTGGCAGTGATCTTCAGAACCATGTGGCACCTGGGAGTGGCCAGGTGAGGGGAAAGTGGAACCTGTGTTCTGTCTCACTGGGCTTCCTTTCTGAGGGCCTGCCATGGAACAGTGACCTTCTAGAAATGTCTTTTCCACAGGAACGGAATCCTGGTGACCCTGCCCAGCCTCGTCCTAACCCGCCCACTTTTGCCCAGGGAGTGATCAGTGAGTATGGGCAAAAGGAGGAGGGTGCAGAGCAATGGTTAGGAATTCTGGAAGGAGGTCACTGTTTTGTGGATCTTAACATACAAGTTCTATTCCCAGATGAGGCTGACCAGCGGCAGTATGAGGAGTGGCTGTTCCACACCCAGCAGCTCCTACAGATGCAGCTGAAGGTGCTAGAGGAGCAGATTGGTGTGCACCGCAAGTCTCGGAAGGCTCTGTGTGCCAAGCAGCGCACTGCCAAAAAGGCTGGCCGCGAGTTCCCCGAAGCCGATGCCGAGAAGCTCAAGCTGGTCACTGAGCAGCAGAGCAAGATCCAGAAGCAGCTGGATCAGGTGGGGAGGGAGCAGAGCTTAGAACCGAGAGACCAGGGGAAAGGGACGGCAGGGTGGGCAGTCTCCAGGCTGACCTCTCCAACCCTCCTATGTTAGGTCCGGAAACAGCAGAAAGAGCACACAAATCTCATGGCAGAATATCGGAACAAGCAGCAGCAGCAGCAGCAACAGCAGCAGCAGCAGCAGCAACAGCAGCAGCACTCAGCTGTGCTGGCTGTCAGCCCTTCTCAGAATCCTCGGGTACTCACCAAGCTCCCTGGCCAGCTGCTCCCTGCCCATGGGTTACAGCCACCACAGGCACCTCCGGGTGGGCAAGCTGGCGGTCTTCGTCTGCCTCCAGGGGGTATGGTACTACCTGGACAGTCTGGTGGTCCATTCCTCAATACTACCTTGGCCCAACAGCAGCAACAGCAGCATTCTGGTGTGGCTGGATCCTTGACTGGCCCCTCCGGGAGCTTCTTCCCCGGCAATCTTACTCTCCGAAGTCTTGGACCTGACTCGAGGCTTTTACAGGAAAGGCAACTACAGCTGCAGCAGCAACGAATGCAGCTGGCTCAGAAACTACAGCAGCAGCAGCAGCAGCAGCAGCAACAACAACAACAGCAACAACAACAGCAACACCTCTTAGGGCAGGTGGCAATCCAACAACAACAGGGTCCCGGAGTACAGAACCAGGTTCTGGGTCCTAAGCCTCAGGGCCTTCTGCCTCCCAGCAACCACCAGGGCCTCCTGGTCCAGCAGTTGTCCCCCCAGCAGTCCCAGGGATCCCAGGGCCTGCTTGGTCCTGCCCAGGTGACGGTGCTGCAGCAGCAGCAGCAGCAACAGCACTCTGGAGCTCTGGGTCCTCAGGGCCCTCACAGACAGGTGCTTATGACTCAGTCCAGGGTGCTGAGCTCCCCTCAGCTGGCACAACAGGGTCACAGCCTTATGGGACACCGGCTGCTCACAGCCCAGCAGCAGCAGCAGCAGCAGCAGCAGCAGCAGCAGCAACAACAACAACAACAACAGCAGGGATCTATGACAGGGCTTTCCCAACTTCAGCAAGGAATGATGTCACATGGTGGACAGCCCAAAATGAGTGCTCAGGCTTTGGGTTCTTTACAGCAGCAACAGCAACAGCTACAGCAGCAACAGATGCTACAGCAGCAGCAGCAACAGCTACAGCAGCAACAGCTACAACAGCAACAACAACAGCAACAGCTACAACAGCAACAGCTGCAGCTCCAGCAGCAGCAACAACAGCAACAGCTCCAGCAACAGCAACATCTGCAGCAGCAGCAACAACAGCAGCAGCTGCAGCAACAGCAACACCTGCAGCAGCAGCAACAACAGCAGCAGCTGCACTTGCAGCAGCAGCTGCACCAGCAACAACAGCTGCAGCTTCAGCAACAGCAGATGGGCCTCTTGAACCAGAATCGAACTTTATTATCTCCGCAGCAGCAGCAGCAGCAGCAACAACAGCAACAGCAGCAGCAGCAGCAGCAACAACAGCAGCAGCAGCAGCAGCAACAACAGCAACAGCAGCAGCAGCAAGTGACACTTGGCCCTGGCCTGCCAGTCAAGCCTCTTCAACACTTTTCTAGCCCTGGAGCCCTAGGCCCAACCCTCCTCCTGACAGGCAAGGAACAAAACAATGCAGAGACAGCGCTTCCTTCAGAGGTCACTGAGGGACCTTCAACACATCAAGGAGGGCCACCAGCAGTGGGGACTACACCTGAGCCAATGTCTGTTGAGCCAGGGGAGGTGAAGCCTTCCATTTCTGGAGACTCACAGCTCCTACTTGTCCAATCCCAGGCTCAATCTCAGCCCACCTCAATGCAGCTGCAGCCACCGCTCAGGCTCCCAGGACAACCCCAGCCCCAGGTGAACTTGCTTCACACAGCAGGTGGAGGAAGCCATGGGCAGCAGCTAGGGAGTGGATCCTCCTTTGAGTCCCCATCTGTACCCCACCTGCTGGCTCAACCCTCTGTTTCCTTGGGGGAGCAGCCTGGACCTATGGCCCAGAACCTTCTGGGCTCCCAACAGCCCCTTGGGCTAGATCGACCCATTCAAAATAACACAGGGTCACAGCCTCCCAAATCAGGACCTGCTCCGCAGTCTGGGCAGGGTCCTCCTGGAGCTGGAGTCATGCCTACAGTGGGTCAACTTCGAGCACAGCTCCAAGGAGTCCTGGCCAAAAACCCACAGCTGCGGCACCTGAGCCCGCAGCAGCAGCAGCAGCTGCAGGCACTCCTCATGCAGCGGCAGCTACAGCAGAGTCAGGCAGTACGCCAGACTCCACCGTTCCAGGAGCCCGGGACCCAGCCCTCTCCCCTCCAGGGCCTCCTGGGCTGCCAACCTCAACCTGGGGGTTTTTCTGCATCTCAGACAGGACCCCTCCAGGAGCTAGGGGCAGGGTCTCGACCTCAGGGCCCACCCCGGCTCCCTGCCCCACAAGGAGCCTTATCTACAGGACCAGTGCTTGGCCCTGTCCATCCCACACCTCCACCTTCCAGTCCCCAAGAGCCAAAGAGACCTTCACAATTACCTTCCCCCAGTGCCCAGCTAAACCCAACCCATCCAGGGACTCCAAAGCCCCAGGGGCCAGCCTTGGAGCTGCCTCCTGGGAGGGTCTCACCTGCTGCTGCCCAGCTTGCAGATACTTTCTTTGGCAAGGGGCTAGGACCTTGGGACCCCTCAGACAACCTCACAGAAGCCCAAAAGCCCGAGCAGAGCAGCCTGGTACCCGGGCATCTGGAGCAGGTGAACGGACAGGTGGTACATGAGCCGTCCCAGCTCAGCATCAAGCAGGAGCCTCGGGAAGAGCCGTGTGCCCTGGGTGCACAGACAGTGAAAAGGGAGGCCAATGGCGAGCCGGCTGGGGCACCAGGCACCAGCAACCACCTTCTGCTAGCAGGCTCCCGCTCGGAGGCTGGGCATCTGCTCTTGCAGAAGCTTCTACGGGCAAAGAATGTGCAACTTGGTGCTGGGCGGGGGCCTGAGGGGCTTCGAGCTGAGATCAATGGACACATTGATAGCAAGCTGTCAGGGCTGGAGCAGAAACTACAGGGTACTTCCAGCAACAAAGAGGTGAGTACTTTGGATCGAGTGTTGTGACTGTGGAGGTCAGATGAGCAGGGCTGGGTCATAAGAGGTAAGGGCAGCTGCCTTCACAGCGCTTGTCTGGTTTAGGATGCAGCCACAAGAAAACCTTTGCCAGCGAAGCCTAAGCGGGTGCAGAAGACAAGTGACAGATTGCCGAGCTCCCGAAAGAAGCTGCGGAAAGAAGATGGGGTCAGGGCCAATGAGGCCTTATTGAAACAGCTAAAACAGGTGATCCCCAGGAGACGGTCCCATGGTCTCCCTCAGGATAGGTGGGTGGGCAGCCTGTCCTCCAAGGTCTGACTAGATGCTGTGGAAGCTACGCCTCTCCAGCATTGTCATCTTGCCCCTCCTAGGAACTGTCCCAGCTGCCGCTGACGGAGCCCACCATCACCGCCAATTTTAGCCTCTTTGCTCCCTTTGGCAGTGGCTGCCTAGTCAGCGGGCAGAGCCAGCTCAGGGGGGCCTTTGGAAGTGGGGCTCTGCACACCGGCCCTGACTACTATTCTCAGCTGCTCACCAAGGTCAGAAAAATGGCGATACTTTTTGGGAGTAATAAGATTGTTGGGGTTGGAGGTGGGGATGAGAGACTGGAGGAGAATGCTGGTGTCATGTGGGGCCAGGAGGTTATTCCAGTGTCCCTATGCCATCTTGCACACAACACCCACCCCACCCCCCAGAATAACCTGAGTAACCCGCCGACACCACCCTCGTCGCTGCCCCCCACCCCACCCCCATCGGTGCAGCAGAAGATGGTGAATGGTGTTACTCCCTCTGACGAGCTGGGGGAGCGCCCCAAGGACACAGCCTCTGCCCAGGACAGTGAAGGAGCGCTGAGGGGTGAGTGAGAAACTGGTCTCTCGGGCCTTGATGGATGAGTTCCTGACACGCAGTGGTGTCCTGCCACTCAGTATCACACTGCCTTGTGCACTTACACTGAGACATTTGGTGGGAAGGGACTGTTGGGAAGGCTATGGCTTCTGGAGGCTTGCAAAAGCAAACAGCAACGGGGTGAATCTGAGGGAAGTTTTGTGAGAAGAAACAGTCCAGCGTTCCTGGGTATGGAACCCCAGTCTGACCAACATTTGAGCTCCAACACATGAGTGTACTTAGCTATGAAGCTTGGACCACGTAGCTTGGTTGACTTGATGGAGCCGTGATGTCCTCCTAGCTTGGATACTGTAGAGTTCATCTCGCGGCTGTTAAAGGGTGTAAATAAGGAGTGGTGGTGTGACTCTGCCTGCGGTCCTGGTCGGAGCTGAAGACAGCAGGGATTATGAGTTTGAAGTCAGCTAGCCTGTGCTATATAAGTGGCTTGAAATGAGTGTGGCACACAAGGAAGGCTCAGTGTGTATAGTTTTCCTGCCCTACTGTTAGTTGAGTAGCTAGTTGATGACAATGGCTGATTGAACCTGAGGTGTTAGGGACAGAGCATCTCCACACTCCCCTTGACTCTCCTCTCTCCCACCCCTCAGATGCAGAAGTGAAGAGTTTAGACCTGCTGGCTGCTCTGCCCACACCCCCTCACAATCAGACCGAGGATGTCAGGTGGGGAACAGTGGGGAGGGTGTCAGTTATGGCCGCACCTCCTGGTCTCTTATCTCTGACGGGGAGAATCCATGACTTGAGGCTGGACCAGCACTGTTTGTATCCAACCTGCAGAATGGAGAGTGACGAGGACAGCGATTCTCCTGACAGCATTGTGCCAGCTTCGTCCCCTGAGAGCATCCTTGGGGAAGAGGCCCCGCGTTTTCCTCAGCTGGGATCTGGCCGATGGGAGCAAGACAACCGGGCCCTCTCCCCTGTCATCCCTATCATCCCTCGCACCGGCATCCCTGGTATGTGCTGCTTGCTGCGTGGGTAGGCAGCCGGGGGCTAGGGTGATGGTGGGAAGTGGCTGACTACACGCTTTTCTCTCTCTGTCCAGTCTTCCCAGACACCAAACCTTATGGGGTCCTTGACCTGGAGGTCCCTGGAAAGCTGCCTGCTACAGCTTGGGAGAAGGGCAAGGGAAGTGAGGTGTCAGTCATGCTCACAGTCTCTGCCGCCGCCGCCAAGGTGTGTCCCAGGGGTACCTTGGGTCAGAGGGCAGTCTTCAGAGCTTGTCTGGATACAAAAGTTACAACTGTCCAAATATTTGTCCTGAATATCTGCTTCTTCTTGAAAGGCTGGGCTAAGGACTGGGCTCAGTGAGGGAAGTAGGGTCCCTCGTAGGGCTCATCATGCCCGGATAAAGAGACAGTCAACTAACAGGCTGTCGAGTGACAGGTGCTGTGAGACCTCACCCTCCAGTCACAATCGGTGGAGCTTTGCTTCAGGGTTCTGTGGTCAAAGAGAGCTGGAGAATGGTTAAGACAACAGTAGCAGTTTGTTTGTAGACAGTCTTACCATTCTCTCTGTGAAGCTCTATCCCTGCCACAGTTTAGGAGAAGCTATGTAAGGAGAGCTCTGTGGAGCAGGGAGCTCTGAGCACCCTCCGTGCAGCGGGTTTGTGGTGTCCTTGCCTTACTGAGCAGTCTCTATGAGTGGCGCTCACTGTGACACTGCTGACGGGTTTGCTCACATCCTCTCTTCTGCCCCAGCAGAACCTGAACGGTGTCATGGTAGCAGTAGCTGAGCTGCTAAGCATGAAGATACCCAACTCATATGAGGTGCTGTTCCCAGACGGCCCTGCCCGGGCAGGCCTCGAGCCCAAGAAGGGGGAAGCTGAAGGCCCTGGTGAGTAGAGCAGGAGACCACGTTCAGATCAGGGGGAGTTCTGGTGGGAGACTAACCCTTTTCCTTTCTATAGGTGGGAAAGAAAAAGGTTTGAGTGGCAAGAGCCCAGACACAGGACCTGATTGGCTAAAGCAGTTTGATGCAGTATTGCCTGGCTACACCCTCAAGAGCCAGTTAGACATCTTGAGCCTCTTGAAGCAGGTGAGTTTGGGAGAGAAGGGTCTGTTTTAGGAAGACGGTACTCCCAGGGCAGAGAGGACAGTGGTCTTTTGAGGGCGTGGAGCCTGGAGGAAGGGGTTGGCTGGCTGAGGGACTGACACTAACATCCAGGGGCGTTCCTGTAGGAGAGTCCTGCCCCAGAGCCATCCATCCAGCACAGCTACACCTACAATGTCTCCAACCTGGACGTGAGGCAGCTCTCCGCCCCACCTCCTGAGGAACCTTCCCCACCTCCGTCCCCTTTGGCACCCTCTCCTGCCAGCCCTCCCGCTGAGCCCATGGTTGAACTTGAGGCTGAAAGGCCCGCTGAGCCACCCACCCCTTCACCTCTACCACTGGCTTCATCCCCTGAATCTGCCCGCCCCAAACCCCGAGCACGACCCCCTGAAGAGAGTGAAGATTCCCGCCCCCCACGCCTCAAAAAGTGGAAAGGGGTGCGCTGGAAGCGGCTGCGGCTCCTGCTCACCATCCAGAAGGGGAGTGGCCATCAAGAGGATGAGCGGGAGGTGGCAGAGTTTATGGAGCAGTTTGGTACAGCTTTGAGACCAAGCAAGGTGCCGCGAGATAACCGCCGATGCTGCTTCTGTCATGAAGAGGGAGACGGTGCCACCGATGGGCCCGCCCGCCTGCTCAACCTCGACTTGGACCTCTGGGTACACCTCAACTGTGCCCTGTGGTCCACGGAAGTGTATGAGACCCAGGGCGGGGCATTGATGAATGTGGAGGTTGCCTTGCACCGAGGATTGCTAACCAAGTGCTCCCTGTGCCAGCGAACTGGTGCCACTAGCAGCTGCAACCGCATGCGTTGCCCCAATGTCTACCATTTTGCCTGTGCCATCCGCGCTAAGTGCATGTTCTTCAAGGACAAGACCATGCTGTGTCCAGTGCACAAGATCAAGGGCCCCTGTGAGCAGGAGCTCAGCTCGTTTGCTGTCTTCCGGAGGGTCTACATTGAGCGGGACGAGGTGAAGCAGATCGCTAGCATCATCCAGCGGGGAGAGCGGCTACACATGTTCCGAGTAGGAGGCCTTGTGTTCCATGCCATCGGACAGCTGCTCCCACACCAGATGGCTGACTTCCACAGTGCCACTGCACTCTATCCTGTGGGCTACGAGGCCACGCGCATCTACTGGAGTCTTCGTACTAACAATCGTCGCTGTTGCTACCGCTGTTCCATCAGTGAGAACAATGGACGGCCTGAGTTTGTGATCAAAGTCATTGAGCAGGGTTTAGAGGATCTGGTCTTCACCGATGCATCTCCCCAAGGTGAGCACCGCAGTGGGCCTGGCAGGTTATTCCAGGAGTCTCTTTACAGAGAAAGAACCGCTTTTATATAGTGACCTGCCCCTGCCTCAAGCCACACAGTATCTTAAAAACCCCAAATGATGGGGTTCAGCCTTTCTCAGGCATTCTCCCTTTGCAGTTGAAACTGTTTTGCTCAGCCAGGCATGCTGCCTCATGCCTGTAATGTCAGTACATGGGAGGTGACAGTTGGAAGATCTCAAGTTCAAGGTCCTCCTCAGATATCTATGGAAGCCAGCCTGGGAGACCTGGTCTAAAAAAAAAAAAAAAAAAAAAAAAAAAAGCTTCGTATTTTAGCTTTTTTCCCATGACCTTGGTAGATTAAATGGTATGTGTGTGCGCATGCGAAAGAAAGTGCATGCCCATGCATGTGTATGCCTGTATGTGTATACACATGCATGCATGTGTATATGTGCATGTGTGTGGTTGTGTATGTGCATGCGTGTGTGTGGTTGTGTATGTGTGTGTGCGTGTGTGTGTGTGTGTGTGTGTGTGTGTGTATGGTTTAGGTTTTTTCTTTGTTTTTTTCCAAGACAGGGTTTCTCTGTGTAGCCTGACTGTCCTGGAACCGACTCTGTAGTCCAGACTGGCCTCGAACTCAGAGGTCCTCCTGCTAGGCGTGTACCACCAGTGCCTGGCTATATATAATATATTTATATATTGGTGTTTTTCCATGCATATGTACCACACATATATATTGGTGTTTTTTCATGTATATGTACCATACATACGAGTTACACTCTGTTTTGAACTATCATGTGGGTCCTGGGAATTGACCCTTGGTTCTTTGGAGGAATAGCCTGTGCTCTCAACCATCAGGCCATCTCTCCCAGCCTAAAATTTTTGTTTTTATTTTTCTGAGACAGAAGTAGCCCTGGCTGTCCTGGAACTTGGTCTGTGACCAACCTGGCTCTGAACTCACAGGGATCCACCTGCCTCTGCCTCTCAAGTGTTGAGATTAAAGGCTTGTTCCACAGTGTCCAGTTGAATGGTGATGTTTTAAGATCCTATTGTCTATTATACACAACTTTCAATTCCCTTTTGTCCATATATAAAATCTTTTTAGAGTTTTGTTTTTGTGGGACAGGGGGTGGAACCCAGAAACATGGACCTGCTAGGCAAACTCAGACCACTGAGCTGCAGCCCCACCTCACCCCCTTCAAACGTTTTTTTAATTTAAAAAGTTTTTTGTTTTGTTTTTCAAGACAGGGTTTCTCTGTGTTACAACTCTAGCTGTCCTGGAACTAGTTTTGTAGACCAGGCTGGCCTTGAATTCAGAGATCCACCTGCCTCTGCCTCCCAAGGGCTGGGATTAGTGTGTGTGTCCGTGTGTCTGTACTGATGATGGTAAGCAGCAGGAAGTAGGTTTTAGTGAGCTTGTATTGTGTGTCACAGTTGAGCTAGTTGAGTGACTCATGCTGGTTGTTCTGTCCACTGCAACCCAGAAGGTAAGCCTTGCCATTACATGAGTGTACACAGACGCACAGTGACTGAGTCTCGGGAGACTTGGGTGTTTGGCTTAAGTTCCATAGCCGTTGCTCAAACTTAAACATACTCTATTCAACTGCAAAGTATGTCTGTCCGTTCAGTAAGAACTGTGGCTCCTGCTTGGTCTCTGGGCCCTGTACTTATCTCAGTATCACAGGCTCTGTCACTCCCCTCCACATTGAAACTGTTCTAGGAAATGAGGTGGGAGTCCTAAAGAGCCACGAGAACTGATGGCCATGTGGCGGGAAGTGGAGCTTAGGATGGGGCTTGGCAAGTGTTACCCTAAAGGGTGCTGTCTGTCTCGCATCCAGCTGTGTGGAACCGCATCATTGAGCCTGTGGCCGCCATGAGAAAAGAAGCCGACATGCTGAGACTCTTCCCTGAGTACCTGAAAGGCGAAGAACTCTTTGGGCTGACAGTGCATGCAGTGCTTCGCATAGCTGAATCGGTAAGCAAGCGGCAAGGAGCTGGGGTCACGGTGGGAATACCGGTCCCGGGAAGTCTCAGGAGTGAGGCAGTCATCCCTGTGTCCACAGCTACCTGGGGTGGAGAGCTGTCAGAACTATTTATTCCGCTATGGGCGCCACCCTCTGATGGAGTTACCGCTCATGATCAACCCCACCGGCTGTGCCAGATCAGAACCGAAAATCCTCACACACTACAAACGGTGAGCTTGTGCCACTAGGCCATGGGCTGTAGGTGTGGTAGGACCATCTGGCTGCGTTCTGAGGGTTTGAGATGCAGATCAGAGTTGTTTCCAGGAACCTGGGGAGTCGCCCTTAGACCTGATTAGAGGCACACAAATCTTCCTGGGGTACCCCTTTCCTCTTCCCTACTCAGCTCAGGCCCACTGGATTGACCAGGGAAACAGGACAGAGTTCTCTTGGGCACCCTGGGAATGGCTGCTGGGGAGGTTCCTGGTAGACAATGGTAAGATGTATATGGGAGCTGGTCACTTCTTTCTTCTTTGGTTTTGCTTCCAGAGGGGCCGGTGATTCTCCCAAACTTCAGACACCCTTGAGTGACTAGGGCACATTCCCTTTGCAGTCTGAGTTGGTTTAGAGATAAGTAACTGGAAGTAGTAGCGAGAAGCACTGCAGCCTTCCGTTTGTATAGCACTTTATACTTTTTCTTTCAAAGCGTTTTCACATCCATTATCTCATTTGATCCTCACAACAACCTTATGAGGTAGGTAGGGCAGGTGGTATGATCCCCATTTTATAGCTGAGAAAACTGAGTCCCAGAAAGACTGTGTGACTAGATAAGGTCACACAGCTGGGACTAGGCCCTCCTCTTAACTTGTGGGTTGCTGGTCTTTCTGTGTACCACAGTAGCCTAACCTTGGTCCTCGGGTAGAGGGAGGCAGAGCCCATGGTAGCAGGCTTTCCATGAAGGCCTTTGGTGGCTTGAAGGCTGTCATAGAATGTCGAACACTCTACCCCTAGTTAGCCCTAGACCTTGATGCTCTACAACAGTGGTTTTCAAACTGTAAGTACATTGTTCCTAAAGCCCCAGCACATAGAAGCCAGTGGGCAGGCTTGCCCGTGTGTGTAACTACACCTTCGTAAGATTGGACTTAGCCAGAGGAGCTCTGTTTTCACCTGTGGATTGGAGTTACAGTCAACATTTTGCTGGAGGAAAGAATCTGCTAAATAAAGAGAAAAGCACCGGAGTGTTTGAAAACCACTGCTCTGGGCAAGACCTTCCTAGGGTGGTGAAAGGCTCCCTCCCGCCAGGCAGCAGTCTTTCCCCTGCACTGAGCTGTCTGCACAGAGCCCAATGCTATGCCGCAGAGCGGGACGGCCTGAAGAGAGGCAACGATGTCATCTTCAGGCTGTGAACTCACAGCCACTTAAAAATCAGATGGAGCCACTGTGGTACAGATGGCCCCCATTTTCAGGGCTTACAGCATATGCAAGAGGTAGGACTTAATCCGATTAAACAAACCGCCATCTTAAATTCCGGCCTTGGGGAAGACCTCCAAGAGTGTGGCATTGAGCATGGTTTGACAGGAGGGTGGTAGACAGTCTGAGGTGGGAGAGCGGGCTCAGTGTAGGGGAATTGGTGCCTCTTCCCTCTCTGTACCTAACCCTGTCCTGGGTGGTGTCTGCTACCCAGGGTGTCTAGAAGGGTCCCAGTAGGGAATTGCTGCCTCTTCAAGCTGAGACCCAGATGCCTCTACTCCACTCACACAGCAGCAGGCACTTGTAGTACTTGCTGATAGCACATTCCTAGGGAGGAGGTGGGCAAGGTCTTCTCAGGCTGTCGTGTCATGGACTGTATCACCCCCCAGGCCCCATACCTTGAACAGCACCAGCATGTCTAAGGCGTATCAGAGCACCTTCACAGGCGAGACCAACACCCCGTACAGCAAGCAGTTTGTGCACTCCAAGTCATCTCAGTACCGGCGCCTGCGCACCGAGTGGAAGAACAATGTGTATCTGGCTCGTTCGCGTATCCAGGGCCTTGGGCTCTATGCAGCCAAGGACCTGGAGAAGCACACGATGGTCATTGAGTACATCGGCACCATCATTCGCAATGAGGTGGCCAATCGGCGGGAGAAAATCTATGAGGAGCAGGTACTGTGGGGTGGCTGGGGCTGCTGTGGTGGAGGGGCCACCCTTGGCCTAGGAGCCTGGGGACAGGTTTGAATCCAGGAGGCAGTTGGAAAACCGTGCAGGAGGGAGAAGACAGGAGAAATTGGGCCGGTCATGTCAGCTAAGCCTGCTGCCAGGTTTGCTTGCTAACCCAGGTTCCTCCTTCTCAACTGTCTTTCTAGAACCGTGGTATTTACATGTTTCGGATAAACAACGAGCATGTGATTGACGCCACGTTGACGGGAGGCCCTGCCAGGTGAGCGTGAGGACTCAAGTGTCTCTGGTGGCCATGTGGGTGTCACCTGGTGTCTCTGACACTGACTCTGTCCTGCCATCCAGGTACATTAACCACTCCTGTGCCCCTAACTGTGTAGCGGAGGTTGTGACATTTGACAAGGAGGACAAAATTATTATCATCTCCAGCCGGCGAATCCCCAAAGGAGAGGAGGTAAGAGGAGAGCCCTGACCCTGTGCCCCCAGGACCATCACGGCCCCTCTCACACCATCAGTTGGGGCCCCTCGCCTGCAGCCTCATGGGGCCTGCCTTGATGCTGTCCCCCTTCTCTTTCCAGCTGACCTATGACTATCAGTTTGACTTTGAGGACGATCAGCACAAGATCCCCTGTCACTGTGGAGCCTGGAACTGTAGGAAATGGATGAACTAAGAAGCTTTGAGGCTACCAGGCAGGGGAGTTCCCCCCACTCCCGCCTCCTCCCTGAAAGGGACGAGGGGGAAGAGAGGTAGCAGCCAGAGCCAGGACCCAGGGCTGGGGCTGCCGGCTGACCGGAGCCCCTGGAGCAGGAGGCTGGGGCGGAGGACCCTAGGCCAAGCCTACCCTGGGCACCAGGGACAACCTTCTTCCCTGCCACCGGCCCTTAGGCTGGCATCTGCCCCCAGTTCCAGGAGGGGACAGACAGGAGCAGCCGCTGGGCATCTCAGGTTTGAGGGGGATATGGGCCGGGACTACCCAGAAGTGTCAGGGAGCAGGGAGGGGCGTGCGGCTGGGCCTCAGCCCTGCTGCCTCCACCGACCTCGCTGGCCCAATTCAAGGCTGCAAAGAGACTTGACTAAGCTTGACAATCCCAAAGGCCGGGTCCCACACCTGGCCCTGCCTGCCGGGTCCTGCCCCTACCCTCACCCCCATCCCCTTCCTCTATCTGTCTCTGTCTCCCTCTTTTCCTCTGTGTTTCTGTCTCTCTATGGGTTGTGTTTCCTTGTTTTCCACTCTGACAAATGCAACATGATGGGAAGAGGCATCCAGATGCCCAGGAGGGCAAGCCGGGCAAGCCGGGCAAGGAGACCCCGCACCCACACCTACCTCATTTAAGTGTTGGATTTTTTGCTGTTTTGAAATGTGAGACCCTCTCCGAGCCCCCTACTGCCCCGACTCTCTCCCCCACCTCACTGCCCTCGTCTGAGTGGGTGGAAGGGGGGTAGGAGAAGGACAACAACAACAATAACAACAACAAAAATCCATCTTTGTTTTTAATTATGGGCGTGGATGGCGGCTGAGGCGAATGGTGATGAAGGTTGGGGGTGACTGGTCCTAGTTGCTCTAGGACCTCCTTCTCCATCTGGACATGGAGGCAGGAGGGGCGTGCTAAACCTAGGACCAGGATCTCGCTCTCCTGTTTTCCCAGCCTCATCCTGAGCCCATCTGCCCTCCAGCCCCTGGACGGGGTGTGGGGGGTAGGGTGAGGGCTATCCCTGAGCGGCGTGCCCATACCCAGTGAGGCCGGGTGTGGCCCAGAGCTCTCACTTGCCCTCAGTCACCAAACTGCTGCTGGTCTGGTGGGAATGGGTGGTGATGTGGGGGTGGGGAGCTTAGTGTCAGCGCGGGGAGGGTGGGGGGTATTTATCTATTTATACATGGGGTTGTACATAGTCTTGTGGGGCATGGGGGAGCCGGCCGGAGGTGAGAGCCCTCCCCTCTCCCCCTACCCCCGGGGAGAGCAAATGTAAAACTACTAATTTTTGTGCTTTATATATTCTATATAAATATATCTATTTTCTTTTTACAAAACCAGTTTATAAATGGTAGGGGGGTGTGGGGCGGACACATGGAGCTCCCCTTGTGGGGGGGCCCCCTCCACTACCCAACCTACCGCCCTTTCCTCCCCCCCTCCCCACCCCCTGGCTGTGACTGCTGTAAGGTGGGGGTATAGAGAGAAGCTGGGTGATTCTTACCCGGGTTGTTTAGTTGGACTATGTTATAACGCACAAAGTGAGCTGGCCCCAGGGGGAGCCAGAGGGTCGATGGTGCCCTTATCTTCCTTTCCCTTCCTTTTCCCCCCCAAGCTTGTGCTGCAGACGAACCTCTTCCTGCGGGTGGTGGTAGGGTAGAGGGTGTGTGAGGCCTCAGACCCCTCTCTGGTGGAGCCGAGGGGATGAAATGACGCTTCTATGCAGTTCTCTCCTAGGGGCTGTGGGCAGAGGGCATTTTGTAATTACTATTTTCAAGAATCAGATTCTCTGGATTGTAGAGATGGGCTGGATGGTGGCAAATGGGCAGGCCTGCTGGAGGGGTAGGGCGGTTGCTGTTGTGATTTTAGGTTTTTGTTTTGTTTTAAATTTGGGGGAATTGTGGATTGATGGGGGTAGGGAGATTTTTGGTTTTTGGTTTTTTTTTTTCTGGCCTTTTTTTTTTTCTTTTTTTTTTAAAAGCTGCTTCCTCAACTGTTTCAAGCTGCAAATGCTTATGAGAACGACAGCTCCCCCACACACTCCCACGGAAACCATTGTAATTAGACCAGACAGTGGGAACCTGGGCTTGCTGTCCCCAAAGCCACAGAGCTGAACGGTCTAGGCATTAGGTGGGGGAGATGGTCTCCTGTGAGTCAGGCTCTGGTTGGCACTTGGGCCCTAGAACTGGGAAAGGAGAAGGGGCAGACTTTGTAAGCATATGCTAGGTATCCGATAGTCCTGTAGAATTTAGTGAAGAAACCTTATACAGTTTTTAATTTTTATATAAACTATAACTCAGACCCACGCTACAAGGTTGGAATTTTGGTTGTTGTTGTTTTTTTTTTTTTTTTAAAGTACCCCGCCTGTATAATTGCATCAGAATCCCACCCCCAACCCCGCCCCCTGTGTTTGTATTTTGGGTTGGTTTACACTTGCACTCAATTTTCAGTTTCTCCCTTTTTACCTTCTACCTTCACCTCCAGGACCCTCCCCCTTTAAAAAAAAAAAATAAATCGCTGACAAGTGTGAACCCGTGAAGAACTTTCTTTTGTGTTGTGTGTATCCTGTACAGCAAGGTTGGTCCTTCGTGACAGCGGATGAAATGGTTCCCTTTTTTAAAGCGCTCTCTCTTCCTCCACCCCCAGCGCCCCTGTCCTTGGCATGTTTTGTATCAGCGATCATTCTGAACTGTACATAATTTATGTTGCGAGAGGCAAAGGGCAAGTTTTGGATTTTGCTTCTTCAAAGTTTGTTTTTAAACGATAAATAAAAAAAGAACATTTTAAATACAAGTGCCTCTGTCCCGTGACCCTCGCCGTTGGCCAGATCTTAAGGTCCTGGAGAGCTGGGGTAGGAAGGTTACCCAATAAACCCGGCTCAGCCGCCGCCGGAAGGGTGGGTTCCCCGCCTTCCGCCCTGCGGCTGGGGTCTGACGTAGGCGGAAGTGGCGCGCGGCACCGGATGTGGGGCGGGGTCTGGCGCCAGGGAGCTTTCCAAGCTGAGGAACTGGCGGGCGCTAGCAATGGAGTCGGTGAGTGGCGCAGGAGGGCGGCGGGGGGCGCTGTGGAGCCGGAGACCCCCCGCTAGGAGCCCGGGAAAGCCGGGCCCGGCTTGGCGCTGGAGTCCGGGACTCCCCTTCCTCTGCTCCGGTGGGCGCCTCTCCTAGGTCTGGGCCACACCCGTGCCCGCCCGCCCGCCGTGGGTCCGCGGTACCCTGAGAGACAGGGAGCGGGCTGTGAGCTTGGAGCCCTCTGCCCATGAGTGCCTCAAGTCCTTTCCAAAGTTTGCATGAGAGCGGGGTTGTGATCCCGCGTATTAGGTGAGCGAGCCCGGCTTGCAGGGAGCTCCAGGACCCCGTTTGTGCGACTGCTTAAGCAATTGTTGGCATCCTGCGAGGTTCCATTCCTTTACTAAGCCCGAGAATTGAATTTTCCGCGAAGGAAGGAATCCAGGAGGCCACTGTGTCCCTTGGACAAGTTTAGGTCGTGTCCTGATCAGTGACGCTGTGCATGCGTGTTGACAGCTCGTTCTTGGCGAGCACTGTTGACCAAT
The DNA here is from genome assembly GCF_978045245.1 of Mus caroli. NCBI lineage: Eukaryota > Metazoa > Chordata > Mammalia > Rodentia > Muridae > Mus > Mus caroli. Next base: position 5,280,921 of record NW_028227271.1, read on the forward strand.
GATGGCAGATCCCCGTCGGCTCGGCTCTTGACAGATGCTGTAGGTTATCTGCTACTTGTTTGACCGACCTCATTCGCAGGAGCCTTCCTCTGCCACTCCGAAGGCCCTCCCATCGACTTCCTGCTCCGTAGTATCTTCTGAGGGCAGCTTGGGGTTTGTCTTCCCCCACCGTATAGGTTCGCTCTTCTTAGAATTGCGTTTTCTTTGAGTCAGTTACTTGGCCTGGAGTAAATCCACCCCCCCCCCCCGCACCTTTGTGTGCGGAGGAATAGTGTAACTTAGTTTATAAAGAAGGAAGGATAAAGTGGTAAAATGGCATGCAGGTGGTCCTCTAATCAAGGATTTTGTTTTTCTACAGAGAAAGCAAAAGTAGTTTGTTTACATTAAATTTAAAACAACACGTTTCTAACTTGTAAATGTATTATTTACATTATAAGAGATAAACTGTGAGTATAGAGTTCTAAAGCAACTTTTCTCTATATTTCCGAATTTAGCCCTTTGCTTTATATATACTGGAGTACAGAGAGATAGAGATGAGAGGTACGGGGAAGGCTGTTAGTCAAGGTAGACTGTAGTAAGTACTGTCCTTAGGGCTTTTTTTTTTTTTCCCCTCCCCTGAGACAGGGTTTCTCTGTGTAGCCCTGGCTGTCCTGGAACTCACTCTGTAGACCAGGCTGGCCTCAGAACTCAGAAATCCGCCTGCCTCTGCCTCCCGAGTGCTGGTATTAAAGGTGTCCTTAGGATACAGACACCTGACTAAAGGAAGGAGAAATTACAGTGAGCCTAGGCGCAGAGTTCAGCCCATGGCTCAGTAGTGTTGAAACTAGATTTTGGTGATAGTGTAAGAAAAGGTGGCTAAAACCAAGTTGGAAGTATTATACTCTCTCTCTCTCTCTCTCTCTCTCTCTCTCTCTCTCTCTCTCTCTCTCTCTGAGACAGGGTCTCAGTAGGTAGCTCAGATCGTCTGCACAGTGTGGCTATGAGCCATCACTCCCAGCTTGGGCTATGGGCTTTAGTAGTAAGGGGACCAGTGGGAGATTTATGAGCAAGGCAGGCGGTGTGCTTGAGAATATTCTTAACAGCTTTCTGTGAATAGATGAAACCTCTTCAGAAAGTAAGTTTTGTTTTGTTTGCTTTTTCTTTTATTTTGAAGTGTAAGAGAGAGAAAGACAGACAGACAGAGAGAGACAAAGAGTGAGAGTTGGAGGGGGGAGGTGCATGGAAGGAATGCAGAGGCAAAGGACCATTTTCTGGAGTTGTTTTCTCTTTCTGCCCTAATGTAGATTTGGGGATCAAACACAGGTCACCCGGCGTATGGGGTGAGCTCTTTTACTCACTGAACCACCTTCCAGGCCTTGGGAAGTATTTTCTCCAAATGAGCTACTTTGGCTAGAGAACCTGATCAAAGTCTAAAGCAAGGAGGCTATAGGTGTGGAGCAGGGAGGATGCTGGCTAAGGCGGTGCGCGCTGGGCAGGTGGAGGTGTGGCTTACGGGAGGTGTGGCTTACGGGAGGGCGCCTCACTTTGCGTGCCCAAGGCTGTAGGCTCAGCACTGCAGCGCATTCACTGAAGGTCCAGGAAAGCTTACAGCTGGTGCACGGTGAGCAGCAGCTGGGAAAACAAGACAGGTTTGGGGCATTTCTGACCTCAGAACCTGGCATACCTCTAAGGGAAGCAGAGCTACAGTCCCAGGCACTGGAAAGATGGCAGAGTTGCACTGAGGGAAAAAAAAAAAAGTCACAAGTCAGGCGTGGTGGCGCACACCTTTAATCCCAGCACTTGGGAGGGGAGGCAGAGGTAGGCGGATTTTTGAGTTCGAGGCCAGCCTGGTCTATAGAGTGAGTACCAGGACAGCCAGGGCTACACAGAGAAACCATGTCTCGAAAAACAAAACAAAAAAAAAAGTCACAGGCTAAGAACAGGCTGGAAGGACAGATATTTGTAATACTTTAGTATTACGAGCTGGAGAATTTTTTTAAACTGTAAATTATGTACAATTATGTACATTATGTACTCCCTGCTAGGGGAGTCAAATAGAAAGTATAAGATAGTTGAAGACTTCTGGGAATTTATAATCTATTTTCATAGATAATGTGTGGTAGTCTTTGTAACATGTGAACGTAGATCATGAGTTTGGAAAGCAGTTGTGTCTTAGGTAGGATCTAGCCTCCTTCTCTGTAGTAATACTTTGCACATGTGTGATACAATGATGTTTTTGGTTTCCTAAGATGGTTTGTTTTGGGTGTTTGGTTATTGTTTTGAGTCAGGGTCTAATGTAGCACAGACTAACCTTTGAAGTCACTCTGTAGCTGAGATTGGTCTTGAACTCCTAATTCTTCTAACTGTGCCTCCCGAGCACTGGGAATACAGTTGCATACCAGCCCTGTCTTATTAAAGGAAGAGGGGAGTGGCCATAAATTTCCCACAGACAGGAAGGGTGACTTGTGTTTTATTTGTTTCTGTGGTGGTTGTTTAATTGTGTCTGACTGTTACCTTTGTCAGATTGATACAATGTGGAATCACCTGGGAAGAAAGCCTCAATGAGGGGTTTTCAGTGGGCATGTCTGGAGTATTATCTTAGCTAACTGCTGGGGGAAGAATTAGCTGGTAACCATGAGCAGCAGCATCTTCTAGGTAGATGGTCCAACGTTGTATGAGAGTGGAGAACGGAAACGGTGCCGCAAGCCAGCAAGAGAGAGTACGTCCAGTCCATTCATTCCTCTCCACTCTCGACTTCAGTTCAGCTGCCTGAAGTTCCTGCTGCTGTAACCTCCACACAGAGATGGGCTGGGTCCTGGAATTACCCTCCCCCAAATTGCAAATTGCTTCCTCCTCCACCACCACCACTCTAGACCAGGCTGGCCTTGAACTCAGAAATCCGCCTGCCTCTGCCTCCCAAGTGCTGGGATTAAAGGAGTGTGCCACCACTGCCCGTTTGCAAATTGCTTGTTATCAGGGTGTTTTACCACAGCAACAGAAAAGAAACTAGCACTGAGGCTGACTCTTACGTCAATATGTGTATCTCTGGCTGGGCATCTCCTTCATCTCTCGGTCTTAGATTTCTGTTCATATCTGTTTACCCCATTATTACAGATTTTTTTTTTAAGTGTAAATTATGCCCCATGCTAGGGGAGTCAAGTACAACGTATAAGATAATTGAAGGCTTCTGGGAATTTATAATTGTTTCTATAGATAATGTGCAAAATACACTGTAGCACAGCGCCCTGTGTGTTGTGAGATAGGTGCCAGCCCTTTCAGAAGTAGCTGCTCTGTGCCCTGTGTCGCACGTGAGAGCTGTTGTGTGCATCTTTACCATGGAAGAGCACCCTCCAGTTTTAAACAGTGAGGCTGTTGTCATTCCAATAACCTTGGCAAAAAAAATGCCAGAGCCGACTGATAGTTTTATCAAGCCCAGAGAAAAGAGAGAATTAGTCGCCTACCCGGTATACTGGAAGGAGATTTAGGGCTGTTTTGCCCCCTGGACCCTGTTTCCCAGCTGACTCTTTAGGTTCAATCCCAGGCTTTTAACTACACAAACTGTAACAGTGAAGTAATGTTTAAGTTTATGTAGGACACACTGCCCAGAGCAGACAAAGCCAAAGTATGAATGACAGTAGACACTTTGATGATCGCTTGGTTCCTACATAGCAATACTACGGTTTCTGAATGTTCCACAGAGAGAGCTCTGTGAAAGCTTGTTTGTGTAAGATCACCTTAGTCTCAGACTTTCTCGGGAAAGGAAGCTCTGCATCCAACCCTTTGATTCCCAAGGGTGCTGAGAGGACCCCAGCCCCCAGTTGCAGATGGTTCTTATCATCCAAGTTTGGTTTGTTTGGGTACTGCTTGGATCTCCCGAGTCATGTCCCTCTCAAGTAGTAAGGGTTATGACCATGACTCTAGTGCCACAGCTATATTTGTGAGTATTTGGGAAAAGCTGTGTTATCTAGGGCATTTATGTGGGTTTGAGGCTTGCCTCAGATGCATATCATAGCCCAGGCTGGCCTCAAATTTGTAATCCTCTGCTGCTTTCTGCCTCTCTTTAGCACTGGGATTAGAGGTGTGCAGTGCTCTTGTCCTATTGAAGTAGATCTGTGAGAAGCTTTTGACGTCAACCTTAAGCTCAGATATCTTAGTCTTAACTCTGGTTTTGCTTTGGAATTTTTGAGAGTTTTACTGTTGTAGCCCTGGCTAGCCTGTATAGACCAGGCTGATCTCACACTTGTTACCCTCCCCTGTATCTGCCTCCAGAGCACCAAGATCGAAAGCGTGCTCTGCCACAGCTGGTTTAGACTAGATGTTTTGCTTTCATTGTGATGCACACCTGCAATCCTGAGGCCAGGTATGATAAGGCAAGAGGAACTTAAGTTTAAGCTCAGCATAGTCTAGGTGTTGAAACACTACCAACCAACCAAGACCCTTAGCAGTGTGTTTTATCAGGGTTCAGGTCCCTACCCACCTCATCTTTTAGCAGGGGTGTGAGCCTGGACATGTTACTTACTGACTCATGAGTCTCTGTTTCCTACTGTTAATAACATTGTTTACCTCAGGGTTGTTTTAAAAAAAAAAAAAAAAAACCAAACAACTAAATGAGATAATATGTTTCCGCTCTTCTTTCAAGGGAATGTTGAGACAGTCTCATGTAGCCTAGGCTAACCTCAAACTTGTGTAGCCAAGGCTTGTTTCAAACCTGATCCTCTTTCCCTCACCCTCCCAAGTGGTGGGTGCCACCGTCCTCAACTGAACTAATGTTTCTTGAAGAGTCCTGCAGTGCTTTCTAAAGGAAACCATTGGTTCACAAGCCACTACTCTCTCTCTCTCTCTCTCTCTCTCTCTCTCTCTCTCTCTCTCTCTCTCCCTACGCCATACCAGCTTCCCTCCCTCCCTCCTGTCTTTCCTTTTTTTTTTTTTTTTTTTTTTTTTAAATCTTTTTGAGATGGAGCTTTGCTTATGTAGCCCAGGCTGGCCTGGCTTCTGGTTCATGATGTTCCCACTTTCGTCTTCCAAGTAGCCTTTTCCTAAGGTGGCGCTAAGATGGAGTCTCAGTCATGGTGACTGTGCTTCTCTTGTCTTCTAGGTTGCTGCAGAGAGCTCGCCAGCTCTAGAGAATGAACACTTTCAAGGTATGTTTACCATGAAACCAGCCGAGTCCAGGAAACTAAGGTGAAAGCCAGAGCCCGACCTGGTCCTCAGTGGCTCTTTCCAGCCTCTTGGGGTTCTCCTGGGGACAGAGGCAGGGTTTTGGGGGTTGTAGTTCAGTGGTGGAGCACCTGCCTGCCTAGCACATGTGACGCCTTAGATTCATACCCCGGTCCACAGACGAGTGAAGGAATCAACTTGCTGCCTCTCTGGGAAAGGATTTTGCCCAGGAGCACCCCATTCTTCCTGAGACATAGCATCTTTATTGAATTAAGACATGCATTCAGGGCTGGAGAGATGGCTCAGAGGTTGAGAGCACTGACTGCTCTTCCAGAAGTCCTGAGTTCAAATCCCAGCAACCACGTGGTGGCCTCACAACTGTCTGTACCAGGATCTGGTGCCCTCTTTTGGCATGCAGGCATATATGCAGGCAGAACACTGCATGTGTTAAAAGAGAGACATACATTTTCTAAAAAGATTAGAGACCCGAGTAGAAATTTCTAGAGATGGTTCAGGGTTTTAAGCTCTTCCTGTGCAGTTGTGAGGACTGGAAATCAGATCTCATAACCCTATGACAAGCTAGGTGTCCCACTCTTCCTACACCCCAGAGGGGACAGCGACAGTGGACACCCGGCACCCTCCTCCAGGTCTCCACACCCCATCAGCCTGAGACTGCCTGCGGTGACAGTTTTCAGTTCTGTGGCTCTTACTGTTTAGACTGTGGGCCTCCTACACTGAGCCTTCCAGGTGTCCTAGGAGCTTACTTTACTTTTGTCCCCTGTGGACCAGGCCAGGCTTAGCTTAAATCTGACTTGTAGCAGGGCTCTCTGCTCTTGTGTCAACTTGACACAAGCTAGAGTCACCCTAGAGGAGGGAGCCTCAGCTGAGAAAATGCCTCCATAAGGTGGGGCTGTCGGGAAGCCTGTAGAGAATTTTCTTAATTAGTGACTGATGGGGGAGGCCCAGCCCACTGTGGGTGGTGCCTGCCTTGGGCTTGTGGTCTCGGGTTATATAAGAAAGCATGCTGAGCAAGCCAGCAAGCAGCATGCCTCCATGGCATCTAGGGTCCCTCCCTGTTTGAGTTCCTGCCTTGGTTTTCCTCATCAGACTGTAGGTCAGGATATGTAGCCAAAGGAACCGTTTCCTATCCAGGTTGCTTTGTCATGGTGTTTCATCAGTGACAGTAACCCTAGGATGGTAGCTGAGAATTGAACTCAGGGATTCTCGCATAGTAGGCAAGCAGCCTAACAACTGAGCAACACCCCAACCTGAGAATCCCCTTTGTAAATTTAAAAAGCATTGTGTTTATGTGTGTGGGCATCTTGTCAGCATGTATATCTATACACCACATCGGTGCCTAGTCTCTGTGGAGGCCAGAAGAGGATGTTGGATCCCTTGAGACTAGAGTTAACAAACAGCCAGGCAGTTGTAAACCACCATGTAAGTGCTGGGAAGGAACCCAGGTCCTCGAGAAGAGCAGTTAGTGTTCGGAGTCATCTCTCCAGCCCCCAAATTCCCTTAAAATTTTTTTTCTCCGTTTTCCTTCTGAGGTGCCCTCGCTCATGTGAGTCCATTCCCTTGCTATGAAGGTTTGCTCCTGCACGTCAGCTTCTTCCTGCTGCCCATTCTGTCCCTTCCCTTACACTGTATTTGCTCTGGATAACAGTTTGGACCACTTTCTCTGTTTCTGAACACAGGGTTTCTCTGTGTACCCCTGCTGCCCTGGAACTCTCTCTGTAGACCAGGCTGGCCTCGAACTCACGGAGATCTGTTGGGAGATAATTGTGTGCACTATGTATTCAGATGCTGATTTCTGTACTCAGAGATCTGATTACAGGAAGTTGGCATTGACATATTTAGAGCATATTTAGAGGAGAAGGTGACTTGGTGATATGTAAAAATTTGTTTCTATTGATTGGTTAATCCCTGATTCTCCCAATAGAGATCTGCCTTCCTCCGCCTCTTGGGTGAGGAATCACTTTTTTTTTTTAAAGACTTATTTATTATGTACAGTATTCTGCTTGCATATATACCTGCACGCCAGAAGAGGGCGCCAAGATCCCATTACAGATGGTTGTGAGCCACCCTGTGGTTGCTGGGAATTGAACTCAGGACCTCTGGAAGAGCAGTCTTACACATATGAGTGTTTTGTCTGCATGTATGTCTGTGCTCCATGTATGTGACGGTGCCTGTGGAGGTCAGAAGAGGGTATTGGATCCTGTAGAACTGGAATTTTAGGATAGCTTTGAGTCACCATGTGGGTGGTGGGAACTGAGCTAAGGCCTTATATAAGAACAAGAGATTCTCTTAACCGCTAAGCCATCTACACTTTGTTTAGAAGTTTGCGGATCCTTGGTTTAAGATTGGATTCAGTGGGAAAGGTCTTACTTCAGAAGTGTGAGGACTGGATTCTGAATTTCCAGAACTCACAATAAAGTAGATTAGGCATGGCCAGTAATTTCAACACTCAGGAGGCAAAGATGGAGGATCCCCAGAGCAAAGTGTTTGTGCAGACAGGTCAGAATAGTAAGAGATCCTACTCAGTAACTGAGGTGGAAGGCGAGCGACCCATCAAGGAAGACACTCAAGATCATTTGAGCTTTTTCTATGTGCACATGCATGTACAGGTACATTCACATACACACGTGGGGAAAACGGGATTCAAATATTCACTCCAATGCACAGAAACACAAAATTTAAAAAAAATGTAGTCTAGTATCTGAAATTCCAAGGATGTATTATTAAGACTTGAATGAGTCTTTGACAAGAAATTTTAATTATTCTGCTTTAGTGGTCTAAAAAGAAAATCATGGTGGCACATGCCTTTAATCCCAGCGCTAGGGAGGCAGAGGCAGACGCAGATGGATCTCTGAGTTCCAGGACAGCCAGGGCTACACAGAGAAACCCTGTGTCTTAGCTAGGGTTTCTACTGCTATGAAGGGTCACCATGACTGTGTCAACTCTTATAAAGGAAAATACTTAATTGGAGTTGGCTTACAGTTCAGAGGTTTAGTCTGTTTTTGTCATGGTGAGGAAAATGGTGATACACAGGCAAACATACTGCTGGAGAAGGAGCTGAGGGTTCTACACTCTGAAGGCCGAGGGGGGTGGGGTGGGGGGCTGGCTTGAGCATTTGAAACCTTGAAGCCCAGTCCCAGTGACACACACCCTCCAACGAGGCCAAGTCCACTCCAACCCTAGTACTGTAGTATAATACCACGCTTAAGCGTTGAATAGGAATCTTTGGGGGCCATTTTTATTCAAGCCACCACACCCTTGAAAAAACAAACAGACAAAAAACCCCAAATCAGTGCTATCATCTGTTCTATTATCCAGATGACTTTTTACCATGGAGTACTGCACAGGATCTCCATGCCACACTGCTGTATGTTTCTGAGTTTGTCTATGGGAGCTCCAAGGCAGGCGGCAGAAACTCCACTTGTTTATGTGGATCCTTTAGATGAGGTGGAGTAACCACGACAACCTAACAACGTATAAGTCTCCTTACAAGGAGACGGCTACTATCTATAGCTGCTCAATTAAAACCTATTTTTTCCAGATCTCATTTTTTGTAAAGAAGCTGAGAATTTGGATTTATGTAAATCTGTACAGTTTTTAAATTTGGAAACTGATTTAAATTATTTTTAAAACTGGGAAATCCAAATTCATTATGTGTGTGGGCTTCTGGCTTAACATGATAGCGTCTAACTCAGTGTAGTATATCTTCATCTGGTATCTACAGCCATGTCTTGGTGTCTGTGAGTTGTGTTTTCATGTTTGGAAACCACGCAAGTCTTCCATTTAACATGGTAGATTCAGTGTCTCCACCTACCTTCAGCCCTTCTTTGAAAAGCAGAGTGAGGGACTCAGAGATGGTACACCCATCAAGAACATTGGCTGCTCTTCCAGAGGTCCAAGCTTCCATTCCCAGAACCTTTCTGGCAGTTCCCAACTGTCTGTGTGTGTAGCCCCAGTTCCAGGGGATCCGATGCCCTCTCCTGGCCTCTGCAGGCACTGCATGTACACAGTAGGCCGACATAGACTCAAGATAAAACACCCACAAACATAAAATAAAAGTTAAAACCCTGAGCTGCTGAGATGTCTCGGCAGACAAAGATGGTTCCCGAGTAAGCCTGGCAGCCTGAGTTTGTGATCCACAGCCCGTGTAAGGGTGGATGGAGGGAACCAGCGCCACACAGTTCTACTCATGTTGTAGCCCATGCACATATGTGCACGCAGGCACCCTAGAGGACTTTTTTTTTTAAGTCCTCTATAAGAAATGGCCCTGTCTCAAGAAACTCGAAAAAGAGAAGAGAAGAGAAAAGAAAAGAAAAGAAAAGAAAAGAAAAGAAAAGAGAAAAGAAATGGATTTTGGAAGCTGTGAAGCACGTGGGAGATTGTAAAACGACTTAGCGGATCTGAGTCTACTAATAAAGCTTGAGAGCTTGAGAAACCAGCGCCCAAGACTGAGTGTCTCACTGCACACTGCTGAACCTCCAGAGCCCTCCTCCATCCACCCAGGCCAAGGCTGGGGCTGTGGAGGGGGACTTACACACAGCACTGAAAACCAGAGCCTGAAGTACACTGTGCTGGGTGCTGAGCCCTCTCACCCATCCCCCAAATTCAGCTTCCAGAGTTGTAGCAGAAAAGACTGCAGTCTTCCAGGCTTAGATTAAAGAGTCATCAGACTCTCCTCGATGGGAAACCGTAGCAATGCAAGTATTGGCTGCTCCTGCAGTGGCTTACAGGCAGAAGCCTTGTTTCCACGCTCAGAGATCCAGCCAGCAGTCGGTGTTCAAACTGAAGATATGTTCTAGATAAAAGGATCAAAAATAGAATTTGGATCCTGTTTCTCCCAGCATGTGAGTGACATCTGGGATGTATGTGCTAGCATGTGGGGTCCTGAACTTGATGACAGGCCTCCCTCAGTCTGTATCCCCTCCTCCCCTGTACTGACTGAGCCAGGGTCTCCCTAGACCTAGGGCTCGATAGTTAAGACTGTCTAGTTGACCGGCCTGCCCTGGGGTCCTCTGTCTGGGCTAGGACTCGACCATGCTTTCACATAGACTCTGACACTGAGGTAAGCCCTTTATCACTGAACCACCACTCCAGTCCCTGAATCCTGTTTTAAACCAAGGATTAGCAGACTTCTAAAGAACGTCTTTAAAGATGATCTAAATGGTCTCCTGTGTCACAAGGAAACAAACAGAAAAGGGAACAAAAGCTCTGATGATGGGACTGGAGAGATGGCTCAGCAGTTAAGAGCACTGGCTATTCTTCCAGAAGTCCTGAGTTCAATTCCCAGCAACCATGTGGTGGCTCACAACCACCTGTAATGTGATCTGATGCCCTCTTAGGTGTGTCTGAAGACAGCTACAGTCTGCTCATACATACATATGATAAATTTGTTTTTTAAAAAGCCACACATTCAAGTGATTCCTGGGTGGTGCTCACCTTTAACCCCAGCACTCGGGAGGCAGGGGCAGGCAGATCTCTGTGAGTTTGAAGTCAGCCTGGTCTTCATAGCATATTCCAGGACAGCCAGGCTACGCAGAGAGATCTTGTCTCAAAAAGAAAAGCAGAGTCCCAGCAGACCTGCGAGGCGCGGTGTGGAAATCCTAGTCTCTAAATCCTACGTCACAGAAAGAGAAAACCGTTCTGACAAAGGGAAGGGTGATGTCAAGACAACGGTGACAGCGTCCCAGAACTGAAAGACACCAGCACTTAGTAGCCAACCAAAGTATAAATCAGCAGACGAGGAGGGTACAACAGAGGTACCTGCAGGTCCCAAACACTTCCTTTTATACATATGCCTTTCCCAGGGAGTTACTGGGTGATCATCTCTGTCAAGACAGAGGAGCAACAGCAAAGCAGGCACAGAAGGGAAACCAGAAGCAAGGGTCCAGACAGAAGGGTGTGACATGCCCTGCACGGTGGGGACAGAGAGCCCCAGGTGGCAGGTCAGAGACACCTTCCAATATTCCAAAATCTGAATTTTCTGAGATTCAAGTAATTGATAGACTCTGGGGATTGAATCCGTTGTGAATGTTATGTATAGAAAGCATACACACACATGCCTCTGTGTGTGTGTCTGTGTCTGTGTGTCTGTCTGTCTGTCTGTGTGTATGTGTGTGTAAATTTAAAAGAATAAGACCACCACCGGGCGTGGTGGCGCACGCCTTTAATCCCAGCACTCGGGAGGCAGAGGCAGGCGGATTTCTGAGTTCCAGGCCAGCCTGGTCTACAAAGTGAGGTCCAGGACAGCCAGGGCTATACAGAGAAACCCTGTCTCAAAAAACCATATAAAAAAAAAAAAAGCACCGTTAGGGCCCCTCAGGAAGTACTCCCTCTGTTTGGTGGATGTGTTATAACATACCTGTGGGAGATAGAGGCAGGAAGGTCAGGACAAGGTTTTTGTCGCTTCCTATGAGTTTGATGAGACTGACAGGAGCCACGTGTGGTGGTGTTTGCCTGTAATCCCATCACTAGAGAGGCCAAAATGGGTCTGGGCTTCCTATTGAGTTCAGGACTAGCCTGACCAAACATCACGGACTGGGAATATATAGTTCAGTGTTCAGTGTGTGCCTAGCATTACAAGGCCCGAGGTTTGCTCCCTAGCACCAAGAGAAACATTATTAGAAATCATATTTTGGGTTTTTTTTTTAAAGATTTATTTATTTATTTAATGTAAGTACACTGTAGCTGTCTTCAGACACTCCAGAAGAGGGAGTCAGATCTCCTTACGGATGGTTGTGAGCCACCATGTGGTTGCTGGGATTTGAACGCTGGACCTTCGGAAGAGCAGTCGGGTGCTCATACACATTGAGCCATCTCACCAGCCCTATTTTGGGGTTTTTTGAAGGGGGGTGTTGAGACAAGATTTCTCTGTGTAGCCTTGGCTGTCCTGGAACTTCCTCTCTAGAATAGGTTGGCCTCAAACTCAGAGATCCACCTGCCTCTGCCTCCTGAGTAGTGCTGGGACTAAAGACATGCACCACCACTGCCAGCTGGATATTAGGGTGTTGTTTTTTTTTCTTTTGTAATCAGCTGGGGTGCTGGGAATATAGTACAGAATTAGTCAGGGCTCAAAATATTTCTTCCTACTAACTCAGTGATAAGACTTTGGACAGTTCATTTAGCTGCATGTTTTCTCATTTATTTTAAAGATTTGTTTATTTTATGTATGTGAGCACACTCTTGCTATCTTCAGACACATCAGAAGAGGGCATCAGATCCCATTACAGATAGTTGTGAGCCACCATGTGGATGCTGAGAATTGAACTCAGGACTCTTAACCACTGATTAACCATCTCTCCAGACCCCGTGTTTTCTCATTTAAAACATGAGAACAATACTTACTCGGACCAGTAAGAATTCAGAGATTCACCTTTAATCTCAGCACTTGGGAGAGGCAAGTGAGTCTCTGTGAATTTGAGTGTGGTCTCCATAAAGAGTTCCAGGACAACCAGGGCTGCATAGAGAGATCTGTCTTGAAAAATGGAAAAGGTGTGTGTGTGTGTGTGTGTGTGTGTGTGTGTGTGTGTGTGTGTGTGTGTGTAATGAAATGATGCATTATTTTAAAGTTCACAGTAAAGTACATGGAGCATCTAGAATGTGTGGAGGGCTGCCTTTCCAGTTTAGAGCAAGCAGTTAAAAACACAGACTGTCAGGCGTGGTGTTGTGTGCCTGCAATCCCAACACTTGGAAAATGAAGGCAGTAAGGTTGAGACCAGGCTGGGCTGTATAGCAAGATTCTATCTCAGGTAAATGAAGGGGCTAGAGAGTTGGGTTAGCACAAGAATACTGACTTTTCTTCCAGAGGACTACTGGTCAATTCCCAGTGCCCGCATGGCAGCTCACGGCTGTCAGTAATTCTCGGGCCTCAGCAGGCACCGGGCACACGTGTGTGCACAGGTATACCAGTAAAATGCCCATTCACAAAAAACAAACAAAAAACTCAAAATGCATAAATCCAGAAGAGGGGAGGGCAAGGCAGGCAGGCTCTACCCTATTGATTTCTGGCTCACAGGGTGGTCCTCAGTGCTCTGGCCAAGTTGGCTGAGCACTTAGCACTGCTAGAAACGGCCTTGTCTGGACCATGAGTTCTCCACCTGCAAGTCTTCAACAGATCTAAAGACGCTTGCTTGAAATTTCACCTTCATTGAGAACAAAGCAAATGAAAATGTGCTAAACAGGAAGAAATACTCTAATGAAAAAGACAAGAGGTGGGCTGGAGAGATGGCTCAGCAGTTAAGAGCACTGACTGCTCTTCCAGAGGTCTTGAGTTCAATTCTCAGCATCCACTTGGTGGCTCACAACCATCTGTAATGGGATCTGATGCCCTCTTCTGGTGTGTCTGAAGACGGCTACAGTGTACTCACATACTTAAATCATTCTCTTTTTTTTTGTTTTGTTTTGGTTTGGTTTGGTTTTTTGAGACAGGGTTTCTCTGTGCAGCCCTAGCTGTCCTGGAACTCACTCTGTAGACCAGGCTGGCCTCAAACTCAGAAATTCTACCTCCCAAGTGCTGGGATTAAAGGCATGCACCACCACTGCCAATTTCTAAGTAATTCTTAGAAAGAAAGGAAGGAAGCTGGACGTGGTGTCTCGAAAAACAAAAACAAACAAACGAAGGAAGGAAGGAAGAAAAAAAAGGCAAGAGGCAGTAAGAACGAAACAAAAGCCATTTTTAAACACACCAACTTTTCCACTCTGTGCAGAGACCCCGGAATCAAACAATAGTGTGTATACCTCCTTCATGAAGTCTCATCGCTGCTATGACCTGATTCCCACAAGTTCCAAGTTGGTGGTATTTGACACTTCGCTGCAGGTGGGTAGAGTCCTTCCTTCTGCGCTGGTCCAAGGCCTGTCAGCATTCGTCACATTTCCCCACACACCAACCCTGCTCTTTCTCGAAGCTGTGTCCTCTATGGATCTCCTTAGGAGGTTACTCTCTTGGCCATAGGTAAAGAAAGCCTTCTTTGCCCTGGTGACCAATGGTGTCCGTGCCGCCCCTCTGTGGGACAGTAAGAAGCAGAGTTTTGTAGGTAAGCAGGAGTTTCTGGGATACGGTTACTGGCATGTGGTGCCGGCGAGGGGAAAAGCCTTGGGCGGGCTGAGCTGAGGCCCTTGTCTTGGCTCTTGTCTAGGCATGCTGACCATCACCGACTTCATCAACATTTTGCACCGATATTATAAGTCAGCCCTGGTAAGGAGCCCGAGTCTCCCACCCAAAACCACGGCCCTGCCTGGGATCCATTGTGCCTGGTTTTCCCCTGCGAGCAAAGCTCCGTGAATTAATGATGAGGGGAGCATGAGGCTCAGAGCTGCCGCTTCTGCTTCTAGGTGCAGATCTATGAACTGGAGGAGCACAAGATAGAGACGTGGAGAGGTATGGGTGGGTGGTGGCAGATGAGGGATGGAGGGTGTCCTGGGAGACACTTGTGGCAGTGTTTTGTTCTCTTCAGAGGTATACCTGCAGGACTCCTTTAAGCCACTTGTCTGCATTTCTCCAAATGCCAGGTGAGTTCTGGTTTTGTGTTTATCGCAGGGGCATGAGAGAAGAGAGAAGAAAGACCCCTCCTCATGCACACTGCCATGCTGTGTGTGTTTGAGAAAAAAAAAAAAAAGTCTCACACATAGCCGAGACTGGCCTTGCTCTTACTGTAGAGTTGAGGCTGTCGTGAACTTAGACTCTTCTGTTTGCCCCAGTGCCGGCATTACCAGTTCACGCCCAGCCACACACAGCGCTGACCGTGGGTTTTTTCTGTCTGTAAACACATTCCAAGGGGTTGTGCAGCCTGGCTTTAGCCCCGTGGAACCTAACTATGATCTTCTACTTTTTCACAGCTTGTTTGATGCTGTCTCTTCATTAATTCGAAATAAGATCCACAGGCTTCCAGTTATCGACCCCGAGTCAGGCAACACCTTGTACATCCTCACTCACAAGCGGATCCTCAAGTTCCTGAAGTTGTTTGTAAGTCACCGCAGCCCGTTGTCCGCTCACTGCTGAACTGCAGACACACAGGGCGGTTTGGGGACAGATGAGCGGTGTCGGTGGGTGTTGATGATTGAGCGTAGCGCCTCATGCTCTACCAGGAAAACACCTGAAAGCCAATGCCCCCTTCCTCAGATCACCGAGTTCCCCAAGCCGGAATTCATGTCTAAGTCTCTCCAAGAGCTGCAGATTGGCACCTATGCCAATATTGCCATGGTCCGTACTACCACGCCTGTCTACGTGGCCCTGGGCATCTTTGTACAGCACCGAGTCTCTGCCTTGCCTGTGGTGGATGAGAAAGGTGAGCGACTGGGCAAGAAGAGGGAGGCTGCTTGGGTCGGGTCGCTGTCCCAGCAGCCCAACCTGGAAGGGAATCCCATGGGGACTGAGAGCTTTGGCTACCACACTCTTTTATTTTACTGAGCTGCCTCTGTCTCCCTAGGGCGTGTGGTGGACATCTACTCCAAGTTTGATGTGATCGTGAGTGGTGGTGGAGGGGCTGGGAGGGGGGGGGTTGGATGTGGAGAGGGAGCAGAAGGGGGTCTCCTCTGCCTTGGGTGCTTCTTGGCTTTGAAGCTTACCTGAACAAGTGGCTGACAGAACTGACGGCTTGTGAGCAGAGCTAAGGAGTGCCCTCACTCACTCCCTCTAGTGAGGTTGAGTTGGTCCAAGGTTTGGGATCTGACTCCCTTTCAAGTCCCCCCCCCCCCCACCTTTCCAGAATTTGGCAGCGGAAAAGACCTACAACAACCTAGATGTGTCTGTGACAAAAGCCCTGCAGCATCGGTCCCACTACTTTGAGGGTGTTCTCAAATGCTACCTGCATGAGACCCTGGAAACCATCATCAATAGGCTGGTGGAGGCAGAGGTAGGATGCTGGCCACCCTCAAGCAGCCCTGAGAGGGTCGGGACGAGGCAGGTACCCGAACTGGAGCTGGCACTGACTTTACTTGCTGTTCCTCTGGGCCAGGTTCACCGTCTGGTGGTGGTGGATGAACACGACGTGGTCAAGGGCATCGTTTCGCTGTCTGACATCTTACAGGCTCTGGTGCTCACGGGTGGAGAGAAGAAGCCCTGAGCAGGGGGAGGAACAGGCGGTGCCTGGGGAGATGGCCCCCTCATTGCCTGCCTGCTGGAAGCATTGGGAATCAGATGGAATCCTGGGAGAACGGAGTCTTCTCTCAGGAGCTTCACGCCCACTGTCTAGAACTAGAGAAGGGGAAAGGAGGAGACTGTCAGCCTCCCTGACCATCCTGTTACACTGGAGAGAACGTCAGCCCAGCCAGTCCCAGGCCCGCGCCTGCCGCAGCCCCCTTCTGGGTGAGCCACGGCTTTGTGCTCCTCGGGTAGATTCCGATCTCTAAGAGATCCCTAGACCTCACCACACCCTGCCAGATCTGCCCCTGCCGTTACTCCACCTAAGATAATAGCTCTGCACAAGTCTCGGTAAAATATTTTTATTCATCTTGTTTCACTGTGTGGAGGAGGCTGGGCCCGTTTGCTGTCAGTCCTTCCCATGAGTCTGGGGAGGCGCGTCCGGGTTCTTGTGCTGTGCAGACGAAGGCAGATGGCTATGTGGAGGAGGGCGGTGGGTAGGTAGCCAAGATTAATGCTTTTTGTGGCGAATCTAATTAAATGACAAGGTTTCATCATGGTACTGCAGTGTTTGATTTCTGCATTTGATAGGCACTTTTTCACCAACCTCCCTACCTGACAGAGCCGCTTCCACTCATTCATAACAGCAGTGGTGATGCACAGAGACGCGCCAGATATTCTCACCACTCACCTACACAGCCGTGCATCCTTCAGCCAAGATGTATGGGGTTCTAAGTGTTATAGTTTGGGGAGAATTTATGATTTTTTTTTTTTGAAACAAGACTTTGTACCATGTATAGATCAGGCTGGCCTCAGATTTGCAGCAATCCTCCTGCCTCAGCTTCCTAAGTACTAGGATTTTAGTCATGTGCTCACCCAGGGTCAGACTTTATTTTTTTAAAAATTAAATTAAAAAATACATATATGCATATATTTGTGTGTATGTGTGTGGGTAGGCATATGCAGGCTAGAGGACAAACCTTGAGGTGACAAACAATACTCAACTTCTGCCTTGTTTGAGGCAAGATTTTGTTTTTTCTTTTTCAAGACAGGGCTCTTCTGTGTAGCCCTGGCTGTCCTGAAACTTGCTCTGTAGATCAGGCTGGCCTTGAACTCAGAGAGATCTGCCCCCGCCCCCGCCCCCGCCCCCGCCCCCACCCCCTGAGTGCTGGGATTACCACCACTGCTTGGCTAGACAATTTTTTTGAGACAGTCTTGTATGTAACCCTGGCTGTCTGAAGCTCACTATGTAGACCAGGCTAACCTCAAATTCAGAGATCACTATGCCTCTTTCACATAAGTGCTGGGATTAATGACGTGTGCCACCACACTCAGCCTATGGATTTTTTAGGTTTGTTTATTTATTTATTTATTTATTTATTTTTTCGAGACAGGGTTTCTCTGTGTAGCCCTGACTGTCCTGGAACTCACTTTGTAGACCAGGCTGGCCTCGAACTCAGAAATCCACCTGCCTCTGCCTCCCGAGTGCTGGGATTAAAGGCGTGCGCCACCACGCCCGGCTTAGGTTTATTTTTATTTTATTTATTTATTTTTTTATTTTTCTTTTTGGTTTCTCAAGACAGGGTTTGTCTGTGTAGCCCTGACTGTCCTGGAACTCACTCTGTAGATGAGGCTAGCCTTGAACTCAGAAATCTGCCTATCTCTGCCTCCCAAGTGCTGGGATTAAAGGCGTGCGCCACCACCGTCCGGCAGGTTTATTTTTAAGTATCCATGTGTGTGCGCGTGAGTGTAGTTGCCCGAGGAGGGCAGAGGCACCAGATCTGAAGCAGGAGTTATAGGCAATTGCGAGTCATGGCTGCTGAGATTGAGCTAGGGTCCTCTGAGAGAACAATACATGCTCCTAACATTTGTGCCATTTCACAAGATCTGAAATTAATTTTTTTAAAATTGCATGTTGAGATGTTTTGTTTGCACATATGTGTGTGTGTGCCTGGTGCCCATGGATACATTGGATAACTAAGCCCAGTGTTCCCACTGTTGTCAACTGTCGTGTGAGCGAGAGAACTGAACGCAGACCCTTTGGAAAGGCAACCAGTGCTCTTAAGCCAGCCCCCTCACCAACCAGTGCTCTTAAGCCAGCCCCCTCACCAACCAGCGCTCTTAAGCCAGCCCCCTCACCAACCAGTGCTCTTAAGCCAGCCCCTCACCAACCAGTGCTCTTAAGCCAGCCCCTCACCAACCAGCGCTCTTAAGCCAGCCCCTCACCAACCAGTGCTCTTAAGCCAGCCCCCTCACCAACCAGTGCTCTTAAGCCAGCCCCTCACCAACCAGTGCTCTTAAGCCAGCCCCCTCACCAACCAGTGTTCTTAAGCCAGCCCCTCACCAACCAGTGCTCTTAAGCCAGCCCCCTCACCAACCAGTGCTCTTAAGCCAGCCCCCTCACCAACCAGTGCTCTTAAGCCAGCCCCTCACCAACCAGTGCTCTTAAGCCAGCCCCTCACCAACCAGTGCTCTTAAGCCAGCCCCCTCACCAACCAGTGCTCTTAAGCCAGCCCCTCACCAACCAGTGCTCTTAAGCCAGCCCCTCACCAACCAGTGCTCTTAAGCCAGCCCCCTCACCAACCAGTGCTCTTAAGCCAGCCCCTCACCAACCAGTGCTCTTAAGCCAGCCCCTCACCAACCAGTGCTCTTAAGCCAGCCCCTCACCAACCAGTGCTCTTAAGCCAGCCCCTCACCAACCAGCGCTCTTAAGCCAGCCCCTCACCAACCAGTGCTCTTAAGCCAGCCCCCTCACCAACCAGTGCTCTTAAGCCAGCCCCTCACCAACCAGCGCTCTTAAGCCAGCCCCTCACCAACCAGTGCTCTTAAGCCAGCCCCCTCACCAACCAGTGCTCTTAAGCCAGCCCCTCACCAACCAGTGCTCTTAAGCCAGCCCCTCACCAACCAGTGCTCTTAAGCCAGCCCCTCACCAACCAGTGCTCTTAAGCCAGCCCCCTCACCAACCAGTGCTCTTAAGCCAGCCCCTCACCAACCAGTGCTCTTAAGCCAGCCCCCTCACCAACCAGTGCTCTTAAGCCAGCCCCTCACCAACCAGTGCTCTTAAGCCAGCCCCCTCACCAACCAGTGCTCTTAAGCCAGCCCCCTCACCAACCAGTGCTCTTAAGCCAGCCCCCTCACCAACCAGTGCTCTTAAGCCAGCCCCCTCACCAACCAGTGCTCTTAAGCCAGTCCCCTCACCAACCAGTGCTCTTAAGCCAGCCCCCTCACCCCCGCCCGCCCTTGCCCCATTCATAACAACATTCTTTGTATTCCAGTTTGTGAAGATGGACGTGTGTGCATACACGTGTGTAAGTTGGAAAACCACCTCAGGCAGTGGTTCTCAGGAGGGACCCCTTGGGGTGGGGGATGGGGTTTCGCCACATAGACAAGGTTGGCCGGCCAGCAGGCCCCAAAGATCCATGGGATTAAAACACCACTGGTGGCTTTTTATGTAGGTTCTGAGGCTTGGACCCGGTTCCTCAAGCTTTCAAGACGTGTTTTCCCGAACTGAGCCGTCTCCACAGCACCTTTTCCAGTTTGAGGAGAATTTTTTAAACTGCAGCACAGAGACTCAGTGTCGCCCAGTGCCACACTGGTAAAGTCACTCACCAGCTTAGTTTAGTTCCCAGATCCCATTCAGAGGTGGGAAGAGAAGACAGACTCCACTGAGCTGTCCTCTGACCTCCTCCGTGTGCACAGCATGGCATGTGCACCAACACACACACACACACACACGACGATGATGATGACGACGACGACAGCATGCATACACGTAAATATGATGTTTTAAGGCCAAGCTGGCAGCCGAGCATGGAGGGATATTCCTTTTGTTCCAGCATTTGGGAGGTAGAGGCAGAGAGAGAGAGAGAGAGAGAGAGCTCTTGAGTTTGAGGCTAGCCTGGTCTAAATACAGAGCAACTACATAGTGAAATCATGTCTATTTAAAAAAAGAAAGAAAGCCAGGCAGTGGTGGCCCACACCTTTAATCCCACCACTCTGGAGGCTGACACAGGTGGATCTCTAAGTTCAAGGCTAGCCAGGACTACACAGAAAAACCCACTCTTGGAAAAACCAAAATAAAAACAATTTTAAAACTAGCATTTAAACTTAAACCGCCTGGTTCTGGTTTTGTGTCTTCCTACCTTCACACCAGACTCCTGTCCTCTCTCATCTCTGCTGGCTTGTTCCCACCTCCCTACCTTCACACCAGACTCCTGTCCTCTCTCATCTCTGCTGACTTGTTCCCACCTCCCTACATTCACACCAGGCTCCTGTCCTCTCTCATCTCTGCTGACTTGTTCCCACCTCCCTACCTTCACACCAGGCTCCTGTCCTCTCTCATCTCTGCTGACTTGTTCCCACCTCCCTACCTTCACACCAGGCTCCTGTCCTCTCTCATCTCTGCTGGCTTGTTCCCACCTCATTTCCCAGTTACTTTCCCTTACTTTCTCTGTTTGGACCATAGTTAGCTAAGGCCCGTGCAAATTTCCCTAACGTGTCAGGTCTCTGGAAAGTGGCAAAAAAAGGAGAATCTTTGGGCAGAGAGATGCTAATGTCATCAGCGTTTCTGAGTGGAGGTTGAATTGTTTGGATAAGGCTGGACCAGACTGGTAGTCTGTTTGAACCCACAATTCCCTGGCCTTTCCTCTAAGGTAGAAAGTACATCATGGAGGAACAGCAGAGCTGGGGTCAACCCACCAGACCCATCTGTGCTGAGAGTGATAGCCAACACCTGAAGGACCGAGGACCTGCAGGCTGTTTCCTTCTACCTCAGCTTTGCTGATAGGGGTTAGCATCCAAGCCAGGAGCAGGTTCTGAGTAATTCCCTGGCTTTCCCTTCTCTTGCCAAGCCTTCAGAGGAACCTGGGGCACGCTAGTTTTCACAAAGCGGGGCTTTCTGATGGAACACAGGGAACACATCAGGGCTCTTGTTAGAGGTCAGCTCTCAGGACTTGAGCCCCCTCTCCATCCACATCTTTGCTCTCAGCACATTCCCAAGCTTGGGGGAGGGAGGCCTCCAAATGATTATAATTAGAGCATGTTTGTGTGTGTGGAGGGGGTGGAAAGGACAAATGTCTCCTTGTGTCACATTCCCTCATCAAGGAGGACTTGTCCAGGGAGGAGGCAAGGCTTTAAAGCTGTGGGATTCTGTTGGGCCCTGGCAGTGCCTGCAAGCCATCCTCAGGGCAGCCAGGAGGTACGTGGAATCGTGGGGTGGGGTAGGGTGGGGGTTGAGGAGTGGCGGGGGAGGGACAGCAGAACAGGTCAGGTTCTACTTTGCTGTTTCTCAATGAGTGTGACCTATAACAATTCTTTGGTCCCTGTCCCCTTAAAAAGAAGGCTCTGTATCCAGATGCTCCTTAAGTACTTCTATGAAAAACCAACTGGGACCTTTTGTCTCTCCCGTTTACCCCCTAAGAATCCCACCAAGTCTCAGCCCCTGGGAAACAGCTGAGGAAAACGGGGAGAGACACAATTTGCAAGCCCACAGGCTTCTGTTCCTAAAGTCAGGAGCAGAAGAAGGCTCCCTTCTTCCTCAGGAGCCATTGCCGCCCTCCCATCCCGCTCCCTACACTTCTCCCCTCCCCTGAGCTGCTGCTATGGTTGCCAGGCATGGTTGCTAAGTCTCTGCATGGAAGGTTGGCGTGGGCTGTGCTGCCACTAACATTACCATGGTGAATCAGGGGACACCTGGTACAGGCATAGGGGGAGGGATCCTGAGGATGCAAGCAGCAACCCCCCCAGAATCGAGTGAGTCCAAAAGGTGAGCTGCACACCATGCCAGTCAAGTGAACTAGGCGAGGTGAGCATGAGCTCCGACCTAGGAAAGAAAGGCCACTTTTATCTTTTCTGTTGCTAGGGGATTTGGCTGTGCCACAGGAGCGCTCTAGTCCATCCCCCTCTGTTAGGGTACAAATGTATTTAAGCACTCTATCTGCACCCCACATAAGGCTTGGCAGAGCTGTGTGGGCACGGAACTGTGTAACCCTAGAATCCTGGCTTCTGGGTTAGGGGAGCTAGCCTGCTGCTCAGGGAAGGCTCTGTGGGTGCCCAAGGACACCCATATTTAGAGTAGGAGTCGTCCTGCTGTTTGGTGGCCAGGATAGATGGAGTTCTGCCTCAGCAGAGAAAGCTGAGGCATACAGGTGCACCTTTCTGAGGTCTTGGGGGAGCAGCTCTCCCCCAGAGTCGCACAAAAGCTTCCTGAAAGCGGCACCTCTTCTCTGTACTGCTTAGGAGCTGGTTACTCATCTCAGCTGCACCCGAATGCCACCGACACTAAAAATAGCCCGCTCCCCCCAGCTGTGGGCCAGCCTCTCTTGCACCCCAACCCATGGAAACCAGCAGCGAGTGGCAGGCAGAGACCTTGAGTTCTGTTCTCACCACTCCCTGTCGGAGAAAGGAGTCTGGGCGAGCAGGCAGGGATAGAGAGAGCACTGGTGGTCAGGCAACCTGACAAGCAGGAAAGCAAAGGGTTAAAACTTCGGGAAGGATGAAGAAATGGGGGCTGGAGGAGAGGGCACCGTAAGCTTGGCAAGAATCAGAAGTCTCTCCCCGCCCACTCGCAGGTCCCATTAGGCTTGGGGGACCTGAGCAGTGAGTGGGAAGGGGCGTCCAATCCCAGGCCCCAGGGGGCGGCCGTGCACATGGGGGAGGAAGCAGCGCGGAGCCGTCCACGGCGGCGTGTCACATGCGCGCGCGCTCGCGCGCTAGCACACACTCACACACGCACAGACAGGCACACACGTGTGCCCGGGTATATATAGTTGCCAGTCCCTGGGCCTGCCGCTCTGCAGTGGGCGCCGGCTCCCTGGGTTGGGAGGGGGCTCACGGGGCGGGTGGGAGGGTGGGGGGCCGGGGTGGGGTGGGGCAGGATGCTGGATGGCCCGTTATTCTCCGAGGGGCCCGACAGCCCCCGGGAGCTCCAGGATGAGGAGTCCGGCAGCTGCCTCTGGGTGCAGAAGTCCAAGCTGTTGGTGATTGAAGTGAAGACTATTTCCTGTCATTATAGTCGTCGCGCTCCTTCTCGACAGTCCATGGACATCCAGGCCAGCTACTGGGCCCGTGGGCCCCAGAGCCGCACGTGAGTGAAGGAGGGGTGAGGGGCAGCAAGTGGTGGGGCGGGAAGTGGGGTCCAGACCTCCCCGCTGGCACCAGCGATTGCTGCTGTCCCCTTCTCTTTCCCGCGCCTCCCTCCCCCCACTCGTCGAGGACTGGGGCCTGAATCATTGAGTGCTGTTTAGGGGGACAGGAGTGCTAGTGGCAGGCGGTGAGATGGGGCAGTCGCTGTTAAAGTGTGCATGGAGAGATGGCGAGGAGTCTCATTTCGACTTTAGCCCTAACATATACGCACGTGCACTCGCTCAGACACTCACACGAACCCTCCCACATGGCTGCCCCAAGTGGTCTCCAGTGCTCCCAGCTCCCCGGACCTCGGCTCTCTGTCCCCGCAAACTGCTCACCTGGGTTCCTGCTCATTGTCCCAGGTGTAGGCTGCGCCCGGGATCCCCTGAGCCGCCACCCCGCCGACCCTGGGCCTCCAGGGTGCTGCAGGAGGCGACCAACTGGCGGGCGGGGCCCCCCGCCGAGGTCCGAGCCCGGGAACAAGAGAAAAGAAAGGCGGCGTCGCAGGAGCGGGAGGCCAAGGAGACCGAGAGAAAAAGGCGCAAGGCTGGCGGGGCCCGACGGAGTCCCCTAGGTCAGCCCCGCCCAGAGCCCCGGAACGCCCTTCGGGCGGCCCAACCTACAGGGTTTCCAGTTTTCTCCAGACCAGAGCGCTTCGGGCAGGTGGGGCGAGCGCCCCGACCATCCGTGCTCCCGCAGGGTGACCCAGGGGTTGCATGGGCGGGGCCATGGGGAGGCAGAAGGCCAGGGCCCCCTAGCTACGAGGCTCACCTGCTGTTGAGAGGCTCTGCAGGCACAGCCCCAAGGCGCCGCTGGGACCGGCCGCCACCCTATGTGGCTCCACCTTCTTATGAAGGTCCCCACAGGACCCTGGGGACTAAGCGAGGCCCAGAGCTCTCCCGGGCGCCCACCTCATCAGCCCCAGTTCCAGCCACCACCAGGACAGAGGGAGGGCGTACGAAGAAGAGGCTGGATCCTCGAATCTACCGGGATGTTCTAGGAGCTTGGGGTCTCAGACAGGGACGGGGACTCTTAGGAGGAGCTCCAGGCTGTACAGCAGCCAGAGCTAGGCCAGAGTCTTGCAAAGGGGCTATAGAGAAAAGCTCAGGCCTAGTTGCTGCTGGCCTGAACAGTGCTGGCGATAGTCATTCCCAAGGCAAAACGACTGGCGGTCCAGGCACGGACGCAGCTCTCTCTGGGTCCGCCATCAGCAGCCCACCTCGTCCTGTTCCCAGGTCCAGGCAGCACCTCAGGGGGTCAAGGAAAGGGAAAGAAGGAAGTGAGCAGATATGGCTTCCCACGTGTTGGCTTGCCTCCCCTAAAAAGCCTCCAGTTAGGCACAGCCAGACTCTCCCTAGACCCTGGGCTCCTGGAGGCACCGGGTGGAAAGAGTCCCTGGGTCAAAGAGAGGGGACAGAACACGAGACCCTGGAAGTTTGGAAGGTGACCCGCCGTGCCCACACCCTGCCCCGCATTTCCCGAGGTCCCGCTGGTAGAGAAGGCATCTTTGTCATTGACGCCACATGCGTGGTAATAAAGTCCCAGTACGTTCCGACCCCTCGAACCCAGCAGGGTCAGCTCGTGCCCTCTGGGGAGTCGTGCAGTGTGAGCGACAGCCTCAGGCAACCCAAGCCCTGTCACGAGGAGGAGGGCGAGGGGGCCGCTGCCAACCCTTCAGTTTGCCAAAAGCGACTGTTGAGCAGTCGAGTCTTAAACCAACCGAGCGAGGGTCACGAGTGCGAGGCCGAGGTCGGACAGCAGGGGGATTCTTCACTGGAGGAGCGCTCCTCCAGCGGTTTGGGGTTCCCTGTCGGAGAAGTGAACCCGCGAGACGCCCCCACGCAGCCAGGTAGCCAAGAGCACCCGACCTTAGGCCCAGCGGCTCCGGTATGCGCGGGCAGCTTGAAGGGTTCAGAAGCGCCTGGGGTCCCGCGGCGCGCGGGCGGGGGCTGGGCGCGGACTCCAGGGCCCTACGCCGGGGCGTTGCGAGAAGCCGTGTCCCGCATCCGCCGCCACACCGCCCCAGATTCGGACTCAGACGAAGCAGAGGATCTCAGCGTCCATAGCGGCTCCTCTGATGGAAGCGACACAGACGCCCCAGGCGCCTCCTGGCGGAATGAGAGGACCCTGCCTGCGCTTGGGAACACCCGGCCCAGGGAAGGCGGGAAGACAGCAGGGCTGAGCGACAGTATCCGGGAGATTGTGAATGTCATCAGTCAAACCGAGGAAGGTCTCGTCCGAGAGGACACTAGGAAAACGCCACAGGGAAATAGAGAGAGGGAGTGAGCGATGCCCCTCTTTGTTCTCGTGTCGCTCAGCCCATCCACCCTGGGCTCACCGGCTCCTTCTCTCTCTCCAGGCTTCGTTTGCTTCCTTTTCTTCTTTCCCACCGATACCTGTTCCCACACTAGAAACAGAGGAGAGAGGAGGAACGAGGGAAGGTAGCGTTTGCCAACTCAAGGGTTAGTTTCAGGGAAAGTGTGGGTGGGCCATCCACACCTGCTACATTCGGTGTGGAACTGTTCAGACAGAGAAAGCGAAGGGGCAGGGATGGTGCCTGCGATGGGCAGGGCAGGGTCCCTGACAGGAGAGAAAAAGTTATGGAGAGGCCTTGAACCTAGTGACTGAGTGGAGGAGACAGAGGAACTTTGGGCAGAGAAGAAATGAATGCGTACATACAACCAGCAACCTGGCGAGAGGGCTCTCTTTGATGTTACAACTCAAGTTTCAATTCCAACTCTGCCACTGACCTAGCTGGTGGACCTCAGAGTAACTATTTTTGCGCCCGGGCATCCCGGACTTCTGTAAATGTAAAATGAGCGCTTTCTGCCTCCCATTCTTTTGTCCCTAGGATTTTGTGAATAAGCGAGTAGAAAGAATCTGAGGGTTCTTACCCACTTCGGTCATCCTCAGTTCGGAAGACTGTCAAGGTTTTCAGATTTAAACGGACAAAGGGCTTCTATTCCAGTTTCCCCAGTTTAGGTGAGTGCTCCCACAGCCGAGCAGGATCACGGTCCTATCACTGCCTCTGGCCTGCTGTGGCCCAAGCTGGAGAGGGAAGGTAGCCAATGAGTCAGCTTGGGACACTTTTAGGCCTTCCCCTTCTCCTCCATCTCCGTGTCCTTAGTGACGCTCTGAAGTGTTACCCGGATTTTCCACGCAGACGGTATCGCCCACCGGATAGGATCTTGACAATTTCTGTGTCTCTCCAAGGAAAACAGCCAGGCGAGGAGGAAGGTGGATTTTTCAGCAGACGGTGCGGGGTGTGATACTCGCTGTAGCCACTACGGGGCGCGCGCAGGTCGCGGATTCCCCCGGTTGCTGGTGCTCGAGTGCCCCTACACCAGCACTGCCAGTTATCTGGATCCCTAGTTACCGGCGCCGGTTTCCTGCCTTGACACCTCCAAACCGCGCGCGGGGCCGGGAGCAGGCCTCCGGCCTCCCAGACTTCTGGGGCGCGCCGAGCCCTTCTTTGTATTAATCCACGCCAACCGGTTTGAGACTGACATTTAAGCCTTTCTTCTTTTTTCTTTTCTTTTCTTTCTTTCCAACCCTGGGCACTTCCTCTGTGTCTGCCATTTATTAGCCATGTGACCTTGGCCAAATCACTTCACCTCCCTGAGCCTCAGTTTCCTCATCTGTCAAATGGGGGTTTATAAACACCTACCTCGCAGGGTTGTTGTGAGGATTTAATGAGGTAATGTATATAAGGCGTCTTGCACAGTGCCTGGCACATAGCAGGCGCCCAGTAAATCTACTCGTCCCTTTATGCAGCTCTGGAGTCTCTCTTTCGCTGACCTATCCCCCACTGTGTCCCTCCCTCAGTCCTTCTTGACTTCTTCCCGCTCATTGTGAGGGGGAGGAGGACTCCTCTCTGGTGGAAACTTCTAGTCCACCCTGTTCCCTGGCTGGGACTCTCCCTTCCTTGCCCCCCGCCGCACCCCTGCCGGCTCTTCCCTCTGCCCTAGTGCACTCCCCCACCCACCCCTCATTCCGGGCAAGGGCTGAGTCAGTCTAGGTAAATTTAGCAGTCGGCTGGGCAGGAGCGGGGGCTTCGCCCAGACTCAGTCACCAGGTCGAACCCATCCCTCTGTCTCTACTCCCGCTAACCCTAACTCCCGCAACTCCTTAGACCGCTCTCAAATCACTCAGGCTTTTAGCCTCCAATTAGCTCGACATCACACCCAGAGAGACCCAAAGGCAGGACGCAGAGGGGGCAGGGCTCCCAGACCACAGCCACAGCTGGCTTCTACTCAGCAGATGAGGGTCTCCTACTCGGGTTTCCCAACTCTAGGGGCGTTCACTGGTCGGAGCTCAGCAGGAATATTCATTTACCTGCGATCCTGACTGAAACCTACACATTTCCTGTTGCTGTTGGTGGAGGAGGCCAAGGAAGCTGGGTCACCCTGGGCAAAGATCAAAGATACCAAAGGTCTTACCACGTCCAATGCAGTCCTTTCTGCTGCCAAGCGAAACCTAGCATTTACTGAACGGCTTCCTAGGAACTAGACTCTTGGCTGGGCTCAAGGGCAGAAATGGCAAGGCCTGCCTGACAGTGAGGGCGATTGTGTTAAATTCTAGGAAGAGTCAGTCAAGGGAGATCCTAGCTTTAGGAGATCTGGGAGAGTTCACAGAGGAGGTGACTTATAGATAAAAATTAGGGAAAGAAGCCCGGTTGGTGGCACTCTCCTTTAATCTCAGCACTCAGAAGGCAGAGGCTGGTGGGTCTCTGGGTGTTCGAGGCCAGCCTGGCCTACATAATGAGCTGCATGCCATCCAGGCAAAAATAAAACATATATATATATATATATATATATATATATATATATATATACACACACACATATATATATATATATGAAGAGAGAGAAGGAAGCCAGGCATGGCGGCACTTTCTTGTAAACTGGAGTCAGGAGTACAAGAATGGTCACAAGTTTGAGCCCAGCCTGGTTTGCATAGCAAATTCCAGCCTATCCCAGTTCAGCCCAGCAAGATTCTGTCTCAAAAAAAAAAAAAGAAAGAAAGAAAGAAAAAGAAAAAAGAAAGAAAGAAAAGAAAAGAAAAGAAAAGAAAAGAAAAGAAAAGAAAAGAAAAGAAAAGAAAAGAAAAGAAAAGAAAAGAAAGAAGTGTGGGCGAGGAGTGCAATGCCTTGGGAACCGGGTTGTGGTGATGGCTCGGTGGTAGTATGCATACGTGACTAGAATGTACACAGTCCTGAGTTTGGTCCCCAGCATTGAAAAAGACATATCCTAGGTTAGGTAACAACCACCCGTTTTGTGTGGGGGAACATTTGAGTATTTAGGGTGTCAGGGCAATTCCAGAGCTTGCCAAGGATAGAGTCGGAACCAGCTGCCAAAGTTCTGGGAGAGAAGGAGAGGAGTGTCTGCAGGTTTCAGGGCCAGACCCTGGTAAGTAGTATCTTAGGCCCCATGGGGCCCTGTGGGTGGCAGGTTAGCGACTCCCTGCTGTGAAAATGACTTCTAAATCTAGCTGTGTCTGCCAGCCACCCAGCCTTCTGAAGGAGGGCACAACCACCCCCACCCTGGAACTGCCCCCTTGATCAGGAGAAAAGACAGCAGGTCCTGGAGGGCGACTCTTTTGGGGGCAACAGATCTTAGGTTAGCAGGGGACCCCATGGCTCTCCCCAAAGCTAAGTTCTTCCTGGGAACATTTTCTGCCCCAGAGTTCTGTTGTGCTTGATAAGGCATTAAGGGAGCCAGGAACCCTGCCCTTTTTAGACTTGGGAGAGCTCTGAGGTGTCCTGAGTCCCCCTACAAATGGGTGGGGACCCCAAGAGCTCTAGCTGGGACATCAAAGAGATCAGTGAGCACAGTGGTGGTGCCAGCCTTTAATCCCAGCACTCTGGAGGCAGAGGCAGGAGGATTTCTGAGTTCGAGGCCAGCCTGGTCTACAAAGTGAGTTCCAGGACAGCCAGGGCTACACAGAGAAACCCTGTCTCGAAAAACCAAAAAACAACAAAACAAAACAAAGAGATCAGTGATGTGGATGTGTTTGCAGGAGAGGAGAGCCACTCAATGCAGGGTCCTGGGATGTGTGCACAGAGTGTCCGTTGAGGACAGGGTAGTATTCTCTCAGTAATTACTCAGTTGTCCACTTGCCCACTAACCATGTGTGCCAGGGACATCGAGGAGACTCGGGCACACCTTCTACCTTTGGGGAGATCACTGTTTACACTAACTTTGGAGCAACTGAGAGAAGATTAGCGCAGTGCCTCTGCAAGGCCAACATTCAAATTTGTGAACCCTTCCATATTTTATGGAAAGAAGTGGGAGGAGGACGCCTCCTTGACTTGGACTCATAGGGAATGGGATATATCCACAAATGCCTCTGGGAGACAAGTCTTCAAAGGGTGCACATAGAGAGAAAAATTTAAACCAGGGGCGTTCCTGCCTCTTCATGGCATGCCATGGGGGTAGGCTCCCTTCTTTGAATCGCCTTGTATTAACTAGGATATGCAAGTCATCTGTGGATAAATGCTCCATCCATCCATCCATCCATCCATCCATCCATCCACCTATCCATCCATCCATTATCCATCCAGTCATCCATCCATCCATCCATCCACCATCCATCCATCCATCCATCCACCTATCCATCCATCCATCCATCCATCCATCCATCCATCCATCCATCTATCCATCCATCCATCCATCCATCTATCCATCCATCCATCCATCCATCCATCCATCCATCCATCCATCCATCTATCCATCCATCCATCCATCCATCCATCCATCCATCCATCTATCCATCCATCCATCCATCCACCTATCCAACCACACGACTATCCCTCCAATCATCCATCCATCCATCCATCCATCTATCCATCCATCCATCCACCTATCCATCCACCCGACTATCCCTCCAATCATCCATCCACCATCCATCCAATTATCCATCCAGTCATCCATCCAGTCATCCATCCATCCATCCATCCATCCACCCATCCACCCACTCACCTATCTATCCTTCCTATGCATGCATCTATCCATGCATCCTACCTATGCACTTACTGATCTACCCACATCTCATCTATCATCCATTCAAGTGCCTCTCCATATCCATCTATCCATGCATCTGCTTCTTCATCCATGAATCCACTTATTCATCATTTGATGAGGGCATATAATGTCCCTATCTGGTGCTGGCAAGGATGGCAAAATGAGAGACACCTAACCTGTGTCCTCATGCAGGTGGAAGCCTGGTCTACTGCATACACAGACGGCCAGCAAAGCATTTCAAGAGTTCGGGCAGGCAAGGTCACTCTGCCAAGGGAAAGCTGAAGAGGGGATGTTTGAGGGAGTTCTCACAAAGACGATGAGGAAACAGATGTGTCCAGAATGTGAGAAGACATATGAATTCCACAGGGAACAAGGCCCTGGGAAGAGAGAGGCCTTGGTCACGAAGAGGTTACTGAAGACAAGGCTAAAGCAAGCATCTGACCTTCCGATGGGGCGATGCACACACCTGTAGTCCTGGCTACATGGCGGGTTTTGGGTGGGGAATCCCTTGAACCCAGGAATTCCAAGCCAATATGGGAAAAGCATGAGGCTCTGCCTCTGGCTAAAGAAAACACAGGAGCTTTTGTGAGAAGAATCAAAAGAGTGATGACAGAGAGTTTTGAGCTGGGAGTATCTTATTGTACTTCAGTTCTGAATACTTCCCTGGCTCTGCTCTCCATCGTGACCTTTGCTGGGCTTTCGCTTTTTGGTTGGTTGGTTGGTTTAGTGTGGATTAGTGATGGTGGGACTGTATCGGAGATGGGGTCTCACCACATAGCCCCCACTCACCTAGAACCCTCTATTTAAACCAAGCTGCCTGAGAACTCCCAGAGATCCACCCTCCTCTGCTTCCCAAATGCTGTGAGGAAAGGTGTGTGCCACCACGCCTGGCATCTTTGTTGACTTGGTTACCCTTTGAAATTTGTTACTAGAATATGATTTACATACATTGATTTACATGTTTGACTCTGTAGCCAATAAATCTTGGCATGGAAAACACCTCCAAAAAAGGTTTGTGTAAGAAGGGGGAAGTGAGGCAGGGGAATGTAACTCAGTTGATAGAAACTCATCTAATATTCACAAGGCCCCACAGTTGATCCCCAAAACTCTATAAACTGGACATGGTAGCCCTGTAAGTCCTAACACACAGTGGGTACAGGCAAAAGGACCGGGTATTCACTGTTATCTTTAGCACATGGGAAACTTGATGACAGCCCGGGGTGCATGATACATTACTTCAAATAATGGAGGGACGATTTAAAATAAAAGCCCTGAAGACAACAACGCAGCCGTGAAGGAGGATGGCTGCTGTCCAGCCTGAGCCCCTGCAGCCGCTGGCTCTATCCTCTTAGCTAGTGTCTCCAGAAGCTCTCCCAAGAATTGCCACGAGGTGGCGCTGTTCGAACTTTGGCTCTGAGTTCTACCAGGATCCTTCAGCTGGTCAGTTGTCCATCCAGGACAGGACTGTCCAGGAATGCTCTAGACATTTCTTTTGACCAAGAACTAGGTAAATGAAGAGCCCGAGGACAGACATTTAAGAGAAGATCTGACAGACCGCAACTGTTGTGAAGTACGGGCTTCATATAGCCTGCCATTCTAGGTAAAGTATTAGGATCTTATAAAAATAACAGTGACCCAAAACATAATTTTTGCCATCAAGAATCTCAAAATCAAGTCTCATCTAAGTCTACTCTTCTTTATTGTATCTTAAACACACACACACATCACACAAGCGCACACACACACAAGAATTCACACACATACATGTATACACAACACATGCACACACATTACACACACACACACACACACACACACACACACACACATTTGTTCTCCAGGACTATTCCCTTAACCCAGAAGGCCATCTTCATATGACATCTACTCTAAATTGGGTTTTTCTCCAGCTTGCTGCATGGCGCTAATTAATGGTCACATTGGTGTGATCCCTGGGGAATGTTCTGACTCTGGTTGCTTCTTCCCAGGATGCTTCCGCATCCTGCCCTTCTGCTCCCTGGTGCCCCTCTCCTGTTCTTGTTAACTTTCTCCAACGTTCAGCCGCTCTGGCAACTCTGGTAGCTTCCGCTTCCAGAACCTCTTCAGCACGAATCTAGCAGGGAATGGTATGTGCCCTCTAGCACTCCAGAGTCCTGTAGGCCATTGGTGCCATTTACCCAGGAATGAAGCGTGCCAGGCTGGCTGTGGCCTGTGATTTCTGTGGGTCAAGCCTGTGTGCCCTCTTCTCTCACCAACTTTAGGAGATCCAGGTTTCTCCTCAACACAGCTCCATAGTGGAGGAGGCTTTGGGAGACACTACGTGAAGGTGGAACATTGTGGAACATTGT
The DNA here is from genome assembly GCF_978045245.1 of Mus caroli. Taxonomy (NCBI): domain Eukaryota; kingdom Metazoa; phylum Chordata; class Mammalia; order Rodentia; family Muridae; genus Mus; species Mus caroli. Next base: position 5,313,641 of record NW_028227271.1, read on the forward strand.
CCACTTTCCCAACATGCTCCAGGGCCCATCTTGGCCCTTGGCGCGTTTTAGAGAGGAAGGGAGGGAGGGTTGGTGCTGAGAGTGGGAGCCAGGCCCATCGAGGTCCCGGGAGTGAATGCGGCATTGTTGGCCAGGCCAGAGTCACAGATAATTACCTCAATTAGTGACAATGGGAGAGTAATAAATACAGGCTTAGTGTCTCCTGCCCCACCAGGGCTCCGAAGATTAATCCAGGCTGACGGGCGGGCCCTGAAAGGCGTGATGGACAATTCATTAAACTCCCCAAATGCCGCACAACCTGGGCGTGAAGGCTGAGTTAGCCCCCTGGGGGCTGCGCCTTTGTCCTGATTGTGTGTCTCCGCCACAGCAGAGCCAAGCAGCCCCTAGAGAGCTGGGAGGTGAGTGGGGCTCCCTGAGCCCGGCCGGGCGGAGGGGGGATTAGGCCTCGGTCTGGCCCTGGTTGCCCTGGCACACTGGCCCGGCCTGACTGGAATGTCCGTCGGGGGGAGCGGACCGAGCGGAGGGGCGGGGCCGACAAGGTGGAGTAAGGGGGGCACACAAAACCAGGGGCAGGAGGAGTTAATTAGACGCCAGCCGAGGAGGGCGAGGGGCCACAATAGGGCTGAAGGGCCGCCAGGGACGGCCCCTTCACTTCCGAGGATTAATAGGGAGGATGGAGAAGGCAGGGGTTCAGTCCTGGAAGAGGAGGGCTGCCCCTTTTGCCTTAGATGGGCATCTACTTAGCAAGTGTCTGGGAGGCAGGACTCTCGCTCTAGTAGTCTGGTTCATCCTCTCAGCATCCCACAGAATGGCTGCCCCTTCCTACGTGTTGGTACACAGCAGTCACTCAAGCGGAAGATGGTTAGGAGGAGAGGAAGAGAAAGATCTTATCCACCAGGCAAAGCAAAGGGGGCAGCATATTCAGGGGTCTTATTCTCAGCCTCTCATATAACCTACTCTGCACAGTTCTAGTGCTGGATAGCACCCTTCCCTTCCCTTCCCTTCCCTTCCCTTCCCTTCCCTTCCCTTCCCTTCCCTTCCCTTCAGTTCCCCTGGGAGGTTGCCAGGTTGAAGGCACAGCATGCAGAACAGAGGCTGGAGCTGGGGCGATCACCCAGGAGTAGGGTGTGCATGCACCTGTGAAGGGACTGCAGGTGCGCGCGCCCACCCCACTATGTCTGCTCAGTGAGTGAATAAAAAGTCTGCTATTTTCTTGAGGGTGTAAGGAAATGGCTCAGGGCTTTGAGCCCTTTCACGCTGGACATATGGCCATATACCAGGGAGGGTGGGGTAGACAAAATTCCAGGGCACACGTCAAAGGTGGACATTCACCTGGGAAAGGTAAAGGAAAGAAAAATCAATAAATATTTCAGCAGCCGGTTGGAAGCTCCACTTCTCTCTGGGCCTCACTGAATAGGGCAGCCCTGGCTCCTCCTTAGGTGTCACCCCACCCTACCCCCTCCCAGGGGATGACAGGGGAGCGAGTTGGCGGCAGTTCCCTGGGCATATTTATAACCTGCTGCTCTCTCACCAACCCAGTGTGTCTGCTTTTAGCCCAGACGGGGGAGGGGGCAAGGGGGTGGTCTGTCTCATGCCTGGCCCTGGCATGGTGTGGAAAGACTGAGTAAGGGTGAGTTGGTGGGCAGCTCTGCACGGATGTTCCTGCTTACACCACAGCCAAACAGCTTATTTTCTCCTCATTTTGTTATTTTCTTCCCTGGAGCCAAGGACTGAGCCTGCCTGGGGCCGTAGGGAAGGGGGGTTGGACCCTCTGGTATTTGCAGTTACCACTGACAGGGTTTTTCCGAGATGCCAGTGTCAGGGTGTTCGGTTCTGACCCCCCCCAGGGACCGTGCAGCCCCGCTGGCTGTCTCGGTCCTCTCAGCTTTTCCGCCACCCCTGGGATATTTCAGGACTCAGTCCCCGCAGCTCTGACTGAGGTCAGCTCTGTGACCAGGGTCCCTGTCCCCGGTGTGGTGTGTATTTGCATGGCATCTGAAGATCAGGAGTGGGTGGAAGCCTCAGGAAGGTGCGTCAGGCATATTTCTGATGACATTCATTATCTTATGGCCAGTGCCTTGTGTTCTGAGCCCTGAGACTCTTTCTAGGTACGCCACCCCCTCTTCCTTACTGATCTAGTGATCCAGTTGAGAGGGCAGCGCAGATAACACAGGTAATCGGGACAAAAGAGTCCTCAGCTCCTAGGCAACACTTGTAGACCCCACAGCCCCTTCACACACACACACACACACACACACACACACACACACTCACACTCACACACACACTCACACACACACACACTCACACTCACACTCACACTCACACACACACTCACACTCACACACACACACACTCACACTCACACTCACACACACTCACACTCACACACACACTCACACACACACACACACTCACACACACACACTCACACTCACACACACACACAGACACACACTCACACACACTCACACTCACACTCACACACACACTCACACTCACACACACACACACTCACACTCACACTCACACACTCTCACACACACACACACTCACACTCACACACACACACACACTCACACACACTCTCACACACACACACACTCACACACACACTCACACACACACACACGGGCTGGGGACCCACCACATCCTTACACATGCTCTACCATCACGCCACACATTTCCAGCACTTTTATCTGAAGTGTTTCCTTTTATTTGTGCATGCTGTGTTGGGCCCTGGCTTTGTTCTGCATTTTCCCATGGCACGCTTCTTCCAAGTTCCAGCCCCTGGAAGAGAAGGGTGCTGAAGCCTTTCCTGTGCACACCGAGGGTCTTTCCTTCTATGCCTCTGTTAGTGTTTGTTGGCCTGGTTGAGTCCCTGGCTGGACCTCTGGCTTGTAGATTGCTGCACTGCCAGCATTTGACAGAAGGCTAGTACAGAAAAGGTATCAGTAGCCATCCACACAACCCAAGCTGTCACAGACACTATGTCATTTGAAGCCTATCACCTCCTTAAGCGACAACAAAGATGGATATTTGAATATTCTCAATTAAGGGTCAAGCAAGGCAAATGGTACTGAGAAGACAGAAGACAAAAGATGTGTCAAATACCTAATTAGGGGCAAAGGGGGGGTGCTCTTTTTCCAACGCCTGCAAGACACCTCTGCTCAGCACACCAGTTTCCAGGTTCCTGGGATTTGGGTGAGATTGGTGGGAGATGGTTTGGTTCCTCCATTCTGCTGCTTCTCCCTGATACATTGAGTTACAGCAGCCCACGCTTACACACTCTCGCACATGCGTGCACGCACGTGCACATACACACACACACACACACACACACACAAGCGTGCATGTGCACATGCGTGCATGCACACACACATACACAGGCACACATGCACAATACAGCATGTGCAGGCATGCACACACAGACACACACACACACAGACACACACACATTTGTGTCCTGGGACAGCCCAATGGCTTCATACTTTGGGAGCACTGAGGGGCTGATAGCTCAGCTTGGGTTAGGACTGAGTAGGCTCTGCTGGACAGAACCTTTTAGACATCCAGACATCCAGTATCCCAGGTTGGATCCACTCATTAGAACTGACCCAGTGCTAGCTTTGCCAGTGGAGAGAAAGGCAAGGAAATGGCTTGAGCAGGCCCTGAATCTACTTCTCTACCCACTCACAGAGTCAAAAAACCAACAGGGGTCAGAGTTCACCCCTCCCCCCACCCAGAGGTGATAGCCTGCAGCGACAGCAAAGGATCGTGGGAAGAAGAAGAAACTCCCTGAGCTGATTGAGACTGGTTATGGCTCTTGGGAAGGTGGGGGTCCTCTGTACTTCTGTCAATGCCTTTCGGGTCCTCTTTTGTGGGAAGGGGCTATGATGAAGGCCAGGTCTTGGGAAGGGTTCGTGTTCCCTGCGTCAGGGCTAAGGCTCCCTGCGTCAGGGCTAAGGCTCTGGTTGGACAAGGAAGGGAGGCAGAAATGACTGGCGTCAGGTTGAATACTCTGAGTAGGATTCTCTTCCTATTGACTGGTGACTGCAAGCACAGAGGTAGCCTGCAGCTTCATAAGGAATCACAGGGAATCCTCAGTCTGGCTCTTTGTGGGTGTGGTTAGCTTACTGTTTTTGGTTGTGGACCAATCACTCTTGGGGTTCCTTTTGATTGAGCTCTAAGCCTTACCCCTGTCTGGAAGCTAAGCTTTCTGCTCTTGTCTTTTTCCCTATGAGCATCTTTAAGTTTTCTGGTTCAAGTTTAGGGCCCACTGTTAACCCATGGCTTTTCTTTAATATCATTTATTGATTATTATTTATATGAGCACACCATAGCTGTCTTCAGACACACACCAGAAGAGGGCATAGGATCCCATGACAGATAGTTGTGAGCCACCATGTGGTTGCTGGGAATTGAACTCAGGACCTCTAGAAGAGCAGCCAGTGCTCTTAACCTCTGAGCCATCTCTCCAGCTCCAACCCATGACTTGTTCCTGGCTGTCTCTTACCTGTAGGTTAGGGTTGGGGTGCTAAAAAAGAATTTCCAAGAAGAGTGTAAGAGGTGGGCCTTCCACTGCTCAAAGCTCAGACTGCAGAAGAGGATGACAGCCTCCCAGGGGCAATGACACCCTTTCTGCTTGGGCTTTTTGTTTTTTTTCCTCTCTCAGGATGTGGTCACAGCCATCCTTTCATTGCTGCTATCTCCCCAGCTCTTGCACTAGGAGAGCTGGACTATTGGTGTGGTGTCCCCATCAGGTGACACACTTGTCCTCATCACTTAACCAGCTGCTGCCAGAACAGGAGGAAGAGCCCTGCAGGAGCTCCTGAGCAGACTTTGCTCTAGGGAGACCTGGATCCCTAGTTGGTCTCATTTAGGGTCATCCAAGGGTCAGGATCTCAGGGTCCTCTCTCAGGCCCTGGAAAAGAGATCTTCAACAACTCTATCTCTTCTGTTTGGCTATGAGAAGAGAAGTAAGTCCATTGGAAGGGAAGAGGATGTTGAAAACCATGCTGTGTTCTGGATTCAAGGACCAGAGTCGTTGATAAAAATAGATATTTTATTCCTCAGAGGAAGATACCACATTGGTGGGGGCGAGGAGCCACTAATAGCTACAGTGGAAGGAAATACTGATCCGGTGGGCAAAGGCGCCTTTGAGAAGCTGGGTAAAAAAGAAAAAAGGTCTGATCACAAAAGGACTGGCGAGAGCAGAACAGAGGAGGAGTGAGGTGGGGTGAGGGTGGTCTCTGCAACCCAGGCTGGAACCCAGCACAATAAATAGTTTTATTTACATAACCGAACGCGTGGCTCTGCGGCCACATTTCGGTGCAAATTATTTACACAGTGATGAGGAGGCAGGACAGGAAGGGGTGGGAGGAGGCTGAGAGAGGCATGGTTCACAGCTGTTCAATGGCTCCGAGGCAGAGACAAGGAGAATGTAGGGTTTTGCTGCTGGGTCCAGCAACCTCCTTTCCCAAGTAGCTTTCCGTGCCCTTTCAACTCGGAAACTCTTCAGCTACAGGTGGAAGGGGAAAGGCCTTGAAGCCCAGAGGTGCTGGTTAGAGAACTCAAGGGACCTATAGGGACCCGAGAGACAAGGAAAGGCGATAATACCCAAAGAGGTCACAGCGCAAAATACATCAGGAACCGCAACACCTTCACGAGTTGACCTCCCCACCCCCACCCCAGAAGAAGAATCTTTCTCTCACCCTCTGGCCAAATTGGGGGGCAGTGCAAAAGGGGTCTCCCTTAAAGAGGGAGGGAGGTAGGCTGGGTCAGAGCCCTCAGGATGGCAAAAGGGTTCGAGCCGACTCAGGCAAGTGGTTTCAGGAGTCCCCAGGTAGGAGGTGGGAGAGATGGATCGCTATGAACCCCGGGACTGTGGCTGGACGCGCTAGGGTGGGCAAACATCAGGACCAGCGAGTGTGTCTGAGAACTGGAAGAGAGAATCCCCGGAGGCGCGGCACCTCATAGACACTCGTGCAGAACGCGCGTGTGCGTGCAGTTGCGGCAGCTGACGTGGCAGCACCAGTGGAAGGTGCAGTTGCAGCGCTCCGTGACGCGCTGCGTGCGCGTGCGGTGGCCTCGGCCACAGCACAGCAGCTCGCAGCCGTCCAGCGCGGGAGACGAGCTGTTGCAAGCTCGCCCAGCTGTGCCAGCTGTGCCCAGGCGGCCACTGTACGTGCAGAAGTTGGGCGATTTCTCGAAGTAGACGAGGTCGTGAGGGGAGGGAGGCTTGTGCGCGGGGTCTTCGGGCTCCAGGCGCAGCAGCTCCGCCCGCGAGGCGCGGTTGCTGCCTCGGTTGCCATAAAGGACGCGGGAGGCGCCGTCGAAGCGGTCGCGCAGCACGTCGCCCACAGCGCGCAGCGTGGGCAGCCGCATCCAACACGTGCGCACCGTGCAGGAGCCGGACATCCCGTGGCATTTGCACTCTTGGCGCATCTCAGAGAACACGGTCTGGGGGAGAATAGGATGAGGGGAGGAGGGAAGAAAAGGTCAAAGCCAACATCCCACGAACCACCACCCATACTTCCCCACCCCCACCCCACCCGGGTCACGTCGATGCTGTGGAAACTTCAGCCAAGGTCCAGGTGTGACTAAGCTCGGGAGAGAGGAAGTGCAAAATGGCCCGCTGAGATAGGGACATTCGGCCAGACTCTGCTCCACGCCAGCGAGTCACTTTTATCTTTCAAAAGTGTGCCATGGAGCCATCTCAATACATCCCATGTATTGATAGCCTGCTAACCTCTTCTTTCTGTCATCAGCTCAGGAACCCCTTTTCCCTCAACCACCACCTCTTCTCTGTCTTCCCTCCCAGAGTCCCACTCTCTCGGGAAGTCCCTTCCCTGTGCCTCTGATCCTGTGCACTTGTCTTACATCTCCCCTGCCATTGGTTCCGGACACACCAACGTACCGTTCGCCCTGCCTCGTTGTTGTGAAGGTTCATGAGGAAGCGTAGGTCCCGCCCCTTCTCCCCAGAGTCCACGAACTCTCGGCCAAAGAGGCGACCAAAATCAATGTTGTCACTGCAGCCCCCCCAGTGCCAGTCGGGGCCTCCAGGGCCGCGCCGCCGGTAGTCGCAGGTGCAGGACTCGATGGAGCCTTCGGAGCAGGAGCGCGCTACGGAATGTGTGACCCCGGCGGAGGTGATTGCGAAGATGAACGCTGTTTCTCGGCAGCCTATGGGTGAAGCGACCCCGCATCAGTTGAGAGAACGCGTGGGGCCAAGTCAGCACCCTCTTTGGAAGACTTGGTACCCTACAGTCCAACATCCTTGGAATCATGTGTGCGAACCATGAATGCCCTCCTCTCTACGCTTTACTGAGACTCCAGAGCCTTAGCAGAACAGCTCCAAGGGGAGATCCCAAGTAGAACAAATCTGCATAGCCAAGATCGCTCTACCAGACCAAACTAGTAATGGCAGTGCAAACTTTGCTGGGTGCAAAGCACAACCCTAGCTAGCCCTCAGAGATCAGCTTCCCAGGCATCTTTGAGGAAGGCTAGGGAAAAACAGCTGTCGCCCAGCGCCCACGATCCGGAATTCCCTTTCTGTGGGCCAGTGGCTCGGCAGCGTTAAAGATCATGCTCACAACGCAAGGCTAGAAAGAACCTGGTGCTGACCTACAGTAACTGCCAGCACCAGTCGATTCACAGTTTGATCACATATAACCCTGGGATGTCTTCCCTGCCTTCGCCCGCCCATGCCCTGGAGCTGACCCTGCTTTTCCCTTAATCCCGGAAGCGTCGCTTTCCTGGGCACCCACCTCGGTTGACGATCTTGCCGAAGAGGTGGGGCCCTGGAGCAGTGGGGCAGTTCCAGCGGCGGTTTCGAAATTGCCACTTGCACTCTCGCACGGCGCTCTGCAGCCCTCCACTCACGCTGTGCAGGATCCCCGGGTTCTGTCGGATCAGTCGCCGCTGCTTGCGGCTCAGCAGCTGCAGACTGGGCTCCAGCACCAGCTGCAGACTCTTGGAATCCGTCAGCAGGTTCGTGGAGGAGGCTATGTTCACGATGCCCCTGGCAGGACGCATAAGGGTTCAGTCCAGGGGAGGGGGCCTGCATCCTAACCATACAGGCTGTACCACCCTGTCCTTGTCTGGCCCTGAGCTCCAGAGTCTAGTGAGTGGACAGAAAAGGCATGGCTACCTTAGGTCTTCCTTTCTTCTTCAAGTCAGCCCCTGAGGAGAAACCCCACCTGCAGCCTTGCCCACCTTGAAATACTTAGGAATTCCACTCCCTCACCTCATTTCAAAGCTAATATCTGTTTTTTTTTTTTGTTTTTTTTTTCTTGTTCAAGACCTAAGGGACACCTGAGCACCCACCACAGCGAGGTTGGGACCTGTTGCTCAGCAGAAACGGGGTTGGTTGTATTAAATGGGAATGGTCTGTCTCTGAGCCTGGTGTATCTGGGCTTCTGCATGCCAATGATGTGCCCCACTTCAGCAGAGCTAGTTCTAGGTGCGAGCACCATGGATGTGAAGTCACAATGCACGAGGGGGTCTGTAGGTTGGTGATCCCCACAGCGTGGGAGCTGGGTAAGGCCGGTACCTGGCTCTGTGCCCCAGGACAAGTGGCGGACCCGTACTAGCTCACTTACCACCATCGGCCACTACTGTTGGCAGCCAGGGCTGCGGGCAGAGCGGTCAGTGCCAGTAGCAACGTAGCAGAAACCCAGCTGGGCAGCAGCGCCCAGAGCCCCATGCCTGCCTGGCCTTGCTGGTTCTGTGCTGCGGTTCTGACGACTTTGGTTGCTGCCCGCGACGGTGGACACAGCGGTGAGGGCAATGGTGCGAGTTCCCAGGCTGGCTCTAGTAAGTCTGGAGGCGGGCCGCAGGCAGCATGGTTCGCTGTCCTGGCTGCTGGGCTGAAGCAGCCACTGCGGGAGGCACCTCCTCTTATAGTTGCGGCGCTGACTGCAGTGAGAAGAGGCTGCCCCTCCGGGCCCGGGCGGCACTAAAAGCACCAGGGCGCACTGGTCAGGGCCACAGACAATGAGTGGCGAGCGAAGCTGTGGCTCTTGCCGGTCTGAGCAAAGAGCTGACAGGCCAACCGTCGGGGCTCACCCCCGCCCCCTGCCTGGTGGCCCCCGCCTCCAGGTCTGCACTGGCCGCCGACCCCTCCCCTTGGGATGGCCTCCCACGCGCGCCGGCCTCACTCTTCTGCGCGTCCGGAGCCCGTCGGGGACCAGCATCCGCCAGGGGGCGCGGAGACAATGCACTGGGGACAACCTGTTTGCAGCCTGGATTGCCTCCCCCCCACGCGCCGGTGGGGCTGTCCTCTCAAAGTCCGTCCGTCTCCTCTTCCCCCGCCCCCCCCCCCACGCTGTGGTCTCTTCTCTTCCCTATTCTGAATGGCAGGATGAAAGTTGTGGTTCTAGCCAGCGACTCCGTGGAGACGCTTCCTCACCCAGGAACCCCGACGGCTGGACAGAGAAGGAAAAGAAGGAGACAGAGCATGGGTGGAGCTGTGGTCAGGGATTCCCGGGCGTGGGGTGTAGGGGTAGGCTGAGCAAACCGAGCTGGTGGCAGTGAGAAACTCAGAAGCACCCAGCAGTTTGCCTAATGTGGGCTAGGGGGAGTCACCCCTGAGATTAAGTCAAAGTGTACATGTGTTCTGAGGGTGCACGCTCCTGTGTATTGGTGTATCCAGAAACTTCTAACGAAGGACATTTTGAGCCCTTTCCAAATAATTGTGTAATTTGGCTCAGGACAGGGAGAGCATGAAGTCATTTTGTTACAGTCACCACTTAATGCAGTGTATCAGGAAGGAGGTGGGGCTGGGACAGGAGGCGTCCAGAAGGCTGCAATTGTGTTTGCAGGTGGGTGCGTGAGTGTGTGTGTGTGTGTGTGTATGAGAGAGATTAGCGACGTGCACTCGTAGGTGTCATTCTGTCGCTCTGGGTACCTAGTGTCACCCTATGGCACCTTGAGTCAACCTGTGCTTATCATTAGATGTGCTAGTCATGAAGATGAACCACACTTGTTTCTCTGGCAACTAGGCTCAGAAAGGATAGGACAACCAGCCGAGTAGCTGTCAGTTGGAGCTGAAGACCTGAGGGAAAGAATGCTTGCGGGGAAGAAGCTGGCTCCTTTTGGTTTTGTTGTTGCTGATTTTGTGACTGGATCTTGCTGTGTGACTCTACCCAACATAAAGGTTTAATATGTAGAACCCATGATGGTCCAGTGACTGCTGGGATTACAGGCCTATTCCGCCACCGTACCTGCCCAACTCAAGATGAACATAATTGGGGGGATAGAGAGATGGCTCAGTGGCTAAGAGCACTGACTGCTCTGCCAGAGGCCCCGGATTCTGTTCTCAGCACCCAAGTGGTGGCTTATAGCCACCTGTAACTCCAGTTCCAGGGAGTCAGGTGCTGTCTGAACCCCACTGACACCAAGCACACACGGGTGCACATATACATACATACATACATACATACATACATACATACATACATATATAAAAGAAATCTTCTAAAACAGTTTTTTTTTAAAGATTAGCAAATTTGTGCTTCCATGTGTTTTCTGATTTTAGTTGGATTTTTTTCTCCCAGGTTTCTGCAGTGTCCCCACCCCAACCCCCCCCCCCCGTTTTCTCCCACTCTTACCCAAGAGCCTCAACTATTCCATTGTGGATTCTACTTTCCTCCTGATTCCAATGATCTTCAGGGCCCTGGCAGCCTTGGAGTATCAGGTTGCTGTTCCCAATGTGGGATGCAGAGGGCACTGCCAGCCTGGTTATCATGCACCACTGTCACACAGGGAAGCGCCCCCTCCCCAGGATCTTAATATTTCTCCTCTCTTCCATTTCACAGAGGAAATGCTTGGTAAGGCAGTGTCTTCAGGTCCCAGGTCCCTGCTAATAAATGAATCCATGTTAAAGCCACATTCCCGGGAACTGGGATACAGTGTTTGCCTAGCTTGCATAAAGCCCTAGTTTGGATCACCAGCACTGCAAAAGCCAGGAATTGTGGTGCATGACTGTAACCCCAGCACCCGGGAGGCAGGAAGATCAGAAGTTCAAGGCTATTCTTCACCTCCCAGCATTCTGTAGACACTCTCAAAACCCAAAGCAAGGCCTGTGGTGGTGCAAGCCTTTAACCCCAGCACCTGGAAGGCAGAGGCAGATGGATCTCTGTGAGTTTGAGGCTAGCCTGGTCTACATTGAGAGTTGCAGGGCAGCCAGGGCTACATAGAGAATCCCTGAGGAAGGGGACAAGGAAGTAGATAAGAGCACTTGCTGCCAAGCCTGAGGATCTGAGTCCCAGAGCCTGGATGGAAGGAGAGAAGACCGACCTCTGACCTCCACAGGCATCCAGTGTCCCATGCACACACATGCACATGGAGACAAAGTAAATGAGAAAAAAAAAATTAAGCCGGGCGTGGTGGCGCACGCCTTTAACCCCAGCACTTGGGAGGCAGAGGCAGGTGGATTTCTGAGTTCCAGGCCAGCCTGGTCTACAAAGTGAGTTCCAGGACAGCCAGGGCTACACAGAGAAACCCTGTCTCGAAAAATAAATAAATAAATAAATAAATAAATAAATAAATAAATAAAAGAAAAAAAATTAAATGTAGGCTGGACAGATAGATGGTTCATTGGTTAAGAGGACTTACTGCTCTTCCAGAGGACCTGAGGTGTTTCCCAGCACCCAGGTCAGGCAGCTTATAACTGTCTGTAACTTCTGCTCCTGCTTTCTCCAAGGACGTTCCCACACAAATGTGAATACGCATATGGGCATAAACAAAAAGCTACAGAGTGAACCTTTAATTTTTTTTAATGTGTGGACAAAACAACAACAGCAAACAAAAAAATGAAAGGCCTCCCCAAAACAAAGAAGACCCAGCAGGTGAAAGAAAGTGTTTGCTGAGCTGGGCGTTGTGGCACACGCCTTTAATCCCAGCACTTGGGAAGCAGAGGCAGGTGGCAGATTTCTGAGTTCGAGGCCAGCCTGGTCTACAGAGTGAGTTCCAGGACAGCCAGGCGATACAGAGAAACCCTGTCTCAAACAAACAAACAAACAAACAAACAAACAAAAAGCAAGCAAGCAAACAAACAAACAAACAAAAGTGTTTGCTGGCAAGTCAGGTGAACTGCGTCTCATCCCTGAGGCCCATGTGATGAAAGCAGAGACCTGATTCTAAACACTTGTCTTTTGATCTCCATGAGCTTGCACACTTGCTCACATACAATACACACACACACACACACACACACATGCACAGACGCACATACAGATGCACACACACACACATATACACACACATACACATGAGCGCACATGCATGTACACACATGCAGGCACACACACAATAAAATATAAGAAGATTGCTCCAAACACGAGACAACCCTGAGATATGTAGAAAGATCCCATCTCAAACAACGACAAAGTAATAATTAATGAAAAATAGAATAAACAATCCCCAGGCCAACTCTGTGTGGGGGTACATGCTTGCCAGTCCCAGAACTTGGAAGGCTGAGGCAGGAGGATTAAAAAGCCTTGGGGACACCAGACTTGGTGGCACCTGTCGTTAATCCAGCACATGGGAGTTAAGAAGCAAGTGAGTCACATCTGTGAGTCTGAGGCTAGCTTGGTCTATGTAACCAGTTCTAGTATAGCCAGCCTGGGATACAGAGTAAAATCTTATCTCAAACCTAAACCCAAACCCAGTTGTTACTTTTTTGCTTTTTTGTTTTTTGGGGGGGTATAGGGGTCTTATTGGTTTGATTATTTGGTTTTCTGAGACAGAGTAGCCCTGGCTGTCCTGGAACTTGGATTGTAGACCAGACTGGCCTCAAACTCAGACATCCGCCTGCTTCTGCCTCCTGAGTGCTAGCGTGTGCCACCACCGCTAGACTTATTTTTTTTTTAATGTGTTTTGAGTATTTTGTGTGCATGTATGCACATGTATCATATGCATGCAGTTCATGCACTGGCCAGAAGAGGGCTTCAGATTCCCTGAGCCACTGTGTGTGTGCTGGGAATTAAACCCCCTCTCCTCTGCAGGCGCTCTAAGGGTTGAGCCATCTTTCTAGCCTGGTTGGTTTTGCTTCTTGTTTGCATATTTGTTGCTATAAGGTCTTATGTAGCTCAGGCTGGCTTCAAATTAAAGATATGGTCTTAGCTAGCCTTGAACTTCTGACCTCTCTGCCTCCACCCCTCCAGCGGAGATTAGGGGCATGTTCCCTCCCTCAGACCTAACAGCCCCTTTGAACTCAAAGCCTATGCACACTCTTTCTACATCATCAGTGACTCAGTGGCTGCCTGATATGCAGCAGAGCAGGCTGGGGTCCCTTTTCAGAGTTGACACAGAAAGAAAGTGACTTTTAGGTCTGGCCTGCCACCTTTTTGGCACCTCTTGTTTCCATCTCATCTGCTTTTAAGTATGATTTCTGGGGCTGGCGAGATGGCTCAGTGGGTAAGAGCACCCGACTACTCTTCCGAAGGTCCAGAGTTCAGATCCCAGCAACCATATGGTGGCTCACAACCATCCGCAATGAGATCTGGCGCCCTCTTCTGGAGTGTCTGAAGACAGCTACAGTGTACTTACATATAATAAATTAAAAAAAAAAAAAAGTATGATTTCTGACTAAACTCCCTGAGTCTGACTCTAAAAGAGCTTGAGTCTCAGAATTGATCAGCCTTTCCCGTTAAGCTATACTCTGAGGAAGAAATGACTGATAGATTTAGTTACTGTTCCTGGGGCACTTGTGTTTAATTTAAAACGTTTAAAGATTTATGTGTTTATTTTATGTATATGTGTACTGTAGACACCCAGAAGAGGGCATCGGATCCCACTACAGATGGTTGTGAGCCACCATGTGGTTGCTGGGAATTGAACTCAGTACCTCTGAAAGAGCAGTCAGTGCTCTCTCAACAGCTGAATTATCTCTCCAGCCCTTAATTTAAACATGTAATCACTTTTTTGTGTGTGTGCCTGAGTGTCTGTGTGTGGAGAGAGAGAGAGAGAGAGAGAGAGAGAGAGAGAGAGAGAGAGAGAGAGAGAGAGAGAGAATAAGCAAATGAGCGAGACTGCTATAGCATGCATAATTAGAGAACAACTTGCAAGAGCTGATTCTCTCCTTTTAGTACAAAAGTTCCATGGATGGAACTCGAGTTGTTAGATTTGGTAACAGGTCCCATAACTCCCCGAGTCATCCCAATAGGTGTGAATGTGTTTAGAACAAGATGTACATCAACCCAAATGAAGCTTGGTGGAGTCTTAAAAATGATAAAATTTATTTTCATTTTATGTGCATTGGTGTTTTGCCTACATTCATATCCATGTGAGAGCGCTGGATCCTTTGGAACTGGAGTTATAGATAGCTGTGAGCTGCCATGTGGGTGCTGGGAATTGAACCCAGGTCCTCTGGAAGAGCAGCCGATGCTCTTAACTGATGAGCCATGCCTCTAGCTGCTGAGGTTTTTCATTTTATTTTATTTTATTGTTAATGGAAATGTCTTTCCCAGGCTCTCTCTTAGCCTAGTTTACCTGCTTCCTCCAAAGATGAATTCCTGAGGTATAATATGGAATGGTCTAGCTTCCTACACAGGTCTGTAAGCCAGGAGTTTCTCCACATAGTACCCTGCACATAAGGCTCAAGGGAATGAGCACAATAGATGGGCCACCTGACTTTGTCCCTGAGAAATTCCTCACCACTGAGGCCTGGGTCACTATGATGATTTGAATATGCTTGGCCCAAGGAGTACTGCTATTAGGGGGTGTGGCCTTGTTGGAGTAGGTGTGGCCTTGTTGGAGGAAGTGTGCCATTGTGGCGGTGAGCTTTAAGATCCTCATCCTAGCTCCCTAGAAGCAAGCCTTCTTCTATTTGCCTTCGGAACAAGATGTAGAACTCTCAGCTCCTCCTGAACCATGCCTAACATGTTCCTGTCTTGATGATAATGGACTGAACCTCTGAACCTGTAAGCCAGGCCCAATTAAATGTCCTTTGGGCTAGAGGAGATGGCTCCGTGGTTAAGAGCACTGACTGCTCTTCCAGAGGTCCTGAGTTCAAATCCCAGCAACCACATGGTGGCTCACAACCATCTGTAATGGGATCTGATGCCCTCTTCTGATGCGCCTGAATTCAGGGACAGTGTACTCATATACATAAAATAAATAAATAAATCCTTTTTTTTTTTTTTTTTGGTTTTTCGAGACAGGGTTTCTCTGTGTAGCCCTGGCTGTCCTGGCACTCACTTTGTAGACCAGGCTGGCCTCGAACTCAGAAATCCGCCTGCCTCTGCCTCCCGAGTGCTGGGACTAAAGGCGTGCGCCACCACGCCCGGCATAAATCTTAAAAAAAATGTTGTCCTTATAAGAGTTTGCCTTGGAGCCCGGTGTGGTGGTGCACGCCTTTAATCCCAGCACTCAGGAGGCAGAGGCAGGTGGATTTCTGAGTTCGAGGCCATCCTGGTCTACAAAGTGAGTTCCAGGACAGCCAGGGCTATACAAACTCTGTCTCGAAAAACCAAAAAAAAAAAAAAAAAAGAGTTTGCCTTGGTAATGGTGTCTGTTCACAGCAGTAACACCCTGCCTGAGAACTTTCACACATGTACCTTTCTTGATCTATGGTGGTGGAATGCAGTCTAAAAGACAGGGAAACCCTATTATCTATGAGCACCGCTGCTGAAGTGGGAACAGAGAGGAGAGAATGGCTGTCACCATGATGCACACTCAACAACCCCTCACACTAATAATAAATAAAATAAAAATGAAAATAAGATGAAAAAAATATATAGGGCAGAGAGAAATAGAGGAAGACACCCCCCCCCAACCTCTGGCCTTTGCATGTGCTCACACACGTATGTGTACATGCACACACACACACACACACACACACACATATGAATCTTAATTTTAAATTGTGTATCAACCTTGGCTTATCTGTTCACACCTCATGTGAGGCCATCAGCAAACCCTGACTCACAGTCTGTAAAGTACACATCTCCAGCTTTTCCCTTCCACCCTACAGCCTTCTCTCCAACTGCAGTTCAAACCATCCTTTCTGAAAACGAGGCTGGCCCAGGAGTTAAGAGACTATACCGGCCTTACAGAGGACCTGATTCAATTCCCTGCTCCCACTTCAGGTAACTCACAGCTGTCTGTAACTCCAGCACCTCTGGCCTCCAAACACAGAACCGAGCACAAGCAATTTTAAAAGTCAATAAATAAAAATTAATTTCCCTGATCACATCTTTCCAATAATTCCTTATCTCACTCCAAACCCAAAATCTTGACAGTGACTACCAGGCCTCTCCAGGTCTGACCCTGTTCCTTCTTAGGTCTTCAGTTTCACAACCAACCAAATTTTCCCTTGTGAATTACTCCTTTATTGATCTTTCTGACCCTTTTTAACATACCAAGCATGTTCCTTTGCCAAGGTCTATGTACATTTCTGTCTTTTGGAATGTTCCTCCTTTAGATATCTTGGGGTTTTGTTGTTGTTGTTGTTTTGTTTTGTTTTGAGGCGGTCATACTATATAGCCCAGGCTGGCCTGGAATTTACCATGTATACTAGGCTAGCCTCGTAGCCTGGAATTCCCTCAGCTCCACTTGTCTTTACCTTTCTTGTATTCAAACTAAAAGCAAGGCCCATGAACTGCCTGTCACTCCTAGCTCTGGCCTCAAATTATTTTTTAAAATTATTTATTAGATTTGTTTTTCTTTGTAGTTCAAATGTTTTGCCTGCTCACATATATGCGCACCACACTCATACCTATTGATTCCCAAGGAACCAAGGTTATGAGTGGCTGTGAGCCACCTTGTGGGCGCTGGGGAATTGAACCTAAGTCTTCTGCAAAAGCCACAAGGGCTCTTTGCTGCTGATCTGTAGATCTGCTCTCCTGGAATTCTTGATCTCCCTCTCTCAACTTCCTTATTCTAGGTATATGGGACAGGGGGCGGGCGGCTCGCTGTCACTTTTGGCTACAGTTAACTAAAGAATTGAAGTAGAAGCTCTGTAGCAAAACACAGGCTTTGGAATAGATCTAGGAGGGAGGCGGTGGGGGAGGGTGAAAGCTTTGCTTAGACGTTGGGATCTAGAGAGAGAGAACATTGGAGCAGAGCTCTGAGTTCTTGGGCAAGCCTTTGAAGCCCAGGCAGGCAGCAGGCGCTACCCCCTCGGGCTGGGAGGGTGTAACCCATCCATCAACCTATAGTAGACAAGGGGGTAACATTCTGTCTTGGGTGATTCAGAAGACTCCTTGGGGCTACTCCTGAATGGGGGGGGGGGAGGGGGGCTTCTCTGGAGTCCAGTAGTTCGTCTGCAACATCTCTGGCGCCTCTGGGTGGTGGCCTTCGGTGCTGCAGTGGAAGACCGGTGAGGTGGAGGGAGGCGCACAGCTGAGCTCACCGCCGCAGGCGCATCCATCCCTCCAGGGCCTATAATTTGGGTTCCCTGGGCTGGCCACCCCTATCAGCGGCTTAGCAACAGATGAGTCACCCAAGACCCCAGCCAAGGCAAACATCAGGGGAGGGGAGGGGGAGGAGATTCCCGAGTGTAGCCCGGCTTTAGCCACCGCCTCAGTTGCTTGATTTCCCCATCTCCAGAGGTTCCCCACTCTTTTATTTGACACTCCCCGCCCTTCAGGGCCTCGTTGTTCTTCCCACAGTGTTTTGCTACACGCCCCCCCCATCCCTGCGAGGGTCGGAGGGGCCTTCCACTTTTCTCATCAAAAGGAAGATGGGCCAGGTTGCTCTCATTTCCTCCCTGCAGTGATGGCAGCCCCCTTTTCTTCCCCCTCTCATCTTGGTCCCAACCCTTGTCAAGGTCTCTCTGGTTCCTGCCCCTCCCCTTTCTTGGAGCTAGCTGCGTGCTTGGGGTATTAGGCAATGGGTGTGCACCCGCAGGCCTCTCCAGGCCCCGCCTGTCCCACCGCCCTTTAGCTGCCTGTGGGTCAGTGATCAGGCCAGACGGTCGGCAGGAGGGCACCCTCGGCCAGCTCAGGCCACCCACTGCCTGCCTGTGGCCTCTTATCAAAGAGCAAGACTTCAGAGAGGCGAGAGAACAGCGGTATGAGTTCTTAGGTTTGGGACAGTTCAACTTGGGGAGCCCCCAGGTCAGTAAGAATTTGAACCTCTGGGCTCTAATCTTCCTTAGCCCCTTCATCATCATCATCATCGTCGTCGTCGTCGTCATTATTATTATTATTATTGTCGTTGCTGCTACCGTCGTCATTATCATCATCACCAGTTTTAGAGATAGGGTCTCTTTACATAGCCTGGCTGTCCCAGAACTCACTACATAGTAGACCAGGCTGGCCTTGAATTCAAGGAGATCCACCTGCCTCTGCCTCCCAAGTGCTAGGAGTAAAAGCATGGCACACACACACACACACACACACACACACACACACACACACACACCTACCTGCCCCAGCTTGCCCTAGTTCCTTCTTGACTGACTGAATGATAGAACTAGGAGGTAAAGATAGCATTAGGGACAAATAGGAACAAGACAAAATCCAATGTGTGAATGGAACTGCAGCCACAGGGAGAAACGTGAATGTCCATGAGATACTGATGAAGGGTCTGCTAAATACCCTTCCAGGGGCCTGGGTGAGTCCCAGGCTGACAGGCAGGAGAGAGGATGGGCACTGATAAGGATCCTGGGTTCTGGAGTAGAAGTTACTGAGACAGTGCTGGTCCATCTCAGAAGTTATACATGGTTTGGCCTTCTTTCCCTAAATGGGAAGGAGCTCTTGGGCTGCCTTTTCCCTACTCCAGAGGTGGGGGACTCAGAAAGAGCACCCCCTCCCTGTGGTCTAGCTTAGGGCTCCAGCACCCTCATCACCGAAGCACTCAACAGTAACCCCAGATACCTAACTTCCTTTGGACTAGATACCTAGCCAGGATGCCTCTTCAACACAAGGCAAGACTTGCAAGAATGTAGACCAGGGGCTGGCTGCCCAGCCTTGCTGCTAGCCACCACCAATGAAGAGGTGGTTGTGGCTGTGGGTACCAGCCCTGTGCTTCTGTTTCCTTGGGGGGTCGGCAGTGGATCGATGTGCCTTGGGTGCGTAGGGCCAGTCATGCTGTGCTTGGGGCTGCGGTCTGGCAGGGGCCAGGGGGTGGTGGGGGTGGTTGGGAAGCCTTGAGGCCCCTCTCTGGCAAAAATAGTCCGCAGTGGTTAGAGCTAGGAGGGTGAGTCAGGCGGGAGTGCGGTGGCGCCTAACCCCTTCACTGCCGCCAGAGCTCCGTAGTTTGTGCCTTTGCCTGGGCTCACCCAGGCCAGGTTCTGTTTTTTCCCCCGCCCCCCCTCCCCCGCTGTCCTGAAGTTGGGCTCACTTTGGAATCCTCTCAGGCCTCCCTCAGCTCTTGTGCAGCAAACGCGCGAGCGTGGAGCATGCATTTGGGTTATCTCAAGCATTCATCCAGGAATTCCAGAGAGGAGACCCCTGAGATCTCCGATGCCTACCAGAGAAGGGAAGCATAGGGACTGACAGGAGGTCTTAGGAGCTACCCGAGCTTTTGACCAAGGCCAAATTCTGAGGCCAAACCTGAGCCCTCCCAAGGGGCAGGCGTAAGGCTCTGAGGTGGGCGGGAGCCAAGCCACACAGTGGCTCCTCACTTGCAGGCTCAGAGTGCCCTGGTGCGCACAGGCTCGTGGGCTCTTCAAGAGACCGTCAGAAACCCGAAGGTCGTCCAGATCCGTCCTCAGCGTGTCAAAGGAGCGCTTCAGTCACCCACTCTCGGTGACAAACGGAGGCAAAGGAAAACGATGAAAGACACTGTCATTGGGACCAGATCTTGGTCCCTTGGGGTCACCTCACTCTCCCTACTACAGCCTCGGGAGACCCCGGAGCAGGTGAGTGGAACTCCGACCACTTGCCCCTGGAGCGGGGCTAATCGTGATCCCGGCGTCCTGTGTGTGTGTGTGTGTGTGTGTGTGTGTGTACACACACTCTTGGGGTGGGGGGAGCGGCTGCGTTCTCCTGGTCAAGTCAGGGGGTGGGGTGCGGGTGGGGTGGGGATGCCCCGGGCTCTGGGAGGGGCCGCAGTTCCGTCAGCTCCAGCAGAACCACCCGTGAGTTAGGTCGAGCAGAGCCAAAGCCCCCGGTGCTTCGTCGCGGGTTCGCTCGCTAGCTATCTGGATCACTCCCTCCCTTCTACCCTCCCTTCCTCCCGGCGGCCGCGGCGACGCCGGGGAAGCGGCAGAGAGGAGTGGCTGGGCGCTGGGAGAATGCTGCTCCGCCGAGGGGGCTGAACCTGACAGTTTCCCCATGGTTTAAGCCCCACGAGCCGGGCCCGAGTGACTCAACCGCGAGCCTTGTGGATCCTGCACCTGAACCGCTGGAGGTAATGGGGCGGGAGAGAACAGGGAGGGCAGAGACTAGACAGGCACGCGGGCGGTCAGACAAGACAGACAGACAGACAGACAGACAGACAGACAGGCAAGCGTCCCCCCTCAAGAGCACAGACACGCCGAGAATGCCAGATATAGAGATACCTACAGAATAAAGAAGTGCCTTCGGATTCAGAGGGCAATGAGGGGGTGGGGTGAGAATTGGGGTCGGACCCTTGGGGACTAGACGGTGTCGCACTGCAGAGGGAGCGTGTAGTTAGGAAAGGGGCGGGGGTAGATGGGGAATCTGTGGCCTTGGCGCAGGGCACCTGGTTTCCCTCGGGGGGCCTTTGCAGCCCACTTTCCCCCTGGTGGGAGCCGGGGCCGGGGAGTGGTTCCAAGAGCCTGACCTCGGACCCTTCTAACCTAGCTTGCCTGGTATTGCCAGCACGAGGAGGCGACACCCCTCCAGGTGGTGGGGAACCCCCTTCTAATCCCTCCCTCTAACCCTGTAAGGGCGGGCAGATCAGTCGTGGGGCCCACAGAGAGGGAGCGGTTGGTGAGGAGGGATCGAGGGTCTGAGAGAACCGGTCTCAAATGGGCATGTGAGTGTCCCAGGACCCTGCAGTCGTGTCTGGCTGGCTCGGACTCCAGGGGTGCTCCGGAGGGCCTCGAGCTGCTCGGACCCTTCCTCTTTGACGGGTTCCAGAACGCAGACACTGGAAGTCAAGGGGTGACTAGTATTGCACAGTTTGGGGAGGGGTGAGAAAAAGCTAGTGGGGCTTCATTGGTGGCGTAAGGAGCTGAAACAGAGCATCCTTCGGTCCCAGGGAGCCAATCTAGTCCTCATCAAATGTCCCTGTCCCCGCAGGCGCTGACTGACTCGCCCACCGGAGCCTCCGGGCTTCGACATGCTGGAGGAGCCCCGGTCTCGGCCTCCGCCCTTAGGCCTCGCGGGTCTCCTGTTCTTGGCTTTGTTCAGTCGGTGAGCGTTTTTTATTCAGTTCCAGGGGGAGGGAAAGCACCGATCTGGGTTGGGAGGGTGGGGATGGGGCGTGCGACTAGACCCCAGACCCTTGTCGCTTGTCCCCAGGGCTCTAAGCAATGAGATTCTGGGCCTTAAACTTCCCGGTGAGCCGCCGCTGACGGCCAACACCGTGTGCTTGACCCTGTCCGGACTGAGTAAGCGACAGCTGGGGCTGTGCCTGCGCAGCCCCGACGTGACGGCGTCCGCGCTCCAGGGGCTGCACATCGCCGTTCACGAGTGTCAGCACCAGCTGCGCGACCAGCGCTGGAACTGCTCGGCACTGGAGGGCGGCGGCCGGCTGCCGCACCACAGCGCCATCCTCAAGCGCGGTGAGCCTGACGGGGCGGCTGTGTGTGCTGCTGCCCAGGCGCGGGGGGCAGGCCGAGGCGCGCGGAGGCGGGAAGGGACCGGCTCACGGCTTCGGGAGGGGCCTCTCCGGGAATTTCCCCAGGAGCCGCGCTCAGCTAGATCTGGTCACCCGGCTGGGCCTCTGCCTGCCTGCCTGCCTTCCACCTGCGTCGCTGGCGAGGCAGCTGGGTCCCTGCTTCCCTACCCCAGGGCCTCCCTTTTCTGCCTCCACCTAATTCGGATCTGGGATGCACCTGTGAACAAGAGATGCCCCCAACCCAAGAAGCTTCAAACACCCCCCCAACCCCCTATTTTTCTCTCCCCTCCCTCTCCACCCAGACAAGTCCAGGCTGGTGTCCCCAGAGTCTCAGCGGGGGTGGGGTGACGCCCCCAACCGTTTAAGGGTTAAACCTGCTCCCCTAATTGCTGGGGTTCCCAGGAGCCAAAGCTGGGAACAAAGACCCTGATGGCTTTGAAGCTGGGGAGTAGCCCCCTCCTCTGTGCTGTGGGAGCCCCAGGTGTCCCTCACCTGAACAGGTGAGGAATGGCTGGAGGGCCACAAAACAGGTCACTGCTGGCCTAGTCTAGAAGGAATGGTCCGGGAGGCTCCATTGCCTCTCCCTATACTCAACTGAAGTTTACTCCCAGAGGACTAATGATCCACGGGAGGGGGCGGGGGGGGGTTCAGTCCAGGGATAGGATAGTGCTTTGGGGACTATGGGGTTAATAGGCAGCTGCCATCTGGAGGGGAATTCCCAAGACGTGTGCAAACAGCTTCACCCTTGGATGGTTGGGGGATCTTGGGGCTGGCCCTGGAGCCCTAGATTCCCGGGTAAGAGGGGCCTGGCCTCCAAACCAACCAACTGTCTTTCATCTTCTCAGAACTCTTGCTTGCAAGTGCCCTTGCTTAAAATGAAACGAGGGACCCCCCCCCCCTCCTTCTCTGCAGGGCCTGATATAGTGGAAGGTTTTGACACCCAGATGGTGAGGATGTCTCTCTAAGCCTGGGAAAGATTTGTCATCCCAAGCCTCCTCCTCCTCAATGACCCCCCCCCCCCCAACATAACAGAGAAGCCAACCTTTTAAAAGGGCCTTGGGGAAAATCACTCCTGACTTTCTCCTCCTCCCAGTATTTTATAAGGTAATAGCAGGTTAGAATAAACATAAAGGGCAAATATAAAACTAGAACTTGGGAAGGGGGTGGGCAGCTCCAGCATGCTAGGGGTTGTTACTGCAGTGGTAGATGGTAGTGTGGTTAAAAGACTCATTTAATAAGGTGAGGGAAGAACCCCCAAAGCCAAAGGTGTGCCCCCCAAGCTCCCTGCAGAGAGATGCAGAACTCCTGGAACACACCTTCAGAAGTCCTCAGGACTCTTTCTGAATTATCTCAAATCCAGAGGTCTCTCTAGGCCAGTGGTTCTCAACCTCTCTGGAGGGCTGAGAGGATATTCAGTCCCTGAGGGTTGACCTTGAGGGGTCAAAAGTCAGATATCCTGCCTATCAAATATTTATATTGTGGTTCACAACAAAATTGCAGATATGAAGCAGCAATGA
The DNA here is from genome assembly GCF_978045245.1 of Mus caroli. Classification (NCBI taxonomy): domain Eukaryota; kingdom Metazoa; phylum Chordata; class Mammalia; order Rodentia; family Muridae; genus Mus; species Mus caroli. The sequence continues at coordinate 5,336,857 of NW_028227271.1, forward strand.
AATAATTTTATGCAAATTATGGTCATCATAACCTGAGGGAACTTGTATTATAGGGTTATAGCTTTAAGAAAGTTGAGAACCACTGTCACACCCCAAAGTGACAGACTTACAGAGGCTTTAGTGGTATCCTGACCCATGGGTCTGAGGCCTGGTGTTATTTCTTGTCTCAGGATGCTGTCCCAAATCACTCAACTGATAAATGACAGAGTCAGGACTCAGAAAATTCTGACATTGGCTGCTGCTACTGGTGGTAGTTCACACCTATGCGCTAGAGAAGCTGAGGCAGGAGAATTGTCAAGAGTTCAAGGCCAGCTTGGGCTACATAGAAGATCTAATTGGAATTTTTTTTTTTTTTTTTTTTTTTTTTTTTTTTTTTTTTTTTTTTTTTTTTTTGCTATTAGAGGGTGGCTGGTGTCTCTTTCTCAGCCTGCCATCTGCCTTCCCCCCTCAGCTCCCTGTCAACCTTACCCCAATCCATTTTCTCCCCAGGTTTCCGCGAGAGTGCGTTCTCCTTCTCCATGCTGGCTGCTGGGGTCATGCATGCTGTTGCCACAGCCTGCAGCCTGGGCAAGCTGGTGAGCTGTGGCTGCGGCTGGAAGGGTAGTGGTGAGCAAGACCGGCTTCGAGCCAAGCTGCTGCAGCTTCAGGCACTGTCTCGGGGCAAGACTTTCCCCATCTCCCAGCCCAGCCCTGTTCCTGGCTCAGTCCCCAGCCCGGGCCCCCAGGACACGTGGGAATGGGGTGGCTGTAACCACGACATGGACTTCGGAGAGAAGTTCTCTCGGGATTTCTTGGATTCCAGGGAAGCTCCCCGGGACATCCAGGCGAGAATGCGGATCCACAACAACAGGGTGGGACGCCAGGTGTGTGTGCTTACCTCGGCCTGGGTCTCCTTCCGGTTCGGAGACAGCCTTGCTGTGAGACAGCCTTGCTGTGTAGTACAGGCTAGCTTCAGATTTGGAATCCTCCCAGTCTGAGGGCTGGGGCTGTAGGTGTGGCCACCGAGCCAGGCTTTTCTCAGACTCTCTCCGTCCCTCCCTCCCTCCCTCCCTCCTAAAGAGAGGCCCCGCAGAGTAATGGGATGAGGTTTGGTGAGTGATTTTGTTACTAGCAAGCTTGTCGCTAGCAGTCACCCGAAATATGTTTAAAATCTATAGGAAGCTGCCTGGTGGCCTTTACCATATGTTAAGGCTGAGCTAGCATATAGTATCTTATTATTAGTTTTTTTTTTTTTTTAAACTTAAGGTGTATCAGTGCTTTGCCCGCATGTATAGGTCTGGGCACCATTTGTGTGTTTGGTGCCCTCAGAGGCCAGGAGAGGGCTTTGGACTCCCTAGAACTGGGGTTATTGTCTTTTTAAAAAAAATATTTATTTATTTATTTAATGTATGTGAGTACACTGTTTTTGTCTTCAGACAACACCAGATGAAGGCATTCATTCCATCCCATTACAGGTGGTTGTGAGCCACCATGTGGTTGCTGGGAATTGAACTCAGGACCTCTGGAAGAGCAGTCAGTGCTCCTAACCACTAAGCCATCTCTCCAACAGGGTTATTGTTGTGAGTCACCATGTGGGTACTGGGAATTGAACCCAGGTCCTCTGGGAGAGCAGCAGCCAGTGCTCTTAACTATCTGGTCACATCTCCAGCCCCTCATATACTGTATTCTATACAGTGCCTTGTACTTGGCTCACTGCATAGACATTGTTTTTTTGTTTTGTTTTTCGAGACAGGGTTTCTCTGTGTAGCCCTGGCTGTCCTGGAACTCACTCTGTAGACCAGGGTGGCCTCGAACTCAGAAATCTGCCTGCCTCTGCCTCCAAAGGGCTGGGATTAAAGGTGTGCGTGTGCCACCACGCACCCCGGCTACTGCATAGACACTGTTACAACAGCTGCCTTGCCTGACAGACTTTAGGACATTCTGGCCTTCAGACTCCATTTTATCCATGTTTATTCTGGAAAGAGCTGTTGTCTCCTTGTGAGCTAGTGATCAACGTAAATGCTTCCTTTCCGTTCCCTTCCTTGCTCTGTTCATTTGCACCCCCTCATCGCTCCCCTCTCTGTCACCCTGACGTTGTAGGTGGTAACGGAAAACCTGAAGCGGAAGTGCAAATGCCATGGGACTTCAGGCAGCTGCCAATTCAAGACCTGTTGGAGGGCAGCGCCAGAGTTCCGGGCCATCGGGGCAGCACTGAGGGAGCGGCTGAGCAGAGCCATCTTTATCGATACCCACAACCGCAACTCTGGAGCGTTCCAGCCCCGCCTCCGTCCGAGGCGCCTCTCCGGAGAGCTGGTTTACTTTGAGAAGTCTCCTGACTTCTGTGAGCGAGACCCTACTTTGGGCTCCCCAGGCACGAGAGGCCGGGCTTGCAACAAGACCAGCCGCCTCTTGGATGGCTGTGGCAGCCTGTGCTGTGGCCGTGGGCACAACGTGCTCCGGCAGACGCGAGTGGAGCGCTGCCACTGTCGATTCCACTGGTGCTGTTATGTGCTGTGTGATGAGTGTAAAGTCACGGAGTGGGTCAATGTGTGTAAGTGAAGGTGAGCCTCACCTAGGGACGATGACGAGGAGGAGGAGGAGCACTGTGTGAGGGCTGCTCTCTTTCAGCCCTTTGCTCGGATTTCTGTCTAGGGTTTATTATGGCTCCCGGAAGCTCAGATCATATACCTGAGAACAGCTCTGGGGGTGTAGGGTCAGGTGGAATCTGTAATGAGCAGCCTTTTGTGGGGGAAGTGGCCCCACATTCTGTTCTTAAACACTCGAATAGACTAAGATGAAATGCACTGTACTGTTAGCGTCTTCTCTACCTACAGGTCCCTCGGGCTCAGATTCCTACTTCCTTTGGATAGGGAGTCTATCTTTCTCAGGCCACTCCTCTTCCTCGAAGGATAACAGCAGGCATTGTGTGGAGTCAATAAGACCCATATATATATATATAGCAAGAGACCACCTCTTCCTATTTGTGGTTCTCAAACTCCTCCACTGCAGCCCAGAACCTCCTCTTATGGGACCTCGGGTGACAATAATGAGAGGTTTTCGGTTGGAAAAGGACAGAGTACTGCAGGGAAGCCTCAGACAGCTGTCTTGTCAGGCTCTTGGGAGGCTTCTCCTTCCCTTTAGTTGTTGAAAGGGTCTCTCCAAGGGAAAGGTTTTAGCCATAACTCTTGGAGGCCCCTTTTCCTTCTTCAGCAGGAAGGGTGGGAATGGATAATTTATTGTACTGAGATGTGTTCTTGGTTCCTGTTTGAAACTAAAATAAATTAAGTTACTGAACTACTGGACTGGCAGTGGCAGATGGTGATATGTCTAGCCACACTCGGGGTAGTAGCCCGTGTTTTTTTCTCTCTCTAGGTGAAGTCTACACTCCTGTACTCAGTGACTTTTTAATGTATATCCTGCTGACTTCCACAGAGGATTTGAAATGATGCTCAAAGACTGAGTTTAGGTTTTTAGTCTGTAAAAACCAAGGTGGACTTCTGGGTGTGAAGGACTTTTAGATTCAAATGTACATAGACGCTGTTCACCCCGAGCCCTCGGCTCCAGGGTCACCTTCATCATTACTCAGAACCAAAGCTGGTGCTTTCCCCCCTGTGAAGGGCTAGATGGTAGCTACACTAGGCTATTTATACTGTGGTCTCTATGTCGACAACTCACCTCCACCATACTTACGCAGTTCTGCTGTTATAGACCCCATATAGTTATGGGCAGGGGGTGAATGAAAGGAGACACAGACCTCGCATAAGTGGATGGGGATAGCTGTGTTCAACACAGCTCACAGAGTTGGTGTGCAGGGCCAGACCTTGCCCTCCAACTGTCACTTATTGAGCCCTTTGTTATACTACAAGGTCATGTCTGCAATGGGAGTTTCAGATCTTAAACTTAACAATTAAGTGGACAATTAAAGGACAGGTACTGTTGTCTCTAAATCCAAACCAGAGAATTGGGCGGGGTTTGGGGGGTGGGGGGAAGGATGTACATCAAGGGTGATGGAAAAAAAATTGAGAGGATTCCTATGCTCAAAATGCAAAATGTGTCGTTTGTCGGGGAAGGATCTCACGGTGTACCCCGGGCTAGCCAGGCAGTCAGTATGTACCCTAGGCTGGCTTCAGACTTTCCACTGTGTCTCATTCTCAAGTTCTGGGATTGCATGCAGGCCTTACCACACCCGGCTAAAAATTAGATAATTTTAGCAAAACTAGCATTCTCTGCCACTGAATTATTGGCATATACATTTTGTCTTTCTTTATTCAATGTTCCTTTTTTTTGTATTTAATCTGAGTAAAATAATTTCTTTATCTTTTCAATTTTTCTACATTTATTTATTTGTGTGTGTGTGTGTGTGTGCACATGCGAGTGGATGCAGGCATACCGTGGAACTCATATGGAAGTCATGGGACAACGTGCAGAAGGCAGTTCACCGTTTACCACTTGGGTTCCAGGGACTGAGTTTAGATCTTCAGGCGCGGTGGAACCATTCTGACCTGACCTGCTGCCCATCCCTTGTCTTTTCAGATATAAGTAGAGAGGCGAGATTTTTTTTTCTACATCTCCAATTCCTAGCCTAATGTCTTTGAAAAGAAGCACCTTTAAGATGCATTGTGGACAGAGGCAGGAGGACTTCTTGAAAAACAAAACAAACAAAGATGCAATGTGGAGGGGCTGGGGAGATGGCTCAGTGGTTAAGAGCATTGGCTGTTCTTCCAGAGGTCCTGAGTTCAGTTCTCAGTAACCACATGTCAGTTGACAAATGTCTGCAACTCCAGTTCCAGGGGATTTGACACCTTCACAGGGACATACAGGCAATGGCACCAGTGCACATAAAGTAAATAAATTGGGGCTGGAGGGATGGCTCAGTCGTTAAGAGCACTGACTGCTATTCCAAAGGTCCTGAGTTCAAATCCCAGCAACCACATGGTGGCTCACAACCATCTGTAATGAGATCTGATGGCCTCTTCTGGTGTGTCTGAAGACAGCTACAGTGTACTTAGATATAATAATAAATCTTGAAAAAAGAAAAAGTAAATAAATTGCCTGGTGCGGAAGCTGACTTAGGCAGAGCCCGATGAGTTCAAGGCCAGCCTTGTCTATAAAGTGAGTTCTAGGACCTCCAGGGCTATTACACAGAGAAACCATGTCTCTAAAAGATAGATAATAGATCTTTTTTATTAAAAGATGCAATATGGACAAAAGACCTTTCAGAGCACCTGCACATTTGGGGGCTATAAGATGCTCCCAGGGAAGCTGGAGGTAGCACCTGCTGCTTTTGCAGAGGGCATGGATTCAGTTCCCAGCACCCACATGGTGGCTCATAACCATCTGTAACTGCAGTCCAGGGGTTCTGGTGCCCTTGTCTGGCCTCTGCAGGCTTCTGCACAGCCATGGCTCAGAGACATATGAGGGCAAAACACTAATACAGAAAATCAAAAAATATATTTTATTTAAAAAGGCCAAAATCATGCTTCGAGGTAATGCAGAAATAGCTCCCTATATTTCTCTAGGTGATAGGTTATCTGGTGAGACAGGACCAAGGGGACCATGAGGACTGTTGGATCATGGCAGTACTCCATGGTGACATCACACCTTTTTAGTGTGGGAGGCCAGGTATCGTGGAACTCAGGAAGCAGAGACAGGCAGATCTCTGTGAGTTCAACAAGGCTAGCTTGGTCTGCAGAGTCAGTTCCAGAACAACCAGGGCTCTATAGAGATACCCTACCTCAAAAAACAGAAACAAACAAACAAACAAACAAAACAACCAAAAAAGTATGGGGAGGGAGGGGGTTGGGGAGATGGCTTCTTGGTGTAGAGTGCTTGTTGCTCTTGCAGGAGACCTGGGTTTGATTTCTAGCTCCCACAGTTGGGCAGTTCACAACAGTCTTTAACTCCAGTTCCAAGGGATTCAATACCCCATTCTGACCTCCAGAGGCACTAGGTATGCACGTGATACGCAGACATAAATGTGGGCAGAACATTTATATAAGCAAATAAATCTTTAAAAATTAATATATATATATGCATATGTGCATGTATATGAGTATCTAGAAGAGCGTCATGAATCCCCTGGTGTTGTGCGCTGCCTGGAATGGATGCTGAGAACTGAACTCATGTCCTCCTGAATTCACCCATCCTTTCGGCTCCATGGCAACAGCTTAGCGGGAGATGTCAGACACCTGCTAACCTAATGTGTGAATGAGGAGAGGGAGAAAGGAGAGGGGACTGAAGTAAGATGGACTTGGATACAACCGAGAATAACAGGGAACATCCAGAGTGCAGATGCCTTCCCTCTAGGAAGAGGCCTTCTCCAGATGGGGCTGTGGCGAGAGAGAGAGTCTTTTAACTTTCCTTTTCCCTCCCCATCGGTCCGGTCCCTTTGCCTCCCTCTCTTTCCTAGCTTTTCTTTCCATAGCATGCACGCTCTGTGGCCGACTTAAGCCCCAAACCACAACCTTGACAAATTCCAATTGGATTTGGTCAGCAGGGCCAACACCCCCTCCTGGCACAGGCGCTGGGCTCAGGCCCAGGACTGGGGTCAGTGGTGGGGTGGGAGTTTGCAACCCACAGAACTGGTGGGTGGCTACAGTTTCAGCTTTTACTGGGCTCGGGTGGCAGCTGGAGGGAGGGAAAAGACCACACTCTGGAGGAGCCCTACCTTGACCAAATGGCTAGGAAGCTTAGAGTGGTGTGGAGCAGCTGGTTACAGGGGAGTAGCACTTCTATCCACCCCTGCTTGTGTCAGGCCAACCTCTCCTGACCCTTGGCTCCCCACACACCAGAGGGTGAAGGACAGAAGACCTGAGGGGGTCTCTCCAGCCACACCCACCCTTTCCACCATAGGAAGCTGTCAGTCATTTTTGTCTTCCTTTCACTCTGCCATACATTTGTGGGAGGGCTCAAGGTCTTCATCATTAGGTTTCCTCTCCTTGTTGAGGTTCCACGAGGCATGCTGTGGAAGCACTAGGGTGGGGTGAGCAGTCCATAGGCATATGGAGGCAAGGGAGTGGGGACCTAACCTGGTGGAGTGTTATCACAAAGTTTTAGGTGAGAAGTGGAGATGTTAACAATCACACTAAAGGCATGTCAGAGCACCCACCGACCGCAGCAGGAATGCATAATGGTCTTAAGGTTTCTATTGCTGAGATAAACACTGTGACCAAAAACAAGCTGAGGAGGAAAGGGTTAACTTCACCTCACAGATTCTATAGTATTGAAGGATGTCAGGACAGGAAGTCAGGGTAGGAACCTGGAGGCTGGAACTGAAGCGATAGAGGAGTGCTACCCAGAGGCCTGTTCCCCATGGCTTTTTTTTTCTTTTTTCTTTTTGATAAATGGTCTTTTCTGTGGAAGCCTGGCTACTGTCCTAGAACTTGCTATGTTGACCAGCCTGGCCTCAAATTCAAAGAAATCCACCTGGCTCTGCCTCCTGAGTGCTGGGACTAACAGTGTACCACCGTAGCTGGCTCAGCTTGCTTTCCTGATGTTTTCCCCAGATATTGAACTTATTTTTATGTGCATGAGTATTTTGCCTACATGTATGCTTGTGTACCACATACATACTACACACAGTGTCCATAGAGGCCTGAATGGGGCCTGGGACTAGAGTCACAGACAGTTGCCTGCCACCATATGGATGCTGTGAATCAAACCAGGTCCTTGGGAAAAAGCTGCCTGGCCCCTTAGCCTCTGAGCGGCTAGTCAGCCCTCACCTGATTCATAAAATTCAAAGGTTGTGCTGCCCACAGTGACCTGGGCCCTTCCATGCCAATCATCAATCGAGAGAAATGCCTTGCAGGTTGGCTCACAATCTGGTGAGGTCATTTCTTTTCTTTTTTTTTTTTTTTTTAAAGATTTTATTTATTATATGTAAGTACACTGTAGCTGTCTTCAGACACTCCAGAAGAGGGCGCCAGATCTCGTTGCGGATGGTTGTGAGCCACCATGTGGTTGCTGGGATTTGAACTCTGGACCTTCAGAAGAGCAGTCGGGTGCTCTTACCCACTGAGCCATCTCACCAGCCCGAGGTCATTTCTTGATTGGGGCTTCCTCTTCCCAAATGATTGTAACTTCTATCAAGTTGTCATCAACTAGTCAGTACAGTTGACCTCTTGTCAATATGACACACAAACACATCACTGTTCAACTAGACCCTTTCCTTTCTCAGTTACCCTCAACATGGCATGTTATAATGACATAAAACATTCCAATGCTGAAGTTTCCCATATTTGTTACCAATTCAAAGGTATAAAGAAACCCGGTCTCTTTAGAAACATCCGAAGTCTCTTTTAAAGTTCAATGTTTTTCTAAAACATTCAAAATCCCTGTAAAATTCTGAAGTTTCTTAAGCGTGGAGTCCTGTGAGATAAAAAAAAATAAGTTACATACATTATTACTTCAAAAAGGCAATCACAAACAAAGCAAAGCAAAACCAGAGTCCAGCCCGGTAAAAAGGCCAGTGCTGGGGCCTCCTCATGGTTCTTTGGGCCCCAAAGTGCTCCATAGCCTCAACTCTGCCAGCTTGTCTCCTGGGCCCAGGGCAGCGTTATTCCACAGTTTCCTCTGTCCTTGGCAGTTGTCCCACGGTGCTGGCATCTCCAAAATGCTGGGTCTCTGCTGCAGCTGGATTGTGTTTTCCCCCCCACCCCCCTGCCTGACCTTGCCACGTGGTGACAGTAGACCAGACTGGCCTCGAAGTCAGAGGTCCACCTGACTCTGCTTCCCAAGTGCTGGGATTAAAGGCCTGTGCCACTACCCTGGATTGCTCTTTCCTTAATCACAGCCGAGTCTTCAGCCTCCCCGCTGTCCAGTATCAATTAAGTAAAAGTAAGTTTCACTTTAGTTGTTCTTGGATTTTTTGTTTGTTTGTTTGTTTTATTATTATTGGCTGGGGTCCCTCTATATAGCCCTGGCTGGCCTGAAACTTACTATGTTGATCACTCTGGCTGTGAACTCACAGCAATCCATTTGCCCCCTCCCCTCCCCCCCCCCCCCCGTGCCCTGGGATTAAAGGTGTGAGCCACCACATGTGCACTTTAGTGACTCTTAATTCAAAATATGAGACTTAGACTCTTTAAGGGACTTAAGGGACTCTCCAATTTCTCCCTGTAACTTCCCAAGCCAGGCCTCTGTCGTCTGCACTGCTCTTGGCATTATCTTCTAAGTCCCCATAGCAGCCCACGGAACTCTGAGCACACAACAGCTTTTCCAGCCCAGAGTTCAGATGCCACCACAATCCTCCCCAAAACACAAGGTCAGGTCTGTGACAGCAACATCTCACTCCTACTGTCCAAATGCAACCCCGGGGATGAAAGGGTTTATTATAGTTCATCACTGAGTCGGAACTCAGGGTAGGAACCTGGAGGCAGAAACAGAAGCAGAGGCCACGGAAGATTGCTGCTTATACATAGGCTGGCTCAGCCTGATTTTTTTTTTTTTTTCGGTTTTTTCGAGACAGAGTTTCTCTGTGTAGCCCTGGCTGTCCTGGAACTCACTCTGTAGACCAGGCTGGCCTCGAACTCAGAAATCCGCCTGACTCTGCCTCCCGAGTGCTGGGATTAAAGGCGTGCGCCACCATGCCCGGCTCAGCCTGATTTCTTATACAACATACAACCCAGGGGTGATACCTCCTACAGTGAACTTGGCTTTCTCAAACTATCACTCAAAGAAAATGTCCCCCAGGCCTGCTTACAGCCCAAGCTGATAAAGCAAGACATTTTCTTTTTTTTTTTTTTTTTTTTTTTTAAAGATTTATTTATTTATTATATGTAAGTACACTGTAGCTGTCTTCAGACACTCCAGAAGAGGGCGCCAGATCTCATTGCGGATGGTTGTGAGCCACCATGTGGTTGCTGGGATTTGAACTCCGGACCTTCGGAAGAGCAGTCGGGTGCTCTTACCCACTGAGCCATCTCACCAGCCCGCAAGACATTTTCTTAATTGAGGTTCTCTCTTCCTGCATGACTCTGTAACCGCAGTCCAGCTGACATAAAACTACCTAGCACAGTAACTATATTTTGGGGAGTCTCTTGCCTTTAAGAACCCAGGATATGGGCTAGGGAGATAGTTCAGCCATTAAAAGTACTAGCAAGACAAGCTTGACCCGAGTTTGTTCCCCAGAACCTGTTGTAAAAGGTGGAGGGCGATCAGGCTCTTACTGACCTCTCTGGCCTGGAGGACCTGGTTCCCAGCACCCACGTGGAACAACTGCTTGTAACTTTGTCTCCAGAGAATGTTACATTTTTCTCCCTGCAGCAGATACCCACACTTACAGGCACTTTCTCACACACAGAGACATATGTGCATAGGTACAGTTAAAAATAAATCCATTTGGCTGGATGTGTGACAAATACCTTTAATCTAAGCACTCAGGAGGCAGAGGCAAGCAGATTGCATTTGAGTTCAATGCCAACTTGGTCTATAAAGTGAATTCCAGGCCAGGTGGGGCTACATAGTGAGCCCTGTCTCAAACACAACAAGAACACACACACATATATATGCTGGATGCCTGTGGTGTAATGAAAGCATTCCTAAAGCAAGATGGGGGATGATGTCAGGAGAATCACACAGAGCTAGCCTAGAGTGTGCACTACAGCAGCAGAAACCAGAGATCCTGGCCCAACGAGGGAAAAAAGTCAAGAACAACGACTCCTGAAAGGTGTCTTCTCTAACCTCCACATCTTGCTGGAGCACAAGTGTACCCACAATCTCTCATACAAGCACACACACACACAGTTAATAAATGGGGGGGGGGAAACAAACAATGAGCAAAAGCCAGAGCTTAACAAAGGCTCTCAACAGCAGTGAGTCCTGAGTGGGGACAAATATAATTCTCTTCGTTATCAACAAGCTCCTTGCTGTCCATCTCTTTGTTCACCATCTCTTGCTGTTCTGGAGCCTGCTCTGTAAATCAGACTGGCCTTTAACTCGCAGACATCCACCTGCCTCTGCACCCCAGTCTCCAGTGCTGGGATTAAAAGCCTGTGCCACCACCGCCCCCAGCCAGTCCTGTAATTTTTGAGGTAAACAAGAGAAGACAAACTGGTATAAAGGTATAAACCAGAGACAGATGTGACAAGAGATAGACTCTGTTCCCAGCCTATGTTTGGGAAGGAGAGAAGAGTTATAACATTGCACCAAGCTCTTATACTTGATGCATTTAAAGAACGCAGTGTTCAGTGTTTCTGGCAAGGACCCTTCTAGCTCAGATTCTAACATAGCTTGTGTCTTGAGTCTCAGGCAGTGTCTCCATCACGTCAAAAGATGAGTGTCAGGGAAGGATGGCGGGGGTCCTGGGTGCGCTTTCCTGGGGATACTAAAATCCAGACTCATCTAAAGAGACTTCATGAGAGCCGCCTCTGAGTTTCTGCCCTCTGCCTTTCAGCCTCAACCTCCTAGACGACCCCGATCCAGATGTTCCCTCTAATATCTCGAATGCATCGTTCTTTCTCCTCTTCCTTTATGGGAAAGGATCTCAGAGAAAAGAAAGCATCCTTAGGAACTAGGGAGCTGAGCGGATTAGCAGGTGGGGTGCGAGTGATGCGCTGTTTATTTGGAATAAAACTGGACTAGAGCAGGATACAGCAACCGTTTTCACCCTCCATGCTCCACATGGGCTCTGCTTAAGAAACCCCAGAGACTCCCTGGTCCGAGCCCTGTGGCTAGCGCAGCCAGGATGTGGCAAGGTCCCGGAGCTCGCTCGGCTCGGCTCGGGAGCCTCACCTCAGTGCCCACAGCCCCCTCTCCACGCCGTGCCTTCCGATCCTCCAGCCCCCACACAGGCCCCCGCCTAGGCTCAGCTTCAGCACCGGCTGCTTTTGCTGCAGCCGCTGCCATGGTGATGGGTCTCGCGAGAACTGCCGCTCGCTACCGCGCACTTCTCGCGCGATCGTGGAGGTGGGAAGTAGCCCGGGCTGGGGGTGGGTGTTCGCCGCACAGCTCGTGTCGCCGTCGCGGCTTCCGGTGCTAGGTGGAGGGCGGGCAGGAGGGAGCCGGGGAACGGGCCAGAGGACCAGCTTCGCCGCGGTCGGGTCGGCTTGCGGAGCGGGAGGCAGCGGCCGGAGAGCCGGGCGGAACCTGCGGGGGCGGAGGCGGCGGTGGCAGCCGCGGCGCAGGGAGCAGGAACAGGTTCGGAGCTGGGGAGGGAAGGCGGGTCCGGGCAGGGAAGAGGCTGGGTCAGGGTGGGAGCCCGAGGCCCCCCGCCGCGGTCCGGCTCGCCCCGTCTGGGCGAGGTGCTGGGGTGGGGGGTGATCCTCGCCGAGCTTGAGGACCCCAGCCCCACTCCTGTCCCCGCAGCCGAAGGACGCCGAGCTGGGGTGGGGGCGGGGGGCGCACACGGATTTGTCCTCCGCCTCCCCCGAGGGGGCGACCTGGGCTGCAGAGGGGAGCTTGGGAGGGCTGGGGACGAGGGGGAGGCAGGCTGACCAGTGGGAGGGGACGCGGGGGCGGTGTGGCTGTTTGGCTCTCTTTTCCTTGGGTTTAAAGGGCTGCGAGGAACGCTGCCTTTTCTCTCTCCCTCCCCCGCCCGAGCTGTGGGGGGAACCAAAGAAAAGCGGTGCCGTGCCTTGCCGTGGTTATTCTCCTCCCTCACCCAGCGCGAGGCGTGGGGGGCCGGGGCTTAGCATCAGGGCCTACTGGTGGGGCTCGGCTGGCTGCGCACGGTCCTCACGGAGGTGGCGCTCTGCTCTGGGGTGTTGGGAAGAGGGCAGCAGGTGGGGAGAGGGTGGAGAGGAGTCTGGAGACGGGGGAGGGGGACCTGAGCTAGCTCGGAGGAGAGAGGTGGGGCCTTCCTCCCCCAGGCGGAGCGGGGGCGGTGTCACCGAAGGAGGGAGCAGCTTGTCACTGGCCCTGAGTTTGTGCCTTCCAATCCGCTTTCTTTCTCTAGGAAGTACCAGGATTCCCGGAACAGAAAATGAAGCCTTTGCTTATGCCAGTCCTTTGAAGGAAAGAGGGGGAGGTGGGGAGGTGAAGTTCCCTGTTAAAACCTCAGGGTCCTTTAGTTAAGTCGTAACTCTCTTTTTGGAGAGACTTGTTCTTTTTTTTTTTTTTTTTTTTTTGGGTGGGGGGGGGGTTCCTCTGGGCCAGGAAGAATGTGGTGGGTTATGTATGTGGTCAGGACTAAGAAGAAAATAGTGAGGTCATTAGGGTGACGGGGGTAATGTAAAACCCGTCTCTGCCGCTGTTGCATTGGGTCACCCTTGGGTCCATGGCATGAAAGTTTTATTGGGAGGAGATCTGCTGCAGGAGTCTGATTGCTTGAGGATAGAATCTAGTCTCTGCATACCTCCATCTCTGACCCCAGGCAGGGACATAGGGAACTGTCTTTGCTGCCATTTTGTCTTAGACCTGTTTGGGGATAGTATCCCCACTGTGTGCTGCAGTGGCCATTGGGTTGGCCTTTGGCATGTCGGACCTGCGCTTGAGTACATTGTTAAAGGCCGTTTTAAGAAAGGCCCATCCACTTACATTCAGCTTTTCACACAATGAGTCACTGACCTTGGAGGCAGCTGGAGACAGCTCCCAGGTGTCACACAGTCACTCCTGCACAGTTTTCCTTCTTTCTCTCCTTCCTTTCCTCCTCCCTTACTCCTTTGTTTGTTTGAGATGCAGTCCCCTTGCTCTCCTCAACCTACCAGCTGCCTGCCTCTGTCTCTGGAGTGCTGAGGTTGACCTGGGAACCGAGGCAGACCCTTACTTCCTTTTTTGAGACAGGCTGGATTTGAATCTTGCTTTTGTAAGAACACAGGATAGCAATGTATAGAACTGCGCAAGGTTTCTAGCTACTGCTTAAGGAAGAGGTGAGGAGGGCCAGATGTGGTGACAGGTCTGTAATCTCAACGCTAGGAAGATGTAGTCGGCAGGTAGAGTTAGGCCAGCCTGGGTTACATAGCAAGACTGTCTCAAAACAAAATAAAACCCAAGAAAACCCTGACACATTTGGAGGTAGTTGAACAATTGAGAAGTCTTGTTAGAAGTATTCTCAAGCCTTAAGTGTGTGTTCATCTGAACCCCTTTCAGCACGTACAGCGAGGGGAAGGAGTTCTCTATTGACGAGAAGGAGAAACTTCTTTAAAACCAGGGTTGTTAAAGTTGAGGCTGTAGCTGACAGAAACTGGAATCTGCTTCCTCACATAGCTTTGGAAGTAGATACCAAGAGGCCTGTGAGTCAGAGCACACCAGTGCTTTGGCTAACAGTGTGCTTAGAGGCGGGATGCCTCAGTGATTGAAGCTGGGTTGTAAAGACAGACAAGATGGGGTCAGGCTCACCTCCTGCCTGTGCTGTCCCGAGCTGTCCCATGCTGTCCTGTTGTATACATGTGATAACTTACTTGTTTGCACTTAAGTTTCATTTTTCCTTGTGCATAAGGAGGGTCATGGTAGCAGCTACCTAGCAGGCTGTCGTGAGAGTTAAATGAGATGATAAGTGTAAAGTCCTGAGTACTGCATAGGGCACACAGCAAGTGCTAACTGCCCACCGTCATATAGTGTGGCACCAAAACTCAGGCAGGGCTGCTGTAAAAGAGAGCTAGTTAGTAGAAGAGCAGGGTGGGCCTATGTGAAGGGACAGTTGTTACAGTGACTATACTCAGTGCCTCGTGAGTGGTAATGTTTTATTCTTGTCTGTATCAGCTCATAGCCGTAGCACGTAATGCTTCGGGGAGAGGTGAAGCTGGAGCAGGGCAGGGGCCGAGAACATCCTCTTGGATGCAAGGGCGTGCGGTGATGCAGAGTAGTGTTGCTTAGAAAGGCCACTGGAGGGCTGGCTGGCTGGCTGGCTCAGTGGAGGAAAGCTCCTGCCAGCAAGCTTGAAGACCTGAGTCTGATTCCGTACTCCTGCCCCAGGTCCACAAGGTAGAAGGAGAGAACGGATTCTTTCATCGCCAGTCTCTGGCTTCCAGACAAAAATGATGTGAAAAGAAAAGAAAAATAGATTCTTTTAAGAAAAGTCATTCCATAACTGCGTGTGACAAGTAAGACAGCATGTGATCCTAGTACTTGAAAGGTGGAGGCCAGCAGATGCCAGGAGAGACCTTGTTTGAATAACGAACCGTCTCCCCTCCCAATTGGCACAGTGCTAGACTCGGTTGGCTCTAGTTCAGAGGACTGGAGTTGAGTTCCCAGCTCCTGCTTCCCGAGCCACAACACCTGCAGCTCAGCTCCAGGAGACCCAACCAAACCTGCATGCACACACGTATAATTTAATTTAAAAAAAAAAAAAAAGGATGAGGCTGAAGAGATGGCTCATCAGTTAAGAGCATTTGTTCTTACAGAAGGCTCCAAGTTTGCTTCGGCAGCATCCACCTGCGGGCTCCAAACCATCCTTAGTCAGTTCCGGGGACCCGGTGTCATCCTGGCTTCGTGGGCACCAGGCAGGCGCAGGGTACACTGACATGAAGACAAAGCATGGATGTGCTGAAATAAAGTAAATAAATCTTATAAGGCTGGGGCAGGCTGGGGCTTAGTTGGCAGAGTGCTTCCTTGGTAAGGACAACCCTGGTGTTCCATACCCAGTGGGTATGGTGCCGCTACTCATGGGAGATCAGAGGTTGGGGGGATCAGAAGTTAAAGATTGGAGCCGGGCGAGGTAGCGCATGCCTTTAATACCAGCACTTGGGAGGCAGAGGCAGGCGGATTTCTGAGTTCAAGGCCAGCCTGGTCTACAGAGTGAATTCCAGGACAGCCAGGGCTACACAGAGAAACCCTGTCTCAAAAAACAAACAAACAAAAAGT
This sequence comes from Mus caroli, assembly GCF_978045245.1. Taxonomy (NCBI): domain Eukaryota; kingdom Metazoa; phylum Chordata; class Mammalia; order Rodentia; family Muridae; genus Mus; species Mus caroli. The sequence goes on from NW_028227271.1 coordinate 5,352,574, forward strand.
TAAAGATTGGGGCTGGAGAGATGGCTCAGTAGTTAACAGTGTAGACTGTTCTTCTAGAGGACCTGGACTTGATGCCCAACATTCACACGGTCACCCGGCACAAAGCGGGAGCACGGGCATCTCTGTAAGCAAAGCACCAGAAGCCATAAATGCATAATTCTTAAAAAAAAAAAAAAAAGTCATTTTCAGCTACACACTGAGTTTGAGGCCAGCCTGGGATAAATGAGACCCTGTGTAACAAAACAAAAATCTCAAGAGTGGAGGTGACTTGCAGGTGGTGACTGAACATCCTGGTAGAATTTAGAGGTTCTGTTTTCTGGGAATTCGGGGTCACTGCTGACTAACTTTTCAGTTCTGTTCTTTGAAAATGTTAAGCTCTGTCTGTCTCACACATACTGTGTCAAGGTCCAGAGATTGTGCTATCCTTAATTTCCTGTCAAGCCTTCTCCATGGTGAGATCTGTGGTGATTAGGTGGAGAGCTAACGAAACTCTTCTATAATAAAAGGAATCTGAGAATGTTAGGGAAGCGTTCCCAGAAAAGTGAGGGCTTCGTGGACATGGTGACACCATTAGTCCCAGCACTCAGGAGGTAGAGGCAGATCTGAGGCAGCACTCTGAGCTTAAGGCCAGGCTGACTTGCACAGCGAGTTCCTATCTTTATTTTACTTATGTGATCTTAAATCATTTTTTTTCTATGCGCATTGGTGTTTTGCCTGCATGTATGTGAGTGAAGGCGCCAGATCCCCTGGAACTGGAGTTACAGACAGTTGTGAGCTGCCATGTGGGTGCTGGGAATTGAATTGAGGTCCTCTGAAAGAGCAGCCAGTGCTCTGAACAGCTGAGCAGTTTCTTGGCACTGAGACCCTATCCTTAAAAACCAACCAAACAAACAAACAAACAAAATGAGGGCTTCAGGGGCAGTGAGGCTTTGGGCTTAACACAGTGGTTCTCAACCTGTGGGTCACCTAAATCATAGGAAATATCAGATATTTACAACTTATAACAGTTGCAAAATTACAGTTATGCAGTAGCAACGAGATAATTTTATGTCTGGGGGTCAGCACAACATGCAGAACTGTGTTTAAGGGTCACAGTGTTAGGAAAATTGCGAACCACTGGCTTGGCGTAGGTAAGGGCACTTGAAGCCTAGCCTGAAGACCTGAGTTTGAGTCCTGGAACCCAGGAAAGAACCAGTGCTCAAGTTGTTCTTTAACCTCCATATGGGACATGGTGCACACCTGCCTCCATTTACCACATGTGCACGGGATTGAAGTGTAAATAAACTAGAGAGATGGTCCTCCAGCTGGTCCTATAGTGCCCATATTGGACATTTTCTCTCTCTTGACTTGAGCTCTAGGTGACCCAAGGCACAGTCTCTTGTGGCTTCTATCTCCACTCATGTGTACACTCCCCACTCTCCAGGAGTGTACCCACCTTTAATTCCAGTGCTAGGGAGTCAGAGGCAGGCAGAGATCTCTGAGTTCAAGACCAGCCTGGTCTACAGAATTTGTTCCCGGCCAGCCAGAGCTATATGATGAGACCCCATCTATGGATGGATAGATGGATGGATGGATGGATGGATGGATGGATGGCCAGTCTTTTAGTATTTCTAACTTTCCTGTGTCTCGGTGTTTGGCTACACATGTGCCTGTGTACCACACATGTAGGGGCTAGAGGAGCTCAGAAGAGCTGTCAGATCCCCTGGAACAGAAGTTACAGATAATTTAAAGCTGCGTGTCAGAGCTGAGAACTGATCCTGCTTCCTCTGGAAGAGCAGCCTGTGCTCAGTCACAGAGCCTGCTCCAGCCCTCCCCTCCCACCTCTGCCTCCTGAGTGCTGGAATTAAAGGCCTGTGCCACCACTGCCAGCTGCAAACATTTGTGTGCTTTTCTTTTTCTTTTCTTTTTTTTTTGAAAGTGAAGGGTTCATATTCTAGTTTGGGAAAATATTGTCCAAGGTGTGACCTTTTCTTACAGATTTCTTTTTTTTTTTTTTTTTTTTGGTTTTTCGAGACAGGGTTTCTCTGTGTAGCCCCTGGCTGTCCTGGAACTCATTATGTTGACCAGACTGGCCTCGAACTCAGAAATCCGCCTGCCTCTGCCTCCCGAGTGCTGGGATTAAAGGCCTGTGCCACCACTGCCCGGCTCTTAACAGATTTCTAGAAAGGATCTGTTAGAATGAAATGGCTTAAGACTTGAGGGTTGTCTATCTCCAAAAAGAGTCATAACAGTGTGACGGGTCTCGGTGCCTTTTTGCTCTCCCATTGCTGATAGAGCCCGTCATACATACCCTTATGTGTGGGCAGCAATTATGAATGTTTACATCTAAAATGAAGTTAGATGCAAGAGGATATTTGCTTTCTGTTGAAAAAAAAAAGATGTGTGTGAGATAGGGTCTTGTGTAGCCCAGGCTAGCCTCAAGCTAGCCATGCAGTTGATGAAGTCTTTGACCTAATGCTCCTTCTGCCTCTACCTCTGTGGTGCTGGGATTGCAGGTAGATGTAACAACCCCGCTTTATCAGTGCTGGGGACCGAGCCCTTGGCCTGTGCATGCCAGCCAAGCACTCCACTGACCAAGCTACATTCCCAGGCCTGTTTCTGTTTTTGAATAAAACGTTTAGACTTCACCTTAGGTAGAACTGTAAACTATAGTACACAAAATGTTTTATTGAGGAAGTGGGCTGTTACGGTACTGGGGCGAGTGGGGAACATAATGAAAACCTTTGTATTTGTGGTCTCTTCTTCCCAGACTGCTTGCTGCTGCTGCTGCTTTCCTCTTTCTTCTTCAAGTATAATTGGACCTTTTCTTGGTTATTTAAAAAAGACTTGCCAGGTGGTGGTGGCCTGTTTTAATCCCAGCACTCAGGAGGCAGAGGCAGGTGGATTTCTGAGTTCAAGGCCAGCCTGGTCTACAGAGTGAGTTCCAAGGCAGCCAGGGCTACACAGAGAAACCCTGTCTTGGAAACAAAGTTTATTTTTGTGTGCATACTTTGCTTACATGTCTCTATATGTGCACCACGTGTGTGGTGCCTTGTGGAGGTTGGACTGGAGTTAGAGTTGGCTGTGAGCTACCACATGAGTGCTGAGAACCTGACCTGGTCCTCCAAAGAGCAGCGCATGCTCTTCACTAACCAGCTGTCTCTGGTTCCACTTCTAAAAAAAAATGTATGTTTTATTTACTTTCACTTAAAAAAAAAAAGTTACAGCCAGGCATGGTGGAGCACGCTTTTAATCCCAGCCCTTGGGAGGCAGAGGCAGATGGATCTCTTGAGTTTGAGGCCAGCCTGGTCTACAAAGTGAGTTCCAGGACAGCCAGGGCTATACAGAGAAACCCTGTCTCAAAAAACAAACAAACAAACAAAAAACAAAAACAAAAAAAGTTACTCCGTGTGTGCATGTGTGAGAGAGTACATGCCTCTGTGTGTGTGTGTGTGTGTGTGTGTGTGTGTGAGAGAGAGAGAGAGAGAGAGAGAGAGAGAATTGTTATTTTTCTCCTTCCACCATGTGAATCCTGGGTGTTGGCCTCAGATTTCCAGGCTTGGTAGTAAGCGCTTTACCTGATAAGCCATCTCGACCCTTTTTGAGAGAAGTGTGTATGCATTCTAAACTGTCCTAAATTTGTAATGCAGACCACAGTGGCCTGGTTCTGCCTCCCATGTGCTGTGATTACAGGCACACACCATCCCTGTGTCTTGGCAGGCTCTCAGTCCTCAGGAACACTAGAGTCTGAGAACATGAAAACCACTTTCCTAGTTGTCAAATTCAGGAGAGGGACTGGGGGCCACAGGTGGCTTCCTTTCTGCCTGACAGACATGACAAATGCCCTGTCATCCTCAGTGGAGCCATTTGCAGAGTGTCAGTCCTTGTGCCTGTGCAGGAACGGGAAGCACGTGGCAGCCTTTGCAGATGAAGGGCAGAGTCAGTGCTGGGATCCCAGCCCTGCCCTCTATTACAGCATGCACAGGAAGTGATCATAGGACAGCGACTAGACATCTGAGCTGATGGGTGGCTCTGCAGGCCCAGTCACCGAAGTCCTGCCTAGGCACCCATGGCCTTTGTGATCCGTGACTCCAGCTGATGTGGAATGAATGCATCAGAGGCACTTTGGGAAGCTTTACCTCTGGAGAGTGAGGCAGACAAGTTGAATGGACTACACTTTACTGTTTCTTTAGGCTCTTTAAACAGGAGAAAAATACAGTATACGGGTGTTTGGCTGTGTGCATATCTGTACCATATGCCTGCAGTGCAGGTCAGAGAGTGTCTGATCTCCTGGGATTGGGTAACACAGTTGTAAGCTGCCATATTGGTGTCAAGAATTCAACTTGGGTCCTCTTGAGCTGCCAGTGCTCTCAACCAGTGACCCTTCGCTCCAGCCCCGCTTAGTTTCTGCTGTAGTGGTTGACCTTGTCCAGATTCTGGCTTTCTGTTCGACCTGTTCACTGTGAGCTCCTTGATCTGTACCCAGAGGTCAGATTGGGTTTAAGGCTTTCCTCGCTCTACCCAAGGTCACTGATATATTTTTAGTGTTTTTTTTCCTTTCCTTTTCTTTTTTTTTTTTTATTCTTTCTCTTATTATATCCCAGCCACAATTTCCCTCCCTTCATTCCTTCCAGTCCTTCTCCCCCTCCCCTCCCCTGATCCATTCCTCCATTTCCCTTTAGAAAAGAGCAGGCCTCCCAGGGATATCAGCTGAACACGGCATGACAAGTTACACTAAGACTAGGCACAAACCCTCATATCAGGGCTGGACAATGCCGTAGGAGGAAAAGGGTCCCCAGAGCAGGTGAACGACACCCCCGACTTCCACTGTTAGGAGTCCCACAAAAATACTAAGCTAACAACCATAACACAGAGAACCTGGCTCAGACCCATGCAGGCGCCCTGATTGTCGCGTCAGTCCCTGTAAGCCCCTATGAGCCCTGCTTAGTTTATTCTGTGGGCCTTGTTCTCATGGTGTCCGGACCTCTCTGGCACCTACAGTCCTCCTTCCCTTCTTCACAGTTCCTGGCGCTCTGCCTAATGTTTGGCTGAAGGTTTCAGCATCTGCTCCTATCAGTGGCGGGCACTGATCTATGAGGATGACAGAATGTCACTAGGAACCAGTTCATTAACTTCTTTCCAGTTGTGTTTGGTTCTGATCCATCCTCTGGTTCTTAGCCAGCCAGGCAGTGTCAGGCTTGGGCTCACCCTGTGGTGTAGGCCTCAAGCTGGACCAGTTGTTTAGTGAGGGAAGCACAGCGTAGGCTCTCCTAGGCAGCTGGAGATAACAGCACCACAGAACAGCTGGGTTTAGAGCATGTGGAAGCGGTTCAGATTTTAAGAAATAGAAAACAGAGCAGGGGTTGGTGAGATGGCTTAGCTCCAGTTCCAGGGTCCACCTTCCTCTTCTGTCCTTTGCAGGTACCAGACACCCTTATGGTGCACAGTCATACATACACACATAGCTTCATACACATAAAATAAGGCAGGTGCCACTATAGCCAGCTTAAAACAGCGCAGTGATCTTACCCACAGAGCCATCTCTCTGGCTCAAAGGTTTTATGGATTTTTGTTTGTTTGTTTTGAGACAGGAGTCTCACTTTGTAGTCCTGGCTGGCTTGGAACTTATTATGTGGACTAGGCTGGACTTCAAATTCACAAAGATCCTCTTGCCTTGCCTTGCCTCCTGAATTCTGGGGTTGAAGACATATCCCACCACACTACACCCAGCTAGGATTTATTTTTTTCCAGAGAGAGGTTTTAGCCCAGGGAGCCTTGAACTTGGTATGCAGCTGAGAATGTCCTTGAATTTATTAAAGTAGCAAGAGATGTGATTGAAGTAAGCCAGGTATCAGAAGGCAGATGCGGCTCTCACATGAGGTAGAATATTAAAGTAGTAAGTACAGGAAGAGGAAAGCTGTCACAGTTTTATGTCACCAGAACAAAGACCCCAATGGAAAGCAATCTGGAGAGAAAAGGTTTATTTCCCCTTACCGCTTGTAGTTTATCATGAAGGGACTTCAAAGCAGAAACCTGGAGGCAGGAGCTAATACAGAGACCATGGAGGACCATGTTGCTGGCCTGCTCCCATGGCTTGCTCAGCCTGCCTTCTGTATAACCCAGGACCACCTTCCTGCAGGTGACGCTGTCTGCAATGGACCTCTTACATCATTCACCAGTCATGACAGTGTCTTACAGACCTGCCTACAGGCCAGTCTGATGGAAGCATTTTATCAGTGGAGTTACCCTCTTCAGAGATGATTACAGGGTGTGTCAAGCTGACAGACCAATCTGTATAGAAGGGGACAATGAGATTGCTTAGTGGATAAAGTGCTTATCATCCCGCCTGACAACCCGAGTCAGGTCCTTGGAACCTGTGTGGTAGAAGAAAAGAACCAATTATTCAGACTTGGCCTGTGACCTCCACACATGTTCCACAGTTCTGTGCACACACGCCAGAGAGGAGTGGCAGCTGCCAGTGCTCCATGGAGGGAGGAGGCTCCTTCCTGCTGCGCTGCAGTTGGAGGCAAGTGCTGCATCTCCAGCACGTGTGCGGGCAGCTTGTGTCCTAGCTGCAGGCTGGCTCACTTTGGAGAGTTGGGAACGTGTGCACGTGAGTAATGGTGGTGTTTGCACTGCGGTGTAAGTGTGTTAGCGTCACTGAACCAGTTAAGGTGAAAACAGTCAAGATGACAAGGTTTTTTTGTTGTTGATTTTGAGTTTTTCGAGACAGGGTTTCTCTGTATAGCCCTGGCTGTCCTGGAACTCACTTTGTAGACCAGGCTGGCCTTGAACTCAGAAATCGCCTGCCTCTGCCTCCCAAGTGCCGGGATTAAAGGTGTGTGCCACCATGCCCGGCTAAAATGGCAAGTTTTTTTTTTTTTTTTTTTTTTTTTATATATTTATTTATTTATTATATGTAAGTACACTGTAGCTGTCTTCAGACACACCAGAAGAGGGAGTCAGATCTTGTTACGGATGGTTGTGAGCCACCATGTGGTTGCTGGGATTTGAACTCCGGACCTTTGGAAGAGCAGTCGGGTGCTCTTACCTGCTGAGCCATCTCACCAGCCCCCAAATGGCAAGTTTTATATGTCATTTTAAGACACAAGTATACGGCTAGAACACTTTTGATCCACTGGCTTGTCCTTAGAGGGCCTGTTTTCTCCTGTTCCTCTGCTCTATCTAGTTTGTTTTTATTATTTGTTAGGTGGGAGGCTGTTGTGAGCCTCGCTATGTAGCCTAGGCTGGCCTACAGTCTGATTCTCCTGCCTCAGCCTCACAGCAACTAGAGCTTTGATGCTGCTTTGATGTTTTCTTGGATGAGGGGGATGCTTGCCCATCATCCTGTTTTGTTTTCAGGCTTTTTATTTTCCTGTGTTTAAGTGTTTTGCGTGTATGTGTGTGTGCAGCATGTGTGCCTGGTGCCCATGAAGGTGAGAAGGGAGGCATCTCAGGCATGTGTGAGCTACCATGGAGATACTGACTGAACTCGCGTCCTCTGCAGGAGCCACGCGTCTTCTTCACGGCTGAGTCCTCTTTCGGACCCCTAGGAGTTGGGGTTTTGTTCTGATTTCAGATAGGGTCTCGCTGTGTGTCCAGCTCTTAGCCAGTGTCAGTGCCAGTGTCCCAGCTAGTGGTTTTCAAATTTTAAAAATTACATTTGGCCTGGAGAGATGGCTCAGTGGTTAAGAGCACTGACTGCTTTTCCGAAGGTCCTGAGTTCAAATCCCAGCAACCACATGGTGGCTCACAACCATCTGTACAGCTACAGTGTATTCATATACATAAAATAAACAAATCTTTTAAAAAGTACACTTATTTGTGTCTGTGGGAGAAGGCAACTGTCAGAGCACACACATGAAGACTAGAGGGCAACCTTTGGGTCAGACTCAGGTTGTTGTATTTACTGGCAAGCCTGTCGGCCTGCTGAACCATCTTTCTGCCTCCCGCCCATTCCGTTGTGCATGTGGGTATGGCGTGTGTGTGTGTGTGTGTGTGTGCGCGCGCGCGCGCGCGCGTGCACGCGCTGAAGGACAACCGTGGATGTCCTTTGGGCTGGAGAGATGGCTCAGCGGTTAAGATAAGCACTGACTCTTTTTCCTGAGGTCCTGAGTTCAATTCCCAACAACCACATGGTGGCTCACAACCATCTGTAATGGGATCTGATGCCCTCTTCTGGTGTGTCTGAAGGCAGCTTTAGTCTACTCATATATAAATAAAAATCTTAAAAAAAAAAGAGCTGGGCGTGGTGATGTATGCCTTTAATCCCAGCAGAGGCAGGCCGATTTCTGTTGAGGCCAGCCAGGGCTACAGAGAAACCCTGTCTAGAAAAACCAAAAAAAAAAAAAGAATGACATCCGTCTCTTGTGAGACAGGTTCTCTTGCCCTGTAGCTCACCCGTTAGTCTGTATAGACTGGCTGGACAGTGAGCCTCAGAGAATCTTGTCTCTGCTTTCTTTTTTTTTTTTTTTTTTTTTTTTAAGATTTATTTATTTATTTATTATATGTAAGTACACTGTAGCTGTCTTCAGACACTCCAGAAGAGGGCGTCAGATCTCATTACGGATGGTTGTGAGCCACCATGTGGTTGCTGGGATTTGAACTCAGGATCTTTGGAAGAGCAGTCCCACTTACCCACTGAGCCATCTCTCCAGCCCTTGTCTCTGCTTTCTTACCATGGGGTTACAGGTGTGTACTAACCACCATAACTGGCTGTTTTTACATGGGCTCTGGGGCTCTTACTTGGGTCCTGTGCTTTGAGGGCAAGCGCTCAGCAACTGACCCATTCCCTGTGCTGATGTTGTTTCTTTGAGATAGGGTCTCTGTGGTCTGGGCTGTTCTTACACTCTTGGCATTCCTCCAGCCCCGGCCTCTGGAGAGCTGAGACTGCAGGTGTGAGCTGCCACCCCAGGTTTAGCATCTCATCTTTGTATAATCAAATGAAGCTGGACACGAGAACACTAATGTCCTCCTTTAAAGATGGAAGAAACCATTCTAAGAAGGTCCTAGGGAGCTTCCCAGGGTTCATTGGGCACGGTTTGTTTCTGCGTGCCCGTCAGTGAGCCGGTGAGCCGGGTCATTTCATTCACTAGGCTGAGAAAGAATCTTCCCTGAAATGTACTCCATATTCTGTGTCTCCCCAATTTTAAACAAAATGGGGCTTGCTTAGAAGAAAGTGAAGAAGTGGATGCTCACAGTCAGCTATTGGATGGATCACAGGGCTCCCAATGGAGAAGCTAGAGAAAGTACCCAAGGAGTTAAAGGGATATGGAACCCTATAGGGGGAACAACATGATGAACTAACCAGTACCCCGGAGCTCTTGTCTCTAGCTGCATCTGCATATGTATCGAAAGATGGTCTAGTCAGCCATCACTGGAAAGAGAGGCCCATTGGACTTGCAAACTTTATATGCCCCAATACAGGGGAATGCCAGGGCCAAAAGAATGGTAATGGGTGGGTAGGGAAGGAGGGGGGGTATGGGGGACTTTTGGGATAGCATTGAAAATGTAATTGAGGAAAATACGTAATAAAAAAAAAATATTTAAAAAAACCAAAAAAACAAACAAACAAAAAAAAAAACAACAGACACCAAGGGAAAAAAAAAGAAGAAAGTGAAGAAAGGCTGTGGAGGAAGCAGCCAGTAATTTCTGTTGTCTGAGGCTATCTTGCTTTTTTTAAGGTTCAGTTACTGTTTGGGTAGGAGATTTCCAGGTTCTCGGATCTCCCCTGTCCCACATTGGACTTTATATTTTTGCACAAAAATAGAAATACAAACTGCTCTTGCAGAGGACCCAAACTGAGAGCCGTAAAGTCATACAACTACAACAGCTTGTAGCTCCAGCTCTGGGGATCTGATGACCTCTTCCAGCCATTGCCCTGCCACTCACATGCACACGCCTACGCCATAAAAAGAGATTTAACAAAAAGAAATCTGCATTAAGTTCTAAAGCGAACTTCCTCATCCTTACCAGATGCATTCCTGGCTTTTGTTTGTTTGTTTTTTAAGGTTTGTTTATTTAATATACATGAGTATACTGCAGCTGTCTTGAGACACCAGGAGAGGGCATCGGATCCCATTACAGATGATTGTGAGCCACCATGTGGTTGCTGGGAATTGAACTCAGGACCTTCGGAAGAGCAGTCAGTGCTCTTAACCATTGAGCCATCTCTCCAGTCCTCACCTTTTTCTGTCTGAAGAATTGTCATCCAGTTCCAAGTCGTCGTTGACCTTTCTATTCTTGCTCTTACGTTTAGTCCATCATTAGACCCTGTGAGTTCTACTTTTTTCTGAGACAGGGTCTCTGTATTTGATCTTGGCTCTCTTGCTGTCTAGACCAGGCTGGCTTTGAACTCAAATCCTCCGGCCTCTGCCTCCAAGTCTGTGCCCAGTGAGTCCTACCATATTAATGTTTCAGATCTCTCTTGTCTTCTGCTGCTACCTCTTGCTACTAGGAACTTAAAAAAAAAAAAGATTTTATTTTCCATGAAGATGCGAATTTGCCTGCTTCTTTGTAAGTCTAGCCTGTGTGTGCAGTGCCTGTGGGAGCCATTTGTGAGTCTTTCTGCCTCCATCTTTACAGTGCTGAGACTATAGCTGTGTGCTACTGCACCCTGTGTATGCAGTCCTGGGATTGAGCCAGCACTTTCTCTATGCTAGGCGAGCTCTAGAGCAGAGGCCTTGCTTGGTCCCCTCTTCCTTATTCAGTGTACCTTTTGACAAGTCAGGGACAGACAAAAGAAGTGCTTCCTTGGCTTTGAAAATTGTACAATTTACTAAGATACCAACCAGTTCTTGTGTTCTGACGTAAGTGTTCTTGAAACAAGAAGTAAAATGCACGGATGTCTTCAGACATGGTTGGTACTTCGTACTTTTAGCTCCAGCACTTGGCAGAGGCAGGCAGATCTCTGTCTGGCCAGCCAGGGTTATATAGTAAAATCCTGACTCTAACAGGAAAAAAAGATGAAGGTGGAGGACACAGCAGCAACAGCTGGGTGTGGTCACATGCTCCAGTGTTCCCAGAGCTTACGAGACAGACCAGATGATCTCTGTGAGTTGAAGGCCAGCCTGGTCCACATAGTGAGCTCTAGGATATCTAGGACTATTTAGACCCTGTCTCAAAAACAAACAAATACAGCTAAAAATATATTAAAGCTATGACTAGCCAACAATTAGTTCAGGAGACTAATGCAGACTCACTGAGTCCTAAACTATTGGTCTTGTGGTTATCAGTGTTTCAGATTCCATTTCTGTTAGTGATAGAGTCCTCAATTTGAAAAGGACCTGGGAACACCATTGCTCTTACTTACAGCCAGGCAGTGGGGGTCGAAAGGTTCTTCTGCCTTCCTCTGGACCCTGAAGAGGATGGTGGAACTAGATCCAACATCTCCTGAAGCATTTCAGGACACATGCTTGGTCCAGCTTTGCAGTCAGATGGGAGGAGTGTGTCTAGTTGACCCGGGCTAAACACGTAAGCCAAGATGGCCGAACAGCTCCCCGTTACTGTTTATGAAGTCAGAGTTTCATGCTTACTCCGAAGACAGTTTCCCAAGTACACTACCTGGCCAGCTTAGCTGCAGGGTGGTTTTAGGAATGCATTCTGGTGCAGGGATGTGCATAGGGTGAGAGCAATAGCTCAGCCCTGAAAGGCCAAGGCTCACAACAGAGATGATGACGTCTGTATAGGCAGGGATTGGTGTTCTAAGCATTGCTAAAAGCTGCCACTGCCCTAGTGACAAGGACAGAGTACTGTGTCTTAATAGGCAGAGAGGAATAGAGAAAGCCAGAAAGTAGCATCTCCTTTGGAATGCTAAGTCAAGCTCTTAATTATGCTAAAGGGAGGCATAAACTCTGGCTACTCCCAGAAGCTACCAGGTATCTGTGAGATCTTTGATTTGACAAAGGGGAAATTCCACTGTTTTGTCCTTTTAGGAGGTTCCTGAGCTAGTTTTGGGTTCAGCTGTGTCTGGAAAATGGCCAGGATTTGTCAGCTCCTACCCAAGCTAAATTGTATCTGGATTTATTTATTTATTTATTTATTTTAAAGATTTATTTATTATATGTAAGCACACTGTAGCTGTCTTCAGACACTCCAGAAGAGGGCATCAGATCTTGTTATGGATGGTTGTGAGCCACCATGTGGTTGCTGGAATTTGAACTCTGGACCTTCAGAAGAGCAGTCGGTGCTCTTAACCACTGAGCCACCTCTCCAGCCCTGTATCTGGATTTATTAAAGGTATTTAGTAAATAGTCATACTATTTCAGGAGGGACAGTCATGAACTGTGCAGAATTTTTAAACTTCCTGTGAAGTACCAAAATCCAAAGGGCACTATAAATTCAAGAAACGGTAGGGTTTAGATATCAGTTGGTGTGGTAGTACAAGTGTATAGAATCTCGGCTCTGGGGAGGAATGGAGACGGGGGTCACAGGTCTTCCCTAGCTGATCTTCCTAAAACCAATCCAAGGGCATGTTTGTTACCTTGAGCAGAGAACGTTTACAGTAAGGATTGCCCTTTCTTGTTAAGTATGTGGTTAAACTTTAGTAAACCAGTGTGATTGCTCAGGAGGTGAGATGCAAAGGGCAGAGCTGTCAGTCTTAAGGCTGGATCTTTGGAAGAGGAGTCCCCACCCTACACACACACCCTGTTGCTCTTGTAAGAAACCACCATGTTAGTTGATGCCACTGCCCTGCCCGGATCTGACGTACATAAAGGCAAAAGCCATTTTTACTGGGTCACAGTCTACCAGGTCTCTGGCTTTAAAGAATTAAGTCTGTGGAGATGGTGTACAGTGAAGAGGACATAGAAATGAATTTTTAGGGGACATTGAGCAGGTCAGGGTGCTTGCCACCAAGTGTGAAGGCCTGAGCTTGGTTCCTGGGATCCTTGTGGTGAGGAGGGAGGCGGCTCCCTTGTCTTCTGGCTTGCAGATGTTCATGGCATGCCAGATGTGCATAGACACATATCTTAATGAGGAATACACATATTTTTGAGTGTTCCCACAGGACAAAGCCAAGGTGATTATTGCATGTGCCACCATCAGGGAATCTTTTCCTTGGGAGCCAAGAGGAGTGCATCAAAACTGGCAAACAAAGGAATTTTCTTCTATGTCAGTCCAACTTGGGAGACATTCTGTTAATGACTTTATTTTCCCCAAAACAATGAAGCACCCCCCCCCCTTTAACATTACGTTTACTGTGTGTGTTTGTGTAAGTCGCTCCTGCTGCCATGCGTGAGGTGGTCAGATTCCTTTGCTGTGGGTCGTGGAACTCTCACTAGGATGTTAAGGCAACAAGTGCCATTCCTGGGTGGGTGAATCATCTTGCTGGCTCACAAAGAAATGTTCTGTGTGCTAATAATATAACTTAAAAGTAAAACTGATTTCCATATTGTATAAAATGATAAGCGGTGGCATTTCAGACTGCATAGCCACTAGAGCTACAGTTGTGAAGAATGTGCGCACAGGTCTAGAGAGGCGGTAGTTAGAGCATGCGTTCTTCTTGCAGAGGACCAGCATTTGATTGTCATTGCCCACATGGTGACTTAGAACCATCAGTAACTCCAGTTTCATGGGATCCGATGTCCTCCCCCAGCATCCTCAGGCTGTACGAAGTCTACTTACATAATACAGCCACGCCCACACATACAAAAGAACTTGTACATTTCTGTTGTCATGTGTAGCACTTGAGCTCTCTATGTGTGGTCTGTTTGATCCCTCAGTTTTCTCCAGGCCTATGTCCATTCTCGCCATCCTCCTCTTCCTTCTGGGTGTCTTAGCTTCCTATCTTTTAGGGCTTTTGGAAAGAAGTTTGGGCTAGCTTTGGAGAAACAGGGTTAGCAGACAGCTTTGTGCTTTTGTCTGTGGCTTGCCCATCATCTTGGATTTATTTCTATTAATGCCCCCCCACACATTTATTATGGGTATGTGGTGACAATGACAGTAGGCAATGAACATGGACATGTAGTGCATGTGGCTTTGGTGCGATGTTCATTCTTGATGAATCCCCCACCTCCATCCCACATTAACCCAGACTGTCATCAAACTTGATAGATAGTTGTGGGTAGCCTTGAACTTCTGATCCCCTTGCCTCCAGGTCTTAAGTGTTGGAATCACAGATGTATGTCACCATGCCCAGCTACAGCACATTGATCAACTGTAGTCCATAGATAGCAATCCTACTGGGCAGAAGAAATGACACAGGGATATCTATGGTTGAAGCTCATGTCAGTATGCATGATGGATCATCCATAGTGATGTAGTCATGAGTGTGAAGACAGCATTTGGGAGGCAGAGGCAGGAGGATTTCTGAGTTCGAGGCCAGCCTGGTCTACAGAGTGAATTCCAGGACAGCCAGGGCTACACAGAGAAACCCTGTCTCAAAAAACCAAAAAAAAAAAAAAAAAAAAAAGGATACAGACCTTGCAGAAGGGATTACATTTTATTTAGGGAGATGACTATGTACCCATTAATAAAAAAGCAAGTCACAGGGTAATGTGTGCTGCATGAGAAGTTCACATCTTTCAGGGACTTTGCAGGACAGATGTGCAGCCAGCTTCTCTTTCTCTCCAGGCCTTCCTCCTTCTACCTCACAGTGCTCCACTAGAGCCCGTGTCTCTGTTGTCAGGTTACGGTCAACTTTGAATTGTAACTTCAGCATGACAGTTGAGCAGAGAAGTGAAGGGTTATCTAGAGGTTCAGAGCCAGGGCTATTGGCTGCTGGTCTTGTTTTTCAGCAGCTGGTCTCACTGTGATCATCTAATCAGTGCTAGCGTGGTCATGGAGGACAGACAGGGAGAAGTGTGTGATATAAGTAAGATCCCTGCCAGAGCCTAAAAACAGCTCTTCAGCGCTCTCTGCACCATCCCAGGAAACATGGAGAACGTTTTCCTTGTGGAGGTCATGGTACCAGAAACTCAACTACTATAGGTTGCTGAGGTTGGGATGATCTGATCTTAGTAGCTGGGCGAGTGTCCCTGTCACTCCTCCTCCCCCTTCCTGCCCTCACCTTAGGAATGTGTAAGGGCCTTAGATTTGACTGGGTGAGTTGAGCTGGAAGGACGGCAGGGCTGGCAAGTGGGCAGCATGGCTAAGACTGAGTCCTGAAGTCCAACAAGCCCTGTTGCTGGGGTGTGAGCTGGGAGGCCTGGGAGAACCACACCTGGCTCCTTAGTGGGAGTCAGGGGATGTCTGAAGATGAAACGCTTCTGCACTCAGTTCTTTTTTATTTTTAGACAGCCTAGTATTTCAGTCCCTAGGGGCTCTTGATCTGACTTCTGTGCACTAGTCTGGAATTTGCTACAGAGGAATAGGGGAAACAAAACAAGAAAAACAAAACAAGCCTGAAGGAGTTCTCAAAAAAGTGACTAAACTCCCAGCAGACTTCCCTGATTGACCTTGTAACTAGGAATTTTCGCTGCCCACCTCTCACATTCCTGGGTTTAGATGCGCTCTGTCCTGACCTGTTCCTTCGCCTTCTGGGTTTGGGGTGTGTGTCGCTGGTTTCCAGACTCTGTAGAGTGCCAGCAGCTGGCATATGATGATCACTGAACAAGCTGCCCGCTGACACATGCCTCCTGAGGCACAGAGAGCTGCCTGGCGTGGGTGCTCTGAACCCCCGTTGCATGACTGTTTCAGAGGTGCGTTTCTAGACCAAGTATGCAGTGCACACCTATAATCCTAGCACTTAGGTCGAGGTAAGAAGAGCACAAGTTCAAGTTTATCCTTGGTTACAGAGAGAATTTGGGACCAGCCTGGGCAATAGGGACCATAGCTCAAAACATTTTTGTTGGATGGAGAGATGACTCCGGGCAAGAGTGCTTGTTCTTGTAGAGACCTGAGTCAGTTCTCAGCACTCACATAGCAGCTTATAGTCAGCCATTTTTAAAAAGTGGTTTATTTATTTACATATCTTACGTATATGAGTGCTCTGTATGTATGCATATCTGCACGCCAGAAGAGAACATTGGTTCCCATTGTAGATGGTTGTGAGCCACTATGTGGTTCCTGAAGATTGACCTCTGGAAGAACAGCCAGTGCTCTTAGCCACTGAGCCATCTGTCTAACCCCCTCATAACCATTCATTCCTCCAGTGGAATCTCCTGCCTTCTCTGGGCACAAGAACACACATGGTACAGAAATAAATGCAAGCCAAATCCTCATGCCCAAAGTAAGATTCTTGGATAGAAAAGCAACGCATTTGTCTGGGTGGGCTGTGGGAGAGGTGGTCTTGCTATGGGACTGGCCTGGAGCTTCAGACTCTTCTGGTCCCACTTCCCGATTGAGGAGCTAGGAGGCAGAGCTGGCACGGCTGCTGTGCTGTGTATGCAAGGCTGTCTGTCCGTGAGGAAGTGCATGCCTAGTGGATGCTTTGTCTGCGGAGAGCAGTGGTGGCCCACAGCTGTCCCGCATCCTCACAGTGGCTCACAGCTGTCCCACATCCTCACAGTGGCTCACAGCTGTCCCACATCCTCACAGTGGCTCACAGCTGTCCTACATCCTCACAGTGGCTCACAGCTGTCCTCACCCATTTAGCAGGGGTGTCGGGTGTTGCTGTGAACCACTGGTGAACGAACAGTCAGTCTGCTTGAGCTGTAGGTGAGGTCGATAGAGTTCTTCAGAGTTAATTGGACTGTTGAACTGCACCAAGCATTCTTAGGTTTCAGGAACACAGTGCTGCAGGGCCTCTTGGTTTTACTAAAGGGAGCTTGAAGCAACCAAAGGTTTTGAACTGAAGAACCAAAGGGCCTGGTTTGGCCTTTAAAGTCACTTTGCCTGTTTTGTGGAGAACAGGCTAAAAGGCTAGGAAAGACAGAGGGACAAATTGATTACCTGCTTGCAGGTGACCTTATGGGACAGCTCTCCCTGGGTGAGCCAGAGAGAGCTCCCCACCCTCCCAGCTCTGGATGTAGTTGTATCGACAGGGGAAGTAAGAACAGCTCAGGGTGTAAATGGCCAGTGTCTTCTAGAAGTCTTGCTTGCAGTTTTTCTTCCTCAGTTACCCTGGTGTGGAAGGCGCATTCTCTGACTAGAGCAGACTGTAAACCCCAGGAACCTGACAAGCCTGAGCCTTGTCAGCAGTTACAGGGCCACTCCTCATTCCTCACTCCTCCACCGTCTCAGAAGGCTCAGGTTGAGGTTGGCGGAGGGAGAGGCAAGTGGGTTTGCAGCGCTCTGGGGTGTAACAGAGAACATTGGAGTTGAAATGACTTTAGAAATCTCCGACTAGAACCTTCTTGATTTTTAGGTGCAGCTCTGCAAAGATGAAGTAAGCAGCCTTCCTAGTCACTGCAGTAGATTGCTGCCATAGCAAGGGCCCTACATGCCTCCTGCTTGCCTCTGATCTCAGACATTCAGTCTGGGTGTGAGTGGGCCTTGGTATTCATAGTCCCTTCTGGTGTTTAGCCAGGAGTGAGTGAACTACAGGCTTGACTTTGGCAAATTCCATGAATATGAAGTCTTTACAAACAGTTGATGGTAAGGAGTTTGTGTTTCCTTTGTCTAGGGTCAAGCCCTCCATATCCAGGACCAGGCTAAAACCAGATTACACTGCCCCTCTCTGGGCCCTATTGACTTAAAGCAGCCACTGTAATCATGGGCAATATCTTTGGGAACCTTCTGAAGAGCCTAATCGGCAAGAAGGAGATGCGCATCCTGATGGTGGGCCTGGATGCTGCCGGGAAGACCACCATCCTGTACAAGCTGAAACTCGGGGAGATTGTCACCACCATCCCGACCATTGGTAAGGGCAAGCTGAGGGGAGGCAGGCAAGGCCTTCCCTTCCCAGGCAGGTCCACACACCTCACGGGCTTCAGAGAGAGTGTCTGTTTAACTTTGGCAGGTGCTGGAGCTGCCGTTTGCCCACCTGCCCTGGCCCTCTGATGCGGGAACTTCCTTCCGCCCGCAGCCTGGCACTCAGCAGTGCCCTCAGGCATTAGGCTTGGTTTGTTCTCCGTGTTGTTTGGAAAGCAGGTGAAGGGCTTTGATGTTCCTGCCAGAGGCCTGGAATTGCTTTGGTTTAGATCTTCAGTGGCACTCTCAGTTAAGACCTGCCTGTTGGAGGGAGAACATTTGCTACAAACATGGGGCTGTGGGTCCTCCTCCTCAGCTGGGGCTCCTCTCTCAGGCTTCCCATTGCCTCTCACTCCACATTTTTTTTTTTTTTTTTTTTTTTTTTGAGACAAGGTTTCTCTGTGTAGCCCTGGCTGTCCTAGAACTCACTCTGTAGACCAAGCTGGCCTCTGCCTCCTGAGTGCTGGGATTAAAGGAGTGTGCCGCAACCACTATCCCTCCCGCCACCCCCCACCCCCACCCCCCCCTCCCCCGGCTCTCACGCCACATCTTAGCATAGATCTATTGTATTGATCAAGGGCCAGAACAGAGTCCTTTCTTTGTAGGATGGAGGACCAGAGTCTGAGCGACAGGAGAACGCGGCTCTCATACCATCCAGGCAGCTGTGCGCCCTCTGATCAGAGTTTGCCCTTGTTGACTTCTTCAATTTTCCTTCCTAAAAAATACATACCTCATAATATATAATAGAACATACACTTTTAAGTGTGTTTATGTTTTGCATGTATGTATGTATGTACCACATGCATGCATGTGTAGTGAACATGGAGGTCTAGACAGGCCCTCAGACCCCGTGGAACTGGAGTTACGGATGGTTGTGAGCCACTTTGTGGGTACTGGGACTTGAACCTTGGCCTTTGGGAGAACAAGTGCTCTTAGCCACTGAGCCATATCTCCAGCCCTTTTAAGTTTCCTTTTAGACTCCCCGGGTCAAGAACTACAAGGTCCCAGTATCCCTTAAGCTTTCTGCTATTGGTGTCACATGTAAAGCTGAGGAGAGATGGAGCGAGCTCATTGGGTTACTATTGGTAGGGCCTATTATTTGAGGCCAGTGGCCATTGACTTCTTTACCTCCCAAAGGGTTTAATGTGGAGACAGTGGAATATAAGAATATCAGCTTCACAGTCTGGGACGTAGGTGGCCAGGACAAGATTCGGCCCCTCTGGAGACACTACTTCCAGAACACCCAAGGTAGGACAGACAGAGCTCCTGGGGTTGGCATTGCCGGGCTTGTGCAGAGCATGGCTGTTCTCTTAGTTATGGGTGGCCATGGCCAGCCCTTGCCCTGATGCAGCTCTTGGAAGTGGAGAAAGGGGAACGTGTGTCTGGAGGGTGTGGTGCGGGATAGGACAGGGGACATCCGTCGTCTCTGTGTGTCCCACGCTCTCTCTGCTCTCCAGGCTTGATATTTGTGGTTGACAGCAATGACCGGGAGCGAGTGAACGAGGCCCGGGAAGAGCTGATGAGGATGCTGGCGGAGGATGAGCTCCGGGATGCTGTACTCCTTGTGTTTGCAAACAAACAGGTGAGCTTTCCCCCTTTCCCTGCATCTGGGAGAGCATCCTGGCTGTAGGAGTCAAGGGGCCTTGGGCTCGTGGGTGAAAGGCCTGGAACTACTGCTGACAGGTTGGAAGTGTGAGAAGGAGACGCACTTGGCTTCTTCATGCTCTTCTCCTTGTTCCCCAGCCCAGCTGTATCAGCAGCATTTAAGTCCTCAGGATCAATGTGGTAGCATGTCTGTTCAGGATCTTTATCCTCCCTGTACTTCCGTGTTCTCTAGCTAGCCTTGCTCCTGCTGCCAGACTTGTCATCTGAATCACACACACTTATAACCCTACCTCTTCTCTATCTAATCCCCTGGCCCTGCAGTTCTGGAACCACTGGGCCTGGAGCAGCTCCTTCAGATCTTGATCCGAGTGTCCTGAGTTAATGAGCAGGTGGCCATATATGTGCCTCTGACAGATGGGTGCTCTTTCTAGAGCCTTTGACAGGTGCTGAGGTATCTCTCTGTGTGTGTTCCTTTGTGCTGCAGGATTTGCCGAATGCTATGAATGCTGCTGAGATCACAGACAAGCTGGGGCTGCACTCTCTGCGTCACCGCAATTGGTACATTCAGGCCACCTGTGCTACCAGCGGGGACGGGCTGTATGAAGGCTTGGACTGGCTGGCCAATCAGCTCAAAAACAAGAAGTGAGAGCCAGGCAGCCCTCTCTGACTACCCCACCCACTCCTGACACATACCTGTTGTCTCCTTACCCCAATTTCCCCTTCTTCCTCTTGAAAGTGGCCAAGGTCCTGGGTATCATGTCCACATGCCCAGCAAGCGCCTTGCCTCCCTCCTCCACCCCCCTCCTCCCTCCCTGTACACTGACACAGTCAGCCCCCAACTGCTGTCCTGATGATGAATCATTCCAATTTACTGGATTTAAAACAGAATGAAGCTGTTACGGTTTCGTGGGGTGGTCCCCATTGGTTTCAGGAGGAAGAGTGGGGTGTTCTCTGTTTGCTGTTTGGCACTGGTTGCTGTGCTCTTGGCATCTGAGTCCCTTCCCTGTGTCCCTGGCCACTCTCCTCCCTGTCATCCTTTCCTTCTGAACCCTCTCCTATTCTCCATGGACATTGCACGGGCCTCTCTGTGTGTGCGTGCATGTGTGCGCCTGTATATACGTGTATAGAGAGATATATATGTAGGGTCAGGGGAGGGAGCAGAGCGCAGCTCAGGGCTTACAGCCGGAACACTGCGCACTGGAACCTGTCCCCTGCCCTTCTGTGTTGGTGAGATAAGGGGATGTGGGTGGGTCCCATTGCTTTCCTCTCCGCAGGTGGCATTCCTGGATGTTGGGATACATGATGGGCGCCTTCGGCCATCTGTCTTACCTTTCCTTCTCCACTATGATGAGCACATGAAGTGGCATTGGTCTCTGGGTGACTGTTCCTAAGGAGCTGCCGTGCTACTCTGCCTCATTAGTAGCCCGCTTATGCTATCAGTCTAGAGTGTTGTATTGATCCTCCCCCACCGTCCTCAGATCTGCTCCTCAGGAACTCAGAGGGAGGTGGGTTAGTGGGACCTGCATGTAGAGGGTGGACAGTGGTCGGGGGAAGGCCTAGTTTTCCATCTTACTGTCATAAGGAGGAGAAGGCAAGGCATGGAGCAGTCCTGTTCCTGCCTTCTGGTCTGTCAGAGATCTCTCCCCTTAGTAGCTCTGCTGGCCTGATGAGGACTGCCCAGGTGGAGCAACGAGAAGCCATGGACTGGGGGAACATAGCCGACCTCAGTATCAACTCCCTGTTCTCCAGTTCTCTGTCAGTTCAGGACCAGGAAAGATGAGTTTCTGTTGTCCTCGATGTCCTGTCCCCCACTTCCTGGCAGCTTTCCCCAGTCCTCACCCTGTCCTGAATAGGTCTGTGGGGTTGGAGTAGATGCCGTAGGACCCTGCATGGCTGAGCCTGGAACTGTGATCTTCAGGGCCTTCCCTCCCTCCATCCTCTGCTTGTTCAGCTGCTGCTGCAGGTCTGTAGAGGGCGCTATTCCAGAAGCTCTGACCTGGGTCCTGACTTGTCACTGCACTGAAGCTGTGGCTGTTCTGTGGGCTCCTGTGTGTGCTGGCTGCGCCCTGAGCTCCAAAACAGCTGCCCGTAACCTCTCTGCTAAGGTCAGGACCCTGGGCTCTCTGCAGCTTGGCCAAGGGACTCTTCCCAGAGGCCTGTTCTGAGTTCCTCCACTCAGTGGCCAGGTTTCCTGCCACCTTTGTCTATAGCAGGCAGATAAGTTCCCCAGCCTACTGTCAGCTGAGCTGTGCGAGGTTCCAGGATGTCTCTCAGTGCAGGTAGTGCTGTGATACCCCAGACACTATGTGAGCATGTGCTCTAGACCTGGTGTGTGTGTGTGTGTGTGTGTGTGTGTGTGTGTTCTCTACATGGGGGTGCCAGGGATTCTGTTTCATTTTAAATGGGTTCCTTCCATTCCCTGCATTCCTCTCTTTACTGTTCCTGCATCCCCCTCTGTCGCCCTCACTCTCTCTGCCGTTTCTAAGCCCCTATCCCCTCCTTTCTGTTGCTGCTGTGAGCACCTGTTTGCCTTCTCCGTTCACTCACCACTTTGCCTGTTTGGTTTTGGTTTTGTCTTCTGTTTGATTTTCTGTTCTATCTTTGCTTTGAGATTGGTGAGGACTTTGCCTCTTTCTCTGCCACGCTCTCTGACCTTCCTGCTTAGATGCTAGTTCCAGATAGGTTTTGTACATTGCAGACATGAGTCCACTCCTGCACCCCTTACCACAGCTTATTTTTCTCCACCTCCTGGGACCAACCTGAGGCTGAGCAGGCTGAAGCAGCCTTGAATGTTGCCTTGGTGCATGCTGCTCCAGACACATCCAGCAGGGGGCAGTAGCATCTTGGTAACATCCCTGGCTTTGTGGGGAGGTGGGGGTGCTTTCTACATTCCCTAATCCATCTTTAGGGTTGGATGTTCCATCCCATTTCTGTGAACTCCCTCTCTTGCTTTTCTCAAGTTGGTTTCATTTTTTATCTTGTTCTACCTTTCTTTCTGGGGACTTCCCCTTCCCTCCACCTCCAAAGTTTGTGGTGTTACAGTGGTATCTGCAGTTCTGAAGTGGGTTTTTTTCTTTTTGCTTTCTCTGGAATGTAGACTGTACATGTTTAATAACTTGCCTTCTCTATCCTTGCTCAAAAATGTGGGATAATGCAATGACTGTGCCCTGGTTGGAAATTAAACTTGTTTTACGCAGCTCTGGCGCAGCCCTTTGTCCTTGAGCAACACTGCGGCAGTAGGAAGCTGTGTGGTCCTTTCCACACCATTCCTTTTCTCTGCAGAGGTGGGAAGACATACCTCAGCGCGTGGAGTCATGGAGGAACGCAGGTTTATTGGGACTGCCGGTTATGGTTCCTTCTTCCAGTCATACCCTGAAGGAAGTCTAATCGAATCAAATGCTAGCATGTGGGGACTCTATGACTGACCAACTCCTAAAGGGCTCTGTCCTCAATTTACCTGTATTTACCACCTGTTGATAGACTTCAGGGCAGCAGTTCTCAACCTGTGAGTTGTGACACCTTTGAGGGTCACATATCAGACATCCTGCATATCAAATATTTACATTATGGTTCATAACAGTAGCACAGTTACAGTAAGCACAGGGTAGACATCTGGGCAGCATAGTAAATGGTAAACATCTGGGCAGTATAGTTTTGTTTTTTGTTTTTTTGTTTTTTTCCTAGATAGGGTTTCTCTGTGTAGCCTCGAACTCAGAAATCCGCCTGCCTCAGCCTCCCAAGTGCTGGAATTAAAGGCGTGCGCCACCACGCCCAGCTCATCTGGGCAGTATAGTAAACACGGAGTAAACATCTGGGCAGGACAGTAAACACAGGGTAAACATCTGGGCAGGACAGTAAACACAGGGTAAACATCTGGGCAGGACAGTAAACACGGGGTAAACATCTGGGCAGGACAGTAAACACGGGGCAGACATCTGGGCAGGACAGTGAACACGGGGTAAACATCTGGGCAGGACAATGAACACGGGGCAGACATCTGGGCAGGACAGTGAACACAGGGCAGACATCTGGGCAGGACAGTGAACACGGGGCAGACATCTGGGCAGGACAGTGAACACGGGGTAAACATCTGGGCAGGACAGTGAACACGGGGTAAACATCTGGGCAGGACAATGAACACGGGGCAGACATCTGGGCAGGACAATGAACACGGGGCAGACATCTGGGCAGGACAGTAAACACGGGGCAGACATCTGGGCAGGACAGTGAACACGGGGCAGACATCTGGGCAGGACAATGAACACGGGGCAGACATCTGGGCAGGACAGTGAACACGGGGCAGACATCTGGGCAGGACAGTAAACACGGGGTAAACATCTGGGCAGGACAGTGAACACGGGGTAAACATCTGGGCAGGACAGTGAACACGGGGCAAACATCTGGGCAGGACAGTGAACACGGGGTAAACATCTGGGCAGGACAGTGAACACGGGGTAAACATCTGGGCAGGACAGTGAACACGGGGTAAACATCTGGGCAGGACAGTGAACACGGGGCAGACATCTGGGCAGGACAGTGAACACGGGGCAGACATCTGGGCAGGACAGTGAACACGGGGCAGACATCTGGGCAGGACAGTGAACACGGGGTAAACATCTGGGCAGGACAGTAAACACAGGGCAGACATCTGGGCAGGACAATGAACACGGGGTAAACATCTGGGCAGGACAGTAAACACAGGGCAGACATCTGGGCAGGACAGTGAACACAGGGCAGACATCTGGGCAGGACAGTGAACACGGGGCAGACATCTGGGCAGGACAATGAACACGGGGTAAACATCTGGGCAGGACAGTAAACACAGGGCAGACATCTGGGCAGGACAGTGAACACGGGGCAGACATCTGGGCAGGACAGTAAACAGGATGCCTTCCTCAGCATAAAGCAGCCAGCTGCACTCGGGCTGTGTGGATCCTGTTGCCAGGCAGCTAACTCGAAGGGGGGATGTCTTGAAGGTGCATCTTTAGTAAAGCTTACATTCCTGTTCATTTTCCATTGCTCTGGTGTCTCCTGCTGTAACTGAAGACACCATTCCACACAGAGGAAAGGCATGGTGCTGCCCTCAGTAAGCAGAGAAACCTCTCCTTCCCTTACTCCAGAGCTTGAGTCCCACATCCTGCCATGAAGTGTTTAATCTGCACTCACTGCCCCTCCCTTTCTCTCATGACCGTCACCCTCTCAGGAACCATTGCTTTTTGTCCATTTCTCTGACTTCTAAACCTCGACCCATCATCAACCCCCATGTCTTCAACATTACTTTCCCTGAAAGTCTGGCTCTTTGCCTCCTCCTGGCTCCTCCAGGCTTCTCCTGCTAATAAGTTAGGAATATCTTTCTCTGGTGCTTTGTTTGTTAATAAACAGATCACTTTTTGAGCTGTATTTTGTTGCTTTGTTGTTGTTTTGAGATAAGATCTCAGTATAGCCCAAGCAGACTTCGGACTTGTTTGTTTTTGTGTTTTAAGAGAGGGTTTCTTTGTGTAGCCCTGGCTGTCCTGGAACTTGATTTGTAGACCATGGCATCCTTGTACTCAGATCCACCAGCTTCTGCTTCCCAAATACTGGGATAAAGAAGGCCTGTGCCACAGCAGCCGCCACCACCTGCTTGCTGACCTCAGACTTGCTTCTCTCCTCTGCCTCTGTCTCCTCAGAGCTGGGTTACAGGTGTGTGCCAGCAAGCGTAGCCTCAGCTGTAATACAGTAATAATAAAAGCCAGGCGTGGCAGTGCACACCTGTAATCCCAGCACTCAGGAGGCAGAAGCAGGAAGCTCTCTGAAGGTGTGAGGCCGGCCTGGTCTGTATCTGTCTGATGCCTCCCTCATCTTCCTCCCTCTTTCAAAGAAAAGTAAATAGGGGCTGGAGAGATGGCTCAGGGGTTAAGAGCACTGACTGCTCTTCCAGAGGTCCTGAGTTTAATTCCCAGTGACCACGAGGTGGCCCACAACCATCTGTAATGGGATCTGATGCCCATGGTGTACATGAAGGCAGGGCACTCATATACATAAAATAAACCAATTTTTAAAAATTAAAAAGAAAAAGAAAAAAATTAATTCAGTCTAGCTGAATAACAGGCTAGTGGATGAGTCTTGATACTAGAACAACTTGGGGAAGCAGGTGACAGGTTCTTGCCTGTCTCTTAAGTTCTGCAGATTCAGGGGAGGTATAGGGGCCCTCTGTGGCTTTGAGGGGTTGTGTAGCATGGAGTGAACCTGAAGATGAGTTTGTGTACCTGATCATTGGAGCGAATTCCTTCCCGTGGCTTGTGATTTGACAAAGGACCCAGATCCAGGTGTACACGTGAGAATCATGTGGGTGAGGCAGCTTCCAGAATGTACCTGTAGGAAAGGAGCCCCTCGGCTCCATCCAGGTTGGGGAAAGGCAGAACTCTCTCCTTCATAAGATTGGCTTTCTCATCCTTGAGGGGCAGCAGTTGAAACTGCTGGGGACTTCACCTGCCAGTTCAAACACACACGTTCAAACACACACGTTCAGTCAGAACAGAGAGGGGGCAGACACTTACCTTCTCTGTGTTCAGGGGGAGCTAGGCATCCGTCTCGGGGTGCTGTGGAATCTTTTGAGATCTTGGTAATGACTGAGGAGGATGCCCTGCCCTTCCTTCCCTTCTGGTCAGTGTAGGGAATGAGGTCCCTGGGTGGGTTATCAACACTAAACACCATCTTTGGTCACTCTCTAACCCAGTAGCTGGAGAGGTAGCATAACATGGTGGTCGCTGGGGAATGGTGGAATCCAAACGCCTTCCTTCCTCTGCAGGTTTTCCAACTGCGTTTCCCGACCCTGATTGTTGGAATTGGTAAGAATGACCCTGAGTTCCGGAGAAGGGAGCAGACAGTTAGGGCCAAGGACGTGGAAACGTTGAGAACGGTAAAGAGAGGACAAAATCAGTAAAGTAGTGAGGGTCCAGAATCCGACCGTTGACTGTCAACGCTGGAAAGTTAGGTGTCACTGTGTGGGTATCACTTTGGCTGTCGGCTGTAGGAGAGCGTGGGGGCTTCAGTCAGAGCCAGGGCGTATTCTAAGCTGCGTGTGGATACGAACAGGGCACTGGAGGTACAGCCTCTGGACACACCCCGGGCAGTTCTCTACACAGGCCTCCCATTATAACTCAACTCACACTCCACCTTCCTGAGAGCTCGCGGGCAGACAGACAGACAGACCGACAAGGCAGAAGGTGTTAGACTACGCCTCTCACCTGCGCGCCTCCCTCCTGGAGTGTAGCTTACTGGTAGATGGATCACTTGGTAGGAAGTTCTGGGTTTGATTCCTTGGTAATGCATATACACAGCAACTACCTTGGTGAGGGCCATCCTAGGACGGAGTTGAATACTGAGACTTTGAAGGGATAGGTTTGGGGCTTGTGGCTCTGAACCACAGGAATTCACTCTGGTTTCCAAATACAGCAAAAAGAGCATACTGCTACAGCTTATAGATGAGATGGGAAGTTCTGTCCTGTCTGCCACGTCATGCGGTGGTGCAGTGCTAGTGTCCTTGGCGAGAGCAGCCGCAGGGTTTGGGAGCAGACTGCTTCATTTTCGGATGATCGAGTGTATAAGTCACAGCTAAGAGGCCAGTCTGTGGGGCATGGGCTTCAAAGTTCAAAGTTCTGCGTTCCATTCATAGTATTAGAAAAAACAACAAACGCACAGTAAGGCCCTGATTCGGTCCCCAGTGGCAGAGAGGGTTGTGGGAAGCAGTTCTCTGCTTACACCTGGCTGTGGTGCGGCTGACCGAGAACTCTGCTGAGTCCTGACACTTGCAAAAGGCGCAGGGCTTTTGTGGACGTGGTTGTCCACTTGTGCCCTCCTGGGCTGAGCCAGGCCAGCTTTCTTGTCTCTCAGAATCACAATTCAAGTTCCTCTTTGGTTCAACCAAAAGGATTCCTCCTCAACCCTTACTGGAGCATTCAGTAAATTGACCTGGGTAGGTTGGGTCTTCTGGGTTTTATTTTTGAGGTGAGGTCTGCTGGCCTAGAACTTGCTCCGCGGTACAGGCGCCTCTGCTGCTCTTCTGAAGTTAAAGGCACACCACCATGCCCAGCCTCTCGGTGGACTACTGTTGGAAATAGCCTCACCCTTTCCCTGCCACCCACTTCGTGTGCCTTACAGAGCATCAGAGCCTAGACAACCACCTCCCCATTTGCCACCACTCCGGTTAGCCACTGCTTCTGTGCTGTGTGTGAGCTCCTGTGCTCAGACACGGTGTTCCTGTGGAGTTCTCTGCAAACGGCTCTTATCTTCCCCTCCGTTGGCCTCTCTCTGCTTTTGTATTAACCATGCTGGCCCATAATCTCCAGACAGCTGGCCCTTTGCTTTTAACCCTTCCTTTCTCAGATGGTTAAAAATCCCACATTAAAGAGGCCAGGCATGGTGGCATGTGCCTTTGATCCTAGCATATGGTAGGTAACAGCAGGTGGATCTCTGTGAGTTCAAGGCTAGCCTGGTCTACAGAGTGAGAAATGCAGGATTAGAGAGCCCCCATTAACAACAAACAAACCAACCAAACAAACAAAAAAAGAAATTCCACATCAAGGGGCTGGGGCTCTAGCTCAGTTGGTAGAGTGCTTGCTGAGGGTGGGTCCATTACCCAGCCCTGCGTTAGAAACAGACGCTAGAATGTCAGTACTTGGGAGTGAAGGCAGGAGGATCCGGAGTTCAAGGCCAGCCTTGGCTAACCTGGGAAACATGCGACCATCTAAAACAACACAACAAAGTGCCACACGAGATGTAGCTCAGGCCTCAGCTCTTCCACACAGTTCCTGGGTTTCACAGGCCGACTTACTCACCAAGGCACCTTTGGCTCTGAGGTCTCACTCACTAAGTACCTCACATGGAGGCTTTTACGTCAGCGGTTCCCAGCCTGCGCGTCAAGGTCCCTCTGGGATTGTTTATCGGATACCCTGCACATCAGGTACTTACTTGTAACAGGAGGAAGGTTACAGTTACGAAGTAGCAATGAAGGGATTTTATGGTTGGGGTCAGCACAGCCTGAGGAACTATGTTACAGGGTCCCAGCTTTAGGAATGTTACGAACCTGTCAGTCACATCGATTCAGATCACATGTTTTGTTTGTGTAGCCAAGCAGCCGTTGTTGTCAGTGATCCATACAATGCACAGATATGCACGGCCGCATGTGCTATCTGACTCTTCCCATCTCCACCCCAAGCCCAACCATCCTCAGCCACGTGGGGTACATCCGTTGGGTTCCTTTATTTTTTAAGAGGTGGGTCTCAACCAGGTGGAGTGGCATATGACTTTTTAATTTCAGGTCTCATGAGACAGAGGCAGGCAGATTTCTGTGAGTTCAAGATCATCGGCCTAGCCTACATAGCTTGAGTTCCAGGCCAGCTAGAGCTACACAGAGAGAGAGAGAGAGAGAGAGAGAGACCTGTCCCTCCCCGTCCCCCCAAAAAAAGACTTCAGAGCTGAAATTGCTGCTTGGCAGGGTGCAGGTAAGCAGTGATACCCTCAGATTAGCTACACACCAGGTCCATGCTCCCTGTCTCAAAATGGGGTGGGCAGAGGGAGAGAGGCAGGGTCTTGTGTGTCCCCAGGCTGACCTATGAACTCATTGATTGTGTAGCTGAGGATGCCTTGGACTTGTAATCCTCTCACTTCCACCTCCCAAGTGCTGGGAATACAGCTGTGTTCACGAGCAGTTAGTGCTGTGTTGTGGCTGCACCCAGTGCTCTAGGCATGTGAGGCAAGCCCTCTTCTGAGCTGCATCCCCAGCCCTCAGTGCAGCCCTTGCTTTCTGAATATATGCACCAAACATATTTGGGGAGGGGTTAGAATACAGTAAGTTCACATCACAGACATTATTTTACTTAAACTGAAGTTTGTATATCTGTCTTCGATTTTTATGTGGGCTGGTGAGATGGCTCAGCAGTTAAGAGCACTGACTACTCTTCTGAAGGTCCTGAGTTCAAATCCCAGCAACCACATGGTGGCTCACAACCACATGTAATGAGATCTGACACCCTCTTCTGGAGTGTCTGAGGACAGCTACAGTGTACTTAAATATAATAAATAAATAAATCTTCTAAAAAGAGATTTGCATGCAGTATAGTTAGATATTTAAATGGTTTCTCATTTGATACTTCAACGATTTGTTCAAAATAAAACATTTGGCTGGAAGTGGTTTGAATGCTTATAGTTCCAGAGTGTGGGAGGTAGAAGGGGGAGGAGCCAGTTCAAGGCTGAGCTAGGGAGCTGTTCCACAGGAGGTGCCGGCCACCAGGCCAGACTGCCTGAGTTCTATCATTGAACTCACTATAGACCAAGCTGACCTAGAACTCAGAGAACCACCCCACCTCTGCCTCCTGAGTGCTGGGATGAAAGACATGAGCCACCGTTACCTGCCACCAAGTTTTGTTTTTTGTTTGGTTTTGTTTTTAAAGAGTTTAAGGCAGCTCAGCTCTGAGGTTAGCCCACTTGTCCAGTATCATGCAGCTAGTGCCTAGGGAACTCTAGGCATGTCACATGTTGTCCTTGTCCAGTGAGCCAGCTGGCTCTTTGTGGGACACACAGTAACTAAACAAGGGGAAAGAGTAGTGCGTGCTTCTATTCAGAGGGGGGGGAACGTCGCTGTTAGCTAAGACAGTCAGGACTGAGAGGGAGGGGAAAGTCGCTGTTAGCTAAGAGTCAGGACTGAGAGGGAGGGGAAAGTCGCTGTTAGCTAAGAGTCAGGACTGAGAGGGAGGGGAAAGTCGCTGTTAGCTAAGACAGTCAGGACTGAGAGGGAGGGGAAAGTCGCTGTTAGCTAAGAGTCAGGACTGAGAGGGAGGGGAAAGTCGCTGTTAGCTAAGAGTCAGGACTGAGAGGGAGGGGAAAGTCGCTGTTAGCTAAGACAGTCAGGACTGAAGGGGGGGTGGCGGTTAACTATCCTGGAAGGAGCTGAGAGGTAAAGGGAGGGGCGTGAGGTAGGACAAGCTGAGAACACAGGGCAGGTTGGTCTGACGCCGGAGCACAGTGCAGGAGCCCGGAAAGCTGACTCAGTTCAGTTAGCAAGTATTTTCACACGAGGCGTGAACACTGAAGACAAAAAAAAAAGAGACACAGCTGTATCTCTAAGAAGGTTTTCAGAGCCAAGAGCGATGGGGCACACCTGTTATCCCAGCACTTAGGAGGCTGAGGCAGGAGGATCCCAAGTTCAAAACCAGCCTGGACTTGTTTTAAGAAAAAAAAAAAAAAAAGAGGCTTCCAGTTTAATAAATGACCAATTCAGGAATGGAGATTAGGGCTGGATGACAAGTTTTTAATTGTCAAGGACTCAATTCTGTTTATCAGTTGGTACGGAATTATGTAAGCTTTTAGCGATACGACGGCACGGAGCAGTCAGTATAGAGAGTAATCTGAGAGACGCCTGGGGGTCAGGATGGAGATAGGACTTCCTCTCTATTAGAAGGTGTTTGGTGGTAGGTAACCCTGGGCTAGCATGGTGGGTCGCCTCTTACTTAGGCTTCCATCTTTGTGGTTCAAATCCAAGAAGGACCTGCATTCCCTCCCTCCTGGTGATCAGCTGATTGCTAGAGCATAACTCATCGTAACTTCTCACGTACTCTCCGGGTACAGGAAGGGAGGGGCCCACTGCAGACTGACCGGCTTCCTGACTATGCTGGTACCCTTTCAGGAGCCTAAAACAGTGCTTTCAATACTTGTGTCTATGTCTATTAGCCACAACTTTCTAGTTTCCCAGA
The DNA here is from genome assembly GCF_978045245.1 of Mus caroli. Taxonomy (NCBI): domain Eukaryota; kingdom Metazoa; phylum Chordata; class Mammalia; order Rodentia; family Muridae; genus Mus; species Mus caroli. Next base: position 5,383,680 of record NW_028227271.1, read on the forward strand.
GAGATTTTTCAAGTGTAGTTTTGTATTTGCATATATATATATATATATATATATATATACATACATATGGTGAGGTACACATTTTTTATATTATATTTTTATTGATTTATTTTCGGTGCTTGGGAATTACACTCTAGGAATAAAGCGCCTGGTGGAAAGTGGCACACATCTTTAATCCCAGCACTCAGGAAGCAGAGGCAGACAAATCTCTGCGTTCCAGGCCAGCCTGGTCTATAGAGCAAGGTCCAAGCCAGCCGGGTTTACACAAAGAAACCCAGTGTGGAAAAGACAAAACCAACCAACCAAAACAAAACAAGCGTTCTCTCACTGTGCTACCTCCCTAGCCACTTGCACAGAAGTTAGGCACACATTTGACAGGTTTAAAAGTGCATCTAAGCCGGGCATGGTGGCGCGCATGCCTTTAATCCCAGCACTCGGGAGGCAGAGGCAGGCGGATTTCTGAGTTCGAGGCCAGCCTGGTCTACAGAGTGAGTTCCAGGACAGCCATGGCTACACAGAGAAACCCTGTCTCGAAAAACCAAAAAAAAAAAAAAAAAAAGTGCATCTATAAAACCCCATATCCTCAAGGCACAGACTGCTTACCAACAGCAGGAATTCCTGCCGCCTGTGGCTTCAGTCAGTGTTAGAGGGAGGGTTTTATGTAGCCATGCTGGGGTTCTTGGTGTGCACCACCCTATCCCACTGTACCAATTCGGGTTCCAGTGTTTTGTTTTTGTTGCTTCTTTAAAGAGAATTTGACTGTGCAGTCCTACATGGCCTGAAACTCAGGAATTTGTCTGCCTCTGCGCCCTGAGTGTTGGAATTAAAGGTGTGTACCACAACATCTGGAAGGCAGGGTTTTTTTTTTTTTTCTTCTTTGAAGATTTATTTTTATTGTGTATATGGACGCTAGACAAGGGTGTTGGAGCCCTTGGAGCTAGAGTTACAGACTTTTTGAGCCATCTGATGTGTGTGCAGGGACTTGGTCTTTGGACGAGCAGCAAACTCTCTTAAGCACTGAGCCATCTATCCAGCCTCTAACAATGAGCATTTAAAACATAATTCCTAGGTTAGGGATGTTAACTAAGGCGCTTGCCAGGTATGAGCAGAGCCTTGCCTGGACTGGATCCCCAATACCACAAAGCCACCCCCAGAGAACATGAGAGCTTAATTAGAATGATAGCATTATATATGGAGGCGCTCACTAATGGGGCTGGAAGAGGAAATCCCAAAGGAAACTGGTTGGGTATTAGAACTGGAAGAAATCTCAGAATGTCGGTACAGGAGAACCACCAGAACGGCCAGGTCAGGGAGGCCAGGTTCTTCCAAATAAGAGGAAGTGTTGTGTGTGTGTGTGTGTGTGTGTGTAGTCTGAGCTGCTGGCCAGACACACAGGTGGAATTGTGTTTACAACCGGTATCAATGCTAACGAAGACAACGAACCAAGAAACAGCCTGAGAATAAATATGGTATGGAAGGACACCATGACAGACAGCCTTTGAGTGAGTGACCAGGAGCTGGGTACCACAGCTTAGGTTGTCAGTGAGTGTTCAGACCATGAAACGCGAAACTGGTAAGGCTGCCTAAAATTACTTGAGCCCCCTTTAAAAACTGAAGTCCTTGCATAAACACTGGTGCCCGTGCTGCTGTTGTGAAAAGGATTTGCGGAAAACAGGAAGGAAATGCCATTGTTGGTAGGGGAAGATCCGTGATGGATCACTTTTTACAGGAAGATGCCCCATAATGCTTTCCAAGACAGGAGGCTGGAGAAGCGGCCAGCTCTTTCTGGACATACCTGAGAGCAGAATGAACGGGAGGGTGAAGGGTCGGCCGTCTTGGACGCCTGCCTCTGGGCTTAGTGGGAAGGGACAGATCTTAGAAGACCGAGCAGAGCACAAATGCTAGCCCTGTACTTGAGTACCAGTTGTCACCAGTTGCCATGATAACCTTGGGCAAGTTCCCTAGCTATGAAGTGGGGGCAAGTGTGCCTCCTTTTCCTGGCCATTCGCAGGTTAGAGACAAACGAACGCCCCTCTTTACAGTTGGTAATGGCAAATACGTGCTATTACATGACCAAGCCGTCGTCATGGGTCAGAAAGACTGTTCGATGGCTCACCATTCGCGACCTCCATCACAGGTTAGGGAATTCTGCAGTCTCTTCCCCTCTAGGAGGTGGGGACAAAGTGGAGGGAGGGCTGCAAGAGGAGGAGGAGGAGCTAGTGCCTTGAAAACCCGCCCATACCAGTCTGGCCTGGAGTGAGGGAACCCGTCCTGGTCGCGTGCACCCGAACAGCCTGCCGCCCTGGTATCCTGGTGCTCTGACCCGGTCCAATCATGACCCTGCGCTCTTTGCTCCTGCCACTCCGGCTGTTACTGTTGCTGCTGATCAGTGGGGCGGTGTGCCGGGCTGAGGCTGGGCCAGAAACCGAAAGTCCTGTCCGGACCCTCCAAGTGGAGACCCTGGTGAGGAGACTGTGGTGCCACTCCCCTCCCCCCACCCCCCGTCCCGCCGTTCCCCTTTACGGCCAGGGATCGCGGGGAAGCCTGGGACTCTAAATGGTCCAGTGAGAGTGAAGAGGAAAGAAGCGAAGGAACTGAGTTGGGGGAAAAGGTGCTGGGTCTCCAGAGGAGCTTAGGAGGAGCAGCCTTGACCCTTGTAGTCTGATCGTAGGTGCAGCCCCCTGAATCGTGCACGGAATCTGCTGCCATTGGAGACACGCTCCACATACACTACACGGTGAGGGGCTTGGGGGTCCGGGGCGTGGCCTGGGAGGGGCGGCGCCCTGCTAAAACACGTCAGCTTTGGCTTGGACACGTGGCAAGCTATGCTAGAGAACTTGAGTCCTGGGATCAGCTCGCACGTGGGGGCGTCCTCTCGCCTGCTTCTCTTTCTTCCTTGTTTTCTGCCGATTCCTCTCCAGCGCTGAGAAAAGAAGGATAGAGAGAGCTCCAAGAAGCGCCAGCCCCGTGGGGCTTCCTGTTCCTTCTTGCCCATGGTGGTGGAGGGTGGAAGGAGATGGGGACAGGACACAAGTTTGTTAAAGGGGTTACTTCCTTCCGGGTGGTCCCAAATTGTGGGAAGAATGGTGGGTTTAGACCTTGCTTTTTGTCTTCAGGGCAGCTTGGTAGATGGACGCATTATTGACACTTCTCTGACCAGAGATCCTCTGGTCATAGAACTTGGCCAAAAGCAGGTGATCCCAGGTATGTATGTGCCCCGCGCCTCTGTCCTCTCCCTAACCTAAGCCCTTGTTTGCTTGGCCGGCTGTATTGCTCTGGAACAGCCGCTAGAATGATAAGAATCCCAAGGCTCTCCGAATACCTTAGATGTGTTCAGACTCCACTTCTAACGCTCTTCTTGCCCCACACATCACTGCGGCAGAGAGTCTGAGAAGTGGAGCTAAGCTCATTTGATGACGGGGAGCCTTTGATTTTCCTCTTGGGTACTGTGGGGAATATATGTAGCTTCTAGTTCAGTTTTGTCTTCTTCCTCAAGGTCTGGAGCAGAGCCTTTTGGACATGTGTGTGGGGTGAGTATCTGAAGGCTGGGGCCTGACTGCTCCTTTTTCCGGTAGAAGGTTTCTCTGTCATCCCTCCTCCAGTAGCAGGACCTCGTAGAGTAAAGGGCCCCTGACTTTATACTGGAGAGGTGCAGGTTAATGGAACCCCCCCCCCCCCAGGGCATCTCTCCGTCTGTTGGGGGAGGCTGAGTGTTGTGGGGAGATTGGTAACTTTGCTGATCCACCTGTCAGGTGGAGCATTTCCTATTTTGGTGTCGCTATCTGAGGAGGGGGGTAAGGCACTTCGGGCTGAGGCTGCCAACTCACCCCCCTCCTGCCTGCAATCCCTGTTCCTTCCCTCAGAGAGAAGCGAAGGGCAGTCATTCCTTCTCACTTGGCTTATGGAAAGCGAGGGCACCCGCCATCCATCCCAGGTAACCTAACCAGGCCTTTCTCCTGCCTGTCACGCAGAGTCCCAAGAACCTCTGCTCTGTCTCGAGCTTGAAAAAGTCCAGATCAAATCTGAGGAAAGAATTGAGCTGGGGCTTCTCCTTCAAGGCCACTCTTTCTCCAGGAGAGACGCACCTGCGAAGGCCACCTGGCCTGGCTGTAGACAGCTGGTGACTTTTTGGCACCGGCTTGAGCCACGTGGGTCCTGCTTCCTACAGAGCACCAAAGTATAGCTGGCTACTTGACCTTGACTCCTAGAATTCACCTTCACACGAGATTCTTACAGCAGTGTTGCCTATAGGGGGCCCTGGAAGAGAGTAGGGAGGACTAAGCAAAGTCTTTCTCTTTTTTTAAAAAATTTATTTATTATTATACATATACATATACATATTATGAATATAAGTACACTGTAGCTGTCTTCAGAAGCACCAGAAGAGGGCATCAGATCACATTATGGATGGTTGTGAGCCACCATGTGGTTGCTGACATTTGAACTCAGGACCTTTGGAAGAGCAGTCAGTGCTCTTACCTGCTGAGCCATCTCGCCAGCCCCACAAAGTCTCTCTTAACAAGTTGGGAGTGGGCTGGTGAGATGGCTCAGTGGGTAAGAGCACCCGACTGCTCTTCCGAAGGTCCAGAGTTCAAATCCCAGCAACCACATGGTGGCTCACAACCATCCGTAACGAGATCTGGTGCCCTCTTCTGGAGTGTCTGAAGACAGCTACAGTGTACTTACATATAATAAATAAATAAATCTTAAAAAAAAAAAAAAACAAAAAACAAGTTGGGAGTGAGGCTGGGCAGTGGTGGTGCATGCCTTTAATCCCAGCACTTGGGAGGCAGAGGCGGGAGGATTTCTGAGTTCAAGGCCAGCCTGGTCTACATAGTGAGTGTCAGGACAGCCAGGGCCACTGACCCGTGAGACCCTGTGTCAAGAGTAAAACAGAACAGAACTCTTAGCAAAATCCTGCCCTTCCCATCAGAGCCTCCCTGCTCTGGCCTCCCACCCCTCTGCTCCCTCACGAGTATTTTTCCTCCTCTCCAAAGCCCTTATTCGGAAATCTGCCAAGAACCAAGTTGCATGTGCTCATGGTTGGTGGGATTTTTAAGGATGTCTGCTTTTTTTTTTTTTAAGATTTATTTATTTATTATATGTAAGTACACTGTAGCTGATATTCCAGAGAGGGCATCAGATTTTGTTACGGATGGTTGTGAGCCACCATGTGGTTGCTGGGATTTTTGAACTCGGGACCTTCGGAAGAGCAGTCGGTGCTCTTAACCACTGCACCATCTCACCAGCCCAGATGTCTGCTTTTTTGTTGTTGGTTTTTTTTTTTGTTTTTTTTTTTTTTTTGGTTTTTGGTTTTTCGAGACAGGATTTCTCTGTATAGCCCTGGCTGTCCTGGAACTCACTTTGTAGGCCAGGCTGGACTCGAACTCAGAAATCTGCCTGCCTCTGCCTCCGGATGTCTGCTTTTTGTTCTAGTTCATTTTAGCCCTACACAAATTCTATCCACGTGGCTGTTTGGAGCCGGGGTCCATTTGGTGTAGATGATTCACACACATACAGATGCGCACTTGTGGGGCGAGACAGATGGCTGAGCAGTTAAGATAGTGGCTGCTCTTGAAGACCCAGGTTCAATTCCCAGCAGCCACAGGGCAGCTTACCATCACTTGTAACTCCAGCTCCAGGAGGATCTAGCACCCTCTCCTTACCAAGGATAACAGGCTTGAGTGTTGGCACAGACATACAATAGGCAAAACGGCCATATTCATGAAGTAAAAATGAACAAATCTTTAGAGAGATTTTTTTAAAAAGAATGCTTACTTATAAATATTTGTAAATGTGGGAAAGCCTGCATGTTTCCCTGTCCACACATTCCTTGTGCTGTCAAAGATCTGTCTTTGGTTCCAAGCCATATGCTTAGCCAGAGTTAAGGTCAACATGAGAATCCTTAGCCTGCTCCTTCCTGCCCTCTGCTGCCTTTTTGGGAGGGAACCCAACCCCACATTTCACACTGCCAGCATCATGGTTGTCTTCTGTGGCCCACACTCCTTGTTTCAATCCCAAGGCAGGGCTCTGGATAAATCACAGCCATTCTAACACGCACCCCGCCCCGCCCCGCCCCGCCCCCTCTCCAGCCGATGCAGGGGTGCATATCCTAACCCTCCCGCCCCGCCCCCTCTCCAGCTGATGCAGTGGTGCAGTATGATGTGGAGCTCATCGCTTTGATTCGTGCCAACTATTGGCAGAAGCTGCTGAAGAGCATTTTGCCTCTGGTAGGCATCGCCATGGTGCCGGCGCTCCTGGGGCTGATCGGGTATCACCTGTACAGAAAGGCCAGCAGACCCAAAGTCTCCAAAAAGAAGGCGAAAGAAGAGAAACGAAACAAGAGTAAGAAGAAATAAATAGTGGTTTTTAACAAGACGTTGTATTCTTCACTCGGTACTGCCACCCCCACCCCTTTCTTTGTTTCTGAAGTATTGCTATGGTGTGTGCTGCCTTGAACGTGGAGATCAGACAGCAATGTGAAGCTGGCTCTCACCTCCCAGCTGCGGGTGGGTCCCAGGCATTGAACTGAGGTCGTCAGTCTGGTGTTTTACCTGGTGAGCTCGGCTCGCCCCTTTCCTTCTAGATCAGGGTCTTGGCATTTGTCCTGTGGTCCGCACTGGCCTCAGACTCACGAGCCTCCTGGCTCTGCGTCCCAAGCACTACCACCTCAGCTATGTAATGCCGTACCCTGCTAACCCTACCCTCTGAGGCGGCTTTCATGGGTAGAAAAATAACATTCCGGAGCTGGAGCTTGTGTGTGGCGGAGGGGCGGGAGGCTTTGGAGCACCTTCCTCTTGCCTGCTCTTGCTGTCCTAATTTACCCCGAGGAATCAGCCTGTAAGAGTGATAGGTGCCCCATGCTGTGGAGGAAGTTATGTTCTGCCTCCCAGTAGTGCCCAGGCATTCTCTCCGTGGGACCATGTTCCTCATATCCTTAAAGTAAACACAGCTAAAACAATAAAAATCTTACAAGGCTGAGCAGAGGGCCCCCGTTGGTAGGAAGATTATTAGGTTGCAGAACCCCCTGAGATCAATGGAACCGATGTGCTGCACACCTGCGATTCCAGGGGAGGCAGAAGGACCTGAAGCTCAGAGTCAGTCACATAGGGAGTCCGAGGCCTGCGCCAGACCCTGTGTTTGCTTGGTTGGTTTTGTTGTTTTTCAACCTGGCTTGGTAGGGTTAGGGTTGGTAGCCCTGGCTGTCCTGGAACTCACAGAGATCCGCCTACCTCTGCCTTTCTCCATTGCTGGGATCAATGGTTTGTTCTGCTGCCAGCACCTCCTGGTGACCGTGTTTGTTTGTTTGTTTGTTTGTTTAAAGGAACTTCCAGACTACAGGGAAGTTTTTCTTTTACTTTTATTTATTTTTCTCTTCAAAAAAAAAAAAAAAGTCATCGGTTACACTGCAAGGGTAGTGGTAGTAAATAGTAAGCAGCTGGAGTGTCTGTCTGCCTGTCTGTCTGTCTGTCTGTCTGAGTGTGCCTGTTCATCTGAGCATGAGAGCAAAGCACTCTGGTTTCACAAAAGAAAAAGGAAAAGGAGAGAACCTCCTTTCAGGAGTCAGGAAAGAAGTCTCTTCCTCCGGTCACAGGATATGGGAGGCGATGTGGGCGGCTTCGATGACATTGTAGACCGGCTGGGCCGAGGGTGGGGGCAGCTGGGGCAGGTTGCTTCTGTGGTTTACTATGAAGAGCGGGTTGAGGTGGCTCAGCACTTCGTCGCTCACGGAGATGCCATCCAAGTACTGTTTGAGCATCTCCCGCAGCTTGCTGCTGATATCCAGCAGCTGCAGCCGCCTGTGCTGGAGACTCAGGACCTCCAGTTTCACCTTGTTGTATCTCTTCCAGAAGTTCTCCATGCCCGCGTAGTCCATCATAATCTGAGAGTGGAGTTAGAGGGAACAGATGTGTTATGGTACCCATTAGCCCCGTGCTGCCCCGCCGCTCACCCGTTAGCCGGTGCTGCCCACCACCGCTCATCTGTTAGCCGGTGCTGCCCATGGCCGCTCACCCGTTAGCCGGTGCTGCCCCGCCGTTCACCTGTTAGCCTATGCTGCCCACCGCTGCTCACCCGTTAGCTAGCCGGTGCTGCCCCCACTCACATCCTACCCCCCTCTACCTTGGCAAGGTCCTCTGTGATGTCCTCCGGGTTCTGGAGCTTGGCCTCCTCCTGCTCCTCGGGAGTCAATACTGAAGAGTAGAAAGGCAGTACCTTTTCTTCCTCGGTTTCGAATTTCCTACATATTTCAGCAAGCTTAAGGATCTTTTCACCCTGTTGGGAGTTACGAAGAAGCGGTTTAGGGGAACCGAGAGAGTCTCCCCGCTCCAGCCCCAGGGAAGCCGTTCAGTGTGGTGCTTGCCTTGTGCCAAGAGCTATCCTGGCATTTCGTATTCTTTCCACAAACAACTCATTATTACTTATTTTTTTAAATTAACGCCATTAAAAAAGGCGTTAATTGGCCGGGCGTGGTGGCGCACGCCTTTAATCCCAGCACTCGGGAGGCAGAGGCAGGCGGATTTCTGAGTTCGAGGCCAGCCTGGTCTACAAAGTGAGTTCCAGGACAGCCAGGACTATACAGAGAAACCCTGTCTCGAAAAACCAAAAAAAAAAAGAAAAAAAAAAAAAGAAAGGCGTTAATTGGGCATAACTGCAATAGACACACAGAGGAAGAGACTCCCTGCAAAGCAGAGGGGACCCTGGAAGCCGAACATCCAGTCTTTTCTTGAGAGTACGGGAGGGATGGGGTTAAAGCTCTGAAGCCCTCTCCTCCCCTACTTTAGGATTGACCAATTTGAAGTCAGATAGAATGGCCCATTTGGTCCTTAATTGTTCTGTGACATGTCCTGATTAGGTTTTGAATTTGTTGAGCCAGTCCATCAGCAGAGGCCTGCTGGCGGGAGGAGACAAAAGCTGCCAGAGTCTGGAGGCTGGGGAAGAAGCGGCCATCTTGGAAATGTGCCACCTTGTTACCCAGCATGGATCCTCTCTCCCTGTCTGTCTGACTTACCAGGGGGCCCGTCCCGTCCAACTCCTGGTCTGCCATCCCCACCTCCCTGTCCCCAGCCCAGAGGTCACCCTAACTGCTCTTAGAGGACTTAGGGTGTGATGACTGCTGCACTTAGCTGCTTCAAGCTGGCAAAGGGGCGACAGCAGCCAAAGTGCCTTGAAAGAGGTCTATCTAAGGGGCCACAAGAAACCCTGACCAATGGTAGCGAGCCAGAGCTTAGGACAGCCATTTGGTGGTAGCGCCTGTCTCCGGAGCCTGCCATACAGGTGACAGGGAGCAGCTTGATGAGTCGGTAGTTCTCAAGAGAGACCCCAGGATAAGATCCCAGAACCACACTGTCTTCAGAAGAAATCCAGAGACAACCCCCAAAGTGATGCAGTCTAGAGATAATACAGCCTAGGGGTCTTGGTTGAGTTCGTTTCCTCTGCCAGTTAAAGAATGGAAAGCCGGGGAAGATCCGAAGTCGCAAGGGCATTGAGGGGGTGAAGAAACCACACGCGTGCACGCGCGCGCGCGCGCGCACACACACACAGTAGAAGTGGAGAAAAAGGCCTTCTGCAAGGCAGGGGGGACTCGGGAAGCTAAAAAACCCCATTACTTAATTTAAAAGAGAGGATGGTGCAAAAAAGATAATACTAGCGTGCACTTTACGGGGGGGGGCGCCCCCACGTCTCCCCCAATCAGGTTTGCCTCCAGCCAAGTTTCTCCGTTATGTCCTGATTACCCTCTCTCTCTCTCCTTTACCTTTTCCACGACCTTCTTCAGGGTCTTGAGGGTGGAATTACTTTCCAGGGTGAGTTTGACTAAGTTCTCCTGAGATAGGGTCCGAGCCTGGGTCCTCTGGACCTTAAGTTTTCGCAGCTGCACGTGGACCAGCTCCTTGTCATTCCGGATGCACTGATTCTGCCATTCGCCTTCGCGGCTGTGGGCTACGATCTTCCCTTTCAGGATACCTATGGTCTCCTAGGAGAAGCCATGGACAGAGGGAGACAGGTCAAAGGGGAGACCGACTGGGAACTAGGAGCACAGTCTGTCATCTTGACCCCAGCCAGTGAGAGCCCGAAAACAATCTGGGAAAGATGGACAAAGGCACCGGGGGAAACGGCAGCAGCGGCTGGCTCTCGCGCTTGCGCTTGCGCACTGACCTGCAGCTTCTGGATCTTTTTCATCTGCGCCTCAATCTCTTTGGAGCTCTTCTCATCCTTCACCTTCAGGTACTCAAAGGCGATCTTCCGGTCCTCCGTGGCGTCGGTGTAATTCTTGAGCGCATCCTGGAACCTCCTCCACAGATCTTCCACTATGTTCTCCAGTTGTAGGCGAAGAAAGTGCTTCTCTTCTAAATTCTAGGAAGCATATCCCAAGGCCAAATGCTTAGTTACCCTGCTAGTGCCCGTCCACGCCTGCAAGTAACCGCACCCTCGGAACTGTCTGGAGCATTGTTTAAAGATTTATTATGTTGGAAGTGAGGTTGGTCCATAGCGACCCGGACAAGAGAGCACGGGGGGGGGGGGGCAACTTTGTGAATAGAGTGAGGTCTAGTGTTTGAGATCTCTTAACTTTTTTTTTTTTCCTTTTTAAAAAATCTTTTTGATTTTCCAAGACAGAGTTTCTCTGTAGCCCTGGCTGTCCTAGAACTCACTCTGTAGACCAGGGAGCCTCGGACTCAAAGATCCGCCTGCCTCTGCCTCCTGAGTGCCGAGTGCTGTACAACCTGCCACCGCCGCGGCCCCCCTCAGATCTCTTAACTCTTTATTTATTTTATGTATGTAAGTACACTGTAGTTGTACAGTGGTTGTGAGCCTTCATGTGGTTGCTGGGATTTGAACTCAGAACCTTCTGAAGAGCAGTCAGTGCTCTCAACTGCTGAGCCATCTCGCCAGCTCCTCTTAACTCTTTTTTTTTTTTAAAGATTTTATTTATGTATTTATTTATAATATATAAGTACACTGTTGCTGTCTTCAGACACACCAGAAGAGGGCATCAGATCTCATTACAGATGGTTGTGAGCCACTATGTGGTTGCTGGGACTTGAACTCAGGACCTCGGGAAGAGCCGTCAGTGCTCTTAACCTCTGAGCCATCTCTCCAGCCCTTCCTCTTAACTCTTTAAAGGGAAACCAAAATTTAATTCAGTTCCCAGCAACCTCATGAAGGTTCACAACCATCTGTACAGCTACAGTGTACTCATATACATAAAATAAATAAATAAATCTTTAAAAAATAATAATAAAGGGAAATGGACGGTTTGGATTTTGACATGAAGGGCCTCAGTTTTTACATGTAGGAAATTATTCAAATTGTAGGGTAAAACACGGGCTAAAAGTAAAAGCCGTGGCTGGAGCCCTTAGCTGGCAGAGCGCCTGCTTAGCCCTGAATACGGTTGGGAGTGATGGGTGAGCTGTTTGCACGCTGGGGAGTGAAGGCAGGAGGACCGGAAGTCTATGGGGAGTGAAGGCAGGAGGACCGGAAGTCTATGGGGAGTGAAGGCAGGAGGACCGGAAGTCTATGGTTAAAAACAAAAAAAGTAGTTCCAGGTCCTTCTCTACTATGTAGCGAATTCAAGACCAACCTGGGCAAAGCAAGCTGCTGTCTCAAAGAGAATAAGTTAAGCGACTGATTAAAGTAAAACAAGAACTTTATACCCCGACTTCTGCATGCAGGTTTGCCGAGCCTGTGATGGAAAGCATCCCTGACCAAGATTCTACAGACCTACTCTGTACTGGACAGATCCCAGACCAGCACTGGGACTCAGCTGGTCATCGGCTGCTCGGGGCTTTTGTCTCTTCATCTACTACCCATAAGGGTGAAGCCAGATGGTCTCTTCTCTGTTTTGTTTTGTTTTGTTTTAGACTCGAAGTGCATTGTTAACTCGGTGGGTCTTGTAGGAGTCCTAACGGCGGGAGTCGGTGGTGTCTCTGACTCGCTCACCTGCTCTGGGGACCCTTTTTCTCCTACTGGGTTGCCTCACCCAACCCTTGTGCCTAGGCTTATTATAATCTTGATATGCCGTGTGCAGTTGATATCCCCGGGGCGCCTGCTCTTTTCTGAAGGGAACTGGAGGAGGAGGAGATCTTGGGGGGACAGGGGGAGAGGTGGTGAGGAGCTGGTAGGAGGGGAGGGAGGGGAAACTGTGCTCAGGATGTATCGTGAGAGAGAATAAGTTCTCATAACATTTTAGAACAGTTTTGCCTCCCAAGCAGCCTTCAGGAGATCACAAGCCCCGGGGTGCCTTGGTGGCAAGCCCTGGGGTGCCTCGGTGGCAACAAACGTTTATTGGCTGTTGGCTCTAGGGCTCTCAGCCAGTTCTGGTTGCCTTGAGCAGTTTTCCTGCGTCTCTCTGGATCCTGTCCCCCATCTCCTTCTGTACCTTGTTTTTAAGGTCATCCCACATGCTCTGGAACTCCAGCTTGCTCTCATACTCGGAATCTATGTAGTTCTGCTCCATGGCCATGAAGACGTCCTGTAGGTAGTGCATCTCCTTCTCATGATGGTCAATGATCGATTTCCTGTAGGAGACATGGCGGATGCAGCCCTCAGGACAAAGATGACAAAGAAATGCACGGGGTAACTACAAATGAGCCAGGTGCGGTGGAGCACTCCTTTCTTCCCAGCATTTGGGAGACAGAGGCAGGTGGATTTCTGTAAGTTTGAGGCCAGCCTGGTCTACAAATTGAGTCCAGAACAACCAGGACTATGACATAGAGGGACCCTGTCTCAAACAAACAGACAAACAAATAAACAAACAAACAAACCAAACTACCAGCAACAACAAAATGAAACTAAACGGCACAAACTTTTAAACTCTGGCTGGGAGGGAGGAAAAGGTTTGTGTGTGTGTGTGTGTGTGTGTGTGTGTGTGTGTGTGTGTGTAGTTTTGTTCCCCATTAAGAATGAATAAGAGAGCCAGGTGTGGTGGAGCACTCCTTTCTTCCCAGCACTTGGGAGGCAGAGGCAGGTGAATTTCTGAGTTCGAGGCTAGCCTGGTCTACAGAGTGAGTTCCAGGACAGCCAGGACTGCACAGAGAAACCCTGTCTCCAAAAACCAAAAAAAAAGAAAAAAAAAAAAGAATGAATAAGAAGATTTTAATTTTTGAATAGGCAATGCCTTCATATGATACAAAACCAAAAAGCTAAGTAAGTTTGCAGTGAAATCTCTCTCTCCTGTCCCTGTCGCCTGCTGGATGGATAGAATCTTGAGTTGGAAGCAGGAGGCAGGCAAAGGTAAGGTAAGGCTGTAAGTCACCCCAAGCTCATTGACAAGGATCTCAGGACCCTGTATGCATAGAAACTGTGGTTCGGGTAAGAGGCTCCACAGTACTGGGCATCTGGTTACAGGTGTAGTCTCTGGGAACTCCCCCGAATCTAGTCTCTCTACTCTCTGGCCCCGTACCTTTCCGTCTCAAACTCTTTGGTCAGGACCTCGAGCTCCATGTTGTAATTTTCCTCCAGGAGGCCGAGCCGGCGTCGTTGCAGGGCCAAGAGCTGGTCAATGTTGTGCAAGTGACTACGCAGAGCGTGGGCATACTGCTCCTCAGCTTCAGTCAAGTCCTTAGCCAGAGACTGGGCAGGGGGAAGAGAATAACTGTGCCGGCCACGTAGCATCCATGAGAGGCTGGGGAGATGGGGCAGCCGGGTCCTCAGCACCCACAGGAGTGGGTGGTGGCACCCCTGTATTCTCAGTGGAGATGGGAGGGGTGCTAGGTCTAGCTGACTAAGCAGTCAGTTGATCCAGTTTGGTGAGTGAACTCCTGTCTCAAAATCTAAGGTGGACAGCAAGTGAGGAAGACACACACACAGCACACACACACACACACACACACACACAGATTTAGGTATCTGGCATTTTCCTTATTTCCTAATGGTTTTAGGAATGCCGGCTCTCCCGTTCAGTCTTTAGACATGAAGATTTGATTTGTGTACGTATGCATGTCTTTCTAAATTCATGTTAAGTGTCCTTCAGGTGCTTCAGAAGGCCAGAGGCCCTCAGATTTCTTGATATAAGAGCTACAAGCAGGGGCTGGCAAGATGGCTCAGCAGGTAAGAGCACTGACTGCTCTTCCGAAGGTCCTGAGTTCAAATCCCAGCAACCACATGGTGTGGCTCACAACCACCTGTAATGAGATCTGACGCCCTCTTCTGGTGCATCTGAAGACAGCTACAGTGTACTTATTTATAATAATAAATAAATCTTTGTGCTGGAGCAAGCAGGGACTGAGCGAGCAGGGTTGATTGGAGCGAGCAGAGGTCCTAAATTCAATTTCCAACAACCACATGAAGGCTCACAACCATCTGTACAGCTACAGTGTACTCATATACATAAAATAAATAGACACATCTTTTAAAAACAAAACAAAAACAAGCAAACAACCCCTCAAAAACATTCTTGGGTATCTAATAAAAGATGTATGTATGTATGTATGTATATATTTATTTATTTATATTAAAAAAGGTTACAAGCCGTTATGAGTTCCTTATGTGGGTGTTAGAACTCAAACCCGGGTCCTCTGAAAGGACTGCAGGAGCTTGTAGCCACTGAGCCATCTCTCCAGCCTTTGCAAGCCAAGACTTATCTAGAAGTGTAGGGACTAGTTCCCGTGGCCCATGCTTTTATTCCCACCACTCAGAAGGCAGAGGCAGGTGGATACCTGTGAATTCAGGCTTAGCTTGGTCAAATTGGGAGTTCTAGGCCAGCCAGAGCTATATCATAAGTCCTGTCTTTATTTTTAAAAACAGGAGGAGGAAGAAGATGGCTGGGCATTGAAGAGCACTGGCTGCTCTTCCAGAGGTTTTTTTTGTTTGTTTTTTGTTTTGTTTTGTTTAACAGGGTTTCTCTGTGTAGCCCTGGCTGTCCTGGAACTCACTTTGTAGACCAGGCTGGCCTTGAACTCAGAAATCCTCCTGCCTCTGCCTCCCGAGTGCTAGGATTAAAGGTGTGCGCCACCACGCCCGACTTCTTCCAGAGGTTTTGATTGCTGGCACTCACATGGCAGCTCTCAACCATTTGTCACTTCGGTTCCAGGGGCTCCAAGGCCTTTTTCATGGGCATTGCATGCATATGGTGCATTTAACATATGTGCAGACAGACAGACACTCAGATAAAGTGAAAGTAATTTTTTTTTCTAAAGGAATGTGAAATGAGCAACATCTCGTGGATCACAAACATTACACTGATGGAGCCGCCGTTAAAGAGAGCCAGGAATCCTGTTTCAGGAAAACTGCATGTTTCAGGGCAGAAAAGGATGTGAACCTAGTTTATCTTCTTCTATAGATTAGGAAGGTGGCCATGGTGCTGCACACCCATGATACCAGGGCACTGAGGTAGGAGCATTGCACATTCCCTGGGCTATATAATGAGTTTGAAGCCTGCTTTAGTAACTTAACAAGACTTGTGTGTGTGTGTGTGTGTGTGTGTGTGTGTGTGTGTGTGTGTGTGTGAGAGAGAGAGAGAGAGAGAGAGAGACAGACAGACAGACAGATGTATATATAATGTATATCTATATTGAGCCACTGTCTCACTCTGTAAACCAAGCTGGCCTTCAGCTCACAGAAAACCACCTACTTCTGCCTTCCTAGTGGTGCTAGGATTGAAGGTGTGTGTCACCACACCCGGCAAAAATTATTTTAGGGGGTTAGGGATGTAGCTCCATGTTAGAATGTTTGCCTAGCATACATGAGGGGTTGAGTTTGAGCCCCAGTACTCCAAGCACAAAACAAAAAGCAAAGAAGCTGTCAAAGACCAATCAGGCCATGTCAGAGTGATTCAGAGGCCAAGGGGAAGTGGCTTTCTATGGCATGCTGTACTGAAAAGATGAGTGGACACTCCCATTCTGCAGTTCTCTGCAGTGTGACTTTGTCATTCCTCCACAAAGGTGGACTTGCATTTGGATATAATGACAGAAACCTACTGTCCCAGCATTTGGGAGGCAAGTGGATCGTGAGTTTGGAAGCTGAAAGATGGCTTAGAGGTAAGAGCACTTGTTCCTTTTCACAAAGACCTGAGTTCGGTTCCCAGCACTGAAGTCTGGTGTCTCACACCCACCTGCAAGTCTAGCTCCAAGGGATCCGACGCTGTCTTCTGGCTTTTGTAGTCATTTGAACTCACATGCACACCCCATCACACACACACACACACACACTTTAAAAAGAATATTTTTTAAAAGATCATTAGTTTGAAGCCAGTGAGACTCTCATCTCAAGAGAAAGAAGGGAAAAAGGAGAAGGGAAGGCAGGAAGGAGTTGGGACTGAAGATGGGGTTCTCTTGAATTTGAGCCACCTCATGACTGTGGGACGCAACAGAAGAGGTGAAGACTGTACTTGGCACTGTGACGCTTCCAACACAGCCCCGAGTCTGGCCTGCCACTTCCTGCCTCTTGGAATGCCCGTTCTTGGAAATGCTTCCTCCAGGAATGGAGCCAGCAAGCTGGGAGAAAGCCACAGCTTATGGAGAGGTCATATAAATTCTAGTCAACAGCTCTCCTGACTGACAGCTGAGCCTACGCCAAGCCAGTCAGACTGAGGTGACTGTAGTGGCAAGGGCATCCTGACAGCATTCTTGCTTGTGAAAGACAATCGCCTTTGTCTTTCACGGGTCCAAGGATATTATGTTGTGTAGCTTTCCTGGAGAAAGAGGAACAACAAATATCTACTTACACCATAGGAGAGAGACTGTGCCAGAGGCCACCTCCATGAATCATTTTGTCACTTACAGGAGCGGGGGGGGGGGGTGAAGAGGGAGGGCTGACAAGAGCCACATCCCAGAGCTCCACAGCTCAGCTGGTCTGAGGGTCCCTTCTCCCTAGTAGTTTCTGTTGACATAAACTTGGGAGAGGGGCCTTGTGAATCTTCTGTTTCAGGAACTTCCTGAGTCTTAATGAGGCTGCCTTGGTATGAATGGCTGCACAGCAGGAAGGAGCCCAGTGGCTGGGCAGTTGCCGGTTTGTCTAGTGTGCTCTGAGTCCTTGGCTAGGTCCCTAGCACGCAGAGCTACACAGCTCAGGCTATCCACAGAACCGCAAAACGTAATGATGAAACTGTTGTAAGCTACTAGCTCGGGGTGGTTTATTATTATCAAGAGGTAACTGGAACACTTTCACTAGGGAAGAAAGGACGCTCAGAGAATTTAAAAACAAAACAAAACAAAACAAAAACCAGAAAGTTTGAGCACCAGCAAGGATCAACACTGCCTAGATTGGAAAATAAGCACAGCAGCGGATGCCTTTAGTCCCAGTAGTCAGGGGTCAGAGGCAGGCGGATCTCTGCAAGTTTGGCTCAGCCTGGTTCACATAGTGAGCTCCAGGGCTATCAGGGCTACATAGAGAGATCCTACTTATAGTTAAAGGGTCTGATTTTTTTTTTTAAGATTTATTTATTATTATACTAAGTACAACACTGTAGCTGTCTTCAGATGCACCAGAAGAGGGCGTCAGATCTCATTAAGGATGGTTGTGAGCCACCATGTGGTTGCTGGGATTTGAACTCAGGACCTTTGGAAAGAGCAGTCAGTGCTCTTGACCACTGAGCCATCTCTCTAGCCCAAAGGATCTGATTCTTATTTGCCGACTTTCAGAAAGTCTGGAGAAGCACCGGGTGAGGCAAGATGGTTCAGTGGGTGGAAAAGCTTGCTGTATGATTTCAGAGACTTGGGTTCAATCCCACGTTACAGGTAGGAGAGAACAGACTCAACAGGTTGTTCTCTGGCCTCTGTACATGTTCTGTAGCACATGCACACCCACTCACAGACGTCATGTGCGCACACACACACACACACACACACACGTCACTCATGCGCACACACAAAGTTCAATTTTTGTGGGTTTTGTTGTTGTTGTTATAAGGTAGCTGAGTGTGGCGGTTTCCCAGCACAATCATTGTTTGTTTGTTTGAGACAGGGTTTCTCTGGGTAGTCTTGGCTGTCCCTGAACTCATTCTAGCCCAGCCTGGCCTCAAATTCAGAGACCCACCTGCCACTGTTCCCCAGTACTGGAGCTAAGGTGCTTGTACACCAGATGGATGCTGGGAATCTAGTCTGACTCCTCTACAAGAACGACAATTGTTCGTAACTGCTGAGGCTTCTCTACGGCCCAAGTGCACCATGTTTTAAAAACAAACAAAAAGATGGAAAACTATGTGGTAGCAATCCCTGGCCTACATAGACACATGTGCCCGTACAATGCACACGCACACACACACACACACACACACACACCCCAAGTCTAAAGCCTCCAGGGCTGAGTGTGTGACTTAGTGATAGAGAACTCATCTAGCTTGTCCGAGGCTCTGGGTTTGCTCCCCAGCACCGGAGGGTTGGGGAGGCTGGGGCTGGAAAGATGGCTCAGAGGTTAAGAACACTGACTGCTCTTCCAGAGGACCTGGGTTTGATTCCCAGTAACTGCATGGCAGCTCACAACTTGTCTGTAACTCTAGTTCCAGGGAACCTGACACCCGCACACAGACACACAAGCAGGCAAAACACCAATGCACATAAAATAAAAATAAATAACTTTTTAAAAAGAAAAAACAAAAACCAGCAGTGTGAAGCAGCCCTGGGCCTACTGACTCCTCACCCCTGCAAGGCTTAGGCAGAAGGAAAGATGTACAGTGAATATCTGCTATCACTGTGAAGTTTTGTTCGAGAAGAAAATATTAGGGGGCTAGAGAGATGGCTCAGTGGTTAAGAGCACTGACTGCTCTTCTGAAGGTCCTGAGTTTGAATCCCAACAACCACATGGTGGCTCACAACCATGTGTAATGAGATCTGATGCTCTTTTCTGGTTTGTCTGAAGACAGTTACAGTTAGGTATAATAATAAATAAATCTTTAGGCCGGAGCGAACCAGAGTGAGCAATCTTCATTCCCAGCAAACACATGATGGCTCACATCCATCAGTACAGCTGTAGTGTACTCATATACATAAAATAAGTAAAAGAAATCTTTAGAAAAAGAAAGAGAGAGATTAAGAGGAGTTGGTGAACAGGTAGTCTGTAAAAGGTAGGGTTGAAACAGGGACAAACTGGGACTGATGGCACATGTCTTTAATTCTGGCACTTAGGAGACAGTAGACCTCTCAAGTAGATCTCTCTGAGTTTGAGACTAGCCTGGTCTACACAGCCAGTTCCAAGCCAGCAAGGGTCCTATCTCAAACAAACAAAACACCAAAAAAACAAAGAAAGAAAAAGAAAAACAAATAAAAGCAGCTGTAACCCCGCCTCCCCCCCCCCCAACTCCTTGGTGCCACCTTCAAGTTGGCCGCCTGCATGGATTGTGGCTCCACTCAGATCTTTAGTGAAGCCTGAGATAATGAAAAGGGGGGCCAATAATTTCCTCCGGCATAAGTCCGACCAATATGTCAGGACTAAACAGAAATTCAGAGCCATCAGTAGGTTGCGGAGAAGATGCTGAAGCTCAGCACTGGTCATGAGACCAACAAGCAAAGCAAGCGTGTGCTGCCCAGGGGCTCTGTAAACCTCTGGTCCCCAGCATCAAGGGACTGGAAGTGCCACCCTCACCTGACAAACCTCATCAATGTCCCCCCACAGCCCCCCAGAATCCCAAAGCTTCTCTGGAAAGGGCAGCAAGGTGGCCATCAAGGTCACCAATCCCAAAGCCAGGCTGTACAGGGAATACAGAGAATAAAAGGCCCATAGACAGGCTTCATTTCTGCTTAAACCACAGGAACTTTAAAAGTGGGAGGTGGAGACATGCCGAGCCAAGGAGGCAGTTAAACCTAGGGAGGTAGAAGGAAAGAACTGACGCCACAAGGTTCTTTCTGACCTCCACCGGCATGTACCGCCCACACACATACCATACACACAGGTTTTTAAAGATTTATCATTTATACAGCAATCTGCCTGCATGTGTGTCTGCAGGCCAGAAGGGGCGCCAGATCTCATTCTAGATGGTTGTGAGCCACCGTGTGGTTACCGGTAACCTCTGAGCCATCTCTCCAGCCCCCATACCCATAGGTTTTAAGAAATGGATCCATCAAAATCCCTTGAAAGATGAGAGTGATTCAGGAATTTCTTAAGAGCATATGCAGATCCGGACTGATGGCACCTCCAATAATCCCAGTTTCTGGGAGACTGAAATAGGAAGGAAGATTGCTAATTACAGCCATCTGGGCTACACAAGTCTGTTTCAGTCTCCTGTCTCTCTCCAAACGAGCGTTAAGATGGCTGGTTGAATGGTTTGGAAATCCAGAATTGCTCTCACCTCTGTGAGGGAGGGCTTCCCGACCTTGTCCAGGGCCTCTGATGTTAAATCAAGGAGGCCAAACTGGTTGAATGAGGCAGTGGACTGGGCCAAAGCACCTACGCCTTGCCAGTTTCTGTGGCACTCGCCTTTAATCCCAGCACTTGAGAGGCAGAGGCAGGCGGATCTCTGTGCGTTTGAGGCCAGCCTTGGCTACATAGCAAGTTTCAGGACAGCCAGAGTTACAGAGTGAGACCCTTCAGAAAGAACAAAATATCCATACGAGAGAGTCCTCTGGGCTTCTGCCTGGAACTGGGCAACCCTGGATAGGTCAGTTTCCTTCTCTGGAACTGAGCCTTCGGATACTGAAATAAAGGCGTGGGCCTGAGTTCAAGTTGCTGGTGATGCTGGCTGCCCCGTAGGATTCAGCTCCTCTAAGGTAGGGGAGAGGAGTTACAGCTCAGAACTTCCTTTCTCATCTCAGTGACAATGATTAGAACCAATAGGCCACGTTTGTCACAGCCTGTGTCTGGTGAAGGCTTGAAGGCTGATTAGGTACATCCAGCTGTGTAGCCCATGCCTGCCACACCAGCAGTTAGGAAGTTGGGGTAGGAGGGTGGGGGGTTCACGGTTATCAATCCTGTTACGTGTGAGTCAGAGGCCATTATAGGAATGCATGGCTTTGTCTCAAAATAAAAGTAATAATAATAGTAATAATAATAATAGGATACATGACTTTGTCTCAAAATAATAATTAATAATAATAGTAACAGCAGCAGCAATGACAACAATAAATAATAAATAATTCACTAGGCCCATTCTACCTAGCAAGGTCCGGAAGCCATCCCCGCCTGCTCTCTGGAGAGAGTGCATACTTTTTTTTTCTTTTTTCTTTTTCTTTTTTCTTTCTTTCTTTCTTTTTTTTTTTCTTTTTCTTTTTTTATTTTTTGGGGGTCTTTTTGAGACAGGGTTTCTCTGTGTAGCCCTGGCTGTCCTGGAACTCACTCTGTAGACCAGGCTGGCCTCGAACTCAGAAATCCACCTGCCTCTGCCTCCCGAGTGCTGGGATTAAAGGTGTGCGCCACGCCCGAGAGGGTGCATACCTTGATGACGCTGTCCTTACAGTCCACCACGCGTTCAAAGGTCTGGCTGAGGATCTCGATGTCTTTGTGAAGCTCTCTGGTCTTCACCTCCCTGAGGATGGTTCTCCACTGCGTGTTAATCTTATTAAGGTTCAGAGCGCTGTTGTGTTCTTCTTTGGCCAACTTGTCCTGGGTGAGGAGTAATCACATGAGTTTCAGCCAAGGTCTACCTCGGTGCGATCGATACCACGTTGAAAACTACCAGTCCCCGTGTATTCTCACGTACAAAGCCCTTGGCAGCCAACACTCGGGGGCTCCTGTTTGTGGTTTCCAATGAATGGGTTCCCTTCAGGGTGAAGCATCAGAGGAGAAGAGTTTCTAAAGACCCCACTCCAGACCGAACCTCAGAATTCAAGACAGAATTTTGGACACCTGACAGCATCCACTGTCCTAATTCTGGGGGCTCAGTTGATACTGCCAAACTCAATTCTCCCTTCCCCCATGTTTCACAGAGAATGCCCTAGGCAAAAACCAATATTGTCTGAAGCCCATGTATTTTGGGACCAAGGACTTCAGAGGGATAGGAAAGGATGAAAATGAGCCTGCCACAGGGACGCGACCCCAGGCAACGGCACCAGTGCATGGGCGGTGAGTTTGGGGGTTTGGGCAGGACACACTGCAGACGAGCATCACCTTCAAGAACTGGGTGAGGAGTCTCTCTTTCTTCTTGGCTGCCTCTTCGTCAGCCAGCATCTTTTGCTGAAATATAAGCAGCTGATCTTCGTCGGACAGGGGTGCCTTGGGCAACTTGGGCTTTTTTCCTTTTTTAGACATGGCTGGGCTGCGGACTGGGTCCGGGCAAGGAGCCTCTGCCTGCTGCTACGAGCCGCTTGTGAGGAATTAGAAAGAAAAAGTTTCCATAGACAGGGAGGGACCTTCTGGAGCTAAGGTAATGGGGCCTTAGACCTCAGTCCTCCGCGCCAAGAGTGCTCAGGCGACACCCGACTCTCGGCTGGAGAACAGAAAGACGCATCTTGTCTCCTAGCAACAACGACCTTCGCTAAGACCGCGGGGTGAGAAATAGGGAGGCAGCAT
Source organism: Mus caroli (assembly GCF_978045245.1). Classification (NCBI taxonomy): domain Eukaryota; kingdom Metazoa; phylum Chordata; class Mammalia; order Rodentia; family Muridae; genus Mus; species Mus caroli. The sequence continues at coordinate 5,406,054 of NW_028227271.1, forward strand.
TACTTCACAGCGCCCCCTGCACGCCGGAGGACCGCAGTCAGTTCTTTTAAGTAGGCTTTTTTTTTTTTTTTTAAATCAAGAACCCTAGTCTCTCTTAAAAAAATAATAAATGTCTTCAAATAGTTTTTCCATTTTACTTTTTAATTTGGTGTATGCCTGTTTTGTCAGCGTGTGTGTCTGAGCACCGTGCGCATGCCTGGTGCCTGCAGAGGTCAGAAGACAGCGTTGGATTTCGTAGAACAGGTCAAAACCATTTACACATACATACACGTAATGAGATGGTTCACTAGGTAAGGGAGGTGTTGCCAAGCCCGATGGTCTGAGATCACAAGCACCTGGAACCCCTGGAGTTTCAGGAGATCAAAACACGCCTTTCTGGCCTCGGTGGATACCGCATTAACGTGCACAAATACACATACACATGAAATATTTAGAAATATTTTTAAATTGTCTCCTTGGCGATAGAGAGATGACTCAGAGGTAAAGAGCACTTGCCGCTCTTGCAGAAGACCTGGGTTTGGTTCCTAGCACCCACATGGGCAGCTCACGACTGTTCATAACTCCAGTCCCAGGGGATCTGACTCCCTCATCTGACCTCTGTGGACATGGGTAGACACAAGGTTCACACATATACATGCAAGAGAAACGCAAATACACATAAATAAATCTTACCAAAACATTAAGACAGTGTTTCGGTGTAGCCCTGGATGGCCAGAAACTCACTGTATAGATAGAAATCCATCCACGATCCATCCCATAATCAGCTTCCAAACGCTGACACCATTGCATACACTAGCAAGATTTTGCTGAAAGGACCCAGATATAGCTGTCTCTTGTGAGACTGTGCCGGGGCCTAGCAAACACAGAAGTGGATGCTCACAGTCAGCTATTGGATGGATCACAGGGCTCCCAATGGAGGAGCTAGAGAAAGTACCCAAGGAGCTAAAGGGATCTGCAACCCTATAGGGGGAACAACATTATGAACTAACCAGTACCCCGGAGCTCTTGTCTCTAGCTGCATATGTATCGAAAGATGGCCTAGTCGGCCATCACTGGAAAGAGAGGCCCATTGGACTTGCAAACTTTATATGCCCCAATACAGGGGAATGCCAGGGCCAAAAGAATGGGAATGGGTGGGTAGGGAAGTGGGGGGGGGGTATGGAGGACTTTTGGGATAGCATTGGAAATGTAATTGAGGAAAATACGTAATAAAAAATATTAAAAATTAAAAAAATGAAAATAACCCTCTAAAAAAAATTCATCCACTTCTGCCTCACCCCGCACCCCGCACCCCCAGTGCTTGGATCAAATGTAAGAGTCATCACTTCCAGATTAAATTTCTTTCTCTCTCTCTCTCTCTCTCTCTCTCTTTAAATGTGTGAGTGCTCCTTCTGCATGTATACCTCCTTGCCTGAAGAAGGCATCAGATCCCATGACAGATGGTTGTGAGTTGATGGGAATTGAACTCAAGATCTGTGGAAGAGCAGCCAGTGCTCTTAACCGCTGAGCCATCTCTTCACCTCCTTAAAAAAAAAATTTTTTTTTAAACCCTACTTTTCAAGGGCAAAATTCTGTGGCTAACAAAAAGAGGTACGTACACCAGTGCACACACCCTCCTAGGAGTATCTGCACCTGAAGCAGCATCGAAGCCCCCGAATCACACGCCGTGACCTCCAGGCAGCCAGCTGTGCCCTTCTCCTCATGCCTGCTCTTCAGTCTTCTGTCTCTCTCTTGTGTGTCTATCTGTTTCTGACTCTCTGTCTCTCTTGTGTCTCTGTCTGTCTGTCTGTCTGTCTGTCTTTCTGTCTCGTCAGTAAGCCAGCTTTTCCTCACTCTGACTCATCCTGGAATTCTTTTCTGTGGTAGACATAGCCAAGAGGACCTGAGTTAGAAGAAGTCCCCATGGCTTCCCAGGAGCCTCCTCAGGCTGCTCTGATGACATCACTGAACTGCAGTCCCTGCTGGCGGTGACAGGTGACAGTGGTGACAGTATTATTGTGAACATTCTATGAGACATTTAGGAAAGCTACAAAGGCAAAAAAGTAGGGGACTGTCGAAACCCCAACGCCTACTAACAGGTACCTGGGTGGTTGTGACGCATCCCTTTAATCCCAGGGCTCAAGAGGCAGAGGCAGGCGGATTTCTGAGTTCGAGGACAGTCTGGTCTACAGAGTGAGTTTCAGGACAGCCAGGGCTACAGAAAGACTCTGTCTTGAAAAGAGTAGAGATAGAACCCCTGGGAAGTGATGAAGTTTGCACTGCCATGAAAGTGTACTCCCTGGACTGGATGAGCGTCCTTAGAAGAGAAAGAGGCTGGACTGGGAGAGAGCTCAGTACTTATGAGCAAGCACTGGCTGCTCTTCTGGAGTACCCGGGATCAATTCTTGGCGCCCACAGGATGGCTAACAATCATCTGACTTCTTCTTCAGGCTTCCTCAGGTCCCAGGCATGTTTGTGGTACATAGACATATATGTAGACAAAACAACAACTAAATTCAAGAAGAAGACAGAGACAAGTGCTGTCTCTTGGGGTCTTTGAATAGACCAGACGACAGCCTTCCAGGGGTGTCCTTTACAGATTCCAGATCTCTCAGCTCTGTACTAGTAGACTTCTTGGTCTCTAGACTGTAAGCAGTAAGTGCTTGGGCTGGAGAGATGGCTCAATGGTTAAGAGCACTGACTGCTCTTCCAGAAGTCCCGAGTTCAATTCCCAGCAACCACATGGTGGCTTACAACCATCTATAATGGGATCTGATGCCCTCTTCTGGTGTGTCTGAAGACAGCTATGGTGTACTTATATATACTAAATAAATCTTGAGAGAGAGAGACAGACAGAGAGAGAGAGACAGAGAGAGAGAGACAGAGAGAGACAGAGAGAGAGAGAGAAGTCATTGAAGATGTGTGTGGTGGTGACTACACCACTTTAGCCTCAGCACTCAAGAGGCAGAGGCAGGTGGATCTCTGTGAGTTCATGGCCAGGTTGGTCTATATTAGAAGTTCCAGGGCTACCTAGAGATACTCAGTCTCAGCAAACAAACAAAAGAACAAAAAGTCACTGGGGCCTTGAAGCCATGGCTAGTGGCCATGTGTGGCTCTTGCAGGGGATGCTGGCTGGGTTCTTAACTATCACATGGCAGCTTACAACCATCAGTAGCTCCAGTTCCAAGGGTCTGATGTCCTTTTCTGTCCCCTTCCAGCAATACCTGCAAGTGCTATAACATATGCATGCAGGCAGAATGCGCCTCTATGTACCCATTATGCTTTATTAACACCATCACCACTATCATTTTTGTTTGTTTATTTGAAGGGTCTCTATGTAGCCCAAGCTATCCGGGAGCTCACTATGCAGACCAGGCTAACCATGAACTCACAGAGATCCACCTGCCTCTCCCTCCCCAGTGTTGGGATCAAAGGTGTTCATCACCACGCCTGGCTGACGTCTTATGAGCAAACAGTTACACCAAAGCACAACAGCAATACTTACAATTCTCTGTTCTCTACCAGGTCTTATGGCCACATTTGTTATAACTACCTCCTCTTCTCCACACGTGGGAACTTCTAGTTTCTTTAGGAAGCTGGTTATGTCAAATGATGTTTTGCCAGGGCACACAGGTGAAAGGATGTTTGTCTATAGCAGACACGTGAAAGGACGCTTGATGAAGGAGTATAAATCTGACCCCACCGGCAGTGGGGGGATGAGCACTGAGCATTAATTTGGTTTGCTCTTCCCTGCCATTCTTTGCTTTGCTAATGACAGGTATGCATTGGTTCACCCGACATAGTGTTGTTGAGCTCACTTGTAACGCAGCCATTGAGAGAAACCCGCCCAAGAACTGCTTGTGACATTTCTGCAGCAGCTTGTCCCTTCCATGGCCTCGCCTCAGGCCAGTTGGTGAGCCTTGTGGTTTTCAGGATTGAACTACAGTTGTTGGTTCGTGCCCGGTGTCTGCCTGCCTAGAGGACTGGTCTGCAGCTACTCAGTCGTATTTGGTGTTTGCTATGGGGCTGAACTCCTGCCAAAGAAGATGGAGCTCGCCCCTAAAGAACTATTGCTAAACGGACCCACTTCCCCCATATCCTAATAATTATTCTCTTCCACTACCTCTACTGGGTGGTGGGTTAGAGGAGAGGGAGGTTCAACCCTATTTAAAAATAGGTTGCAAAAACAAAATGTATGCCTCTACTGTGCATTCTGCATTGCTCTTGCATACACTAAGCATCTATACAGGCCATGCTTGCTTATCTGCCGGGATTTCTGAAGGATCTGGGCTCCTCGCTGTTCTGACTACACTGTTGTCATTTTTCCACTTGCCTTTGCCACTGACAAGGCACGATTAGGCGAGGCCCTAAGAGACGTTGTTCTGCATTTCAGACTTCTTCTTCTTACCTCCCTTCATCACGCAGTAGCGTTCCGGTTTCTCCTGCGTGGTGGAGATCAGTTATTTCCAGTAACACCGTAGCTCTGCTCTTGGTCTGTTGATTCAAAGTCATAAAGAGCTCAGAGGAGCGGAGGCTCAATCTCACCTTCTGGTTCTATAAAATCCCTGTGTATCTCCCAAGGGAAGCTTTCCTCCCTGGAGCGAGACAAGCAGAACGGGGGAACAGGAAAATGTTTGCTAGGGAATCAGTGAGCCGTGCCGCTCCTCGCAGTCCTAGCTCCTCCATCTCTCTTCACTTTTCTGCCTTCTTTCCCTCTCTTTCTTCACGCCTCATTTCTTTTCTTTTTTGAAATGTGCTGTCTTGTAATCCAGACTGGCTTCATTCTGTAGCTAAGGATGTCTTTGAACTCCCGATCTTTTTGTCTCCACCTCCCAAGTGTTAGCTCATTTCTATCCTTTTCTTTTCTCTCTTTTCTTCTCGTCTCTTCTCTTCTCTTCTCTTCTCTTCTCTTCTCTTCTCTTCTCTTCTCTTCTCTTCTCTTCTCTTCTTCTCTCCCCTCCCCTCCCCTCCTCTCCTCTTCTTTTCTTTTCTTTTCTTTTCTTTCCAAGACTGGGTTTCTCCAGGATATCTTTTCAGGATAGCCTTTGCTGTCCTGGAACTCTGTAGACCAGGCTGGCCTTCAACTCACAGGTATCTGACTGCCTCTGCATCCCAAATGCTGGGATTAAAAAAATGTGCCACCTCTTCCAGGTGTATCTAGCTCTTGATTTCTTGACCCATCAATCTTGGCTTTCAGAGAACCAGCACATATGTATATGCCAATGTACACGCACACACACACACACACACACACACACACACACACACACACACGTGTACAGCACACACATGTGTACAGCACACACACTGCACAGCAGTAGAAGTCAAAGGATAGCTTTCCAGAGTCAATTCTGGTTCTTGAAGCTCGGTGGCAAATACCTGTTACCCACTAAGCCATCTCACCAGGCCTCTTGATTACTGTCCTCTCCCCACTTCACACAATTTCTCCCCCCACACCCAGCGTTAACTGACATTTTTTTTAAGATTTATTTATTTATTATATGTAAGTACACTGTAGCTGTCTTCAGACACTCCAGAAGAGGGCGCCAGATCACGTTACGGATGGTTGTGAGCCACCATGTGGTTGCTGGGATTTGAACTCTGGACCTTCGGAAGAGCAGTTGGGTGCTCTTACCCACTGAGCCATCTCACCAGCCCATTAACTGACATTTTAAATTCGAACATCATAGTAGCCTTCCTCTGTTCACTTCTCCTTGTTCTCCTGTCCTGCGGATGGAGCCCAGGGTTGTCTGGCATTTGCCAGGTGAGTGCTACAACATAAGCCACACCCCCTTCTGCATAGCATCTGAAGACGTTGGTTTCTACCCTATTTTCTATTGTTCTGCCTTATGTTTGTACCTCACCTTTGATGTCAGATCCTGGGGTCTGCTCTGTGCCTTGGAGACATTTCCCAGTGGTCTGCTCCATTCTGAACACGAATCAAGAATCCACTCGTGACTTGGGTTGTGTTTAAGTTCTTTATTCTGCTCTGTGAAGCTATTTATTATTGTACCAACAGCACACTGTCTCCATTATTGGACATTTATTATAGTCACTGATGCATGCTAGACCAAAGAACTCAGCCTTGCTCCTTCCAAGCGTGAGAGCATCACGCTTATCCTTTGGGCTTTGATTTCTACACAAACTCACGCATCAGCTTGTCTTTTCGGTCAGCCGGGGTTGGAAGGGGATCCCAGCGAATTTCTAAGTGAGTTTGAGGAGCTCTATGAGAATGCGTCTTCTAACTTAAGATCATTGGACATTCTTCTACTTAGATCTCCCCTAATTCTTCCTAATGTTGTCACATAAGTCAGGGATAGTGGGACACATGTTTAGGCCCCAGCAGTTGGGAGGATTTCGAGTTCAAGGTCAGCATAAAATGTACAGAAAACTCAAAGCTATCCTGAGCTACATAATACCCTGCCTCAAAAAAAAAGTGTAAATAAATGTGTGTGTGTGTATGTGTGTGTGTGTGTATGTGTGTGTGTGTATGTGTGTGTATGTATATGTATGTGTGTATGTGTGTGTATGTATATGTATGTGTGTATGTGTGTGTGTATGTGTGTAGGTGTGTGTATGTGTATGTGTGTGTATGTATATGTATGTGTGTATGTGTGTGTGTATGTGTGTAGGTGTGTGTATGTGTATGTGTGTGTATGTATATGTATGTGTGTATGTGTGTGTGTATGTGTGTGTGTTTGTATGTATGTGTGTGTATGTGTGTATATGTGTGTGTGTGTTTGTGTGTGTATGTGTGTGTATGTGTGTATGTGTGTGTGTGTATGTGTGTGTGTGTGTTCTGTTTAAAGTCCATTTTGGTTTTGTTTTGAGACAAGGTGTCACTATGTAAATCGGTTGACTTGGACCACCCTATTAGATCAGGTAGATCTCAAACTCAGAGATCCAACTGGCTCTGCTTCCTCAGTGTATGGCTTAAAGGGGACACCACCACACTCAGCTCCTCCTCCTCCTCCTCCTCCTCCTCTCTCTTTCTTTCTTTCTTTCTTTCTTTCTTTCTTTCTTTTCTTTTCTTTTCTTTTCCTTCCTTCCTTCTCCTCCCTCCCTTCCTCTCTCTCTCTTTCTTTCTTTCTCTCTCTCTTTCTCTTTCTTTCTTTCCTTCTTCCTCTCTCTCTCTCTCTCTCTTTCTTTCTTTCTTTTCTTTTCCTTCCTTCCTTCTCCTCCCTCCCTCCCTCTCTCTCTTTCTTTCTTTCTCTCTCTCTTTCTCTTTCTTTCTTTCCTTCTTCCTCTCTCTCTCTCTCTCTTTCTTTCTTTCTTTCTTTCTTTCCTTCTTCCTCTCTCTCTCTCTTTCTTTTCTTTCTTTCTTTCTTTCTTTCTTTCTTTCTTTCTTTCTTTCGGTAGGTCCTTACAGATTTGCCCAGGTTGGCCTTGAATTTATTTACTCCGCATCTCAGGCAGGCCTTCAACTTTCGGTCTTCCTGTGTTAGCCTCTTCAGTAGCCAAAATGCCATTCCCGGGCACCCAGCCCTGGCTTGTTATCAGATTCAGTTAAGAGTTCTTGCTTCCATTTTGATGAAGTCCAGGGGCCCGCACTTAAGGGTTGACTTCGTGTAGAAACTCTTGCACCAAGGGGTTAATGCCACCAAAATGAGGTTCTGACTGTGACATTGTGCTGGGTACAGGGACAAAAAGGAGATAATGAAACAGGTGCTGTGTGCTGGCTTTGCAGAAGCAAACCTTCTTGCCTCCCTCCCTCTCTCCCTCCCTCTCTTCTTTCCTTCCTAGACTTGAGGACCATTTCATTAGATTTTGAGAGAAAAACCACAGAGCAGGCAAGCTATTAAAATCCCACGGCTCCTGGAAGGAGGAAGGTAATGGAGACAAAGAGGGGAGGGAGACCTGGGTTAGAGTCTGCAACAAACCATAGGACACTCTATATGGAGAGCGCAGTGTTCAGAGAAATGGGGTGGCAGCCTACAGTGCCAGGGCAAGCATGGCTAGAATTTGGGAATCCAAGGAATAGCCATGATGCAAAGCAGACAGAAGGGCCGCCAGGAAGACGGCTCAGTGGTGAAATCCCCTGCCCTGCAGGCATGAGGACTAGAATTTGAATCTAGCACACACAAGTAAAAAGTCTGTCATGGTTGTGTTGTATCTGTAACCCCAGTTTTGTGGGTGAAGCCAGGTAGATCCCTAAATCTTGTGGGCCAGCTAGTCTAGCCAACATGGTGAACTTCCAGTTCAGAAGCGATCCTGTCCTAAGGCAAGAAGAACAGAACAGTAGAGGAAGACACCTAGTATTTCTGGTCTCTATTTCTGGGAATGATTATACAAGCTGATCTACATACTCATGCTTGTACAACACACACAGAGAGGCAGAGACAGAGACACAGAGACAGAGAGGGGCAGACAGGCAGAGACACAGAGGCAGACAGAGACAGACAGACAGAGACACAGAGGTAGAGACAGAGACAAACAGAGAGGGGCAGACAGAGAGAGACACAGAGGCAGACAGAGGCAGACAGACAGAGAGGGAAACAGATGGACAGACAGAGACAGAAAGAGACAGAGAGACAGTGACAGACAGAAACAGAGAGAAACACACAGACAGACAGACAGATAGACAGAGACAGAGAGACACACAAGAGAGAGACAAAGACACATGAGAGAAACAAGACAGAGAGAAGAGACCAAACGGGAAATTTTATGATTTTTCTATTTTTCTTTCTTTTTCTTCCTTCTCCTCCTCCTCCTCCTCCTAAGATGGAGGTTTCATTTCCAGGTTGGCTTTGAACATGTTATGTAGCTAAGGCTAACCTGGAACATCCTGATCCTCCTGCCTCCACCTCCGAAGTGCTGGGATTACAGTTGTGTACCACCAAGCCTGGCCCAAAAGGCATTATTATCAAGGGACTAGCGATTTAGCAGCAGGAAGAATAAATACCTAAATAATAAGTATGCAGAAACATATCCAATAACCATATCTTTGAGCATTCCTTATGTGCTAGGGACTGACTTAAGTGTTATGTGTGCGTTACCTAACAAGATTCGTACCATAGCCCTGTGAAGTAAGTGCTGCTATTATTTTTATTTAACAGATGAGGAAAGCGATGCTTAGAGGTTATGTCAGGAGAAGGTGGTCAGTTTGGATGGTCTGAGAGGACGCATTAACGTCTTCTCAACACCTTCACAAGGCACAAATCTTAATGACCCTCCCTCTGCATTTTTCATCTCTCTTTCCCAAATCCAGATTCTTCCCATAGCTTCGCGAATCTGCTCTAGGATGGATGCAGAGGCTCCTGTTTCCATGGTGATGGGGAGGCTGGTACACCGCTCGCCAAGTGTAGGCGCTGGAGAGAATTGTCTCAGAATGGAAAGGTGTCGCAGCAGGGCCCTTGAGAAAACCAAGTCTGAGAGACCGGACCTCCCTGGAGCTCCTTCAGCGCCTCCATAGCCGCCTCGCCCCTGCCACGCTAAACTGGGGGACTCGAACCCAGGGAAACCAGCACAGCCTCCCCAGACTCAAACCAGGTCGCTGGCGGGAAGCCTGTCCAGTGCGGGGTTCGCCCGGTCCACACCCCCTCTGCCTGGCATCCCACGGGTGCGCGCTTGAACTGCCTGGCTCTCCCCGGGATGAGCGAGCCGAGCGGCCGGCAGGGGGCAGTGTCTCCCTCGCAGAAGCCGTGCCAGGCGCCCTGGGCTCGCTCCCCTGGCTTCAGGTTCTTTTCAGCTGATAGGCTGCAAAGGCGCAGTCGGTGGATTTCAGGACAGGAGATGGGTGCTGGCAAAGGTTGGGAGCCCCTGAAGTGTGAGTCTTAAGCGGTGGGCCCCGCTGAGCTTAAAGTCACAGGATAGGCGGCTGAAGTAGTCAACGCTTAATTTCCCACAGTCTTCTCTCGAGATTTTTTTTTTTTTTTTTTTTTTGGAGTGTTGCTGTTTTTTCCCCCCATTGAAAAAAACCCTAATGAGGGGGAGGCTTAGACATTCATTCGGTGTGTGTTTATTGAGTATACAACTATCACAGATACAATCAGAACAAATATTTATAGATTGCATGATGATTCCTAACCGTTTTTGAGGGGGAAGTGTCCTATCTTTTTTTTAATTTTTATTTTTTAAAGACTTATTTATGCGAGTACACTGTAGCTGTCTTCAGACACACCAGAAGAAGGCATCAGATCTCATTACAGGTGGTTTTGAGCCACCATGTGGTTGCTAGGAGTTGAACTCAGGATCTCTGGAAGAGCAGTCAGTGCTCTCAACCTCTGAGCCATCTCTCCGGGTCCCAGAGAGGCACTTTTAATCCAGACCTTTTGAGATTTGAAGATCCACCTTTCACCTGCGCCACACCTTCTAGTGGTAGCCTATATAAGGGGCTGGGAAGAAGGGGGCTTTCATCTTTTCCTGTTTGCCCTTGCCTTCACTGATAAGTCCATTCGCTGCCATTAGGCTGGCGTTAGAGCCTACGTCTTTGGCATTCTGGCCTCTACTAAAGACCAGCTAAGACACCCAGCCTAATTGGCTGAACAGTGACTAGATTCTTGGACTTTCATTGGAAGACAGACATTATTGGACTAGCTGGACCATAATCTGTAAGCCATCTAAAAGAATCCCATTTTATATATATTCTCTATATAAAACTATATTCTACACATGATTTATATGTGATATGTTCTATAATGATACAATAACATATTAATATACATTATATGTAATTATATTCATATGTACTATATATTAATGTATATTATATATTAATATATACTAACACATATTTAACACATATTTGTATCATATATTTATTTATGACTATATAAATAAACATACTAAACATATAGTTCTATGTTAATATGTAATTAATTAATATATAATGTATAAATTAATGTATACTAATATGTGTTGTGTGTGATATATTATATAACATATGTTAATATGTAATTATATATGTGTTCATTCTATACATTCTCTTCCCCTAGAGAATCCTCACTAATACAGAAGATGTGTATGTTTGTATTCTTTGTCAGGTACGCTTGTGCACTCATATGAATGTTGGGGGGGGCTCGCGCGCCCACACACACTAAAAGACAACCTCAGCTGTCACTCCCTAGTCACTTTCTACCTTGTTTTTTAGGCAGTCTCGCACTGGCCTGGAGCTCAGCAGGAAGGCTAGGCTGCCCAGCCAGAGGCCAGGGACCTGCATCTGGGTAACACATGGTCCCTGGAGGATCAAACTCAGGTTCTCATGCCTGCAAGCAAGCACGTTACCAGTACAGCTAACACCCAGCCCATGAATACATGTTAGATTGCCACCCAAAGCGCACTTGACACCAGCTAAAACACAGATGTATACATATAGACATGTGTATCTTTCCTCTAAAGTGCCTTGGAATGCTAAGGGCAGTGCACAAAAGTCAGAGTCGAGAGATAGCTCAGCAGCTATGAGCACTCATTGCTTTTGCAGAGGACCCAGTTTAAATTCCCAGCACCCACTTGGCAGCTCATAGCCATCTGTAACTCCAGTTTCTGGGGATCCAGGGTACCCTCTGGTCTCTATGGACACGAGATACACACAAAGTACACATAAAATTAAAATTTAAAAAGTTGTCAGGATAAGTAAAAAAAATACATTCAAATAATATTAATTAAATTTAAATTTAAAAATTTAATGTCAGGATACACTAAATAAACTTCCCAGGCAAGTACACTCACATGCAACACACACCTGGCTGTTCCTTCTGCCAGGAAGGTCCTTTTCCTGACTGTGCCTGTTAACCCCTTATATCCTGCAGCTCTCAGGTAAGCATTATCTACCCAGACTAAAGGGCCCTCAGGTTCTCTTCCACGTACTCAACATGGCCTCTGTTACCATTTTTTTTCTGGTTTACATTTTTTTTTTGTTATTGCTTTGCTGTTTTTTAAAAAGACTTATTTATTCATTTAATGTACATGAATACACTGTTGCTGTCTTCAGACACACCAGAAATAAAAAACAAAAAGAAAAACAAAAAGAAAAAAAGAGAAGAAAAAGGAAAAAACAAACAGAAAAAAAATAGTAAAAATTAATTAATTAATTAAATAAAACAGACACACCAGAAGAGGGCATCGTATCCCATTACAGATGGCTGTGAGCCACCATGTGGTTGCTGGGAATTGAACTCAGGACCTCTGGAAGAGCAGTCAGTGCTCTTAACCGCTGAGACATCTCTCCAGCCCTGTTTTGCTGTTTTGTTTTTTGTTTTTAATTTATTTTATCTTTATTATATGTAAGTACACTGTAGCTGTCTTCAGACACTCCAGAAGACGGAGTCAGATCTCATTAAGGATGGTTGTGAGCCACCATGTGGTTGCTGGGATTTGAACTCAGGACCTTCAGAAGAGCAGTTGGGTGCTCTTACCCACTGAGCCATCTCACCAGCCCTATTTTTCTGTTTTTAAAGTGCTTTATTACCATGTATGTATATATGTATGTTCGTATGTATGAATGTGTGCATGCATGTATGTATGTGTGGGGACACACACACATGCCTCAGTGCTTATCTGATGGTCTGAGGACAACTTCCCAGAGTCAGTTCTGTCCTTCCATTAAGTCGGTTCTAGGTATCAGTATCAGGCCCTTGTGCTTGGCTGCAGACACCATTACCAGCTGAGCCACCTCTCCCGCCCTTTGGATTGTGTTTCTGCCCTGTATGATATGGTGAACTCTGCAGGGACAGGGACCCATCAGTATCATGTCTAGAATGGTATTTGGAGCTCTGGGATTTGGTAGCATGAAGAGTGAGTCTCACTAGAGTCTGTCCTCCTTGGGCCTCAGCATTCCATCTACCATGTGCAAGCCTGGATAGTGCCCAGTCCAGTGTCAGGGCACCACAGCATGCACTCCAGACTCATAGGGTCCGCACGGTGGGAGGGGCAAAGAGGGCAGGCTAGTTACCCACAATCCTCTGCAGCAGATCCTGGGGAGGGGCAGAGAACAAACATTGGGCTGTCTGAGTCCCACCCAACCCAAGACAACGACACTGGTGGACTTTCTGGGTCTGCGTGCTCTGCCTGTATTGTCCACTACTCCTCCGTCCTCTGGGGGATTAGAATGGGCGGTACAGAGCACAACAACAGACCTCACTCGTGAGGTAGCCAGATTGTATTCAAAGCCTGTCTATGGCACTTGCAAAGAAACAGGTAGAGAACCCACCCAGGCCAGCCCTGTCTGCCTGGGATAGTGTCCCTCTCAGCCACTAAGCAGGTGGTGCTAGGTGGTGACCTTAGATAAATTGCTCATCCTCTCCTGGAGTTGTTTTGTTTGGCTCGGGTGAGGACGTCATTAACGGAATTACCTCGTTTTTTTCCCTGTATGACTCCAGGAAACCTTCCTGGGAATCAGGAACCTGGAGCCAGCTGGGACTCTCCAATTGGCTGTCTTTCCTCATGACCTTGCGGGCTCTGAGCTAAGTTCAGTTTAGGGATGGAAGGCTGTGCTTTGAGTGGGCCGAGGGCCAAGCCTTGCTAAACTGTAACCTTAGGAAAGCCAGTTAGGGCTCCTCGGCCTCCTCAGCAAAGCTCTCTGAATCTTGTTTGTTTGTTTGCTTTTTGTTTTGTATTTTGAGACAGGGTTTCTCTGGGTAGCCCTGGCTGTCCTGGAACTCACTCTGTTGACTGGGCTGCCCTCAACCTGGCAGAGATCCACCTGCCTCTGCCTTGGGCTGGGATTAAAGGCATGTGCTGCCACCACGATAGACTCTGGATTTTTGCAGCCAGGGTTGCATTCAGAACAGGGACATTGTTCTGGTAGCCATCCTCAGCATCTTCAACCCAATCCTGTCTCCTGAAGAAGAGGACATAAAATTGCTTTGTTTGCTTTGTTTTATGTGCTGGGCCTCCAATCCAGGGTCTGTGTCCAGCTCTGTGATCTGTGTGTGTGTGTGCATATGTGAGTGGACATGCATGTTCAAGTATGTTTTAAATCATGTGTTGTCTAGTTTTATGTCAGCTTGACACAAGCTAGAGTCATTGGAGAGGAGGGAGCCTCAATTGAGAAAATGTCTCGGGGCTGGTGAGATGGCTCAGTGGGTAAGAGCACCCGACTGCTCTTCCGAAGGTCCAGAGTTCAAATCCCAGCAACCACATGGTGGCTCACAACCATCCGTAACGAGATCTGGCGCCCTCTTCTGGAGTGTCTGAAGACAGCTACAGTGTACTTACATATAATAAATAAATAAAAATCTTAAAAAAAAAAAAAGAAAATGTCTCAATAAGATCTGGCTATAGGCAGGCCTGTAGGGCATCTTCATAATTAGTGATTGATGGGGGAGGGCCCAGCCCATTCTGGGTGGTTCCAACTCTGGGCTAGTAGTCTTGGGTTCTATAAGAAAGCAGGCTGAGCAAGCCATGATGGGCAAACCAGTAAGCAGCACCCCTCCATGGCCTCTGCATCAGCTCCTGCCTCCAGGTTCCTCCCTGCTTGAGTTCCTGTACTGACTTCCGTTGATAATGAACAGTGATGTGGAAGTGTAAGCCGAATAAACATTTTCTTCCCTGAGCTTTCTTTGGTCATGGTGTCTCCTTGTAGCAAAGTGACCCTGACTAGGCCACGTGGTTTCTGGTAATCAAACTCAACTCCTGTGGTGGTAGGCCCTTTATCCACTGAGCCCTTTCCTTCCCAGTGCTGTCATTTTATTTTATATGCACGAGTATTTTGCTTATGTGAATGTCTACGAGCCTTGTGCGTGCTGGAACCCATGGACGACAGAAGAGGGCATTGGATCCCCTGGAAGCAGAGTTATGGGTGGTTACTAGCTACCACGTGGGTTCTGGGCATTGGACTCCATTTCTTTCTAAACTATTGAGCCATCTCTCCAGCCTAACAGCTCTATTAGTCTTAGGAGATTTTGTTTGCTTTCTTTTCCTTTTCATTCCACATGGCCCAGGCTGGCCACAAATGCACTAAGTAGCCCAAGGTGAGTTCAAGCTTCTGACCCTTCCTCCTCCATCCCAGTTACAGAGTGCAGGAATCCGTTAGGAGCCTAGCTCCTCGCAGGCTCGCACTCTGAGCTATGTCCTCTTCCGTTCCTTCCTCCAATCAGCTTCCTCTATGTTGAACAACAAAGATCTCCTTTTGTGCTTTCACAAGGAACTCAGCCCACCTGCCTACCCCTTTCCCCACCACTTTGCTGGGCTCAGCTCCACGACCCTGGCTAAATTGAACTGAGCAACAAAGTTGAGAAATATCCCTGTGTCCTGGGGACCCTAAGATAACATTTCATTTTCAAGTTCTTTGCCCCTGCAAGCCTGGGCTAGACCTTCTCCTGGTATGACTTCACTGAGACCTCTTTTTTTGTTGTTTTGTTTTGTTTTGCTTTCTGAGACATGGTTTCTCTGTGTAGCCCTGGCTGTCCTGGAACTCACTCTGTAGACCAGGCTGGCCTTGAACCCAGATCTGCCTGCTTTGCCTCCTAAGTGCTGGGATAAAGGACGAGTGCTGTCATGCCCAGCCAGGCCTGCCTTTGACACTGTTTTATTGATAAGCGACACCTGAATTCAACTGATAGGGGTGGGAGCCTCTCTTCATCCCATTCACAGCACTGCCTTTGAAGGAGGAGCGAGAGCTGCAGTAGGCAAGCCACAAACCATGGGAACAGAGTTGCCTTTTCTGACAGGAGGACCAAAGCCTCAACCTGGAGTTTCTAAGAATCAAAGAAGACAGCAGTATAGGGTATGAGGTGTAAGACCCAGAAGCAAGCTGTCACAATCACCATCTCAAAGTCCCAGTGCTCACAGATGGGACGTGAGAGAGGTGTGGGAACTGGGAGGTGGGCAGAAACCCTCCTCCTCCTCTTCCTCCTTCTCCTTCTTCCTCTCCTTCCTCTTCCTCCTCTTCCTCTTTCTCCTCTCCCTCCTCTTCCTCCTCCTCCTCCTTTCTCTCCTCCTCTTCCTCCTCTTCCTCTCCCTCCTCTCCTTCCTCCTCCTTCCTCCTCCTTTCCCTCCCCCTTTCCCTCTTCCTCTCCCTCCTCCTCCTCCTGTTACTTTTTAGGTTTTTCAAGACAGGGTTTCTCTGTGTAACAGTCCTGGCCAGCCTGGAACTTGCTTTGCAGAGCAGACTGGCCTCTAGACTGCCTCTGCCTCCTGAGTGTCACCACACCCAGCCAGGCTTTTTAAAAGATTTATTTATTTTATACATTTGAATATTTTGCCTACTTGTGTTATATGCACCCGCTGTCTGCCTATTGCCTGTGGAGGTCAGAAGAGGGTGTTGGGTAGGGACCCAACAGACTGTTGTAAACAACCACATGGGTGCTGGGAACTGAACCCATGTCCTCTGAAAGAGCAACAGTGTTCCTAACCACTAGGCCATCTCTCCAGCCCCAGAAATTTAATCTAATTTTTCTTTCTTTTCTTTTTTGTTTTTGTTGTTTGGGGCAGGTTCTCACGAGTCCCATGCTAGCCCAAAGGCAACCTTAAACTTTTGCCCTGCCTGCCTCCACCTCCCATGTGCTGGGACTACAGGCACCCATATAAAGAGGAATGTTCAACAGAATGTGATAACGTGTCACGGGGCAGCAGAGGTGAGGACCAGTCAGGGGAAGAAATGCCCAACACCCACGCCCGAGAAGTGGGAATCAGGAAGGCGCTGCTGTGTGAGCTCGGTTTATTCTTTCCAAAGTCTAAAAATACAAGAAAAGGAAACACACTCACTGGAGCCAACCTGACCAGAAGTACAGAGAAGCTGCCACAGCAGTGACTGAGAAATGAGCCGGGAATTCAGGAATTTCAGGAACTCAGTGACCCGAGCCTGGAAATTCCACTCCCTGATGAGTGAGGTTTCCCATCCTGAGCACTTTCCAGCAGCCTGGGCAGGGCAGAGGAAGAACAAGAACATGGGAGAGGTGGCCACTGGCCAACCCTGTCACCTCGGGGCAGTGGGAATGGATCCCCTGTGCGGCCCTTCATGTAGCCGAGTGTTACAGCAATAACGGACATTACCACCACAACCCCTGACCACAGGGTCGTCAGGTCAACAGTCTGATGAAGAAACATTGTCTCCACTTTACTGTTGACACAGAGGCTCAGAGAGGGGTTTTTTTTGTTTTGTTTGTTTGTTTTTGTAAGCGCCTAAGGTCTGAAATAGCAGTATTGAGTGCACCTAAGCCCATTACTTAAGGGTCCTGTAGAGAATGGCATGTTGAATTATCACCCACCTGTATCTCACCCCAGAGAGGAAACAAGCAACAGCATTCCCTTCTATCAGGGGTCTTCCAGCCAGCCCGTGACCCATCGTGACCTCTACCATCCTGGGACAAGGCTTTGAAAGTAGGTCTGAGAGGTTTCTCAGCTGGGGTGAACAGGGATCCCAGTGGCAGGTGGGAGGGAGTGGGCCGGGAAAACCACAGCGGGCCCTGGGGAGACGCCTGAAGGGTGCTATTCTGGAGGACAGCAAGCTAGCGCTCTTCCCTCGCCCCCTCAGGGTATCCTTTTCCGGCTGAGATTTGGAATTGCCCAGTCTAGATGAAGGCCTCCTCCCTTAATTAAATGCCCAGGGGTTGCTATGGAAACCACAGCTTCCAAATCCTGGTCAGACAATGGGGAGAGGAGCTGTCTCTGGCCTAGACAAGGGAAGCTTGGGGTGTGTGGGGGTTGGGGTGGGGGTATTGGCAACAGAGGTGGGGACCAAATTGTTAGAAAAACAGGGGGTGCCAACTTAATTTTTTTTTCAGTATGGAAAGAGGAGGCCTTTGAGAAGCAAGAAGGTGCCTAGTTTAAGATTTAACCCACTCGGGAAGGGGAAGGAGGTTGGGGGTTGGGAGCTGCTGTCCACTGCTACTCAGAACTGGACACCTTTCTTTCTTTTTTTGTTTCTAGAGGAGAAAGCCAGCCTAGTCCTTAAACAAAGAGAAGAGACCAGAGGGCAGCTGGCTCAGCTACGATGATGAAGATGACAAGGCCAGGGACTGCAGGGAACCGAGTGATCCAGTCCTAAGGATGGAGGGCTCTCCTAAGTCCCAGGGACAGGCTTCTGCATACTCTGTCAACTGAGGCACACAAGACACCCATCGGTGACAGATACACTCCTCTACAGAAGCCGTACTCTGTAGGGACACTCAGGCCCCCACTTTCTCCCGACTCCTACTTATCGGGATCCCTCTTTGCTCTGTATCTTCTTGGGTTTCTATTTAAAGGCAGAGAGGTCACTAAGTTCGAGCCCTAGCACTGGGAACGTCAGACAGACCTCCAAGGACTTTAGTGGGCCACGGGCATTTTTACCTCACTTTGGAAACATTACAACATTAGGGTGCCTTTGTGCCAAGACAGTGCCCACTGAGCCCAGCCTCTTACCTGATGCCCTGTGAGGTTACAGTGCGTGGCTTTACCTGATGCCCAGCAGCTCTGTGAGGTTACAGTGCGTGGCTTTTTATCTTTGTTCTTATTCTATAATGAACTAATATACACACTTTATATTTAGCTTGGAGGGAAGTTCTTAAGAGCTCCTGTACTGGCTGGCTTGTGTGTCAACTTGACACAAGCTAGAGTCAGCAGAGAGGAAGGAGCCTCAGCTGAGGAAATGCCTCCATGAGATCCAGCTGTAAGGCATTGTCTCAAATTAGTGATCAATAAGGGGAGGACAGGTGGTGCCATCCCTGGGCTGGTGGTCCTGGGTTCTATAAGAAAGTAGGCTGAGAGCCGGGCGTGGTGGCACACGCCTTTAATCCCAGCACTCGGGAGGCAGAGGCAGGTGGATTTCTGAGTTCGAGGCCAGCTCTGGTCTACAAAGTGAGTTTTCTTCCAGGACAGCCAGGGCTATACAGAGAAATCCTGTCTCGAAAAAAACAAAAAAAAAAAAAAAAAAAAAAAAAAAGAAAGAAAGAAAAGAAAAGAAAAGAAAGAAAGAAAGTAGGCTGAGCAAGTCAGTAGACCTCAGCCTTGCCAGACCTATGCATCAGGTCCTGCCTCCAGGTGCCTGCGCTGCTTGAGTTCCTGTCCTGACTTCCTTTGGTGATGAACAGCAACATGGAAGCTGAATAAACCCTTCCCTCCCCAACTTGCTATTTGGTCATGGTGTTTCATTGCAGCAATAGAAACCCTAAAATATTCCCTCAGAACCTTGATAGAAAGTCTATGTTGAATTATCTCTTGCCCTTACCTCACCAAGGGTCTCATGTGCCCCAGGCTGGCCTCAAATTCTGTAAGCAGTTGAGTATGACCTTGAATCTCTGATCCTCCTGCCTCTAACTCCTGGGTGTTGAAGTTGTGAGTGTGAGCCACCATATCTACTGGGATTAGAGCCCAGGGCTGCATGATTGCTAGGCAACCACTCCATCAACGGAACTGCATCCTTGGCCCCCAAATTTCATTCCTGCTTCTGTTGTTCTATTTATTATGAGAAAGAGGAACCTGAGAGAATGTTAGGTGTGCCAAGCCAGCACCAAAGCCAGGAGGTGGCAAAGCCAGAGTTTAAAGGCAGGTTTCTCTGTCTCTGGTCATTTCTCTTTCTTTGCTTCAAATGCTTCTTGGAAACTCCTGAGCGGGCCCACTCTGTTCTGATCCCTGTGTGCTCCCACTCAGTGTTACCTAAATACTTCTAGAGAGGCAGTTCCCAACTCTAAGCTGGCTATTTAAAGAGTTTATGTATAACTTGACTGTTTGGAAGGAAAACACATCTTTTCTCAGAGGGAGAAAATTGTTAAATGGACCCAGAAAGGCCACTTGACCCAGAATAGGGGACAGTGGTCCATCTAGTCCAGGAGTCCTGGAGCCTGAGATAAAAGTACGGAGGGAAAGGCATCTGTCTGCGAGGTGAGAAGGAAACCCTTTCTCCTCCCTCATCTGGTGGACCTGTTTCCCCGCTCTGTAGAGCGCTTTGTGAGGGTGTGGAGACAACCTTAACATGAGGCTGACCCCGTGAATGTTTCTTAAGAAGAGACAAAAGGGTTAAGGTCCTAGAGTTGAAAGAATTGATAGGCAGGCTTGAAAAACCCTGCACGGTGGTGGGGCAAGCACACATACATGAAAGCTGTCTGCTCTAGTGAGGGAGGAAGACATGAAAGGCCAAACAACTCGGAAGTGGGGGTGGACCGGACCGCAGTGGTGGTTTGGACAGGAACGCCCCCCTCCACCTCCCCAGGCTCATAGATTTGAACACTTGGTCATTAGGAAATGGCATCTTTTGGGAGGGATTAGGAGGCATGGCCTTGTTGGCATAAGGGTGGGGGGTGCTTATTAGAGAAAGAATGGCACCGGGAGTGGGGCTTTGAGGTTTCAAATGCCCAAGGCCCAATGCTGTGCATCTCTCCCCCTCCCCTCCCCCTCCCTCCCTCTTGCTCCCTTGCTCTCTTCCCCTTCCCTTTCTCTCCATGCTGCTTACAGATCCGGATTTAGAACTCTCGGCTACCTCTCCAGTACCATGCCTGCCTGCGTGTGCCACCCTGTTTCCCCGCCGTGACAACAGACTAAACCTCTAATACTGTAAGGCAGCCCCAATGGAATGCTTTCTATTGTAAGCATTACTATGGCCATGGTGTCTCTTCACAATGATAAAAGAGTGACTAAGACACACAAGGGCCAATACCTCAGACCCGTGGGAACTGAGAACACCTTCCTCCATAGAGTCAGGGGATGAATGTTGACAGAAAGCGCCTCTTGCAGCTTTCTCCTTCCAGGACCGCAGCCTGAGACAGCTCCCTGCAGAGGTCTCCTGAGGAAACTCTAGTCCCTCCTTCTCACACTGTACCTCAGTGAACACACTGAGGATCTAAGGTGTGGTATAGCTGGCACTTCTCCAGCAGAGAGGCCATGGTCTACCTCACCGCCCAGCTTTTCTGTCCTGTGTCCACATCTTTGCTCATCCCTTCATCACCCGAGTGAGTCTGGATTCCAGGACCAAGCCATGCTGGACAGGACAGAGAGGGCATCAGACTTCTCTGTCATAAGTGATGGTTAGGTGAGAGTGCTGCCTACAGCCACCACAGCCTTGGAAGGGCACAGAGTGAACGCCTTCTCTCATGAGCTGCCCTGGGGAGAGTGTTTTATCACAGCGACAGAACAGACAGAATAGCAACCGATACAGAGAGGAGAAACTGCATGTGAGGGGTTTTGGTGTGTGTGGGGGGGGGCACAATTTTTTGAAACAGGGTATACTCCAGGCTAGCCCTGAATTCATTAGGTAGTCTAGGATGAGTGAAAGAAGAGCATCAGGAGATTACACTGGCAAAGGAGATGGGGCTAGACCTCACAGGCCACTGGAAAAGACCCCGTGGTGCCCAGTGTCCTGACCTTAGTTCTGAGCTCTTTGTTCTTTCTAGCTTTGGTCTCCAGCGGTTCACACCGGCTCCACAGGCTCAGCGGTTCACACCGGCTGCACAGGCTCAGTGGTTCACATTGGCTACACAGGCCCAGCGGTTCACATGGGCTGCACTGACCCAGCAGTTCTTGAGGTTCTTTGGCTCCCCCTAGGAGCAGAATGTTTTTACCTCAGCAAGGGGTGGGTGATATAGAATTCTCACAGGTCTTGGGTCAAAGGCTTAGTTCCAATTTTTCCCTTTTTTTTTTTGAGGTGTATGTGTGTGTATGTGCGTGTGTGTGTGTGTGTGTGTGTGTGTGTGTGAGAGAGAGAGAGAGAGAGAGAGAGAGAGGGAGGGAGGGAGAGAGAGGTAGAGAGAGAGAGAGAGAGAGAGAGGGAGAGAGAGAGAGAGAGAACTTCATAGTCTAGGCTGACCATATATCCTCCTGTCTCAGCTTTTCCAAAGACTGGGATCACAGGCATGCTTCGGTCTGCCTGGCATCCAATTGCTGCGTGGCCTTGCCAAGTCTTTAATTGCTCTGAAGTCTGGTTCCATGACTATAAAAAGCAGTTGATCCATCTTCACCCATTTACTGTCCAGCACTGCTTCTGGCCTCAACTAGGTTTTTTATTTTTATTTTTATTTATTTTTGGCAGTGCTAAGATTAGGATCCAGGGTCTTATATATGTATGCTGAACAAGTGTTTCACTCGGATCCATACCTCCACCAACCATGGCACTTTAAGAAGTAGGCAGAGGCGTTAGAGGGCTGGCTCAGTGGTTAAATGCACTTCCTGCTTTTGCAGAGGACCTGGGTTCGATTTCCAGCCCCCACATGGTGGCTCACAACCAACTGTAGCTCCAGTTACAGGGTGTCTAGAGCCCCCCACCTGTTTTTGTTGTTGTTGTTTTGTTTTGTATTTTACTTCTGAGGACACCAGACATGTATATGGTGCAGAAATATATACACAGGCAAAATATTCATACACATAAAATGGATCTGTTTTAAATTGTAGGAAGAGGGCCAGCAAAATGGCTCAGCACATGAAGGAGCTTGCCAGCAAGCCTTACAACCTGAGCATGATTTGCGAACCCATATGGGGAAGGGAGAGAGCCCAGTTTCCACAAGTTGTCCTGTGGCCTCCGCATGCACGCTCATGCCTGCACACATACACATATGTGCACATACTAAATAAAGAACGTGTACTTTCGGGCTGGCGAGATGGCTCAGCGGCTAAGAGCACTGACTGGTCTTCCGAAGGTCCTGAGTTCAAATCCCAGCAACCCCATGGTGGCTCATAACTACCCATAATGAGATCTGGTGCCCTCTTCTGGCTCGTCTGAAGACAGCTACACTGTACTTACATATAATAAATAAATCTTTGAAAAAAGAATGTATACTTTCAATAAATAAGTAGGCAGTGCTTCATCCCCAGGTTAAGAGCTGTGCAGGATGGGAGACTGCAGCTGTATCCAGGCACACGTGTGATGGTCTGAGAGCGCTTCCTCTCCAACTCCGGAGGCTGAGTGTTCTGCATCTATTCAATAACACTCAGCGCGTCTCATGTGGAGCCCATTTCCTGGGTCCTGGCCTGACTGCCAAGATAAAATCTGGTACATTCCCAGCCCTCAAGACTCACCCTTCATTATTATTATTGTTGTTGCTGTTGCTGTTGTTCTTGTTTTTATGAATATGGGTGCTTTGCTTGCATGCAGGTCTGTTCACCATGTGCATGCAGTGCCAGAAGAGGCCAGAAGAGGGCGTTGGAGTCTCTGAAACTGAAGTTACAGATGTTAAACTTGCACACTGGCATCTGGCCACTTTCCTCTGTCGTTGAGATGACCTGTTGCTCCCTGGTCTCTGCTTATCCTTGGCCTGCCTAAGGCACTCACCCCTGTGACCTTATTTTCCACCCACACTTTCCCGGTACCTCTAATGAGAATTTTGTCTTTTTTTTTTTTTTTTTTAAATAAAACAGTTATATCAATTTGTTTTTGTTTTAATCTCAGGTGTGGGACCCGGGGCTGCTTCAGACTGTCCACAGCAGCTGACTGTGACTTTTTTCTCATGCTCTGGCAGGGGCGTGATTCTGCCAGCTGTAGATAGCGTCTGTGATTGTGTGCCCTTTGGAGTCCTGCGGGGTGGGAGTGGCACTCTTCAGAGCCCTGAGAGGCTGAGGTGGCTCCTGATTGCTGGATTGCTGGATTGCTGGATTGCTGGATTGCTGGATTGCTGGTTGCTGGTTGGAGATATCCTGATGACAAAGATTGGACTTTCCCCTAGGAACCTGATGCCATTAATCAGCAGGTCTAAAGAGGTCCATGCCCCCTTCACCCTCTAACCTTTCTTACCTACCTAGTGTTGGGGGTTTGGAAGGGATCCCGGTGAAGAAGGGTGGTAGATATAAGAACCCAATAAAGGAGTCAAAAAGTAGGGTTACAGGCACCCCTAAGCAGCTATGTGGGCCTGATGTGGGCTTTCCGGTTTCTGTTCTCTTTCCTCAGGCCTTCATCCATGATTTCCTCCTGGTCTAGCATGGGCTTCGGAAGGTCCTTGTCTGCCTTGCAGGCTCGACACCCTCCTCTGCAAAGGCTCCTGTGAGACCTTCCCCTGGGCCTCTCACATTTCACCACTGTGTTGCTGCTGCTTCTGCTTCTTCTCCTCCTCCTCCTCCTCCCCCTTCTTCTTCTTCTTCTTCTCCTTCTCCTCCTTCTTTTTTTTTTTTTTTTTTTTTTTTTTCTTGTTTGCTTGCTTGCTTGCTTGCTCCAGGTCTCACCTAGCTCAGGCTGGCCCTGGCCCTCAAATTTGGAATGTAGATAAGGCTGGCCTTGAACTCTTGATCCACCTACTTCAGTCTGCCTTAGACTTGAATTACACAAGGGCCACTTTGCTCAGTTATCAACTGTTTTTGCTTGTTTGTTTGTTTGTTTTTAAAGATTTATTTATTTTATATGTGTGAGTACACTGTCGGTGTCTTCAGACACACCAGAAGAGGACACTGGATCCCATTACAGATGGTTGTGAGCCTCCCTGTGGTTGCTGGGAATTGAACTCAGGACCTCTGGAAGAGCAGTCACTGCTCTTAACCATTGAGCCATCTCTCCAGCCCTGTTTGTTTGTTTGTTTGTTTGTTTGTTTGTTTGTTTTAAGAACCACTCTAGGGCTGGTGAGATGGCTCAGTGGGTAAGAGCACCCGACTGCTCTTCCAAAGGTCCAGAGTTCAAATCCCAGCAACCACATGGTGGCTCGCAACCATCCGTATCGAGATCTGGCGCCCTCTTCTGGAGTGTCTGAAGACAGCTACAGTGTACTTACATATAATAAATAAATAAATCTTTAAAAAAAAAAAAAAAAAAAAAAAAAAAGAACCACTCTAGTTATCTGCCTCTCCCGATACTCTGTTAAATTCAGGCAAGGAACGGTTACAGTTATCTACATATGACCCAGTATACAAAAGACCAGGGAGGAAGCTAGCTACCTGGTTTAGTGGTAGAATACTTGCCTAATAAATTTACCTTGAATTTGATTCCCAGCACTAGAAGGAGGAGGAGGGAGAGGAGGAGGAAGAAGAGGAGGACAAAGAGGAGGAGAAGGAGGAGAAAGAGGAGGAGGAAGGGAGAAAGAGGAGGAGAAGGAGGAGAAAGAGGAGGAGGAGAAAGAGGAGGAGGAAGAGGGAAAGAGGAGGAGGAGGAGGGGGAAAAATGAAGGCTGGTTTAGTGCTATTCATCTGAAATCCTAAAATTGGGAGGCTGAGGCAGGAGGATTGCCACAGGTTTATGTTCAGCCTGGCCTACACATCAAATCTTGTCTCAAGCAGAAAAGGGTAGTGGGTATGGTAGCACACACCTTTAATCCCAGCACTCCTGAGGCAGAGGCAGGCAGATCCTGTGAGTTCAAGGCCAGCCTAGTCTACATAGTAAGTTACAAGACAGCCAGGGCTAGAAAGTAGAACTTGTCTTAAAACTGAAACAAAACAACTTCACAAGAAACATTTGAACCCTGAGTAAAAGCCTGGTCTGATGGCTCCAGGCTGTGTGCCTGTATGGAAATGTCTCGCCATGCCCCTGACTTAGCCCTGCCAGTCTCCTCAGCAAGTACTGCTGGCAGATGAATGGCCACTACTGTGTGTCCTTTGGTTGCCATCTAGGCCCCTTTGCCCACACACCACCCATTACTTTAGCTCCAGCGGGACAGACTAGGTTCTTCATGGTCACTCCCTTCGGTTCCTCCCTGATTCTACTCCAGCCCATCCTCAAACATTTTGTACTTCCCCACTAACTCTTGCTTAGCCTCAAGTGGCTTCCTCTTTCCTTTCCTCTCCTCCCCTCCTTTCTCCCCCCACCCCACCTCTGGTATTGGGGATTGAAAGCAGTGCCTTGCACAGCGAGCGAAGCCAGTACTCTACTTCTGGGGTACACCCTCAGCACTAAAAAAGTGTTTTTTGTATTTTTGAGACAGAGTCTAGCTTTCTTGCTTAGACTGGTCTTGAACTCCCTCTGTTGCTCAAGCTGGTTTTAGGGTTTATTTTCTCTCACCAGGAGTAGGCAGGATTATAAGCACAAGCCACCACATGCTGTTTTCTTTTTTCTTTTCTTCCTCCTACACCTACCTACCTACACACATATACACACACACACATACACACACACACACACACACACACACATACACATACACACACACATACACATACACACACACACACATACACACACACACACATACACATACACACACACACACATACACACACACATACACACACACATACACACACATACACATACACACACATACACACACACATACACACACATACACATACACACACACATACACACACATACACACACATACACACACATACACACACATACACACACATACACACACATACACACACATACACATACACACACACATACACACACACACATACACATACACACACACATACACACACACATACACATACACACACACATACACACACACACACACACATACACAGACACACACGCACACACACACACACACACACACACACACATGCATACCATACTATTCCTTGGGCCTACATCTTTTACTCCCATGCCAGGCTGTTCTTGTAGAGAGAGTCTAGACCCTCCCCTGTTCTCTGTCCAGCTTCCAGCATGCCGGCACAGATTGCATCATAACTCAGCAGCGCTATTTCTTGGCTATTTTCTAGGGAGAGTCCCCTCAGGTCTGGTTTCCCTTCTGCTGACTCAGCTGATGTCGGGAACAGGCCTGCCTACCAGGAAGAGAAGCAGGGGAGTAGCCAAGGGGGAACTTGCAGCTCCCCCACGCACCCCCCCACACTCTCCCAGCCAGGTACTGGGTGGGCAATCCGAGCAATGTTCCGCTTTCCTCCCACTGAACACAAGCCGTTTCACACAAGACTTATCAGACAAGGCCATTCTATGACCATGATAGCTGAAGATGGAGAGGGAGCCTCTCTGTTATCAGATCTGAATGGAAAGAAAAATAACCTGTTCAAGCCACAAGAATAAGAACACACTCACCTGCCCTGGTCAGTATGGCTGCCACTCCTCTGCAAGTCAGAGCTTTAAGCCTTGCTTCATCCCTCCTGACAACGTTTCTATGTCTGACAGCATCTGGTCAGAGTGAATGAAGCCCCAGCGCCTGGACATCACTCCCAGATAATCAAAATTAAGTTGATCCCCAAGTCTAACCTTACGCTAACCTTGATTAGGCCACATTCTGCCAGGGTGTGTATCCTTCTTTTTTTTTTTTTTTTTTTTTTTTTTTTTTTTTTTTTGGTTTTTCGAGACAGGGTTTCTCTGTATAGCTCTGGCTGTCCTGGAACTCACTTTGTAGACCAGGCTGGCCTCGAACTCAGAAATCCGCCTGCCTCTGCCTCCCGAGTGCTGGGATTAAAGGCGTGCGCCACCACGCCCGGCTGTGTGTATCCTTCTTGAGATGAACCAATAAACTTGTCGTGGCTCATTTTGCAGATGTCTGCTGGTTGCCTTTGGCTGGAGGACATTCACAATATAGAATAGTGAGTGGTACCCAGGCAAGGTAGCATATGCCTTGAATGCCAGCACTCCGGCACACCTCTGTAAATTCAAGGTTAGCCTGGTCTACATAGTGAGGCTGGAAAGATTCTCAGTGGTTAGAGTACTGTCTGTTTTCCTAGAGACCCAGGTTCAAGTCCTATCAATAAACAGCATGCATGGGGCAGCTCACAAGGGATCTCATGGCCTCTGTGATCAATAGGCATGCACGGGGCACACAGACACACATGCAGGCAAAATGCCTGTGCACACATGTTTTCACACATTTTTCGTCGTTTTCGAGATGAAGAAAGAAAACAAAGACTGCATATACTTCTATGTATTTCTCTGGGGAGCAAACCCCCATATCATTGCCTTTGAGATGAATTTCATGGTATTTAAGCAGCAGATTTCTCCTTCCAACTTATGCCCCAGGCAAACTTTTCCACTCTTTACCCTGCTTTGTCCTGATGGGAGTCTTCAGTCCTTGTCCATGGTCAAGCACCTTGGAACATCCAAAATCCCCACTGGCCCAGGTAACACCATGGTCTTGGATGATCCCCTAACGAGATCCCTAATAACCCTCTTATTAACAATTACCTGCCAGGGTCTTACATGCTTGTTCAGAGACTGCTGGGATCAGAAGTTACAAGTCCCCACTGTGGAGTGCAGCTAGAGTCACTAAAGAGCGAATTATATCAGGGACAGGGAGAGTGGAGGTGACTCTTCAGACATGTGGACGACACAGGTGGCAAGGTACCTGGAGGCAGAGAAGGTGCTGGGCTTGTGACCTCTTTGGTAAAGTCAGGGTGAATTTTAATTTGCTACTGTCCGGGACATCTTTGTGTATTATGCGTCTGTCCCAGAATGGGGACTTATCAGTGTAATCAGAACCAGAAAAAAAAAAAAAAGATAAGGGCAGTTGTGAGGCGGTGTCTCTCTCTGTCTCCCTATCTCTGTCTCTGAATAGAAAATATTATTCAGGTTTAGTGGCTTTAAACTGAGGCCCCAGAGTTTGTCCTTTTAAGAGAAGGAGGGGCAGAATGAACCCAATCCTAACTTGGCTAAGAGAGGTTCAACTCCATCTTTCTGTTTTAAGGCTCTTCATAAGACTCGTTTTAAAGAATTAGCTGAGAGAGAGAGGGAGAGGGAGAGGGAGAGGGAGAGGGAGAGGGAGAGGGAGAGGGAGAGGGAGAGGGAGAGGGAGAGGGAGAGGGAGAGGGAGAGGGAGAGGGAGAGGGAGAGGGAGAGGGAGAGGGAGAGGGAGAGGGAGAGGGAGAGGGAGAGGGAGAGGGAGAGGGAGAGGGAGAGAGTTCGCTTGTGGGCTCAAGCAGTGAAGAAACAAGGGCTGGGGTAAAAATTTCCCTAACTTGTAAATGACAGTTGGAGATACAATCGACTGGCAAAAATTCCGAACACTGGGGAACAGTCAACATGATTTCTTCAAACAAATTACAGTCTGTGAGACCACTCAGCAGATAGAGGTGCTTGCTGCCAAGCCTGGGGACCTGGGTTCGAAACCCAGGAACCACATGATGGAAAGAGAGAGAGGACCAACTCCTAAGTTATCCTCTGACCTCCACAGGTGGCTGTACACACACAAAGTGCTATCTAATCACACAATTTGCAGGAAAATGCATGGGGTTAGGGTATGTAATATTAATCACTTAGTCTCATGTTCCCCCTCACATGCACAATGAGGCAACATGTGTCATCTATAAGTAAACAAATGTGCGTGAGGGTACAGTCTAACATGGAGAGAAGAGAACAGGGAAGGCTAAATATACAACTCAGGAGATAGCATATAGATAACAGGCGTGAGTTAGGAGAGAGGCTATAAAGCTGTGAGTCAGTTAGGAGAGAGGCTATAAAGCTGTGAGTTAGTTAGGAGAGAGGCTATAAAGCTAAGTTGGTTTTCTAGTTCTAACTCTGTCATGGGTTTTTTTTTTTTTTTTCATTTTCAGTGGAGAGTGTCTAAAAATACATTCCGTAGTGAAAGTGTAAAATCCAACATGGAGCCCGGCCGCTTCCTACCAGATGCTACTCTGTTTCGAAGTTCACCAAGATGTATAGACTTTGGATCTGGCTCATCTTAATTTATTTTATTTTTTTGTGTAAGAGCTCTTGTGCCCAAGTGTATGTATATGCACTGCACATCTTTTTACTGCTCAGTTAAGTCAGAAGAGGGCACTGGATCGTCTGGAACCAGAGTTGCAGACAGACCAACCACCAGGTAAGTGCTGCCAATCAAACCTGGGTCCTCCACCAGAGCAACGACTGCGCACCCATCTCTCTAGTCCTGTTCGGGTTCATTTTAGTGTGAAATTACTTTTTTTTTTTTTGCAATTTCTTTATCATAAAGTTTATTTTAAAAATCCTTAAAAAAGAAATGAGAAGTCAGAATATTAAAAAAAAAAAAGTTTCCAGCCTGGCCATAGTAGTGCATACCTTTAATTCCTGAGTTTGGGAGGCAGAGGCTGGTGGATCTCTGACTTTGAGACCAGCCTGGTCTACAGAGTGAGTTCCGGGACAGCCAGGGTTTTTACACAGAAAAACCCTGACTCAAAAAAAAAAAAAAAAAACAAAAAACAAAAAACAAACAAAAAAAAAACCAACCCACATACAAAAACAAACAACAAAACAAAACAAACAACAACAAACCCCCAACAAGCAAACCAAGAGTTTTAAGGAGAAAATGAATGATAGAAGCTATAAAAGAAAAGCAAGGGGCTAAAGTAGGAACGTGTGCCTGTAATCCCAGCATTCGGGAGGAAGAAGCCGGAGAACTAGGAGTGAAAGTCATCTATGTATCCCAAAAGCTTTACTGTGTGTGCGCGCACATGAGTGTAGGTCAGAGAACAAGTTGTAACAGTCAGGTCTCCCACCACCTGAGACCTAAGGGATTGAACTCAGAGCATCAGGATCGGTGGAAATTACCTTTATTTAACTACTGAGTCATCTCTCCAACTCCTGGTTTGTTTGGTTTTTGAGACAGGCTGTCATGTAGCCCAGGATGGTCTCAAACTCATTAAGTAGTCGAAGATGGCCTTCCTGATCCTCCAGTCTCACCTCCTGCACTCTGGGGTTACAGATATACGCCATTATACCTAGTTTACAGTAGCCCTAGGGATCGTGAACCCAGTGCTCCATGCCTGGATTCTTAGAGGCAAGTGTTGTGTTCTATCTACTAAACTCTATCCGTGTGTGTGTGTATGTGTGTGTGTGCGCACACACTCACATGTGTGTGTGTGTGTGTACTTCTCAAGTTCTGTGAGTAAAAGCATGCCTGTCTGGGTATGACTTTGCTCTGTGAAGATATAATGAACATGCTATAACAGTTTCCCAGTTTCGGGTGTGTGATTTGGTGGATTTGTAATTACCCCGTCTCCCTTCAACCCTATCACCCTCAGCAGCTTCTAATCTGCCTTCTTATATTTTCATTTTTAGTACAGCATATTTACTCTCTCTCTCTCTCTCTCTCTCTCTCTCTCTCTCTCTCTCTCTGTGTGTGTGTGTGTGTGTGTGTGTGTGTGTGTAAGGCTGGGAGAGAAGAACATGGAGGGAACGCTGAACCCTTTCATGTTGTTCTTGGAGGAAACCTGGTTCAAGGTTAAGAGAACACAAGGAACCCTATAGACACTTGCAGACCTGTGTTAGGTGAGCCGAAGGGGCGGGTCGGGCAGATCCTGAGGTAGGTCAAGCTGAGGGAAAGGACTCCAGGTTGAGGCAGTCAAGTCTTCCAGCTGTTCTAGAACTCCTCCAAATCACACTTAGCTCAGAGAAGCCACCAGGACGGTGGGAAAGGACAAAGGGGAGGAATTCCAGAGATTGAAATTTATGTGAAGGCTGAGGACGGTGAGGTGTCGGGGAAGATGAGGTGAAGAAACTCCTGGAGAGCCTCAAGGAGGGAATAATCACTCAAGGAAACCCTGGATAATCCACTGGTTCCCTCTGTGACTCCATTCCTGGAAGTAATGGGTGGATGGAGGGAGGGAATCCCCGCCCAGCCTGTGAGCCTACTGAGAAGCTGGGAACCATAAGAGTAGACTAGAGGGATACTGGCTGGGCTACACTTCCCGGATAACGTCCATTCTCCGTTATAGTGGGCCTGGCTGTCTTACTATATCTGTCCATAGGGCCTGCGAAGTCTTTGAAAGGTGCTTATTTATTTCAGGGAAAATGGTCTTGGGTGGGCGGCAATGACTGGCTTATGAGCAAAGCTTGGGGTTGTGCGAGAAGGGACCTCAAGACAACTGTGAGCCAGGGCTGGTGTGCTCTGTCTGTAATTTCAGGTCTGAGGCCTGAGGCAGGAAGATGGGCTATATGCAGCAAGTTCCAGTGTGATGTTCTCTTAAAAAAAAAAAAGAAACCAACAGTACAGGGTGAGGGGAACCCTAGGTTGTTCTCAAGTTTGCCCTAAACTGCCCCTCCCTCAATTCTCTGGAGGCCTCACGGGACTTCCTTGGTGGCCAGTGGGTTATATGAGCTGTGTACTTCCATAGCTCTGTCTAGTAGAGGGGTCTGCAGAAGCCGTGGAGGCTTGCAGGCTAGGGTCAGTCGTCGGCAGTTTGTAGTTTATCTCAGTCTACAATGATTGGTTTTCAATTTCTAATCCCTGAGGCCCAGCCCTGGCATCCAGGCTGGACTCTCACTAGGTGACACTAATCAGTGCGTCAGAATCTGTGGCTATCAGCCTGGAACTAGACCTGCCCCGGATTCATCTCGGACACTGAAGCCAGGCCACAGAACAAAACACCTTGACTCTTGCTTGCCAGGCCTGGCATGAGCTGGCTCCTGGTTGGCAGAAAGCAGCTTGTTTGGTCTTTCTCTCTCCTGTTCCTACTCCAAAGACGCCCTCCTTTGTTTTCTTTGCCTATCTCTGGGTTAGGAGCCGTATTTTTTGTTTGTTTTGTTTTGTTTTCTTGATTTGTTTTGGGGAAGGCGATTCCTGAAGAAGGGAGTCAGGCTGTAAAAGAGGGACAGCAGAGACGTCTATTGGAGATCCCAGAAGTGGAACCAGTGTGAATAGGAACTATATAAAATTAAGGAGTCACCCTCTCCCCCCCAGAGATGCCACCCACCTGTCCATAGTTTAGGCAGGTCCTGCGGTCTTCCTGGGACAGACCCTATAGCCTGATTCCATAGCTCTTTGTGGGTCTTGACACTAATTCATAGACACTCAGAGAGCACTTAGCTTTACTCCCAGTCCCCTCCTGACCTCCTAACAGCAACACAAAAAGCGTGGGAATCCCCTTCCAGGAGGAAGCCACCGTGCAGCTTTAACAGAAAAGGAAGGGAGGAAGAGGGCGCTGACTCGGAGTCTCCTACTATTGGCTGCAGCAGGGGATCCCACCTTAGGGATTGGCCTGGACAGAGTCCGCCTCCTCTTGTGATTGGATCAGTCTGAGACTTATAGCGGAGCCTTGCGCTCCTCCGCCTCAGTCGGAGGCAGGCAGGCGGGGAACCGGCGCTAGTGTGCTAGTGCGGACACTTGAGGCGCGACCTCCTCCTCCCTGAACCCGAGTGAGTCCACGTCCCTCCGAGGCTGCAGCCATGAAGGAGAGACGGACACCGCAGCCAGTGGTGGTCAGGTGTAAGCTCGTGCTGGTGGGAGACGTGCAGTGTGGGAAGACGGCGATGTTACAGGTGCTAGCGAAAGACTGCTATCCCGAGGTGAGCTTCCCTGCCGTCCCGGGGTCGATCCCCACCTGTCCCGGACAGCGCTCTCCACCACCCGCAGGCAGCCCCACCCTGCCTTGCCTTCTGGCTGGAGGACTGCCCTGTCTTGCTTCCCCAGAGACCTGACCCACTTCTGCCGCCCGGTCCTCCTCACCTCTTTACCCATCATATCCCCTCCCACTTGCCTTCATCCCTGAGACCTGGAGGCTCCCGAGAGCCTGGGCTTCATTCTTGACGCAGTACCTGCCTGCCCCTCCTATAAGGCTCTATGAGGGTGCCCCCCCCCACCCCCTGCGCAGGCTTCTGCTGTTTCGCCTGTTCACCTGTGCCAAGGGACTAGAGGGCAGAAGACAGGTTAAAACTGGCTTGTGGCTCTGAAAAATGGGACACACATTTAGAGATGAGAGGCAGACCAGCTAGGATGTAGGGGGTTTGTCCCAGGCTGGGGAGGCCAATACCTCTACAGTCCCCAATGGCTCCCCCTCCTCTGGCTTCTCACCATCTGACACTTTGGTGTTTCGGCGCATGTGTAGCCAACGCTTGGTGTGGGGTTCTGAGGGCATGCTGCTGCCGGGGTGTGAGCGTTTCCTGTCTCCTCGTAGACCTATGTGCCTACCGTGTTTGAGAATTACACAGCCTGTTTGGAGACAGAGGAACAGAGAGTGGAGCTTAGTCTCTGGGACACCTCAGGTAAGACTGTACCCCCAAATGCCCCATCCTACCACCATTGGCTAGCTGCAGCTGCTGCTTTTTTAAGAGGGGAGGGGGGGCGGAATCCACCTTTGAAGATAGGTGCTTGCCAGGAAAGCGAAGGAAGGAATGTAAAAAATTCTTTGGTTGGGGCTTTGATGATTTTAGAGGAACCTGGAAGGCAGTGAACAAGCCTGGGTGCCATTTGGGTCTCTGGTCTAGTTCACCTCTGGATGGTGAGGCGAAGGGAGCCCTGAGAACTCCCCAGGAGTACCAGACAGTCTCCTCTGTCTCTGTCTCTCTCCTCTCCCTTCCTCTCCCTCCTCTCTCCCTCCCTCTCTAGTTCTCCAGAGCAAAGTTAAATGAGGTAGGAGGGTGCTGCTGGAGGCAGCTGTGGCGGGGCAGAGAGCCGCTCGCCCGCCCGCCCGCCCGCTTTGGAGGGAATATCGCTCTCCTGCATCTCAGGCCGAAGCTGTCTGCTTGCCGCAACTCAGCCCTCCCGTCAGAGGCTGCGGCTTAGAGACGATGATGCATCGCTTCATCATCGATGCTTTGGGGGGGGGGCAGTAAATGTAGGGCATGTCCACGCTGGGGTCAGTGTCCAGTTGAGCACATGGGGGTCTAGTTCTTATCATTTCTCCCTGGGCTGGGGTGAGTTGGAGATGCCCTGTCTATCTTTTGGAAATGTAGAAAGCAATGTTTTCCCTACTCTCCGCTCCCAAGCCCTTTAGAGCTCAGCTTTGCTTCTGAGCCCTTCCCACTTTCTCTACCCCAGCCCCTCTTTCTAACAGTCTGTCTCAGACATCCTTAAAGAGTAAAGTGCCAGCCATGTGAGAAAGAAAAGAAAAATCCATGCTTTGCCAAAAAGGATATTTTCTACGTGCTCAACCCGAGTTTACGGGGAAGCTGGAGAGCACTAAGGTTCTCCTGCATGAGTGATAAATGTGCCACCCAGCTTCTGTGAAGCAATCTTGTGCTGCTTCTCCAATTGTAAGGTCTGGGAAGACCGGGGATAAGGAATGGGTAAACAGAAAACGATAGATATTTCTTTCGCTCTCCCCACAACCAAAATTCCTCAGGCGGGTCCACGGTCCTCCGTTGCAGTTCCAGGAAAGGGGAGGCAGGGTTCTGGTTATCCTGGACTGTGCTGTGCTGGCTGGATCGGACCAGAATGCAGCGTGGCTGCGTGATGTATGGGTTTTCTCCTGCTGTATCCTCCCACCTTCCAATCCTCCCTGAACCTTGCTGCGGCTCATCTCTCTCTCCTCATTACCACCCTCGATGCCCCCACCCCACCCCCACAGTCCTTCAATCCCAACCCAGATAAAGGAAAACCAGCCAGGATGGTCTTTTTACCCTAGGTCACACCCCACCCCCTCATTTCAAAAGGCTGGAAGGCAATCAGTTATCCTTGTTTTAAACCAGGTCCCTGTAAGGACAGAGGAAATGACTGTGTAGGATGGAGAGCTTCACTACCTTTGGTCTGGGGCTGAACCTGTTTCTGTTATTCACTTGCTGGCCTCAGGGGAGGGGGATTGCTTGGAGCCAAAATGGAGACCCGCTCCCCTCCCCTTTCCCCTCCCCCTCCCCCAGTACCGCAGCACTCCCCTGCCTCAGTGCTGCTGTAGACCAGCCCCCACCTCACCTCAGTAAGAGATGGGGGTGGCTTGCTGAAGGAGCAGGCAGCTACCCAACTCCCCCTTACTTCTTCTTTTTTATGACCGACACCCCCACCTCAGCTTGGATTCCCCCCAGTTTCCATGGTGATTGCAGTACAGGGAGAGGGGCTGCTTGCTATTCTAAGCACGGATTGTCTGGATTCCAAATCTGCTACTGTTCCTTACCCAGGGTGGAGGGGGCCAGGCTCAGCTCCTAGCATTCACCCCGTTAGACCCTGGGTCTGAATTGCCTTCTTCCCCTCTGCCAAGGACCCTTGCTCTGGCCTCGAACTCCACAGCTATTGGTATTTCTGCTCTTTGGGATCACCACCCTGAGGTCTGAGGGGTGGGGGCCACCATATTCCCTTTGCTCTTTTCCGTGTAAGCTGACTTGGGTGGGTAAGGAGTAGAACACTAAATTCTGGGTGCCCCCCCACCTCCTAAAGTTCTGACCCCTGAGGTAAAGAATCAGGGCAGCCAGTTATGTAACAGGCAGGGCTATTTCTTCACTGGAAGACCCTAGAGCAGGAGAATGAAGCAGAGGTTGGGCAGCAGGCAGGCTCTGGTGAAGGGAACCTGAGTCAAATCCTTGTCTCTCTATAGGTACTGGCAGCATCTTCTGGGATGCTCTGGTAGGAGTACATCTTAAACCCACTGTAGGAAACCCAGACACAGAGTGACTCCACCCTCTGCTCACCCCACTTTTAGGACCAGGGGAAATGGTTCCTGGCAGATGGTCATGTCCCAAGCTTCTATGAAATAGCTCAGTGCCCTGATACAGAGCTGGCCTTGAAGGGATCAAAGATTACATTCCCCAGGGATCCCTGCCTGGGCTTAGGCCTCCAGAGCAGAGGAGACGCAGTAGCTAACTCTCAGCCTCACTCTCAGCTCTTCTCCCCTTACACCAGGCTCTCCTTACTATGACAATGTCCGTCCACTCTGCTACAGCGACTCAGATGCGGTGTTGCTGTGCTTTGACATCAGCCGTCCAGAGACCATGGACAGTGCACTCAAGAAGGTGAGGCTGAGCTGGAGGTGGTGGTGTCTGCTAATGAGCTTAGCTTAGCTCCTGGGGGTGGGGAGGGGTGTCGAAGCAAGTTCAAGTTCACCCTGGGCTGTGGAGCCAGTTCGAGATCAGAGAATTTAGTGAGACCCTGTCTCCAAATAAAAAATCAGCTGGGCAGTGGTGGCGCACGCCTTTAATCCCAGCACTCAGGAGGCAGAGGCAGGCAGATTTCTGAGTTTGAGGCCAGCCTGGTCTACAGAGTGAGTTCCAGGACAGCCAGGGCTACACAGAGAAACCCTGTCTCGAAAAGAAAAAAAAAAAAAAAAATCAAACGGAGCCCCGGATGATTCGCAGTTAGGGATTGCTTCCTTAGCATAAGCAAAGCCTTGGGTTCAGCACCCAGGATTGCGGGTGCAGGGGAGGATAAATGTATACTTTCTACCTAGAAGAACAAGAAGGGGCCTTGTCCCACAATCCTCCTGTCCATCAGCCAGGAAAGACTCGTTTTGCTTGAAGCCTTACCATTAGCTGTGTGGCTCTGGGTTGAACCCGGGTTTCCTTCCCCTTAGCCTTCTGCCTTTCTCCTATCCTACTATGCTAAAGGCCAGTCTGTGGGAGATACTGAAGACTCAGAGAACCTTCTAGTGTGTGTGTGTTTGTGGAAGCATCCTCTGGGACTGTGATCTCAGGCCCACTGAGTCAGGCAGGTCAGAGCTCAGTTAGCTGGTTCCCAGTGGCAGAATCTGCCCACACTGAGACGTTGCGGGAAATGCTGTGGGACTTGCCTAGCTTCTTAAGGAAGAGATTGTCTCATTCCCAGCTGCAGGTATTCAGGGTTTGTTTGCCTTCTGACTGGGAAAGAAGACAGATCCATGTCCTTTCTGTGTGGCAGGGTGTGGGGGACTTGCCCTGTGTTCCTATCGGCCACTGTGCTGTTGAACGGATAGGATCCTGGGTTAGCACACTGGTGCCACCAAAGGCCTCATGGGCAGGAAGATGATGTAATTAGTGCAGCAGAGATGCTGTGACTCAGAGGGAAGGCAGGGAGGGACCTGATAATCTGAGCAATGCGCTGGCCGGTGCCAGCTGGACTCCTGGTCTCTGTCAGGCACTGACTTTCTTTCCTCTCCCCCTTCGCTCAGTGGAGAACAGAAATCCTAGACTACTGTCCCAGCACACGTGTTTTGCTGATTGGCTGCAAGACAGATCTTCGAACAGACCTGAGCACTCTAATGGAACTGTCCCACCAGAAGCAGGCACCCATCTCCTACGAGCAGGTGTGTGTGTGTGTGGCACACGCATGTGTGCACAGGTGGGATAGAAAAGGCTATGGCAAGATAAAATTAGTATTAGGGGGCTATCTATAAATAGCAAAGTGTCACCTGGGTTGGGGTGGCAGGAACTTGTTTACTTAGAGTCCTACCATAGGTTAGTTAGCCTGTGAGCCTCTCCCATGTGTGTGCCAGCATTTTTAAGGTTTTTTTTTTCTTTTAAGCCATATGTATCAGACTCATTAAAGACGCTTGTTAGATCTGGGTATAGTCTGTAATAGTTTGTAATCCCAGAACTCAGGAGGCGGTGGCAGAAGGATTCCAAGTTTGTGGCCAGCCTGGCTTCATAATAAGGCTTGGTCTCAAAAAAACCAAAAAACAAAAAACAAAAAAAACCATAAACAAAAAACAAAACTAAATTAAAATGAACAAACAGAAAGAAGTAACTGTTTAGAATTTTGAATTCTGAGTTCCCTGCCTGTAAAATAACTCTGGGAGAAAGACATGGAAATCTGTATTTCTATGACAAGACCGGAGGATACTTTTTAATTACTTGTTTAATTGTGTGAGTGGTACATGCCACGTGCATGTGTGGACTCTCGAGAGTTGGTTCTCTCCTTCTGCCACATGGGTTTCTGGGATTGAACTCAGATTGCCAAGCTTGGTGGGAACTCTTTGCTTCCCTCCACTGAGATGTCTCACCAGCCCCCAGAATAATTTTAGTGCACACAGGAGTATAAGAATGCTTGTTGGGCCGGGCGTGATGGCGCACGCCTTTAATCCCAGCACTCGGGAGGCAGAGGCAGGCAGATTTCTGAGTTCGAGGCCAGCCTGGTCTACAAAGTGAGTTCCAGGACAGCCAGGGCTACACAGAGAAACCCTGTCTCAAAAAAAAAAAAAAAGAATGCTTGTTGGGGCTGGTGAGATGGCTCAGCGGTTAAGATCTCCGACTGCTCTTCCAAAGGTGCTGAGTTCAAATCCCAGCAACCACATGGTGGCTCACAGCCATCCGTAACGAAATCTGATGCTCTCTTCTGGAGTGTCTGAAGACAGCTACAGTGTACTTACATATAAGAAAGAAAGAAAGAAAGAAAGAAAGAAAGAAAGAAAGAAAGAAAGAAGAAAAGGAATAATTATTTAAAAAAAAGAATGCTTGTTAATATTTCTTATTAGAACCCCCCTAGGGGGAATCTTAAACATCCTAACACGAGGGGCTAAAGGGGAAGGAAGGGCATTTGCCACTAAGTTGATGACCCGAGTCTGATCCCTGAGACCCACGTGGTGGGAGGACAGAACTGGCTTCCCCAAACTGTCCGTGGATGACCTGCTTGTGGATGCTGTGGCGTGAGCTTGCACACAGACATACAGACACTCGCATGAAAGAAATATGTTTTGGTTTGGGTTGGGTTTTTTTTTTTTTTTTTTTTTTTTTTGAGACTTGGTTTCTCTGTGTAGCCCTGGCTGTCCTGGAACTCACTTTGTAGACCAGGCTGGCTTCGAACTCAGAAATCTGCCTGCCTCTGCCTCCCAAGTGCTGGGATTAAAGGCTTGCACCACCATTGCCCGGCATCAGTATGCCTTTTTAAAACATTGTAGGTGATTCTAGGCTGCAGTTTGTTTTCACCTTTGTGAATGCTGGCAGGGGCTGGAGGAAGACCAATAGTGGGCTAGTGGGGGGATGCATGGAACCCTGATGTTTTGCTAGAATGGACACTTGAGAGGACATGTATGATATTTGGAAAGAATGTCACACTGTTCCTTAGTCATCCTAAGCCATTGCGTTCATGACCACACCCCTCCCACAGGGCTGTGCGATAGCCAAGCAGTTGGGCGCAGAAATCTACCTGGAGGGCTCAGCTTTCACTTCCGAGACAAGCATCCACAGCATCTTCCGGACAGCATCCATGGTGTGTCTGAACAAGTCTAGCCCAGTGCCCCCGAAGAGCCCCGTCCGAAGCCTCTCCAAGCGACTCCTCCACCTCCCCAGTCGCTCTGAACTCATCTCAACTACATTCAAGAAGGAAAAGGCCAAAAGCTGTTCCATCATGTGAAGTCAGAGCCGGAGGCGGGGGAGACAGACCCCCACTTCCTCCCTTGGGGTGCAGAGGCACGGGGAGAGGGAGGATGAGACAGTTTAAGACACCGGATGTGACATTTTTCTGATGGCCACAGAGGGCTTTAGAAGGAGACAGGAATGGGACTGAAGAAGATGCCAGGCCTGGCAGGAGGGCCTGACATTAAGCAAAAACCATCACACCCCAAGCCTGGCACTAGGCTGTGGAGGGGGTCGTTGCCCCAGTGTCCCCCTACTCCAGAGGAAAGACTGGGGAGATGGGGACATACTGGCCTCACCTTCGACATCATGCCTTTTCCATACAGCATTCCCATGCAGGCTTGGGGTGGGAGGGTCCTTGATCCCTTCTCTTCCCCTTAAAGAAGTGGCAATGGACTGGAGACCGTGAAAGGCTGGAGACAGCTCCCTTCGGGGCTTAACCCAGACGCTCCATCACTGAAACCAGGAGGGCGAGGGCTGACCAGACCTAAGAGGGAACCCTCATTTTTGCCTAACCCATGCATCATGGAGAGGTGACATCATACATCCACATGCTACTTACTGAAGTCCCCAGGACCCAAGGGAGAAGCCCCAGACCCCCTTCTCTTGCAGAATGTGGGGGTGGTGGTGCTGTGGGGGCAGGACTGATGGGAGGGGGGTCACCAGACTTTCCTGCCCCTGGGGCGGTACAGTTGGCATTTGTTTTATAGACTCTTGTCTTTGGAACTGGGGGTGGGGTGGGGGAGCGTTTCAATCTGTTATATGTTCTGTGTTTAAAGAAGAAAACCTATTTATTAATGAAATATAACATATGAAAAAATTTGTGGGGTTTTGTTGTTGTTGTTTGTTTTTTATGGTGATCAGGGAAAAGCTGAAAAGCTGTCTTTTTTTTTTTTTTTTTTTTTTTTGGTTTTTTGAGACAGGGTTTCTCTGTGTAGCCCTGGCTGTCCTGCCTGGGACTCACTCTGTAGACCAGGCTGGCCTCGAACTCAGAAATCTGCCTGTCTCTGCCTCCCGAGTGCTGGGATTAAAGGCGTGCGCCACCACGCCCGGCGGAAAAGCTGTCTTGGATCCCTTTCTGGTAGTTACAGTGGCTGTCTCCAGGGTCCCCTAGCATCTTGTTCCACTTCTCTGAATCCCACTTGCATCCTGCTAAGCCAAGAAAGAGTTCCTTGGCCCTGGAGTAGGGCTTCCTTCTCGTCAGGCTGCTGATACTGTGGAAGTGAGAATGGTGGTTTTATAAGGGGCTGTCCTATGTAGGGTATGATGCCCTGGCATCCCTGGTTCCAGATAAGAGTAGCATGTTTCAATTGCCACAGCCAAAAATGTCTCTAGATATTGCTGAATGTCCTCTGGATAAAATCACTTCCTGCTGAGGACCACTGCCCTAGAGCAGCGCTCTCAACCTTCCTGACGCCTCCACCCTTTAAAAATGCAGTTCCTCATGCTGTGCTGACCCCCAACCATAAAATTATTTCTGCGTCTACTTCATAACTGTAACTGTGCAACTGTTGTGAATCGTAATGTTAACATCTGTTAGGCAACCCCAGAGGGGTCCAGACCCACAGGTTGTAAACCACTGCCCTACAGAGACTGAAGAGAGAAAGCTCACCTCAAATAGAGGGTCAAGCTGCTAGGTAGGCGCTGCACAGACTAGTTCAAAGCCTAGGGGTAGCTTCTGGGATTCCCATTTCCTGAGTTCAAGGAGAGGTGACTTTTGCTGTTGGTTTTCCAATTCCAGTATCCATTGATGGTAGCTCAGTTTTAACATCTCTTCCTTAGCAACTCGCACCTCTTGTTCTCAAAGGTTCATAGAATAGTAATAGAAGGTTATTATGGGGACTGGGCAGATGGCTCAGGGTTTAAGAACACTTCAAGTTCTGTTCCCAGCATCCACATAGTGGCTGACATCTGTAACTGCAGCTCCAGAGAACTTTATGCCTTTTTCTGGCCTTCATGGTCACCACAGGCATGTGGGTGCCCATGTAGACAAAACACCCATATATGTAAAATTTAAAAAAAAATCTTAAAAAGTTACTACGACTAAGTATAATGTTTTGTCTTAGTTGGGATTTTACTGCTGTGAACAGACACCATGACCAAAGCAAGTCTTATAAAAGACAGCATTTAATTGGGGCTGGCTTACAGGTTCAGAGGTTCAGTCCATTATCATCAAGGCAGGAATATGGCCACATCCAGGAGTTGCTGAGAGTTCTACATCTTCATCTGAAGGCTGCTAGCAGAATTCTGACTTCCAGGCAGCTAGGGTGAGGGTCTTAAGCCCATGCCCACAGTGACACGCCTACTCCAAGGACACACCTTCAAATAGTGCCACTCCCTGGGCCAAGCATATATGAATTATCACATACCTTATACCGGGAAGCCCAGCTTTTAGGAGACGGAGGCAGGAGCCAGTCTACCCTATGATGTAGCAAGATCTTGTCTCCAAAAGATAGCTTATCATGCATCTCTGTCCTTTAAAAAGATCTTGCTTTTTTTTTTTTTTTTTTTTAAAGATCACTGTAGCCTTCTTCAGACACTCCAGAAGAGGGCATCAG
The DNA here is from genome assembly GCF_978045245.1 of Mus caroli. Taxonomy (NCBI): domain Eukaryota; kingdom Metazoa; phylum Chordata; class Mammalia; order Rodentia; family Muridae; genus Mus; species Mus caroli. The sequence continues at coordinate 5,448,210 of NW_028227271.1, forward strand.
ATTTTGTTACGGACGGTTGTGAGCCACCATGTGGTTGCTGGGATTTGAACTCAGAACCTTTGGAAGAGCAGTTGGTGCTCTTAACCGCTGAGCCATTTCTCCAGCCCCCTCATTTTATTTTTAATTGTGTGTGTATGTGAGTGCGCATGTGTGTGTCCCATGCGTGCACACATGCATGTGTTCATGTAAATGCAGGCGCCCTCAGAGACCAGAGGCATAAGACCTCCTGGAGCTGGAGTTAACAGGTTATTACGAGCTGCCTTTCTATGTGGGTACTAGGAGCTGAACTCAGGTCCTCTGCAAGAACAGCAGGTGCTTTAAATTGCTGAACTACCTCTTCAGCCCTGTTTGATGCATCTGCTTTAAATAAGCAAACTCAAAAAGAAAACTAGTTAATATTTGTTTTAGATTTGCTGTGTATCAGAGCACTTTATATATCTGTGATAACCTTTTGAGCGATTGCCTATTTTGCTATACAGGCAAAGAGGTTTTGAGAGATTATTTTGCCCAAACCATGCAGCCATGGAGTGTTTAAATAAGGATACAAATCCAAGAAGTGTAGAACTCTAGAACATTTTTGGAGACAGGGTCTTACTATATATAACCACAGGTGACCTAGAAGTCACAAAAACCCGCCTACTTCTGCCTCCTGAGGGCTGGTATCAAAGATGTGCGCACCACTATGCCCAGCTGCTGCAGCCCAGGGTGGCTTCAAGTTGCAACATACCAGAGGAATTTCTTGAGCCGCTCTTCCTGTCTCTACCTACTAAGTACTGGGACTCCAGGGCTGTGCCACCATGCCTGGGTACCAAGCCTAGCTTTGAAATGTGCACTTAAAATTTGTTTTCTTTTCTCTTTTGTCTTTTCTCCTCGTTTTTGCCCATCTTGCTTTCAATCTCGCTCTCTGAGCTCTCTCTCTCTCTTTGAGGGAGTTCCCCATTGAGTTACCCAGGATGGACTCCCACTCTGGGCTCAATGATCCTCTCAGGCCAGCCTTCAGGAGCTGGCACTTGACACTATATTTGGCAACATAATATGCTTTCTTATTTGTTTGTTTGTTGTTTATTTTGTGGACAGGGTAGGAGTTGAGATGGGTCTTGTTTTTGCTTTGGTTTGTTTTCTTGGTTTTTGGAGACAAGGTTTCTTTGTGTACCTCCCCCTGGCTGCCCTGGTTCACTCTGTAGACCAGATTGGCCTTGAAGTCACAGAGATCTGCCTGCCTCTGCACCCCCTCCATTGCTGGGATTAAAGGTATGCACAACCACCACGTGGGTCTTATGCAGCTTAGATTGGTCTTGAACTCACTATGTAGCAAAGGGTAACATTGAACCAATGGCTGATACTTCTAACATCACAAGTGCTGGTAGTACAGGCATGCGTCAAGAATATACACTTTTAACTGCCTTGCTAGCCCATCCTGTAAGGCAAAGAGTATTATTTTTGTTTTATAAATGATGCAAAAAATATTATATACTATATAATATGCATGCTATATGGTGTATGTATTATGCAATCACATATAATATAAAATTCATATAGCATATAATATGTTATATAATAATGTTATATAATATGCTAACATATATATGCATATTATATTTTATATATAGTATATAGTATGCAGAAGATCATACTGCTAGTGACTGAGTCAGGATTCAAACCAAGCCTCACTGTTAACTATATTACATGAACCCCTTATTGTTCTGATAACATTGAAACTGGCCTTGGTCCTTACTAAATATAATCTTAAGGGCTAGAGAGTGGCTCAGTGGTTAAAGTGCTTGCCTGGCACACATGAGTTTCTGAGTTCAAATCCCTGAGCCCACATAAAGCTGCATTGCTACATGTCCATAATCGCAGCGCCTTCACAGTGAGATGGAAGGTGGAAACAAGATGACAGCCAAGGACTGAGACTGTGTGTTAGCATGTGATCTCCATGTGTGTGGCAAGCCTGTGCCTATACACATGAATGCACAATACAAACACCCAACACAAACACAGCAACAATAGTCACAAGAATAATATGTAAGAGAGCTAGAAAAGCAAAATCAATAAAGATCTTGCAGATTGGTATCTTTCCTAGCTGTGTCCTGAGAAGTACAAAGTACTAGGAGAGTGCTACTGTGGACTCAGACAAGCCTTTTCAACTTTCGGAGTCTCAATTTACTCTTTAAAAAAAAAAAGATTGATTTATTTATTAAATGTAAGTACACTGTAGCTGTTTTCAGACACACCCGAAGAGGGCGTCAGATCTCATTACAGATGGTTGTGAGCCACCATGTGGTTGCTGGGACTTGAACTCAGGACCTTCACAAGAGCAGTCAGTGCTCATAACTGCTGAGCCATCTCCCCAGCCCCTCAATTTACTCTTTTTAAGAAGTGTTCATTTAGGACTTGGAGAGATGGCTCCGTAGTTATGAGCACTGGCTGCTCTTCCAGAGGATCTGAGTTCAATTCCCAGCACCCACATGGCAGCTCACGACTCTCTGTGACTCCAGCTACAGGGGACCGGACACCCTCTTCTGGCTTCCTTAAGTTCAAAACACCATATGGTTCACATATATACATACAGACAAAAAAAAAAAAAAAGGAAAATAAAAACCCACAACAAAGCATACACATACAACTAAAATAAATAAATCTAAATAATTAGTAATTGTGTATGTGTATAGTATTTTGAAATAGGGAAAGGTAAGGTCTCAGAGATCAAGTGAACTCCCGGGCTTCAGATCCCCTTCTGTTCTTTAACTTTGTGGACTTGGAATGGAGATGTCGTGGGCTACACTTTCCTTATCACTACGGTCATGCGCAGTTCATAGTTTTATGATGACTAACACAAGAAGCCTTAGCCTAAGTGTTAAGCCTGGAGCCAGACACTTGGAAGACCGTCAAGCAATAACGGAAGGCTTTAAAAGTTCCAACCAGGGCTGGTGAGATGGCTCAGTGGGTAAGAGCACCCGACTGCTCTTCCGAAGGTCCAGAGTTCAAACCCCAGCAACCACATGGTGGCTCACAACCATCCACAACGAGATCTGGCGCCCTCTTCTGGAGTGTCTGAAGACAGCTACAGTGTACTTACATATAATAAATAAATAAATCTTTAAAAAAAAAAAAAAAAAAAGTTCCAACCAATCCTTGGTCAGCCAAGTTTTTGGTTTGTGTGTGAATTTTTTCTTCTTTTTTTAAAAAAAATTTTCTTTCTGCCGGGCGTGGTGGCGCAACGTCTTTAATCCCAGCACTCGGGAGGCAGAGGCAGGCAGATTTCTGAGTTCGAGACCAGCCTGGTCTACAGAGTGAGTTCCAGTACAGCCAGGGCTACACAGAGAAACCCTGTCTCGAAAACCCACAAAAAAAACAAAAACAAACAAACAAAAAAAAACTTTCTTTCCTTTTCATTTTTTATTTTCTTTAAGGGGTGGGGGGGTTGTGTTAGGGTTTCATTCTGTGAGTGGAGAGCCCTCTAGTGTTCATGATACCCAGTAGATTCTGACTGCTGCACTAGAAGTTGCAATATCAGAGGTTACAAGAGCTCTCCAAAAGTCTCCTATAGGACGTTGAGTCACTGTCAGCGTAGCTGAGTTTTTTAGTTAGGGTGTATTCTGAGACCCTGTTTGAGAACTGAAAAAATACCCAGAGTGAAAAACCAGACCTGGGGCTAGAGAGATAGATGACTCTGTGGATAAGAACACTGGTTTTTCTTCCAGAGGACCCAGGTTCATATTCTCGACATCCACAGGGCAGTTCACAACTGTCTATAACTCCAGCTCCAGGGGATCTGACACCCTCACACAGACATGCATGCAGGCAAAACACCAATGCAGATAAAGATAGAATAAATTTAAAGAAGAAAGACCAACAACTATGTAGGATTAAAGCAAACCTGAGGATGGAAAACGTGAAAGGAGGCAGTGGGTACCCTGGTTAATCTCAACCATCCTAGCACGCACAATGTTGTATTCTGTTTCAGCGGGTGCGGACGGTACTGTTTGAACCGTCAAAGAGAAGGGAAGTGGGTCTACGACTAGAAGAAAAATTCGGTGGACTGATGTATGGAGAACCTGAAGGAAGACATCAATAACAAGTAGCCCAAGTGGGCAGTTCCTGAAGACCAGGGAAACGAGGAAGCAAGGTCCCATGAGGAATGTTGAACAAATAGTAAGATACTTGAGGGGGAAGTCCTTCCAGGGAAACCTCTGAAATGTTAGTTTATTATTTTTTGGGAGTAGGGGGACAGCTTGGGGTTTGTTCAGGCATTCATCCTCCCGGGGCCCCAAGGTTACTCCTGTGACTGGAGTAGTTCTACTGTGAAAACTGTACTACCTTCATTGTGAAGTACTAAGCTACTCCAGTGAACTAACCTTTAGTTCATTATCTTCCATTCATCCACGGAGGCAATAATCTCTCTCACAATTTTTATAAAAAACACTTTTTCAAAAAAAAAAAAAGCAAATTATTTGTTACCGTATAAACTTTCTCGCTGAAAGCTGCCAGCTTTGACTGAAATCAACTGCAATACCTACTAGAAGATTCCAGAAAGACTGCTGCGGAAGAACCTTGTAAGTAGAAAGACAACACTTGGAAAATTCTTTCTCCTACAGACACCGAACCTTTGGCGAACCACATTACCCAGAAGACCTTACGGCCTGGCCGGCCCTCGCGCCGTGCATTCTGGGATTGGTAGTTTTCAGGGCCTATTCGTCAGCTCGCGTGGTGCAGGCCCAGGAACTCCCTTTCCCTGCTTGCCGCGCGGCCTGGGTGCTCCTCCGTGATCAGGAAACGCGAAAGATGGCGACTGTTCGGCGACGTTGAGGCCGCGTTAGGCGGTTCAGACGCGGGGTGGTGAGTCTTGGCGGTGGAGGCGGCTCCCACGAGTTTGGAGAGTGGGTGAGGAGCGGGAAGATAGCCGTAGCTTCAGCCCGGACGGGGAAGAACTCCCCAGGGAAGGGGCACGAGCCAGGGCAGCTCCGGCGGGCAAGAGCGAGGGGCGCGGGCCCCGGGAGCAGTGTTGGCTGCCCAGGGCACAGGCCACCTCCAGGACTGTATTATGAGCTTAGACTTTGGCCCGTGGACATCGCCCTTGTTATACGTCAGTCTGACTTAATTCTTGTTCCCTTACTTCGGCCAGACTGGAACTCTGATGTGCTCCCAGAACCCACCCCATGCCTTCCGGCTTCGGGGTTACCAACTAGTGAGTGCTTCGGCCGGAGATTAGTTCTAACCCTAACCCACAGTTGCACATCTTCAAATTCTACTCGTACTTTAAAACGAGCCACTTCCTCTGTGGGTCCTTCCATATCCTCTTTACGACTGGAAAGGACCGGCAACTTTGGATGCTTCGCCTGAGCGTTCTTATCTTGGCGTGTCTTGTGCCATCTGCTGCTTCCTGTGGGCAGAATTTCATTTTGTAGTTTCCACGGGGTCTACAGCTGAATGTTGCATATATAGTAGCGCTTGATGAACAATTAAATGAAAACAATTGGCCTTTGCCCTACAGAGAACTGGGAAGCACGGCCAGGGTCTTTTGGAGTCCGGGTCTTTTGGAGCTTAAGCTGGCCTTGAATTCAGTATGCAGCTTAGTCCATTTTGCCTTCTTCACCTTCCTAGCGCTATGATTACACTTGTAGACTACTAAGCATTTTCTGTAATTAAAAAAAATAAGTCTACATATTTCCTTGTAAGTCACCAGAGTAATTCTTTTCAAATTTTATTTTTGGTTGTATTATACTCTGCTTAAAGTTCTCCTTAATGTTCTCGTTGAGATGACATTGAGAGTCACATGCCTTTGCCCGGGCCCCTAACAGTGTATTTTGCTTCTATTGACAGTTCTCATTCTGTCCCAGACAAATGCCATTCAAGCTTAGTGTCTTCTTTATTTTCTTTCTTTCTTTTTCTTATTTAAAATCTATTTATTTAGTGGATTGAGTACATTATAGCTCTCTTTAGACACACCAGAAGAGGGCGTCAGATCTCATCGCAGATGGTTGTGAGCCACCATGTGGTTGCTGGGATTTGAACTCAGGACCTCTGGAACAGCAGTCAGTGCTCTTAACCGCTGAGCCATCTCCCCAGCCCCCTGTCTTTCTTTTGTTTTCCTTTTCCTTTTTTCCCTACAGCTGTAGTGAAAGCCACCAGTAACTTCCACTTCCCCCCAAAATCTGTAGTTCCTACTCTTGCTTCTAAGTTGAAATCCAAGCACCTTTGCCCTGGTTTCTAACAATTTCATGATTTGACTTCTCCTCATTCTTGTGTTTTTGGGGGTGGTGGTGGTGGTGTGTATGGGTGTTTTTCATGTGTTTGTGTCTGTGCACCACTTGAGTGCCTAGTGTTTGAGGAGGTCAAAGCAAGGCGTCAGGATCCCCTGGAATTACAGGTGCTTGCTTGCCAGCCATCATGTGGATGCTGGGGACCAAACCGAGGTCCTCTGGTAGATCAGCTAGTGCTCTTAACCACTGACCAATCTCTCCAAGCCCCTGACCTTGTCTTTTTTTGGGGGGGTGAGATAGGGGGGTTCGAGACAGGGTTTCTCTGTATGGCCCTGCAGTCCTGGAACTCACGCTGTAGACCAGCCTGGCCTTGAACTCAGAAATTCGCCTGCCTCTGCCACCCAAGTGCTGGGATTAAAGACGTGCGCAGCCACCACCAGGACCTTGTCTTTTTAAAAAAATTTTTTTTTCGTTATTTATTTTATTGTTTGGCTGTAGGAGGTGTATGTGCAACAGTGCCGTATGTAGAGGCAAGAGCACAGCTTGTGGAGATCAGTTCTCTCTCGCTCACGTGGGTCCCAGGGATGGATCTCAGGTGATCAGGTTTGGTAGCAGGCATGTTTTCCCACTGACCTCTGGAATCAGCTTCGCTGCGGGTCTGTACCCCTTAGCCGCAGTCTCTAGAGAGCGACGTGCAGAGCTGGTTGTTCCCTCAGCGCTTGCCAGCTCCATCTGTAAGCTCTCTTTCCTGATCATCCCGTGGCTGTTTCTTCCACTGTCAGCTCAGTGTAAATGTCAACCTAAGACGTCTTCCCCGAGAGCTTCTTCTTCATCTCTCCGTATCATGTTACTCCGTTTGCTTCCCTGTTTGGAGTTCACTCTGAGTAGCTGAAGCAGTGTGTTACACTGGATTCATGCTTCACGAAATCAGCGAATTCGTGTTAGTTACGGTGTCGTCTCCAGGACCCAGAACAGCTCCTGGCACTAGAGGGTGTTCAGCACTTGGGATTAAAAGCAGATTGAGGCAGATTTTTGTGAATTTGAGGCCACCCTGGTCTACATAGTGAGTTCCAGGCCAGCCAAGGGCCACCATAGAAAGGCAATGTCCTCCCACCCCCACCCCCAAAAAAACCAAACCAAGCAAACAAACAACCCAAGGATGGACTGTTTTCCTAAGGCTGTAAAGTAGGAGAGACATACTGTGAAATGCATGACAGACTGACTTAGACCAGTCTCTCATTTTTTTTTTTAGTTAATTGTGAGATAAAACTAGGTCGTCTTAGCCTTCAGAAAACGCTATTTGTTGATTTTGTTTTTTCATCCTTAACATTTTCCCTTCTTAGGCAATATGGCAGTCACTGGCACGGGACAGGAGGATTGCCTCAAAATGCTTAGGACACCTATACTCTAGCCGAGTTACCTGCGAATAAAATAATTACTAGTTTTTGTAGTTCAAGAACAGTTGGCAGTGTGGTATGCTGTGCAGTGTATACCCCCAGGGGGGAGGGGAATAGATCAGACTCCTGCTCAGACCTCTCAGAACAGTAGACAGTAGATAGCCCTGTCTGCCTAAAGAAGACAGACCACCAGGCTGTGGGACCTGAGGAGAGATTTGTCAGCCTGTCTGTCAGTCACCTCTGGAACTTGTAGTTGAGACACTTTCCATTGCAAAGAAAGTGCTTGCCGGGCAGTGGTGGCACAGGCCTTTAATCCCAGCACTTAGGAGGCAGAGGCAGGTGGATTTCTGAGTTCAAGGCCAGCCTGGTCTACAGAGTGAGTTCCAGGACAGCCAGGGCTACACAGAGAAACCCTGTCTCGAAAAACCAAAAGAAAAGAAAAGAATGTGCTTGGAGGTCTTGTGCACCCTTCACATTTTTCCCATTGCTTAACTAGAGGTACAGTGTGTGTGTGGGGGGGGGGGCGTGTAGGTAGGTAGTTCAGAAGTTGTCATCAGGGGGCACTGTCTACAATATGTTGTGTGTGTACACGCACTCATTTGCCACAGTGCACATGTGGAGGTCAAAGGATGAGTTTTTGGAGTCAGTTCTTCCTTCCACCCCATAGGTTCTGGGAATCAGACTCAGTTTGTCAGACTGGGTATTGAGCGCCTTCACCCACATAACCATCGCAGTGGCCCTCCGCATTAGCTTTTAAAACAAAGGTTTTACTGAACCCAGAGCAACTTGGTCAGGCTGGCCACTGGGCTTCAGGGACCATCTGTCCGCCCAGGTTGCACTGAGGCTGCAGGTGCATGCACTACACTGGGTTCCTCACATGGGCACCGGGGTCCAGGCTGTGGTCTTCATGCTTGTGCAGTGGACGGACACCTTATATACCAGGCCGGCTCCCCAGCCCCTAGAGTGCATTTCTTTAAATCAGAGTAAAAGTATTTTGTTTCTCCTCTGGTGGTTTCTTTCTTTCTTTTTTCCACTCCAGATTTTATTCCCTGTCCATCCTCCATCTGTTCCATGTCCCATACCTCATCCCCCACCCCCACCCCCCCCACCCCCACCCTTCTCCACAAGGATGTCCCCACTCTCCATCCTCCTGGTGTTTTGTGTTTTAAATGGTGTTGGTTATTCTTTGTTTTTGAGATAATAGTCCAGGCTAGCCCTGTCTCAACAATGGAGTGGTGAATCTGTAAGAAGAAATCACAGGGAGACAGTCTAGTGTAATGAAGAAGTATGGGCTTTTCACGAGGAACTCAGGTCTCTGCTAATCAGAACTTGTGTATGTACCTGTGGAAGCAGCTACACTAATACACACATTAGCTTTGTGGTTTGCTGAACTGGACACAATAAGGACTGCTTTCTCGCCCAGATGGCAGGAGAACTGGCTGACAAAAAGGACCGAGACGCATCACCCAAGGAGGAAAGGAAACGATCACGGACTCCTGAAAGAGATCGCGATAGAGACAGGGACCGGAAGTCCTCCCCATCTAAAGACAGGAAGCGGCATCGCTCACGGGATAGGCGTAGAGGAGGGAGCCGTTCTCGCTCTCGGTCCCGTTCCAAGTCTGTAGAGAGGTAAAGTGGCTCTGTAGCCTGTTACACTAGGAGGGGGGATGCTTGACACCTGTCGTGTTAAGCAACAGCGTTTCATACGTGAGTAGCCCGAGTGGACCGGAACTTACGGTTCCTCAGCCCCAGCCTCCTGAGGCTGTGGTCATAGGTCTTCCCATGATGCACTGCTGAGTAACCAGTTCCTGAAGATCGAAAATGAGCTTGTAAGGTGCAGCTGCAGATGGTCGAGGCAGATGGCTCAGCTGTTCTCACAGCCCCTGATCTGCCCTTGCTACTAAAACATAGTATGACGACATCGCTCTGGAAGATCTTAAGATCAGGATCTGTGCTGTTAGGGGTCAAGCCTGGCCTCAGTGGTAAAGCGTAAAGAGCTTGCTATGTGAGCACACAGGCCGGAGTTAGGGGCCTGAGCATGCAGGTAAGAAGTTGCATGTGGCAGCATGCACCTGCAATCCCAGCTGGTGGGGCTTGCCTAGACAGCCAGCCATCCTAGCCAGTCCCCAAGCTCCAGGTTCACTGAGAGATCCTGTTGAAAAGAAAAGAAAGGAAAAGAAAGAAAGGGAGATGGCAGAACAGCTCAGAGCGCTGACTGCTCTTCCAGGGGGCTCAAGCTCACTTTGTAGGATTCTCAACACCCACATGGTGGCTCACGGTTCTCTGTAACTCTAGTTCAAGAGGATCCAGTGCCCTCTTCTGGTCTCTTTGGGCAACAGGTACACATGTGGTACTTGTGGGCAAACACACATATAAGGGTTTTCTGTTGGTTTAAGTTGAAGGACAGAGCTATCACTCAGTGGTAAGCATAAGGACCTAACGTGCAAGTGAAAAGCTGTGGGTGCCGTAATCCCAGGAGACAGGCAGGTTCCTCGAGATCACTGGCCAGCCGAGTTAGCCAAAACGGTGACTTTGCAGTTCAGTGAGAGACTGTAGTAGTCAGTTTGCTCTGTAGACTTGGAGAAGGAGTGCACTTAGCGAGGTGAGGGCGAGCAGGCAAAAAACAGAGGCTTTCTCCTCGCTTGCCATTCCATGGGCTTCCAGCAGGAGGCGTGGCCAGATCAGATGTGCATTAAAGGCATGGCCGCCTACCTCAGAGATTCCGAGAAGTGGATCTCCCTACTTCAGGTTAAGCAAATCCCTCAGTGATGTACCCTCCATTGTGGGGTTTTAGTTCCAGATGTAGTCAAGTTTACAACCTAATATAGCCATCATAGAGACCTTGTCTCTAATGCCGAGAGCTATAGAAGAAGCCATCTGACGTCCTGCTTGTACCTGCATTACTACCATGCATTCAGAATGTACCTGTACACCATACACGTGTACACACGCGTGCGTGCGCGCGCGCACACACACACACGCACACACGCGCGCAGATTTTACTAGAATTTCCTCAGAATGTCCCTGAGGAGCACATTCTCCAGTTGTCAGCCAGGACTTTAAGGAGAAAAGAGCATGGGAACCTTTCCAGGCCTCAGTGAGGTAAGAAACTCTAGAACCAGCCAAGGATTTCTTCCCATTTTCCGCCTTTCAGGGAACGGAGGCACAAAGAGCGGGAGCGAGATAAGGAACGGGACCGGAGTAAGAAGGAGCGGGAGCGGGACAAGGATGGCCACCGACGGGACAAGGACCGCAAAAGATCCAGGTAAGGAGTGACGGGTTAGGGGATGCGTCCAGCTCTCCTGCTCCACTTTAGCTTCCTGGGAGAAAATAGACTTCTCTTAGCAGATCCCACAGGTAGTTTCTACAGAATCCTCAGAAAGTGTGTGCCTTTCCCATTTATTCGTTTGTTTGATCAGTCAGTCAGTGTCTTCTTACTTCACCCTGGGTGGCCCGCACCTTCCTGTGTAGCCCAGTTATAGCTAGCCTTGAACTCTTGCTCCTCCTGGCCTTGCAGGTGTGAGCCTCTGTGCTCAGCTCAGCAGGCATCGTCTTCAGAAAGAAAAGTGGTTCTCCCTTAAAGCTGCCTGGGACCTTTGAAAATGATTAGCTATTGTCTTGTCCCAGAAAACCCTACAAAATGAAGGAAATCAAGAAGGTCAAATCTTTACCCTCATTTTAACACCTGTGTAATTGCCCAGCAACCAAAGGTAGGCGTATTTGAGAAGCCATGTGCGGCATCCTAGCATTATAATGATGGAGTCTGCAGGTGTGCCCAAGCCAGTGGAGCTAGACACGGGATCAGTGTTCCCAAAACAGTGCTGAGTCTTCACTGCTCGTGCCAAAAAGCGCAGAGAAATGCTGAACCAGATCTCTAGTCACTGAACAGCTAGGGGAACAGATTACCTAGAATGCACTGGGGTATCACAGAGAGAGCTGTGTCAGATTGACTCATGTGTGAGCTTCCTCCACGCAAGATGATCCTCGTGGGAAAGGAACACACTGTTTTCTAAGCCAGAAAAGGCTGAACAAAAGAAAAAGATACCTCAGACAAAACAGGAAATAAGGACTTATGGGACAGGGATTATTTCAGCATAAAATGAATGCAAATAAGATTTAAAAAAAAAGAAAAACAAGAAAAGAAAGTAAAGTGGGGTTCAGATCTCAGCACCCACAATGAAAGTCCTGCTACATTCTTCCCCTGCAACCTCAGCGCTTTGGGGAGCAGAGGCAGGAGGATTGCTGAGACTTGCTGGCCACCAGCCTAGCTTCAGCTTCAGTGAGAAGCCCTGTCTCAAAGAAGTAGGAGAGAGAGTGATGGAGCAGGACATGTAACGCCTTCCTGAGGCCTCTGCACACATGTGTACACGCACACACACAACCCAGCAAGCAGAGTAATTCAGGTCTCATTTTAAAATTCAGATTATTCTTGGAACTGAGAAATTAATTTGAAAAGTTCATCAGTTAGTCAAACAGTCCTAGAGCTCCATTGTACTATTCAATTTTTTACCTAGGCTACACAAAATAAATTTAGTAGAATATCTTTAAAATTTTTTAATTTGGACTGGAGAGCTGCCTGTGTGCTTAAGAGCACTTGCTGCTGTTACAGAAGAGCCAGGGTCAGCTCCCAGCACCCAAATCAAGGGTTCACAAGTGCCTGTGGCTACAGCTGCATAGGAGCCATGGCCTCTGGCCTCCGGGTGTGTGTGTGTGCACGAGTGTGTGTGTGGGGTGTGTGTGTATGTGTGTGTGCACGTGTGTATGTACACGTGTGTGTGTGCGCGCGTTCTGCCTGCGTGTGTGTATGGTGTGTGTTCTGCCTACGTGTGTGTATGTGTACCATCTGCATGCCTGGCCTTCTGGAATCAGAAGGGGGCATCGGATGCCCTGGGATTGGAGTTATGTGTGGTTCTGAGGCTCTGATCATCAGGTGGGTACTGGGAACTGAACCTGGGTCCTACCCGATGAACTCTTCCTCTGGAAACTTACTATGGATTTTTTTGTTTGTGTTCCTTTTTTTTTTTTTTTTTTTTTTAAGATTTATTTATTTATTATATGTAAGTACACTGTAGCTGTCTTCAGACACTCCAGAAGAGGGCTACAGATGGTTGTGAGCCACCATGTGGTTGCTGGGATTTGAACTCCAGACCTTCGGAAGAGCAGTCGGGTGCTCTTACCCACTGAGCCATCTCACCAGCCCCTGTGTTTCTTTTCTTTTTTTAAAAGCAGAACAAATCCTGATTTGTTAAGGAAAAGGTGAGGAAGAACTCCCGAGGACAGGCAGGATGGTTCAGCAGGTTAAAGCACTAGGGCTGGCCAGCAATAAAAGAGTTTAAGCTGTGTGGTAGTCGCACACACCTTTAATCCCAGCACTTGGGAGGCAGAGGCAGCCAGGTTTGAGGACAGGCAGGCTACACAGAGAAACCCTTTCTAGAAAAACCAGGGGGGAGGGGGAGGCTCCAAGGGAGCTCTCCACTACCGCTCTCCTGAGTTCTCCTCAGGCTCGTGCTGAGGGTTTGAGGCAAAGACAACTTACAGGAACTCTGTAGGGTTGCTGTGCTCTCTACAGCTTAACACACAGCAAACGTGAAGCTGGGGAAAGATCAGTTGGGGGAGGGCTCAGCCACGTGTCTTCTGTGTATTGTAAAGTGAAGGGTCTTATTTTTCAGTGTGCAACTACTGTTTAGGATTTTTTTTTTTTTTTTTTGGTAGCACATGCATGCGAGATAGGTTCTTGTATTTCAGGTTGGCCTGGAACTTGCTATGTATGTCGTACAGGCTGGCCTGGAACTTGGGATTCTCTTGCCTCAGTCTCTTGAGTGCTGGGATTGTAGGCATACACGACTATGCCTGGCTTTTACTTTTATTTCTTGAGATTTTTTTATTTCATGCATATGAGTGCTTTGCCTTCGTATATGTCTGCGTACCACATGAGTACCCAGTGCCCATGGAGATCAACAGAGGCTGTCAGATCCCTTAGAACCAGGATTCAGATCGTAGTGAGCCGCCATGTGGATGCTGGGAACTGAACCTGGGACTTCCTTGAGAGCAACGAGTGCCTAACCACAAACAGACTCTCCCGAATCTGTTTCTGTTTGGTTGGTTTTGGTTTTTACTATTTTTTTATACAGAGTCCCACTTGGTAGCCAGGGTGGTCTTGAACTTGCCTCGGTCCTCCCGTGGGCTGGAGTTACAGGTGTGAACTTTTATGCCTATCTTGCTTACTATTGAGATGTTTTTTGTCTTAATTTTAAATTAAAAAAAAGCATTTCTTTTATATTTGAGATTATACTATAATTATATCATTTCCCCTTTTATTCCCCACTCAAAAGCCTCTCATCGTCCCCTCCTCTCTTTCAAATTCATGAGCTCCTCTTTCATTGTCATGTAAGCATTGTTACATACATGTATGTGCGTGTTTGTGTGTGTTCTAGAGTACGTCAGTACAGTCTGCTCACTACATATGACACTGCTTGTGTGTGGTTTTAGGCCTGGCCACTTGGCTTTGGGTGAGCAGTTAGATGGTGTGCTTGCTCCTAGCAGACACTGTTCTCTGAGTTGCCTGTAGTTTTTGTGTAGGCTGAGGAGAGCTTCCCGCCATGCACGGTCGGAGCGGTGCTCCCTGGTCAGCTCCTGTTTAAGCGGTCACGTTGGTGAGACTTGATGGGTGTGGTTTTCCTTTCCTAAGACAAAAGACTTTCTGTGTAGCCCTGGATGCCCTGAAACTATGTAGACCAGGCTGGCCCCAGACTCACAGAGCTCTGTCCGCCTGTGCTTGCCTCCTGGGTGCTAGGACCAAAGGTGTGTGCCGCTATGCCCTGGCTTGTTTGGAACTTTTGATAACTGTAGTGAAGCCCACTTTTCTGAAAGGGTTAAGTCAGAAGGAGTTCAGGTAGAGTGGAGCCAAGATGGGGCATACTTAGGTTTCAGAGCAGGCAGGGGCTGGGCCTTGCTTAAGAAAGCTTTAGGTCATGATGGGTGGCCATGGCCAGTCTTGAGTAGTAAGAAAACTTCAGTTCTCTGAGCTCTGAACCTTCCCTCTTTTTCCTTAAAGCTTGTCTCCTGGTCGAGGAAAGGATTTCAAGTCTCGGAAGGACAGAGATTCTAAGAAGGGTGACGAGGATGAACATGGAGACAAGCGACCTAAGGTAAGGCGGGCTGGCACCTCGGCCTCCTTCAAGGGGTGGCCGGGAACTCACAGAGATCCGCCTGCCTCTGTCTCCCAGTGCCGGGATTAAGGTGTGGGCCACTGCCATTACTACCAGTGCCCAGCTAAGGAAGAGAATCTTTTTTTAATGATTCCTTTATATTTGTTATGTGCATTATGTTTTGTTTGCATGTATGTCTGTGTGAGGCTGTCAGATCCCCTGGAACTGGACTTGTAGACAGTCGTAAGCTTCCATATGGGTACTGGAAGAACAGCCAGTGCTCTTAACCTCGGAGCCATGTCTCTAGTTCTATGAGGGAGAATCTCTCTAAACCCAGTTCCCATGTCTCATGCTCAGATCCAGCCACTGTCCCTGGAGGAACTTCTGGCCAAGAAAAAGGCTGAGGAGGAAGCTGAAGCTAAGGTAAGGCTGTGGCACCTGGATTCATGTGCTCTGGCTGTTCTAACAAATGCCACAACTGGGCAGCTTTAGCCTTGGAGCTCTAGGACTGAGAGGTCTTGGCTGCAGTACCAGTGGTTACCCCTGAGGCCCCGTTCACAGATGCCTTCTGTCCTTACGGTCACCTCTGTGGGCTCATCTCCTCGGTATTGATACGTGTTTTTCTCATGGAACTACCATGCCAGGTGGCTGCTGTGTTCACACCATGCCACCTGACTGGCTGTACCTGCAGTCCATGGCAGAGTCCTGGGCCTCTATGTAGTTTTATCAGAATATTTACTATCTTAAGTGAATATTTAGGGCTTTCCTGGGTCTCTGTGGCAGTGATGTGGCTAGATACTGTTAACCATTCCCTTCTGTCTTGAAGCCCAAATTCCTCTCTAAAGCAGAGCGGGAGGCTGAAGCTCTGAAGCGGCGGCAGCAGGAGGTGGAGGAGCGCCAGAAGCTGCTCGAAGAGGAGCGGAAGAAAAGGAAACAGTTCCAGGACCTGGGCAGGAAGATGCTGGGTTTGTTTTGTGCCCTGAGTAGAAAGGGCAGGGTGAAGTTATGGAGAGGGATAGAAATTAGGCTATAGCTCCTGGTAGAACCTGCCTGCCATTCAAAAGGCTCTGGGTCTGATCGCTAACCATTGCAAAAAGAATGGGAGGGCGGAAGATGGGGACTTTTTGTTCCAGAGTTTGGAATGGTGAAAGGTCATGGAAATGTGTTAGGTCCCCTTCCCACCCCATGTCCACTCGCTTTCCTCCCGTGTTCCGATTGCCTGCCTGCCTTCCCAGCCACTCCCTCCCACAGAGCTCTTCCACTGTCCTCCTTTGTCTGCAGAAGATCCTCAGGAAAGGGAACGGAGAGAACGGAGGGAAAGGATGGAGCGGGAGACCAATGGAAATGAGGATGAGGAGGGGCGGCAGAAGATCCGGGAAGAAAAGGACAAGAGCAAGGAGCTGCACGCCATTAAGGTACTGGCCGAGACCCCCAGAGGCCAGGGTTGGTCGTTTCTCTCTCTGTCTCAGGTCAGGCCCTCAAGGCTGACAAGCTCTGTGCTTTCCTTGATAGGAGCGTTACCTGGGTGGCATCAAAAAACGGCGCCGAACAAGGCATCTCAATGACCGAAAGTTTGTGTTTGAGTGGGATGCGTCTGAAGACACCTCCATTGACTACAACCCCCTGTGAGTGGCTCTGTGCCCACATCCTGGGGCTCGGACACTGGTGGTCCTGAAGAGCTAGTGACAGAAAAAGCAAGCAAGTCTGGGATGAGGCAGTGATTGACCAGTATTCCTGAGCTGGGGGAGAATCGGTGCCCATCGGCAGGTTGCCCTTGCCGTGAACAGCTCAGTTCTCTGTCTGCATTGCAGGTATAAAGAACGACACCAGGTGCAGCTGTTGGGGCGAGGCTTCATTGCAGGCATTGACCTAAAGCAACAGAAGCGAGAGCAGTCACGTTTCTATGGAGACCTGATGGAGAAGAGGCGAACCCTGGAGGAAAAGGAGCAGGAGGAGTGAGTCTTTGGGCATAGGGTGGTCTGGCAGAGCGCGGAGGCCACGACAAGGAGTGAACTGACTTTTCTTAACCTCCAATCATGTCTTCTTCAGAGCAAGACTCCGCAAACTTCGCAAAAAGGAGGCCAAGCAACGCTGGGATGACCGCCATTGGTCCCAGAAGAAGTTGGATGAGATGACGGACAGGGACTGGCGGATCTTCCGTGAAGATTACAGCATCACCACCAAAGGTGGCAAGATCCCCAATCCCATCCGGTCCTGGAAAGATTCGTCTCTGCCCCCACATATCCTGGAAGTCATTGATAAGTGTGGCTACAAGGTAAGGGGGCAGACTGACCCAGAGCTTCTGCCGGCTCCTCCTAGGTTCTAGGACTGCAAATGTAGTGGGGACCGGAGAGCTCTGTTCCTTCGCCATCCTCCGTCTTCTCTGCCCACAGCACCAGACTTAGCTATGCCTGTCACTTTGTGGTGGAAATGTGGGCCTTTAGGGCTGGTGTTTTTCTTTGGGCCCCCTTTCCTATGTGTGTGTCTCGGATGTATGGTGGGAGCATGCTTTGCCCACTGTGTTAGCTCTATCCCAGATGGTGTGATTCTCTACCCATTACTTTTGTTCTGGGCCACTGTAGGAGCCAACACCTATCCAGCGTCAGGCCATTCCCATTGGGCTGCAGAATCGTGACATCATTGGTGTAGCTGAGACTGGCAGTGGCAAGACAGCAGCCTTCCTCATCCCATTGCTAGTCTGGATCACCACACTTCCCAAGATTGACAGGTAGGCTCAGCTTGCCATCAGTTGGGTGCATTGCTAGGTATGACATAAGGCAAACTAGAATCAGTAGCTGTTTTGTTTGTCGTCTGTTGAGAGAGCCTTGTATTCCCTGCGTTATCTTGTACTCTGATTTTTACATGGGATCACCAACCTGCCCATTCCCATAGTTTCTCTAAGAGTGACTTTGTCTTGTTCCTGCTTGTGGTCAATGAGACCAAAGCTTATGGAGATGTGGGATACCCCATTTACCACAGGATCGAAGAGTCAGACCAGGGCCCTTATGCCATCATCCTGGCTCCCACCCGTGAGTTGGCTCAGCAGATTGAGGAAGAAACCATTAAGTTCGGAAAGCCACTCGGTATCCGCACTGTGGCTGTCATCGGTGGCATCTCCAGAGAAGACCAAGGCTTCCGGCTACGCATGGGCTGTGAGGTTTGTTTCTCTAATTAATTACATTAGTATATACTAACAATAATGCTAGTAATTAATGGGCATCACAACAGCCATGTGAGAGCAGGTAATGGTAGAGACTGTACACTATTTTATAGATGGTGAGGTAATAGCTCAGCTGTAGTCCAACACAGCTGTCAGTGGGACCTGTAAAG
Organism: Mus caroli; assembly: GCF_978045245.1. Lineage (NCBI taxonomy): Eukaryota > Metazoa > Chordata > Mammalia > Rodentia > Muridae > Mus > Mus caroli. Next base: position 5,466,288 of record NW_028227271.1, read on the forward strand.
CGGGGAAGAGTTCATAGCCAGAGCCTGTGTTCTTATTAAAGCATGGTGTTGGTAGGCGCTCCTTAGAGAGATGGAGAGATCCTGTAAGGATATGAGAGAGGAATTCTCGTGTAGACCTCTCAGTGTTGCTCCTTCCACAGTGCTCTCTGCCTCTCTCCTTCCACAGTGCTCCCTAGCCTCTCTCCTTCCACAGAGCTCTCTGCCTCTCTCCTTCCATAGGGCTCCCTAGCCTCTCTCCTTCCACAGAGCTCTCTGCCTCTCTCCTTCCACAGGGCTCCCTAGCCTCTCTCCTTCCACAGTGCTCCCTAGCCTCTCCTTCCACAGAGCTCTCTGCCTCTCTCCTTCCATAGGGCTCCCTAGCCTCTCTCCTTCCACAGGACTCCCTAGCCTCTCTCCTTCCACAGGACTCCCTAGCCTCTCTCCTTCCACAGGACTCCCTAGCCTCTCTCCTTCCACAGTGCTCCCTAGCCTCTCTCCTTCCACAGAGCTCTCTGCCTCTCTCCTTCCACAGGGCTCCCTAGCCTCTCTCCTTCCACAGTGCTCCCTAGCCTCTCTCCTTCCACAGTGCTCCCTAGCCTCTCCTTCCACAGTGCTCCCTAGCCTCTCCTTCCACAGTGCTCCCTAGCCTCTCCTTCCACAGTGCTCCCTAGCCTCTCTCCTTCCATAGGGCTCCCTAGCCTCTCCTTCCACAGTACTCCCTAGCCTCTCCTTCCACAGTGCTCCCTAGCCTCTCCTTCCACAGTGCTCCCTAGCCTCTCCTTCCACAGTGCTCCCTAGCCTCTCCTTCCACAGTGCTCCCTAGCCTCTCCTTCCACAGTGCTCCCTAGCCTCTCTCCTTCCACAGTGCTCCCTAGCCTCTCTCCTTCCACAGTGCTCCCTAGCCTCTCTCCTTCCACAGTGCTCCCTAGCCCCTCTCCTTCCACAATGCTCCCTAGCCTCTCCTTCCACAGTGCTCCCTAGCCTCTCCTTCCACAGTGCTCCCTAGCCTTTTTTCCATCTAAGCTAGTTCCTCCTAATTCTCCCACCTGTCTAACCCTCGCTCTTATTTAGAAACCCCATTCACTCTTGAGGGAAGCAGAAGGTACCAGATGGTTTCGTGTCCGTTCTCTGGGACCTTAAGTACCAAATCTGGCTGGAGGTTGAGGTCCAAGCTCCTTAGCATTGAGGGTCTGTTGCCTAGGGTAGATAGTTCACAACAGAGGAAAAAAAGATGGGCGTTGTCTGCTAAGGCCATCTGTGATTACACTGTGTCTTCCAGATTGTGATCGCCACCCCGGGGCGTCTGATTGATGTGCTGGAGAACCGGTACCTGGTGCTGAGCCGCTGCACCTACGTGGTTCTGGATGAGGCGGACAGGATGATTGACATGGGCTTTGAGCCAGATGTGCAGAAGATCCTGGAACACATGCCTGTCAGCAACCAGAAGCCAGACACAGATGAGGCTGAGGACCCCGAGAAGATGTTGGCCAACTTTGAATCAGGAAAACATAAATACCGTCAAGTAAGGCGGCTTTCTTGGGAGAAGCTGAACCAGTTCCCAAGTCTTGTTTGCAGACCTTCCTTGCCCAGGGAGGGCCCAGTGCACGCCTCCAGCGTGCTAGCCGTGCCTGTGTACAGTCCTCTGACAGGCCGAGGGGTAGAGCCATGTAGCTTAGCCTGGAAAGCTGATTCTAGAGAATCATGCTACTTACGAGGAAGGAAAAAGTGCCAGGTGTAGTGGCTCCTGCCCAAAGCCCCAGCATGCAGGAGAAAGCAGAAAGATTGTGGAGACTGAGGCTAGCTTGTCTGATATGTGAGTTCCAGGCCAGGCAGATCTATGTAGCAAGATCCTGGCTCAAAAAAGCTAAACAAAAGTAAGGACTGAGGGGCTGCTGAGCCAGCTCAGGAGTGAGGAGCACTGCTGCCCTTCCAGAGTTCAGTTCGCAGCAACCACCGGGTGGCATCTAGAAAGGGCTCTGATGTGTAGGTGTGATACAGAGAGCGCTCATGCATGAGAAAAAATAAGCCGGGCGTGGTGGTGCACGCCTTTAATCCCAGCACTCGGGAGGCAGAGGCAGGTGGATCTCTGTGAATTTGAGGCCAGTCTGGTCTACAGAGCGAGCTCCAGGGCAGCCAGGGCTACACAGAGAAACTCTGTTTTGAAAAACCAATAATAATAATGGTGATGGTGATGTCAGGAATGAAGATGCTACTTGGATCACAGGTGGTAGCAAACGCTCGCAGTCCTTCCTAGCAAGAGACGAAAGGCAAAGAACGGTTTCCAGGGTGACAGTGTGAGATTTATAGCAGGTTTTAACCTATATGGTATAACTCATGGTTTTAACCTGAGTTGGGCTGCTTGTGTTGACAGTAGGGTTTGCAGTTCCGTCTGCCTGGGCCCAGGGCTGAACCTCCTGTTTTATAGACAGTCATGTTCACGGCTACTATGCCCCCAGCGGTGGAGCGTCTAGCCAGGAGCTATCTTCGGAGACCTGCTGTGGTGTACATTGGCTCTGCAGGCAAGCCCCATGAGCGGGTAGAACAGAAGGTCTTCCTCATGTCGGAATCAGAAAAGAGGTATGGGGGTGGCTGAGCGGGGAAACCTGGGTGCTTTTGTCTGACACTTCCCTTCTTTGTGGGGTGGCTGTCGGGTTGGTGCTTTGCTGTTTCCTTTTTTGTAAGGTCTCTGTTGACTTTGGAGTTCGTTCATTGCTGGGGTTGAGTGTTGGGTTTACTGAGTCTGGGGGTATTGTGTACCTCATTCTCCTCCCCCACCCCCAGGAAGAAGCTACTGGCCATCTTGGAACAAGGTTTTGATCCGCCTATCATCATTTTTGTCAACCAGAAGAAGGGTTGTGACGTGTTGGCCAAGTCTCTGGAGAAGATGGGGGTACGTCTGGCAGGCAGAGCAAAGCCAGCCCTGGTGCTGCTGCTCTCTGAAACTAGGGATGGAGTGGGGAGTGTCGGCTCCCACTCACTGTTTAATCTTTACGCCATCTAACAAGCCAGGGCCAAGAGAAAGGAATGAGAACTGATCAGTTACTAGGATTCCCTTCTAGTCCAGCCACAGCAGCCAGATGTCGATCTCTGTCTAATGGGGGTGGGGCCGGGGAGGCAGGTCCTGGCATGGCAGAGTGTGAGGCTGTAGACAGTGGGTCTGTGCTCAGATGAGCACCATGAGGATGGAGAGGGGAGGGGTGCCGATGACCAGGTCTGTGCTGCTAACGAGGGAAAAGGACTGTCCTCTACTCCACTCCTGCCATCCTTAGCCCGTTACCTCCCCACCTGCTTGGCTCTTCATCTCAGCACACTGGGCCTCTGTCTCTGTCCTACCTGCCCCCCACAGAACGCCGCGCTGTCTTTCATTTCTTGCTCTAGCTCCCATGTTCTTTCCTCACTTCACTGAACCCCTTCTCTGGCTTCCTGTGTCCTCTCCTGCCATCTGCTCTCTCCCACCTTCTGCTCTTGGACCTCCCTGGTCCCACTCGTCTCCCTAAGCCCATTGCCTTCTACCTACAGTATAACGCCTGTACACTGCATGGCGGCAAAGGCCAGGAGCAGCGAGAATTTGCATTGTCCAACCTCAAGGCTGGAGCCAAGGATATTTTGGTGGCTACAGATGTGGCTGGCCGTGGTATTGATATCCAAGATGTGTCTATGGTTGTCAACTATGATATGGCCAAAAATATTGAAGGTGAGTTGCTGAGAGGGTTAGGAGAGACTGCTTATATTCTCCCTCAGAGTCAGGGTGCACTGGGAACCTCTGCTTTAGTCTGGGGTGACATCCCAGTGTCAAGGCTGACCCTTGACGGTGTGGAGAGTGGTGCTGGCTAGGAGAGCCTTCGTGTTGTGTGCGACAAGTCGGCAGTGGGGTGGAGGATAGGCAGTCACGAGCACTCTGGCTTTACCGGGTGTAGACAGCAGGAGGTGGGTGGCTTGCCTGTGGAGTGGAGTCGGGTGGAGGTTCCTGTAGAGTGAGTACCACTCACCAGGACGACTGGCTTGGTCCCGAGTGACACATCCTCTGTTCCCCAGATTACATTCACAGAATTGGCCGCACGGGAAGAGCGGGCAAGAGTGGCGTAGCCATCACCTTCCTCACCAAGGAGGACTCAGCGGTGTTCTATGAACTGAAGCAGGCCATCCTAGAGAGCCCAGTGTCGTCCTGCCCTCCAGAGCTGGCAAACCACCCAGATGCCCAGCACAAACCTGGCACCATCCTCACCAAGAAGCGCAGGGAAGAGACCATCTTTGCTTGACACAGATGACTGGAGTAGAAGCCATCTCTGGAGCTGGTACCTGCTCTCAGGCCCTCATGTCCCTTCCCAGGCTCTTTCTTGGACATGGGCTTAGGAAGTAGTCAGGTCCCGGGTCTGGAAGCCTGTGAGGGGCTCCATGGGCACGGGAAGGTGGTGTAGGAGGCAGAGGGGCGCAGTTACGTCAGGCTTGGCCCAGCTCTGCCCCTGCAGCCTTGCTGTCCTCGTCCTGGCTGTGGGGTGGCTGCCTAGCACCACCCTGTCCCCAGCCTGAACAAACACCTGGTCACCCGGAGGGGGACTTCCTTAGCACATATGTGTTACTGTGTACTGCTGTAGTTGCCCTGAGTGACCCAGGGGATCTGGCATCATGAGGATTGTGAACCTTGGACTCTGTCACTCTGACAGCTGCTTTCCCATTTGGCATTTAAAGCAGGATGGGCGCCTTTGGAACTGCGCAGCCTGATGCCACGGGCACTGTGCACTCTAGGCATCCCTCCCTAGGGAATTTTTTTTTTTTTTTTTTTTTTTTTTTTTTAGATATGGGGACAGGATGAGCTGGCTGTGCCCATCAAGTCAGTGGAATTTCTGTTTTCTATTCTCTGAGAAGATAAGTTTGTATGTTCTGAGAATAAACACAAATATTAAAGCTGTGTCAGCCCCGAGCTCCATTCTCCTCTCTGGGAAACAAGTCAGGACTGCAGCGTTGGCTGAGGAAGTGAAAGGAAGGCCTGGCCTCCCAGCCAGCCGTTTATCTGTGTGCGGCACGCGGGGCACGTGGGAGGCATGGCAGCAGGATGGCCGTGTGTGCCTCTCTCCTGCTTTTCTGTGGAGCTGGGGTGAGAGGGAGCGGCTGGAACTGCACTGGAGCCAGACACGCTGGGTCCTGGATTCCCTGCTCATGGTGTGGGTGGGTGCAGCCGAGTCGGGTCTGGAGGACCGTAGATGGGTCCTCTGTCTCCGCCACAGGCCCAACCTTGCCCCTTAAGGGGAGGCAAGTGTGTGAGTGAGTTCAAGTCTCAGCTGCTTGTGGAGCCCTCTGGCCTGAAGCGGGCAGTGGGAAGCTTTGACTCTGTCGCTTCCTCGAGTCTCAGAGCAAGTCCCTTGTGTACTGCCAACTGCCTCCTCCAGCTAGCCATTAGGCCCGGGGTGCGGTGTGCCCATAAATACAGTGCCTCTTGCTGGTTCCTCTTGCTCCACTCATGAATCCTTGGAGAGAAAGGGCCAGAACACTTCACCTCTGCAGGCTTACAGAGAGCCACGTGAGCGGACAGACCAGAGACACCGGAGGGACTGTGCGTGGTGTTTTATTGGAGATGACAATGAGGTGGGGCGGGTTCTTAATGGAGCATGCTCTGTAGGTCACACGCTAGAGCCATAAGGCAAGGGTAGCCAGGTGGACAGCCTCGGGGGCTGTTCACTGTGTCCTGTTCCTCTCATCTAACCCTAACTTAAGTGGTAGCTATGAGTCAGGAAGCCCCTATCTTGCAGGAGCCATGGAGGGAAAGAACAGAAATGACAGATGCAAGGGCAAAGAATGAGAAGAGCAAGGGGGGCCGGAAGCTGTCCCACCCTCCCCCGCAGTCCAGGCTGGCTCTTGGCTTGACTATGCCCCAGTTCCCTAGTCTCAGCAGATGCTAAGCGTCCCGGTTTGGTGAGTGGGCCGTTTTCTAGCAGAGCTACCGCTGTGAGTCTGTCTGTCCTGCCTCACCCGCACTGCTCCTATCTTAGGTGTAAGTGCCCACCCCAGCTGATGGGACAGAAGTGCCGCCATGTTGAGCTCGGATTGCTTCATTTCTGATGTGTGGCAGTGGCGTGAATGGAGTCCCTTTGCTTAGGATCTACGCCTGCTTAGGAACCGAGTTTCTTCTTCCTCAGGCTGTATTGCCCACACTCACACCCTCTCGCTCTTTAGAGGGGCATCCATTCTGGCTGGAAGGCCCCTGCTAAGTGATCCTGGCCTGAGATTGTTGCCCACCGGGGCGGCAGCTTATGCAGGGGGAGGTGCCAAGGATGCAGAACACGGCTAGTACCCGGATGAGAACCTACGGGGTCACTGTGCCCAGGAGGTGAGGGGCCCCTTGCTTCTCCCAGAACCTTGGGACCACAGTCAGCCCTGGACCTGGGGCTGGGCAGAGGGTTGTGTGAGCTGAACCTAACGGCAGCCTAATGCCAATCTAACTCCAACCTGCCTGAGGTGGACACCCCAGCCACTGTGCCTGCGCCTGCCAGGGTGGGGCAGGAGGTGGTCAGTAGCTGTCCTTGGGCCAAGGCCGGTTACGCTGCCAGTTCCGGTCATTGTGGTCATGCTCCGAGTCCTGGGCTAGGAGCCGGTCTTGGGGGTCGTGCCCGTTAGCACTGGGCAGCCCCGAGGTGTGTTGGCGGTGAGGCTGGTACAGGTCCTGGTAGGCATCTGCATAGTCCTCCTCCAGATGGCGAGAGCTGCGCTGTGAAGATCCGGTCCAGGCCTGGCGGGAGCTCTCACTGGCCTCGTCTGAGGGCATCAGGCTGTCCCTCTCCAGGGGTGAGTGCTCCTCTCCTCGCTCCCCCAGCAGCTGCTGGTTCTGGGGGCCACACAAGATCTAAGTAAGGGAAGGGAAGTCTGGCCTTCGTAGGGAGATGAGGTTCTAACCCTCCCCCTACTCTCAATTCCTAGGTTTTTAAGAGTATGCAGTGCAAGGAAGAATTAAGGTGGGGTATTTTCCAAGCTAAGTGCAGAAAGTAAAGTTTTATTTAGCTCCTTACAAATTCAGGCTCTCCCTTAAAAAGTGCCCGGGAAAGCCAGGCGTGGTGGTGCACATCTTTAATCCCAGCACTCGGGAGGCAGAGGCAGGCGGATTTCTGAGTTCGAGGCCAGCCTGGTCTACAAAGTGAGTTCCAGAACAGCCAGGACTATACAGAAAACTCCTGTCTCGAAAAAAAAAGTGCCCCCGGAGATACGTTTGGAGTGTCTCCTTTGTCCCTAGGAGGACCGTCTGATCTCAGTCACTGTGCTGTCCAATCAGGAAGTCCCTTGACCTGTGTGCCCTAAGGTCTGTGGAGCAGGCAGAGCTGACAGTCTCAGCAATCCCTTGGCTTCACACACAGACCAAGAACAATCCTTGGTCAGGACGGGAGCTTTGCCTCGACTGGGGAAGCCTGCACAGTTGTGCCCACTAGAAACAGTTACCTGAAGTCCAGGGATGGCAGTAGGCGGACCCAGCAGTCCGGGGCCCGGTGCTGGGTGGTGGGTCGCTCGCCAGTAAACCTCTAAGTATTCGGCCAGGTGCTCACAGGCGTCTTCTAGCTGGTTCTCATCCAGAATCACATCGAATGACTCCTGGAGAGAGAGAGGACACGGGGAGGTTGGCTTCTCCGCGGCCACTCTGCAGCTCTACCTCTGCACCCCGGGAGCGGGCGTGGTCGCAGCTGACCCAAGCACTCACGGGTGGGCACTGAACCAGCTTATCATACGCCATCATCTGTACGGTGAGGTGTTTCATCTGTGACTTTCCCCTGGAGCGGATCAGTCGCTGCAGTACCTGACGGGGGGAAGGGCGGGCAGAGATGGGCGTGGCGTTTCTCGGGGCTCTGGTGAGAACCGGGTCTAGGAATTAGGCACAATTCCCAACTCGTGGTAGGACATTAGTACCAGGTGAGGAGGGATGTCAGGAAAAGGAGCTGGTCACTCCAGGCAGGACCCAAGCAGAGGTGCACTGTATTCTAGGGAACATCTGGGGGACCCCAGTGTGACCCAGTTCACTTACCTTCGGCGAGGACACTTTGACAAAGACGATGATGGGAGCCAGTGAGGTCTTGGCAAGTTGTGCTGGGTGGTTGATGGTGTCAGCATCCAACACCACTAGCTGCAGGGATTTGGCCAGCTCGAATATGCGCTCAATCTCACTCTGCACCTCAGCTAAGGAAGGGGAGCAGTGTACGAGGGGCTCTGGACACTGCTTACAGCCAGAGCTGCTACAATGCAAGCAAGCCCTGGATAGGCAGGGCACTGGGCAAGGGGGGTGTGGGGGCAGAACTTGAGGCAGGTGGTAGGGCGTGGGCAAGAAGACAAGGAGGTTCAGGTTTGCAGTAGCATCAAGCAGGCAGAGAACCAGGAACAACGGACTCCTCACCAATGCTGGAGCGGGCGGAGGAGCGCTCAATGATGGTCCTCTTGCCAGGATTGTTGAGCACAGAGCGCTTGGCCAGCGAGAGGTCGGCCGTGACGCGTGTGATGGAAATCCTGGAGTGGAGGACCGCACACTGCCATCTAAGCCAAGCGCTCCTGACCCGGCTCCCTGACTCTCCTTGAGAGGACACTAGCTCTGGGCATGCACAGGGAGAAATTAACTTTCCTCCTGATTGATTCTCCTCCCGGTTCCAGACCAGGGCAGCTTACCTGCCATCAAACCTGTGTTTAAGGAAGTCGAAGAGCGCCTTCTGCATCATGTCCGTGACCTGGAGGGGAGGGCGTGGCACTGACAGAGGGCCCCCCCTGGCAGCGGGACAATGTCCCCAAGTAGAGTTCACACCCTACGCAAAGACATTTCCCACTGTGGCAGCTTTGGGAGGGGTAACTCTGGGCTTGGGAACTTCCTCACCTCATAGCCTTTCAGAGAGGGTCCCACCAGCACCACGGGCCGCATGGAGGGCACCACATCGTACGGGGGAACATGTTCCGCCTGCAGAATGGCCAGGAGGTCAGACAAAATCTTGGTCTCGGTGCCCACTTTAGGCCTGACTGCTCTGGGGGACGGGGGCAGAGTGGAGAGTTCTGGGCGCCCTCCCCTCTGGTTCTGTAGATGCCAGCAGTGACTGACCAGGAGGGTCCCCAGAGCCAAAATCCATGACCCCCCCGGCCCAGGTCCCTTTCTGACTCACCTGCTTTTGCTTCTGCTTGGCTTTTTGGAAAAGGAAATAAAAGATTAAAGTTGGTGGAGGGAAAAGGCCCTAGGGGGCTTGGGAGTCCCTTCCCCTGGGGAGGTAACGGGCTCTCCCTGCTGTTCTGGCCCTTCCACCAGCCCCCTTCCCATACAGTTCACTGGGAAGGACCGACCCCCTTCCACTGCGTCTTATTTGCCTAACCAAGGTGGGTAAGCTGAGGGAAGACTACCTAGAGACGGAGGAGGAGAGCGTCGGTTGCCAATGTCACCCAGGCTGGAAGGGTTCCCAGATCTCCTGACAGAAATGGGGGATGGTAAAATGTCCACACAGTTCTATACGTTAACGTTCGACAGATTAGTAACTTCATTTATGACAGCTGAGCATGTACAGTATGTGTGTGTGTGTGTGTGTGTGTGTGTGTGTGTGTTTTAACATTCGACAGATTAGTAACTTCATTTATGACAGCTGAGCATGTATAGTGTGTGTGTGTGTGTAAATGTGTAGCTGTGTTCTGTGGGTGCAGTGTTGTGTTTGGGAGTTCGGGGTGTGTGTGTGTGTAAATGTGTAGCTGTGTTCTGTGGGTGCAGTGTTAAGTGTTTGGGGGGGTGTGTACTGACTCTCAGCACTGTTCTCACCTGGCCTTCTGTTCCTGTTTGAGCCGGATGCTCTCCAGGCGTTGGGGGCTGGGGATGAAGGCGATGTCTCCGCCCTCTTTCACTAGCCTCCCGATCCACCAGTCATTGCTGTACTTCTGGGAGGGAACGAGAAGAGGGAGGAGCTGCGTGAGGTGCTTGCCCAGGGAGGACTCTGGGAGGCTGGCACCAGGAAGGCAGAGGAAGGGCCAGGGTGTGTGGCATGGCATCACAGCACAGGGCAGCCAGGTTCAAGCCTCAAGCTGTTGTGCTTCCAGGTGTGGAATCCTGGATGTCACAGGAGACTGCTGGTTGGTTAGTAACCCTACCCTCCCAGTTAGACACAGAACTCAGGACCAAGCCAGGTCTGAGGATGGTGGGACCCTTGGAATCGGGTCCTGAGTGAGGGGGCATCCAGGTGTGCACACAGATGAAACTGCAGGACCTGGGGAACTATTTTAGATATAGAACGAAAGAGGCGCTGGGGCCTGGGACTGCAAGCAGGAGTAGGCTTCTGGGGAGAGTAAGGTTCATTACCTCTTTAATGTGCAGAAAATCTTTGGCCTCAAAGTTGACTCCAGAGCCCTGGACCGGGCACTCCTCATCCAGAACTCCACAGTAGCTGACATTGGTCCTCACAGCAAATGCCACAGGTTTGTGCTGGGGAATTTGATCATCAGGGCAATGAGAGACCGACGTCTCAGAGTACCTCACGGGGACGCAGAAGCCCCAGACAAGAAGGCTACTGCCTGCTACTACAGTCATACACTTTTCCACACATCAGTACACCCTGACCTGACCCTGGGGTCCCAAGGTCCTGCACAGGCTTGTACCCAGCCTGACCCACTGCCTGCCAGCAGGTATACCTTGGCTCTTTCCAGCTGCTGCTGAGCCTGACTCTCCACTTCTCGCCGGGCACTCTCCCGGTCCTCCTCCAGGGAGACGTCTGAGTCCAGAGAGGGGCGGCTGGTGTAGGAGTCGGCTGAACCCTGGGACGGACGGGAGAGTCTGTGTAATAGTTCTCCTAGCCCTGATGCGACTTTTCCATCTTCTAGGGGATGACTTGACCCCGAAACTGCCTTCTGTGTGCCTCCCGGTACCTCTAAGGCTACATGGAAGCTGCCCCAATCTGTATGTGAAAAGTACAGAGCCTTCTACCCCATGCCTATTTATATCATAGCTCTGAACAAAATCTTCACTTTTCTCTCTCTTTTCTCCCCTCTATTAAATACTAAAATACTAAAGATGATATATTCAGATGGTGTTAAATCCAGGAGACCATGTTCTCTTATCTCCACAAGAGCCTGAAGCAACCTGGACATTATCCCTTTAAGATGACTGGAAAGAGTACAGCTAGCGAACAGATGCCGGCTGGAGCTGGGTGTGGGGGTGCACACCTATAATTCTAGCACTTGGGAGGTCAGGTTTAGTGGCTAGAGAGCTAAAGACTTTCTGGGCTATATGAGACCTACTCCCCTGCGCCCCCAAAGCAGGATGGTGTAAAGGAATTTGCTGTTCAAACAAGATGGATGACCAGAGGTCACTCCAGGGAACCAACAGAAGTAGAGAACCTGGGCTGGAGAGATGGCTCAGTAGTTAAGAGCACTGACTGCTCTTCCAGAGGTCCTGAGTTCAATTCCTAGCAACCACATGGTGGCTCACAACCATCTGCAATGGGCTCCAATGCCCTCTTCTGTACTCACATACATAAAATAAATAAATCTTAAAAGAAGAAGAAGTGGGGGGGGGAGGTTATGGGGGACTTTTGGGATAGCATTGGAAATGTAATTGAGGAAAATACGTAATAAAAAATATTAAAAGGAGAAGAAGAAGAAGAAGAAGAAGAGGAGGAGGAGAACTCATCTCTGAAAGTTGTCCTCTGATCTACACACACATACACGAGTTACCTGGACTAAAGAGGACAGCCAGGGCTACACAGAGAAACCCAATCTTAAAAAACAAACCAACACACACACACACACAGAGAGAGAGAGAGAGAGAGAGAGAGAGAGAGAGAGTTGCCTGCCTCTATCTCCCAGGTGCTGGTGTACCCTCACAGCAGGCTTCCAACCAAGTTTTGAAAGCTATTAAATTCGCTTTGTGTGTGAAGACTGGGCCAAGCTACAGACTTCTGGAAGTTACCTCCCTTTTCTCTCCCCACCCACTTTCTTTCCTTCCCACACCTGTGGGGACAGGGAACTGGGCATGTGGAAGCAGCAAGAAGACACGGAGGAGAGCAACACATGGCTGTATCCCTGGGTACAGGCAAGGCCTCACACCAACCATTTGCTCTGTATCTCTCTCCTTTCCCTGGGCCCAAGGGATATCAGGGCCTGGAGGGAGACTGTGCTGGTGCCAGGCAACCCAGCTGAGATACAGGACCTCGGGGATGCCTTTGGTAAGGTGAAGAGACAGTCATTGAGTTCTGCCCAGAGTAGGAGCATACATCTGGAGGGTTACAGAGTTCACCTTCAGGGCCACGAGGAAGACACCAGATAAGGGAAGTTCAACTTTGAGACAAGCAGCTGAAAGTTAAGATAACTGGATTAGGGAAAAAGACATCTCTTCTGACTCAGTTTCTCCTTCTGGTGTGCAGGAGCCTGGAAGGATTCTTCCCTGTATTCTGAGATGTCAGTGGTACAGAGAAGCTAAGAGGCTAGGTAAAAGCAATGTGTGTAAGGAAAGAGGTTTCAGAATATTGAGGTTGAAGAACAGTCTGTTAAAGCCACTGGCTACGACTACCTACCCACAAGCAGCAGAGGCCAGACTCTTTGGAAAAGGCAAACTCACACCCCTGCTGTCAACCAGGCCTACAGCCCAGCCCTTCCGGTGTGCAAGAGGGCTGGTCAGCTAGGTGTTTGGCAGCCCTGGAATCTGAGCTAAAGACTGTGTCTATTGTAAACCAAATGTCTTGAGGCAACCCCAGAACTGGGTAGCAGTTGCGAGGAGGCCTTTTGCTTTGCAGAAGTACAGGCCAGTCTGCTGCCCCCCACCCCCTCCAGCCATGGGAGAACAAGACCTTGACATGGGGTGAGGGACCTCACTCCCAGGATGTAAGCGCTCGCTGTGGGGTGTGGCTGGCAGAAGAGATAGAGACCAGCAGGTGAAAAGGGCCTTGGAGGATGACCACCTACTATCAGATACTTCCTCAGTACCCGGCAGGTACTGGGAGAAGCATAGCTTCAACCTCCCCAGATCCAAGCTCTCAGTCCAATTTAGTCCTTAACGCCTTTGGGGTATCTAGGCTAGGTGACCTCTTAACCCTAGAGAATGACAGGGTCTCTCCCTAAATTCTTTAATGGGTTGTGATCTGAATGGAAGCCACTACCATAATTCCCATGTCCTGGGGGGTTGCATACGCTGGTCTGGTGCCAGTTAGAAAGTAGGCAGCATTCTACCCTGCAGAATGGCAGGCTCTTGCTTCCCCACCCATTATGCCCCCAAAGCCAGAGCGTCTCAGTACTCTGGAGCTGCTGGAGTTGGCACAGTGCCCTGGTGGTGCCCCCCTTGCCTGGTGAGTGTGTGGGCAGGCTGCAGCTCCTCTCTTGCCTGGCACGGGGGAAGAAGAGGAGGGAGATGAGCCCAGTGGATTTATTTAGAGCCTGATCTCCCTCCTACTGCTTCAGAGGGGGCCTCAGGGAGAGCAAGGAGCTGGCTTCGGGAGGAAGGGAAGTTGGGGGAAAGAGACCTAAGGACCAGGAAAGGTCAGGAGGGAGCAATGGGTCAGCAGGCCACCCTCAAATAACATCCAGGTATCAGTCTCCTGCATCAGCCCCGGCTTCTCACCAGGGATGAGAAGGTAGCTCCTCGGGTCCTGCAGCCCTACTGAGAGGTCTCTCCTCCAGCTCATTCTGACTCCCAGGGCTATGCCAACTGTCCCTTCAACTGTCAGAAAGAGGTGCCCACCAGAGCCTTCAGAACCACCTCTCTGCTCTCTCTTGCAATGTAACTAGCCCCAGAGCCCCATGGAAAATTGGGTCCCGAAGGAACCTGGTCCCAGAATCAACTGACTGACACATGCCTGCTCTGAGGCTCACCACTCCTCTTTCCTGGGCCAGAGAAAGTAGGCTCAACCTAATCCTGTCAGGGGACCCTTTCAAGCCCTGTTAGTGGTCCTTTCCCATATCTCTTGGATTGTCTGAGGGGAGACTGGTGACTCCATGGGGCTCTGACACTGACCCCCCAACTCTTGTCCCATCTTTCCAGGCAGTCTTTCTGCTCTCTGAGCTCCGGGAATCACTGTCTAATGAGCTGATTTGTCTCAGTGGGTCAGGAGATAAAAGCAAAGAGAAGAATTAAATATTTATTGGTTGCCTGGTTCTCTGAGCAAAGAGCTTCCTTCCCATCCCCATGCCCCTGAGCTCCCCTGGCCTCACCTCCAGGCCCTCCTCAGCAGGGGGCTAGACTGAACTCAGTCTGATGGCCCACCCCTGTGGTTGGTGGCCTTTCCAAGAAGCTGAGCTAGAGGCAGTGGTGAGTGAGAGCAGTCAAGGCCATGCGCAGGGGGGGTGGGCAGAGAGGAAAAGAGACCAAGTTCTAGAATTCCTGTCTGCAGAGGCTGGTACTCAGTCGCTAATGTTCTTCCAGCTCCCTAATTTGTCATTTACTTGAGGCACAGGTCCAGAGTGTCTCCCCCGGAGCTCAGCTTTCCCTGTTGTGTTCAGACCCCATGAACCCAGGATATGGAACTCCAAATGTTCCATGTTCTCTCTAAAAACCTCGGTGCCCGGGCCTTCTGTCCTTCCCTCCTCTGCCTCCTATGTCCTGAGCTTTGGGGCCACCTGCTCGAGCCTTCCCCCTACAGCGTCCCTCTGTGCACACACAAGAATACCTGGGATACCTGGCTATGAGAGACCATCTTCCCACTTTCCTAGAGAGCCCCCCGCCGGCTTAAGCGCGCTGCCCCACTCGCTGCCAAGGCGTTTTTTCAAAGTGCAGAACTGGGGGAAGGGTTGAAGAGAGGTGTCATCCCAACTCCCCCACCCCCACCCCCGCCCTCCCCCGCGGGCACTCACCGCCTCCGAGTCCTCAAACCCGGGCACGTAGGAGTCGTCATACATGGGGGAGTCCGGGGTGGGGTGGGGGGGGAGCGAGCGGCGCCGGGGGCGAGGACGGCGGGCCGCGCCCGAGATGCCACCGAGCCGCGCAGCCCTGCGGGCGGCGGCGGCGGCGGAGAGCGCGAGCGCGAAGGAGCAGAGCGAGCCGCGAAGACCAGCTGCTCGCAGCTCAGATCACCGCTCCCCTCCCCACCCCCCAGCCCAGCCGGTCCCACCCCGAGCGCGCCAGCGCGGCTGAGGAATCTGCCGCCGGCTCCCACAACAATAGTGCCCGCCCACCTGACCCCCTCCCGGGAAGACGCGGGCGGCGGGGGCGCGGCGGCCAGGGGGGACCCGCCGGGGCCGCGGAACCGGGCGCACGCGAGTCGGGAAGGTGGGTCCCCGGCACCTCCGGGGCCCGGGCGGCGGGGAAGAAGGGCGGAGAGGCTGCAGGCGGGGCGGATCCCGGCGGGGTGGAGGCGGGGCGAGAAGAGATGCAGAGACAGGGACTCTGGCAACCCAGGAACTGCTCCGCCGGGAAACAAAGGGCTGGCGCGGGGGAGGGGAAGGGGAGAGACGCCGCCGCAACCAGACGGGAGCCCGGTGGAGAATCGAGAGGGTGCGGGCGGCGGGGAGAATGGCTGGAGAGAGAGGAGGACTGGAGGCAGGGAGAACGCGGAGACAGGAAAATGGAGATCTAAAGGAGGACGGGCAGCAGATGGGGAGAGGTCTCAGGTGATCTGGCAATGTCAGCTCTCTGCAAGTCCTGGAGACACCCAAAGCAAACCCCGCAGTGGTACTAGGGAGAAATGGTTTATGAGCTCCCAGACCGTGCCATGAAAACAGTTCCTGCCCCAACAGGTGCCCGGCCCTCTCCATTCCGGGCTGCGGTAAAGGGCCGACCCTTAAGAAGGGGGAAGTTCGGGGACGGTGGCTAGGCCTCCCCACACCTGTTGCACGGGCAGATCTCATCCAAGTTAAGCCGGGATGGCGATTCTCTTCCTCACTTCCCTGCCAAGGATTGTGCCAGACATTGCCAAAGCATCCGCGGGAACTGGGGCAGAAAGGGGCTGTTTTAGGTGAGCCTAAAGGATGGAGGCAAGGAAGGCGCTGTGGGTGGAGCAAAGGTGGGATCCTGACGCTGAGGTTGGGAAGGAAGAAGGGTAAAGCCTACCGCTTTGCAAAAGACCAGAATTACATACGGTGTGCAGGATGCTGGTTCTAATCATCCGGCACCAGTCAGCGCCCTCCACCCCCACCCCGCCATTCGAGGAAAGAGTCGCAATCTCGGAAGAGATCTTCCAAAAGCTGTCATCATTTGAGCTCTCTCCCTTTTTACATCCCCACCACTCCGACCAAAATTTTCCTTTTGCATTTTAACCTCCTGCTTGGGCATCCCAAGAGGATGTGAGGCAGACACCAGCCTTGCTTGGTGTCTCACTTTCTCAACTCAGCCCTTTGCCACTTCTAGCTCCTGAAACCCCGGAGAGTGTAAGTTCAGGACTCTTGCCCACCCTTCTGGTTACAATTGGGAAGGGTTCAAGAGATCTATAGAAGGTTCTGTGCGGTAGAAAGGAGAGGAAGACCACGCACCCAAGCCAACTGGCTTCCCACCTATATCTTATCTTCCTGTTCCCTTGGTAAGAAAAAGATGGGGGGGGGGCTCATCTAATGACACCCTAGTCTGTCTCCTTCTGGCTGAAGGACTGGCAGGCAACTTTATTGGAGCCCTTGTGTCTGAGGGCACCAGCTGCAGCTGGGGGAGGCAGCTTCCACTGCTCCAACCCAGTGTGTTTGGGGGTTAGTTCAATATCTTCTGTGTCCCCAAGTACTGCCTTGTCCTGTACCATCCTTTTCCTTTGTCTTCTTAGTCCCCTCTCTCCTCCCAGAGGGTGGAGAAGTGTCAAAGAGTAAGACCCTTCTGGCTCTCTTCTCCTGGAAGAGGGTCCCGTCTGGAATCTAATTTTGGGACTGTCCACCCACCCATGGGGGTCCCTGAACTGTTAGGCAGCAGATTTGCTATCAGCCTCACGGGGACCTTGTTGTCCTCATCCCCAGCTGGGACAATGGTGTCTTAGTCGGCCTCTGAGAAATTCGTTGCCATGCCAACCACCTCCCCCTGGAGATGGGTTCGAGTTCCTCATACCTACAGGCATCCCCTGGGTCCTGCAGGCACTTGATCTTCCCTCTCCTTCTGTACCTCTGAGCTGCCACAGAGTGTCCACTTCCTTTCTCACTACAGCCACACCTGCCTATGCCAGTTCTCCTGCTAATCCAGCTGTGGAAGCAGGATCAAGGAGGAAAACCTTAAACGACCAGGTGTGGGAGCGGAGAACCTCTAGAAAACTAACTGGGCAGCAAGTGGGGAAACTGAGGCAGGAACTGGGAGTTCTACTCCAGGTGGAGGCCCCTCACATTCCAGCTATTAGGTTGCCCCCTCCCCGGGAACTCAGAGAGGGTCACTGAGGGAGCCTGGCACGGCCCTCCTTTCAATAGCCCCCCTTCCTCAGCTTCCCAGTCAGACCTCTCTGCATGTTTTGCAGGAGGCACCAGTTCCAGCCTTCCCTTCCTCTCTTATCCAGAGCTCTCAACTCCTGTTTTCGCTCCCGCCCCATGCTGCAGTTTCCCCCAAATGCCCGAGCTTTTCTCCCACCCTTCTGGGGAGGGGGCCCCGGCGGTTACCTCGTTCAGCAGGAAGGTTGCACTGGAGTCAGAAAAAGACATAGACCGGGTTAGCGGCCTCTCTCCCTCCCCCGGGCCAGGGGCTCCGAGGCGGGAGCGGGACCCAGCCGCGTCTCTGCACACCGCTCCAGCCTGCACGCCTGGCCTCGCCCCACGCCCGCCCAGCTCCAGCCGCCCGCTCCCTCTCCTCGCTCCTGGTTCCACCCCTTTCCCTCCTCCTCCTCCCTCCTCCCTTCCTTTCTAGCCTCCTCCTTCTGTTTCTCCCGCACTTCCCTCGTCTTTCAGTCTAGTGTGTCTCCACTTCAGTCTTGCCTTGCTACCTCCCCAGTTCCCTATTCATCTGGTGTCTCCCACTGTCCTTCCAATCCCCACCCCTCTTTCCCACCCAGCCTTCCCCCTTCTCTCCCCCTCCCCCAGATCTCCAGAAAAGACTGGGTCTTTGGAGCTCTGCCATCGCAGGCTGAGGGCGGGAAAGGTTCAAAGGCAGGCTCTATCTAGGGAGAGGTTGGGTTCGGCTACCCCCAGACTCCCAGCTTAATGCATCTAGTGTCCCACCCCCAGCGCCCTAGGAAGAAACAGTGTACTGAGTCCCACCTCAGCCGGGAAACAGACCGAGAAGGAAGAGTCAGGTGTTCAGTCCGTTTGACCAAGCCTCAAGACGCCCCTCTGAGTTCTGGGGAAGCCACGACCATCCACCCTGTCCTGGTCCCGACCAGGCTTCTGCAGAATCCTTTAGGAGACAGCCCAGCACGAACGCCTCCTGGGTCAGCTAGGGTACTGCAGGTCTCAGCTCCGCCAAAGGGAAGGTCAAGGCGAGGTGAGGCTGCCGCTTTCCCTACCCGCCGTAGCGCCCCCTAGGTTCGATGGCTGGGTGTCCGCACCCACCCTCCAGGTGGCTGCATCGGCCGCACCTGCTGACTCCTGCCAGCAGGAGGCGCTGCCGGGGAGGACGCAGCCTGGATCTAGACCCTGCTGAAACCTCCTCCCCACCCCACCCCCAAGAGCCCCAGGAGAGAACCCCAGGTCGCACTCTGTCCCCACCCATGTGGGGTTCTTTAGAGACACTCTTGTCCCCTCCAGAGCCCTAGACCGCTCTTACCTCCATCCTGATCTCAGGGCGAGCCCGGGCAAGCCAGGCAGCATCCCAGCTCTGTCTGGGCAGCAGAGAGTACAAAGTCGCAGGACCGCTTCTCGGGTCAGTACCCCTTCTCGTCCCCTCCGGCGGGCACGTCAAAGCGGACAAGCCCAAGTTCTGGCGTGGGAGGGGGGAGCGAGGGTGTAATCCCAGTCCACTTGCTCACTACATCCTTCTAAGCGGACTAACCTCTCATTGGTTCTTCCATACAGAACCGGCCCCTTCCCTGTTCTTAAGACAGTGACTGCTCGTGGGCCTGGGGCAGGTGGGAGCAGAGCCCCTCGTGGAGACAGAACTGAGAGATCTAATGACCTGGGGGAGCCTCCAACTTCACCTTGGGGGTTTCCCAACAGAAAAACTCCCTTTCTCAGCCCTTCTTCGAACCTTCTTTTTCCGGGTGGAGGGGGCTCGGGACCCCTCCCCTCCACCTTCCTGTTCCCTGAAGATCTCCGGAGACTGTGTCTACTCTGCTGACTTTCCACTGGTCCCATTCCAGAGAGAGCTAAGGTGGAAGAGCATCCATTCTCAGAACGCTCCATTCCAGGTTCCTCTTGGGCTGGTTTTAACCTGGAAAGAGCCTGGGAGGGCACTGCTGCCCCCCCCCTTCCTCTGTGGTCTGTTCCTGCCACAGATACAGTTTCTTTTCTGCCACCCCTACACACTCAGCTTCAACCCTGGAGAAGAGACACAGGCTTGGGGACGAGGTAGCTGGGTGGGGAGGATGTTCATCCTTTTCCTTTTGTCTTGTTGGGGGTTGTCATGGAGGGAGCTAAAGTTTTGCCTCGGCAATAAGACCTGGAGGGAGAGATGTATCCCCCCCTCCCCCTCCCTCCTTGCCTCCCCCGCTGACCACAGCTAATGGACTAGCTCCTCTGGGCCTTGGGGCGCTTCAGTTTTCACAGGAGAAGCGATTGTCCCTGGCTTCCCTCCTCCCTCTGCCGAAGCCTACACCCCTGAAGCCATCTCCACCCCCTTTAAAACATAAATATCGGTTCTCCGAGTTTATCAGAGGGAATCTGAAATGCAAAGGGGAAGCCCACGCCTGTTTGATCATTTGCAGGCAAGCTGTCCGACCCGGTCTGAATACCAGGTAGGTAGCAGACCTGGACCCCGGGACTCCAGGCCAAAGGCCCTCCTCCCAGTGAGGTGATTGGCAGGTCACATACTCTCTGCCTCTCCACATAAGGTCTTTCAGTTCTCTGGTCAGGTTACTTAAGAGAGGTCCCTATTGGATACCTTTTTGGGGGCCCTGCCTCAGCTTGGCTGGTGCAGACCTACCAAACCCTAGGTTCCCACACAGGGTCAAGAGGCTTCATCACCACATCCTTCAGTCTCCACTTGCCTCCTCAGAATGGCATCATCTGGACATGACCAGAGCAGAATCTGTGGCCCACCACATCCATTTTTTTTTTTTTTTTTTTTGGTTTTTCGAGACAGGGTTTCTCTGTGTAGCCTTGGCTGTCCTGGAACTCACTTTGTAGACCAGGCTGGCCTCGAACTCAGAAATCCGCCTGCCTCTGCCTCCCAAGTGCTGGGATTAAAGGCGTGCGCAGGCGTGCGCCACCACGCCTGGCTACATCCATTTTTTAAATTTAATTTTATTTATTTATTGTATCTGTTCGACCAAAACATGATACATGAAGTTAGATACTGTAACTTCTTCAGGGAATTCCCATTGTCAACTCCAAATATTACTTTGGGAAGTTCCTCCGACATCAAGCCTCAGTCTCTCCTGCTGCAATCAGTACTCTCTTCCTGGGCTCCACCACTGGGCCCATAGCGTTATTTGATGCTTTGAGGCTCTCCCGGGCTGCATCCCCTGATGCAGCATTTGCTATAAATATGTCTGAAGGGTTTCTTGCTGACAGTGCTCAGAATGATAGCACCTTCTCTCCGGAAGCCGGGCCCCCAGAGAGAGCGAGGAGTCAACTATGGCTTCCAGACCCAGCTCTTTCTTGCCCACTCTGAGGCAGACAGTGAGTCTGCTTTGACCATTTGAGGAATCCCTCTTCACTTGAAAGAGGAGAGTGAGTAGCCAGAAATTCTTGGCTCTCTGGGCTTCTGCTGGTAAGGGTGCAGACTAGGTGCTCTGTAAGCGTTTGCTTTAGTCTTTCATCTCAGTTTCCCCTCTAACGCCACCCTTGCATGTGCCAGTTGTAAAGAATGGATTCCAGCAGGAACGGGGCTAGCATAGAAACAGAATTCAGGCTGTCCCCCGAAGGATGGGACACTGAGAAGGCCAAGTCCCTGATGTGGCTTAGACTTTACCACCATCCCTCCACACTATAGACAAAGAACTGTTCGGCATGCGCCTCACACTTAACTATCCTGAATCCCTCCTCTTGCCACACACGGGGTCAGCTCAGGTCCTCCACCCCCACGGTCTAGTCTACAAGCTCTATAAACATCAGCTCTTAGCCAGAGAGGCTGGGGCTGAAGAGATGGGGGTGGACCGGCAGAGCCAAGAAGAGGTGTGGGGACTTCTAAGTAATGGGAGCTCCAACAGAGCAGGACTCCTGAGGCAGGGACAGCTGAGACGCGTCAGGGGACAGAGAGAGGGCTGTGGGCATCATTAGAAAGGTAGCCTGCAGAGCCTCAGCCAGGGCATGAGGCTGAGCCTGGTATATGCTCGGCAGGGAGCTGAGCGCAGTGGCTCTCTGAGATCCTTCCGGGTCTGGACCCCAAGTATCAGCCCAGACTGAAACCCTTTTCACAAGGACTAGCGGGCCGTGTGCAGCACACGGGGCTTGGAGGTTGGGCACCTCCGGTGGCTTGTTCTCCCAGCTCTCCGCTCCTCTCAGCTTCCCTCTCCGACCCCACAGAGCTGTGGCAGCCATCTCTGGCTCAGAATGAGGGCATAGTGCCTGCAGCCTGCTGGAAGATGAATTATTGAAGAGGGCGTAGTGCTAGCTGCTCACAGCTGCTGGCTCCTGGGCCAGCACTAGCACTGCCTGTCACTCTGTGGCTTCTCACTGCTGGGAGGGGCTCTGTCGCCTTGGGAAGGATATTGGGGAAGAGATGCACCTGGATGGGGGTGGAGGGTGGGGTTTGGACAGAACCTTCCTGCGAAGAAAGGAGGTAGGAGAATGTCCAGGTGAGGAGGCTGCTCTTAGGATAGAGAGCTGACACTCAGCTTTGAACCGGACTGGGGATTAGGAACGGAAGACCCAAGCGGCTGCTCGAAGTTGCAGGTTTGGACTCCTATAGGCCTCTGGGATTACAGAGGCAGAAGTTCCGATGTCTGAATGACATGAAAGCAGCTGAGTGACAGGACGTTGAGGGTGGCCCTGGTGCCTCCCTACACACAGGACTCTGTGTGTGGGAGGAGGGTGGAGTGGCATGGAGAGTGGGTAGTTAAGCATCGGGGTTCTGAAAGGTCGCCCAGAAAATCTTGGAAAGAAGGCATTTGGAGTCTGAAGACCGGAGGGAGGGCCTGATTCTTGAGTTACTACTTGTGTGTAGTATTTATTGTCTCAGAAATTGCTCTTTAAAAAAAAAATAGAGGGCTGGTGAGATGGCTCAGTGGGTAAGAGCACCCGACTGCTCTTCCGGAGGTCCAGAGTTCAAATCCCAGCAACCACATGGTGGCTCACAACCATCCGTAACGAGATCTGGCGCCCTCTTCTGGAGTGTCTGAAGACAGCTACAGTGTACTTACATGTAATAAAAAAAAAAAAAAAAAAAAAGTAAATTAAAAAAAAAAAAATAGAAAGAAGGGGGCTGGAGTTCAGCGGTTAGGAGCACTGGCTGCTCTTCCAGAGGGCCTGGGTTCAGTTCCCAGCACCCATGTGGCAACTCACAACTGTCTGTAATTCCGGCTCAAGGGGATCCTCACACTGACAAACAAGCAAGCAACACACCAGTGTATGTTTTAAAAAGAAGAAAAAAGAAAAAGTGGTTTGGTTTGGTTTGGTTTTAAAGGAAAAGGAAAGAAGGGCCAAGCAGAGAGATGGCTCCGTGGTTAAGAGCACTGTTTGCTCTTCAGAGGATCTGGGTTTGATTCCTGGCACCCAAATGGCAGCTCACAACTCTCTGCAACTTCAGTTTCAGGGGGTGTGGCGCCCCCTTTTGACTTCTTTCGGTACCGAGTGTGTACATAATACACAGGCAAAGCACACAGGCACATAATAATAATTTTACAAAAAAAAAAAAAAAAAGCAAGGGATGGGGGGAGGCTGAGAGTGTAGCTCAGCCGGAAGAGCACTTACCTAGTACACAAGAAGCCCTGGATTCAATTCTCAGCCCTGAAAAGTCCAAGCATGGAGGCACTTGCCTGTAACCCCAGCCCTCTGGAGACACAGGCAGGAGAATCCGAAGGTCAAAACCATCACCAGTCAGTCGTACAGGGAGCTAGAGGCCAGCCTGCTCCACAGGAGACACCATCAAAATAAAAAAAATAAATAAAAAAATAAAAAAAAAGAGGGGGCTGGAGATGGCTTAGTGGTTAGGAGAACAGCAGTTCAGAGTTCTTCCAGAGGTTCCATCTCCAGCACCCATTAGGCGGCTCACAACTGTCTGTATCTCCAGCTTCAGGAGATCCAATGCCCTCACACGCAGGAAAAACACCAATTCACATAAAATAAAAACAAATAAAGCATGAGACAGACACACACACACACAAAGAGAGAGAGCTGACAATCTCCCAGAGGACTCGAGTTTGGTGTTCAGCACCCACATGGAGGCTCTTAACCTGCTGTAAATCCAGTCCTAGGGGATTTGACTCCCCCTTCTGGCCTCTGTGGGCACAAAGCACACAGACAAACATGTAGGCAAAACACATATACAATAAAACTGGGGCGGGGAGATAATTAAAGGAATAGAATAAAATTGGGCGCAATGGTGCTCACCTGTAACTGCCGCAGTTAGGAAGCCCAATCGGGTGGCTTGAGAGTGGGAAGCCAGCCTCCGCAACAGAGTAAGACCCTGTCCGGAAACCGAACAAGAGACAACCTGCAGGAGAAACACAGGAAAGGACAGTACTCTCTTGTCACAAAGCTCTGTGAGAAGTCTGTGTTCACCATATGTAGACTGCTCTGGCAGAGTTAGGACTCGGAATTCCAGAAACCAGCGAAGTGGTGCGGAGTGGAAAGAACCTGTGCAGGGTTAGAGTTGGGGCTTTTTGCCCCTGCCCTATGGCTAAACCACGGAGGGACTTCTGAGATTAAATGACTTTTAAATGCCACAGCTAACCAACAGTTGGATCTTCTCATTTGGGAAACCCAGTAAGGTCTCATTATTGCGCATGCCCATTGGGACTTTCCTCCTGTTCAGCATTTGGGACTTCCTCTGAAAAGTCACGCTGCCACATCCCATTCCCTATCCCCGACCCACCCCCACCCCCCACCCCCCCACCCCCCCACCCCCGCCAGTTGCCAGGGCGATTAGCATTTCCATTCCTATTATGTGAGGCCACACCCCTCTCTCCTTTGGACTGGTGCAGTAGGGTTTCTTGACTTCCCTCTGAGGCAGCATGAATCAAGTATTTGGAATGTAGTTCTCAAAATAACCTTTGATTATTATAGAAGTGTTGCCTATATGTCGCTAAAAGAAAATACAGTTTAGAAGCTGGGTGGGGTAGTTTACAGCCGCAATCTCGATTGACAATGAGAAGCCGGGGTTAGTGGCTGCCCACAAGTCTAAGTCTGGCCTGGCCTAAATAATGGGTTTCAGGTCAACCAGGGCTAGAGAGTGGGATCTTGTTACACATACACACACACACACACACACACGAAAATATAGATCAGGAATAAGACAAATCAAAACATTATACTCCCATCACCTAGAAACGAGGACTGCTAACATGTCTGCAATCCGGTTAGATTTTTGGTTTTTTCCCCTCTTCTTGCAATGCTACACTCTGAGCCCTCTGCCGCTGACCTAAACCTCTGGCGTTTGGATTTTCCTTTTACATTTTTTTTTTAAAGTATGGAATGAGATATAACTGAATTGCCTAAACCACAAATATTAGATATATAATTTGATGGCCTTTTACATTTATGTACAGAGATCTACCTCTGTGTAACCAAGTCAATATCTAGGCATCAACCTCACACGAAAAGCTTCCTTCTGCTCCCTTCCTGGTTGGCATCTATCCTACCATAACAGAGACAGACAGACAGACAGACAGAGAGAGAGAGAGAGAGAGAGAGAGAGTGCTGACAATCTCCCAGAGGACTGGAGTTTGGTGTTCAGTACCCACATGGTGGCTCTTTTTTTTGTTTGTTTGTTTGTTTTGTTTGTTTTATTTTTCCAGACAGGGTTTCTCAGTATAGCCCTGGCTGTCCGGGAACTCATTTTGTAGACCTACCATGGGCATGACTCTGCATGCACCATTACAGATTCCACTTGCACGTACTTGAACTTTGTAAAACAGTGATGTACAGGCGTACAGTATTCTATTTTCAGGTTTACATTTTTACAACTTACGTGTGTGTGGGTGCACATGCTGTCTGTGTATAGGTCAGAAGAGGGGGTTGGATCTCCCAAAGCTGGAGTTACAGGTTGTGAGCCACCCAAGTGGTGCTGGGCAGGGCACTGAACTTGGGCTCTGCAAGAGCCGCAAGGGCTCCCACCTGCTGGATCCCTCTCCACCCCAGGAACATTGTGTTTCTGAAACTGGTCCTCCTCAGCCTTTTGGAGTTTTCCACTGCCCCGCAGTCGACTATTCTTAGACTATCCCACACCTTCATCTCTCCACTCTTCATTCTTCTGCTGAGGATGATTCCAATTTAGTCTATAATAAATAAAATTCCTATGAACATTCTGAATATGTCTTTTGGCAATCAAATGAACTTGTTTCTCCTGGGTATATACTTAGAAATGGAATTATAGGATAAAATATATCCCTTTTCACGCACATAGACAATTTTTTTTTAAAGAAAAATGAGATCATAGTGAAATGCTGTTTGAAATTTGCCTTTTTTCATTCAAGGGTGTTTTAGATTTTTTTAATTTTATCTTTTCTTAATCAATACCTAATTCACCCCAAACTGTCTTTTACAGATGCTGATAAATTCCACTCAGTATCCAAGCAAAGACTGTAGCTGTCTTTTTGCTACTTTGTGAGTTCTTCTTTCTTCCACCCTTGCACCCCCATTCTTCCCCCCTTTCAATTCCCTAAGGCTAGATAAGAGACAGAGAGGACAAAGAGGATAGAGAGGACAGAGAGGACAGGAAAGAGATCCCTGGGTAAAGTCAGGGGTCAGAAAGGGCGCAACTATCCTTAGAGGACTCCCTGCTGATTAGGGGCAAATTTGATCTCTGTGCTGAGGATATCTAATTATTTCTCCTCCCCCTCGTTTCTTCTTCATGCATTACAACTACTTAACTGAGACCAACAACAACCAATCAACAACCTCCCACCTCTCAGGGGCCTTAGCATTTATATGCCCTCTAAAAAGGTCCTGGAATTCCAAACATCACACAATCACAGAAACTATATGCAGCTGGCAAAATCACACCCCTGCTAGAGCACGAGGCAAATCATAGTCAGCTGCTGTGAACAATCTGAAGCGGCCCCATATCCTGGATTAAAATGAAAACATATTCCCATCATAGTTCTGTGTTTTTCAAAGACCCCAAAACTCCAGAGTTGTCACTACACAAGGCCATGTATTGAATACACTATGTGCGGTGGACTGGCATATCTATTATCCGCAAGCTTTTCTTGGGTCTTAGCAGGCTGTTGACGGATACATTTGTTCCTTGCTATCTGAATCTCTTTATAGCTCCAGCATAATTTGGCAGCTTACTTCTAGGGGCGGGGTGAGGGGCAAGTTTGTGGTGGATTCCAGTAGAAGGAAGCCACAAGCTGTTTATAGTCTAATTCTGAAAGTGATATCTCATCCTCTGTTGCATTATACACCTTAGGAAGCAATCCTTAGGTCCAAGTCACACAGAGAGCCCGAATCCAAGGAGGCAGAGGTTGCTGTTGCAGAGGGGTCTCTTGTAGATATGCCTGTATGATCTGTGTGACCTTGTAGACATGCCTGTGTGACCTTGTAGACTGCTGTTTCAACTGCCCAGCATGGGAAGACACAAGAAGTGGGAGAGGCACTTTCTTGCATATATCATTCATCTTGAAAGCAGCCCTGCGGTGCTGGGGTGTTGTTCAATGATTGCCTGCCTAGCATGCGGTGAGGCCCTGAGTTCAACCCAAGGCACGGAACAAAGCCAAAAATACCAACAGTGTGCTGTGAGGGCACATCCCTCACCTGCCTGTCCCCCGGACTTGACAGCCTCAGGCTCCCTGCCTAGACTCCATCACTAAGTTCCCCTTTATTCTAACAGAAACAAAACAGAAACCTAACACTTTATTCTTCTAAACAACTGAAAGTTCACAGCAAAGGGGCTGATGAGACGGCTCAGCTCAGCGGTTAGAACACTTTCTGCTTTTGCAGAGGGCCTTGGTTCGATTCGCAGCACCCATATAAGTCAGTTTACAATAGCCTGCAATTCCAGCTACATAAGATCTGAAGCCTTCGGGCTGGTGAGATGGCTCAGTGGGTAAGAGCATCTGACTGCTCTTCCGAAGGTCTGGAGTTCAAATCCCAGCAACCACACGATGGCTCACAACCATCCGTAATGAGATCTGACTCCCTCTTCTAGAGTGTCTGAAGACAACTACAGTGTACTTACATATAATAAATAAATAGATAATTAAATCTTAACAAAAAAACAAACAAACAGATCTGAAGCCTTCTTAATTCACAGCTACAGTGAACAGAAACAAACTTCCCGTACAGGTGCACAGCGCCCCCCACCCCCACCCCCACCCGCCCCAAACTCCCAACAACACAAAGACAGATCACTCTCAGTGTGGGCTGTGCTAGGTGTGACTGTTTGTATCCATCCCTACAGCACACCTGGCGCTCCACTAAAAACCTGGAGTTGTGTCTCCCTGTTCATCCCTTCCCCCACCCAGCTCCCCAGCTCCGCTGTTTTGTGTGTCCAGAACGTCTTCTGCAGCACACAGGAAGCAAACAACTAAATAGCTTCACCCAGTGTAAAGTTCAGAATAATAAGAAACAAAAAAAAAAAAAAGAGAGAGAGAGAGAAATTCATGAACTCTGATTTGGCTTGAGGTATTTAACCCCCTGCAGCAAACAAAGAAACAAACACTGGCTTAAAAACAAAAGCAGTAGCAACAGTAACAAGCCAGCCTGGAGGAAGCTAAAATGTAAAGTCCCTCCTCTTACAGAGCTGTCCCCGGAGTCTCACCTCCTGCCAGCCTGCCTCCTAGGCGGCTTGCTCCACAGTTTACAGTCCGTTCCCTTTCCCGTGGCCTTCTAGCCTCCCTGCCGCCCAGCCAGCTCCTCCTGCTTGTTTGCCTGTGGGTGGTTTGGGGACACATTAGGACTCAGAAATACACTATGCACGATGACCCCATGCAGTGAAAACCAATTCAGCTGTACCTGCTGGGCAATGCTGGAGCACAGACTTATAATTCCAGCTCTAGGAGGTGGGGGACATCCAACATAGCCAGCTTGTGGCAGCCTGATTTGACCCTGTCTCAAAACCAAACCAACTAACCATCCATCCAAACAAACAAACAAAAAATCCAACAACAAAACAATTCAATTCAATTGTACAAATATTAAGGAGACAGACAAAATTGTGACAATTTCCATAACAAATTGATGGTTTTTTGGGGGGGTTAAATATGGGACTTTTTTTTTTAAGATTTTTTTTTCTTTTTCTCTCTTTATGTACAGTGTCCCATTCCTTTTTTTTTTTTTTTTTTTTTTTTTTGGTTTATTTGAGACAGGGGTTCTCTGTATAGTCCTGGCTGTCCTGGAACTCACTTTGTAGACCAGGCTGGCCTCGAACTCAGAAATCCGCCTGCCTCTGCCTCCCGAGTGCTGGGATTAAAGGCGTGCGCCACCATGCCCGGCGACCCTCTTCTTTTTTAAAATTTTATTTATTATATTTAAGTACACTGTAGATGTCCTCAGACACTCCAGAAGAGGACATCAGCTCTTGTTACAGATGGTTGTGAGCCACCATGTGGTTGCTGGGATTCAAACTCAGGACCTTCAGAAGAGCAGTTGAAAGACCCCCGTAGGGAGACCCTCACTCAAGTCTCGGGACCGCCGCGCACCCAGTAGGACACTGAGACCGGTTCTTGTGATCACACGAGGAAGTTTATTGAAAGTGAGACAGAACGAGACAGGACGAGAGCTCAGGCCAGCATGCTGGGGTCGAGACTCATGCTCCAGGCGGGAGTAGAGGAGTTTCGACCCCGGCCTGAAGTTTTACAGAGCTTTTAAAGGAAAAAACCACAAACCAGGGGAAGGGAGGGGAAATCATAAATATTTTCAACAATTAGATCATCGATCATGCGCTACCTTAGGCAATGCTTCTGGGGCGTTGAGACATTCTACAGAGGTCGTTGGAACATTATGATTGTTCCAGGAAAGGTAAGGTATGTCCCGGGAGTGGCTGAGGCCTGGGGACCAGATGCCTATGACTCAAGTGTTTATGACCTTAGCAGGTTACCAGGAATTTTCCATTCTTCATTCCCCACTCCTTTTTGTGAAAAGCTCTAATCTTAGAGCTAGATGCTATCTTCTTGCCAAAACTGGTACTGCTGCCGCAGGACCATTACCTGAACAGCACTTACTCTTTCCTTCACAAAGGTCACTAATCTATTGAGAATACACGGTCCAAAAGTAAGTAAGAGCATAAGAATTATTAAGGGCCCAGCTATAGTGGAGAGAAGGGTAGCGAACCATGGAGACCTATTAAACCAACTTTCAAACCATCCTTGTCTGTCTTCTCTTTCTCTTCTACGCATATCTAAGCGTTCTCTGAGCTTGGCCATAGAATCCCTGATTACTCCTGAATGATCGACATAAAAGCAACATTCTTCTTTTAGGGCAGCACAGAGTCCTCCTTCTTTAAGGAATAACAAGTCCAGTCCCCTCCTGTTCTGTAAAACTACTTCGGATAGGGAAGTTAAAGATTCTTCTAATTTGGTTATAGACTGTTCTATAGCTCCAAGATCAATATCCATAGCTGCACGTAATTCTTCATAATACTGGGGGGTCTGAATTAAGGCAGCGGTACCTGTACCTACTCCAGCGGCTATTCCTAGTCCAAAAAGTACGGCCAAGGTTAAGGTGATAGGTTCCCTCTTCCAGCGGACTCGGTGATCAAACTCATCTACAAAGGAGCGGTCATCATGATACAGGAGTCTAGGAACAAGTTGAACCAGAATGCAGAAATCTTTGGAACCATCAAAAACAGAAGTAGACACACAAGGAGTGAGACCTGTGTTGCAAGCCCATACTGTGTCCCTGGGGGGCACTAGATATTGACCACCTTCACTAGACTGGACGTCCTGGGTCTGGTTACAGAGGTGCCGTCTGTTACGAGGTACCTGTCCTAAACAAAGTCCACTTCCTGAGACTGCCGCCAGAGTCAACTTTCTGTTCTCCCCCCAAGGGCATAGAGAGTGGTCTGAAGTTTTATTATAAGTCCTGATCTGAGCAATTCCTTCATAATAAGGGGGGCTTGAGGCATAGCACAACCAGCAAGACCGAGTAATGTTGGGATTAGTGCGATTGAGGACCAGGAATGCCCCCTGTACTAGGCTAAACAAGCGATTCTCAGTGTCTGGGGGCCTGGGAGTAACCCGATCTAAGGAAGGAGTGTGAGTCTTGGCCAAATTGTCTGGTGGAGTAGGTTTAGGAAGCGGTACTGAGGGCTTTTCAGCTAGAACAGAGTTAGGTCCTACTGGTTGGGCTGGGGGGCTACTGATGCTCAAACGAACTATGATTGACGATCCAGGCTCCCCGTTATAGTCATAAAAAACTACTCCCCATCGCATGCCCCTTATCCATGCCTTGGAGTCCTGATTTTTCCCTGTGTCTGTAAATTTGATCAGTATTCTATCTAGATCACCAGAGCGACAGTCAGTTCTTCCATACAGTTCCATTATGGCATGCGGTCCAGGCCCTGTGTTCTGGAAAGAGAACTCAGCCTTATCAGGGGCATGACTACTAGCCCATTTCCAATCACCGTCATTGGAAGTAACACAACTCCATTGGCCACAATAAGAGGAGGCTAGCCCTCCACACTCGGACCGCTTACCGTGCTCTGGGCAGCAATAGAACCCATAACTTCTTACTATATTAGGGGGAGTGCTTCTAGCAGCTGGAATAATCTGTTTGAGGCAAAAGGCTAGGTCTGGCCACCACGTCCCTGGTGGTGCCGGTTTGGAGGTGGTATACAAGACCTGATCCGAATCAGGGCCGAGAACCTGCCAAGTTAAGGTCAGAGGCTGGTGTGGGTTGTGGTCCTTCAGGCCTAGGGTGATTCTTGCGACGCAAGCGAAGCTTAAGAGGATTGTCAGTAGCTGCCACCGTCCAGCTGTCTTTATGGTTGCCTTCATTCTGGTTAGGAGCCTTCTTGACGTGGGAGGCGTGAATCCAGGCGGCGATTCCGTCTACCTTTACTGCCGTGGGGGTTGTTAACAGCACCAGGTATGGTCCTTTCCACCGAGGCTCAAGAGTACCAGCTCGATGTCGTCTGACAAGGACCGAATCTCCAACCTGGAACCCGTGGGGCACTGCTGTAGCCCCTGGTGCATATGCTTCTTTGATCTGGTCCCAGATCTGTGTTCTGACAACTTCTAAGGCCTTTAAATGAGTAAACAGAGCAGAGGGTGAGGAAGAGTCAGCACAGGGATCCAATATCCCGCCAGACTCGGTCAAGGGGGGCGGTCCCCCATGCAGGATTTCATAAGGGGTGAGGCCGAAACGTCCAGGTGTGTTTCGGACTCTAAGGAGCGCAAAGGGAAGGAGGGTCACCCAGTCTTTACCACCGGTCTCAATGGCTAATTTAGTTAGGGTCTCTTTTAGAGTCCTATTCATTCTTTCTACCTGTCCTGAGCTCTGGGGTCTATAAGCACAATGTAACTTCCAATCAGTCCCCAACTGTGAGGCCAATCCCTGACTTACCTGGGCAACAAATGCGGGCCCGTTGTCCGAGCCAATTACCTTGGGAATCCCAAACCGAGGCAGAATCTCTTCCAGAATTTTCTTGGCAACCACCTGCGCCGTCTCAGATTTTGTAGGGAACGCCTCAACCCATCCTGAGAAAGTGTCTATAAATACTAGCAAATATTTATTACCATATTTTCCTGGCCTGATTTCAGTAAAATCAACTTCCCAGTAAGCTCCAGGACGGTTTCCTCGTTGCCTTTTTCCTTGTTCTTTATAAGGTCGGGCAGCGTTAGTGAGCGTACAAGCCCGACAGGACTCCACTACCTGTTGTACCACCGCATTTAATCCTTGGATCTGATACCTGGAATTTTTAATAAGTTTCAAGAGTTTGTCAACCCCTAGATGGGTGAATTGATGCAGTTTCTGGACAAACTCTCTCCCTTGTTTGGCAGACAGCTCGATATGCTCTTGAGAAAAATAAGGAAGCCGGTCCGCAGTCCAGATGAGCTCCCTGATATTATATTCTTCTTTTTGGTCCTGGCGAGCTGCTTGATGAGGTCCTGGCTGGGGCTCGCCTCCCCCCACCAAGACTGCTTCCTTTTGGCAGAATATACAATCAGGGTGAGTCACTGGTGAGGGTCCTAATGAGGGCCCACTCTTTCCTGCCAAAGCCATCACCCCCTGGGCTGCCTGCTTTGCTGCTACATCAGCCATCTGATTTCCTTGGGCCACAGGATCCTGCCCTTTTTGGTGGCCTGGACAATGGATAATAGCCACCTTTTTTGGCAGGTGGATAGCCTCTAGCAAGGCTAGGATTTCCTCTTTGTTTTTAATATCTTTACCAGCTGAGGTGAGCAGTCCCCTTTGCTTGTAGATGGCCCCATGAATGTGGGCTGTGGCAAATGCATAGCGGCTGTCAGTGTAAATATTGATTGCCTTACCTTCAGCCATCCGCAGTGCCTGGGTCAACGCCAGAAGCTCAGCCTTCTGAGCTGAAGTCCCTTCCGGAAGGCTACTTGCCCAAATTACCTTCTTTCCGTCTACCACTGCCGCTCCTGCTCTCCTTTTTCCCTCCACCACGAAGCTGCTGCCATCTGTGTACCAATTTGGCACACCCGGCCAAGGTTGGTCAGTCAGATCTTTTCTTGTTCCAGCTTCTTCAGCCAACACATCGGCACACCGATGTACAGGAACAGAGTCATCCACCAAGGGGAGGAGGGTGGCAGGATTGAGGATGGCAGGTGGAGCAAAAGTCACTCGATCATTTAGCAACAAGCTCTGGTAGTGGGTCATCCGGGCATTAGTCATCCACCGGTCAGGGGGCTGTCGTACAATACTCTCCAGAGTATGGGGCGCGATTACAGTCACATGCTGACCCAGAGTAAGCTTGTCAGCGTCTTTGACAAGCAGGGCTACTGCAGCGATGGCTTTCAGGCAGGAGGGCCAGCCGCTGGCAACTGGGTCGAGCTTTTTAGATAGGTAGGCCACTGGCCGCTTCCAGGGCCCCAGAGTCTGAGTCAAAACCCCGCGGGCTACTCCAGCCCGCTCATCAACATATAGGGTAAAAGGCTTAGTCAGATCTGGCAAGGCCAAAGCGGGGGCTGCAAGTAAGGCTGCCTTTATGCTGTCAAAGGCTTTTTGGTGTTCCTCAGTCCAGGTGAATGGGACTTTCTCTTTAGTAAGTGGATATAGAGGGGCTGCCAGTGTTGCGAACCCTGGTATCCAGAGTCTGCAAAAGCCTGCCGTCCCCAGAAACTCACGTACTTGGCGCGGGGTGGTGGGGGTTGGGATCAGCATCACAGTCTTTTTCCGGGCCTCGGTGAGCCATCGCTTTCCTTCTCGGAGGGTGTATCCTAGGTAGGTCACCTCGGTGCGACATAGCTGAGCTTTCTTAGCCGATACCCGGTACCCCAACTCACCCAATTCATTCAGGAGCTTCTTGGTTCCATCAAGGCACAGTTCCTGAGTTGAGGCTGCAACCAGTAAGTCATCTACATACTGTAAGAGAGAAATCTGAGGGTTCTGCGCCCTAAAAGGCGCAAGGTCACGGTGGAGTGCTTCATCAAAAAGAGTAGGGGAGTTCTTGAATCCTTGGGGCAACCTTGTCCAGGTTAGCTGGCCCGTGTGTCCTCCTTCTGGGTCCCTCCACTCAAAAGCGAACAATGGCTGACTGTTAGGGTGTAATCGAAGGCAGAAAAAGGCATCTTTTAAGTCTAGAACAGTGTACCAAGTCCGCTCTGGCGGGAGGGAACTTAGTAGGTTGTAAGGATTTGGGACGGTAGGGTGAATGTCCTGCACCCTCTTGTTAACTTCTCTCAAATCTTGCACTGGTCGGTAATCATTAGTCCCAGGCTTCCGCACCGGCAGGAGAGGAGTGTTCCAAGGGGATTGGCAAGGCACTAGAATTCCTTGCTCTATCAGTCTCTGAATATGTGGCCGGATGCCTTCTTTGGCTTCCCTACTCATAGGGTATTGTCTGACCGAGACGGGGGTGGCATCGGCTTTTAACTCTACCACGACCGGTGGTACTTGCTTAGCTAATCCCATTCCTGCTTGCTCAGCCCAGACTCCAGAAAAAGCAGATAGCCATTCGGGGTCTGGCAATTGCTTGGGACCCTGCTCATGGAGGCGATACTCTTCTTCTAAATTTAGAACCAAACACGCTATAGGGGTCTCTCCCCAGGTGACTTCTGGCCCCCTTGAGGTGAACTGAACTTGAGCCTTTAGTTTGGTTAACAAGTCCCGTCCCAAAAGGGGCGCAGGGCACTCAGGAATCACAAGAAAAGAGTGAGTTACTTGATTTTTTCCTATTTCCAAAACTCTCTTAGTGGTCCAGGGGTAAAATTTACTGCCAGTAGCTCCTATTACCATAGGAGCTTTCTATTTCCTAATTGTCCTAACGGTTTAGTCAAGACTGAATGTTCTGCTCCCGTGTCTATTAAAAAATTAACAGGAGTCCCCTCCACAGAGAGTGTTACCCTAGGCTCGGGGAGGGGACCCGAGCCCCGACTCCCCTAGTCTTCTCCCAAAGTCAACACCTTGGGTCCTCTTGGCTTCTTTTTGGGGCAATCTCTGGCCCAATGTCCTTTCTCTTTACAGTAAGCACACTGGTCTTTTTCGAGTGGAAGTCTCCGTTCTCCTGGAGGTCTTCTTGCCCTGTTGCCCAGGTACCCTAACTGTCCTTTCTCTGACTTTCTTTCACCTACTACTGCGGCCAAAATCCTAGTTAAATTTCTCTCCTGGCGGCGATCACGCCGATTCTCTCTCTCTTCTATCTCTTTCTTCTCCCTCTCTTGTTTCTCTTCCTCTGTCTCTCTCTTGTGATACACTTTCTCAGCTTCCTTTACTAAATCCTGTAAAGTATAATCTTGGAGCCCCTCTAGTCTCTGTAACTTTTTCTTGATATCAGAGGCTGACTGACCAATGAAAGCCATAGCCACGGCTGCTTTTTGTCCCTCTGAGGAGGGATCAAACGGTGTATACCTCCTGTAAGCCTCCATTAGTCGTTCTAAGAAAACAGAGGGCGGCTCCACTGGACCCTGAAGAACCTCTCTTACCTTGGCCAAATTGGTGGGTCGCCGTGCGGCCCCTTTGAGCCCCGCCACTAGAGTCCGGCGGTAGACCGTGAGACGCTCCCTACCTTCCGCAGTGTTGTAATCCCAGTTAGGACGGGTCAAGGGGAAGGCTTCATTTATAAGATTGGGGAGATTAGTGGGGGTCCCATCTTGTCCTGGGACATTCTTCCTGGCTTCCAGCAGGATCCTTTCTCTTTCCTCCGTGGTGAAGAGAACCTGCAAAAGTTGCTGGCAATCATCCCAAGTGGGCTGGTGGGAAAACATGAGGGACTCGAGAAGCCCAGTCAAGCCCGAGGGATTCTCTGAAAAGGAAGGGTGATTAGTTTTCCAGTTGTACAGATCAGCTGATGAAAAAGGCCAGTACTGCAATGGGGCAAGTTCGTCGGGGCCTGGTGGGGGGCCACCAACATAGGCACGGAGGGGTAAAGTGACAGTGGAATCAGGTCCATGTCCCCCCTCCGGACTACGACCTCTCCGGCTCCGTGTCCCAGCCGCAGGCCCTACCGCTCCGTCTCTCTCAATAGGGGCCTGTGGCGGGGCCTGGGCAGGGGGTGCAGACGGCCGTGGCAGGGGGTAAGGGGGCGGCTGCGATTCTGCCCACGGAAGGTCCTCGATCTCAGGGTAGATCTTCGGGGGTGTCGGAGGACCAGCCGAGGGTCGGGCCTGCTTGGGTTTAGTTTCTGCGACTGCCACCGTCATTCCGGAGGGCCCCACGGCCCAAGGCTTAACCCAAGGTGGTGGATTGTGGACCAGGTCCTGCCAGACGATGACATAGGGGACCTGGTCAGGATGTCCTCCTACTTCCTGGAAAACAATGCGCCTGACAGCAAAAATAAGAGGTAAGTTAAAGGCTCCCTCCGGTGGCCAACCTACTCCGAAGGTCGGCCATTCAGAGGAACAAAAAGTCTGCCAAGGTCCCTTCTTAACTTCCACTGACAGATTGTGGGCCCTAGTCCTTACTTCAGTCCAGTGATCAAGAGTCAAAGTCAAAGGGGTCGTCACTGTCTGTCCCATTTCGAGCTCGACAACACACACAATAAAAGCAGACACAAACACAAGAGGAAAGAGAAACCAAAACCGACGTCGACCTTGTGTCGACCAAAGGCACTGAAAAGAGTCAGTCGGCCTAGAATCAGAGCGCTGACACAGATCGTCAAGGAGAAGGACTATCTCCTGACTTTTCCCACGGGGGTCCACCAAGCGTCCCTGGTCCTCCCCCTGTCCTCCTGGGACGTCTCCCAGGGCGAACGGACGGTGGACACCTGGGTACGTCTACCCTCTATCCACACCACTCTCTCTCCCAGAGCGTAGTCTCACTGAGCGTCCGCAAAAACCGAAACCGCGATCGCACAGAATACAGACACAGTACTGTGACAAAAACAGAGAATCTTACCTCTAAGTGGGTCTAGGACCCCTGGGTGGTCGCGCAAATCCCGGACGAGCCCCCAAATGAAAGACCCCCGTAGGGAGACCCTCACTCAAGTCTCGGGACCGCCGCGCACCCAGTAGGACACTGAGACCGGTTCTTGTGATCACACGAGGAAGTTTATTGAAAGTGAGACAGAACGAGACAGGACGAGAGCTCAGGCCAGCATGCTGGGGTCGAGACTCATGCTCCAGGCGGGAGTAGAGGAGTTTCGACCCCGGCCTGAAGTTTTACAGAGCTTTTAAAGGAAAAAACCACAAACCAGGGGAAGGGAGGGGAAATCATAAATATTTTCAACAATTAGATCATCGATCATGCGCTACCTTAGGCAATGCTTCTGGGGCGTTGAGACATTCTACAGAGGTCGTTGGAACATTATGATTGTTCCAGGAAAGGTAAGGTATGTCCCGGGAGTGGCTGAGGCCTGGGGACCAGATGCCTATGACTCAAGTGTTTATGACCTTAGCAGGTTACCAGGAATTTTCCATTCTTCACAGTCAATGCTCTTAACCACTGAGCCATCTCTCCAGCCCCTTCCCCCCCCCCCCTCTTTTTTTGAGACAGGGTTTCTCTGTGTAGCTCTGGCTGTCCTGGAACTCACTCTGTAGACCAGGCTGGCCTCGAACTCAGAAATCCACCTGCCTCTGCCTCCCAAGTGCTGGGATTAAAGGCGTGCGCCACCACGCCCGCCCAGCCACAGTGTCCCTGTCTTAAAACAAACCAGAAGAAGGTGTCAGATTCCATTACAGATGGTTGTAAGCCACCATGTTGTTGCTGGGAACTGAACTCAGGACCTCTGGAAGAGCTCTTAACTGCTGAGCCATCTCTCCAGCCCATATGGGACCATTTTTAAGCAAATGTTGTTCAGTGACTTTGCTTTGCTGGCACCTGGTACCTAGCTCTCCCTCTCCTTCAGTAATATCCTACAGGAAGGAGGGAGTTTCTGGAGAGTGTGGTACTGGGAAAACATCCCTCACTGGGGTGTTTTCATGCTGGTACCCAAACTAGGCATTTTCCTGTCTTGGTCATTTCTAAAGCTATAGAAGAATGGCCGGAGCAATACAGTGAATATATGAATGTCTTGTCTATATTTACTGGATGTCAGAGTTATCACGTTTGCTGACTCTCTTTCAGATGTGTGGTTCTGCCCTCCAGAAGCCAGCTGAGTTCCTAAATACCTCACCATGAAGTTACAATGAGAGGCACCTGCCTTCCCCTCTGATACCTACCCCTCCCCTCCCTTCCTGGGAGTTGAATTCTGAGCTTCACATGTTGCCAAGAAAGAGTTTTGCTCTTGAGCACTATAGTCATTCCTTTTTCTTCTTAAATTTAAATTTGTTTTGAGACAGAGTCTCAGTAAATAGGCCACCCCCATCCCCCATACCCCCCCCCGTCTCCTATGTAAATGGACCTGGATTCAGTTCCCTGTACCCACTTGGTGGCTCACACAACTGTCCTTAACTCTAGTTTCAGAAAGACATCCTCTCCATAAAGACAGCAGGCATGCACCTGGCACACAGACACACATTCAGACAAAACATTCGTTCACACAAGACACATAAATAAATTCTTAAACCACCACCACCACCACCAACAGCCTGGGGCAGATGAGTGTCACGTGATTATTTAGTTATGCTTGTCCGCATCATTGACAGTATTAATCCTTGCCTTTTGTTTTCTCCCCTAACACTGATACTTGGGAAAGTACAACCAACAACCCAGGAAGTGTCCCTCTCTCTGTTCGCCTACAGTTGGATTCCACTGGAACATTTCTGGTGCAAATACCACCCCATGACCTTGCCTCTTTCCTACCGAATTCATTTGAGGTCATCCAGCATCAGAATGTCCAGTTTTGGTGCTGTTGAATTTGGTCCCCTGGTCAAGGCATTGCTCCTGGCATCTTTCTTAATCGGGTGTTAGTCTCAGAGGGAGAGAAATGAGGAGAGCTGCCAGGAAGGAGGGATGGAACCTCTGCAGACTTGGGAGAGGCAGGGGAAAGGAAAGGGAGCCATTTGTTCTGACTTTTTCCTGCCAAAGACCCACCACGTGATTCTACTTGCAGAAGGTTCCATCCCCTTGGGAGGTAGCAGCCTTAGGTCCTGTCTGAGCCAAGGCCAGCCTCAAAGTCTCCTTCCCTTCTCTAACCCTCCCTGGGAATTCATGTCCTAAACTAGAGGCTGAGATCTGTCTGGTTAAAAGCTATTGAAAATAGCATCCTGTCTGGAATCAGACCCCGAACACCTGCATGTCATGCTGGCTGTGAGCAGGGAGATATTTGGTTTCTCTGTTCAGATCTGAACCCGGACCTGGACCTTATAGGATACAGTTTGGGCCTTTTAAACAACATTCCTGTCAGAGTCTCTCGCCTCTTACATGCAATGGTATTCTAACAAATGTTTCAGAAATATATACTTTCTTCTCTCTCTCTCTCTCTCTCTCTTCTTCTTCTTCTTCTTCTTCTTCTTCTTCTTCTTCTTCTTCTTCTTCACTTTTTCCAGAAAGAGTTTCTTTGTGTAGCCCTAGCTGTCCTGGAACTCACTTTGTAGACCAGGCTGGCCTCGAACTCAGAAATCCACCTGCCTCTGCCTCCCAAGTGCTGGGATTAAAGGTGTGCGCCACCACTGCTCAGCTCAAAACCATTTTCAAGGCTTGATATGTGTTCGGTGGTGGATACTTATCACTTGTTTGCCTCCCATGCACATGGCCTTAGACTCTGTCCCCAGAATAGTTAAAAATATATATATACAGCTATGACATACTGTATCTTCAACTTTTTGGATTCGTGAGAGTGGTTAATTTTGATGGATTTTGTGGTAGTTTGAGTGGAAATGACTACCATAGGCTTGTATACCTAAATGCTTGATCTCCAGTTGGAACTGTTTGGGAAGGATTAGCAGGCATGGTCTTGTTGGAGGGGGTGTGTCACTGGGGTGGCTTTGAGGTTTCAAAAGCCCATGACAATGCCCAATCTCTCTCTCTCTCTCTCTCTCTCTCTCTCTCTCTCTCTCTCCCCCCCCCACTTCAGATCAGCCTGTAAAGCTCTCAGCTACTGCTCCCTCTGAGTGTGTGCGTTTTGCTTCCTGTCATGGTGATCATGGACTAACCCCTAATTAAAAGCTTCTTTTTGTAAGTTGCCTTGGTCATGGTATCTCTTCACAGCAATAGAACACTTGCTAAAACAGGTTTAGATTTTGGAAGAACTTAAAAAGCTTTCAAGGAGAAAGGGGGATATTCTTCCTTCCTCCCTTCCTTCTCCTCTTCCCTCTTCTTCCTCCCTTCCTTCCTCTGCTTCTTCCTCCCTTTGAGATGAGGTCTTATATCTTTACTGGGCTGCCTTCTAACCACATTGATCTTCTTCTCAGCTTCCCAAAACTCAGGCTGCAGCCATGTGCCAACATGGCTTCTCTAGGAGATGAGATTTGGAAGAGGTTCTGACCAGTGACTACAGTCCTTTCACTGTGGCAAGCAGACCAAGATAGCTGTAATGTGCCTCAGATGCCCTTTTAATGCCCTGGTGTACTGATTTCCCTTAGTAAGGCTGACCTAGTGACTTGTTTCAGACAGGAAAAGTCATGGGTAGTGTACTGGCCAGTTTTGTGTGTCAACTTGACACAAGCTGGAGTTATCACAGAGAAAGGAGCTTCATTTGGGGAAATGCCTCCATGAGATCCAGCTGTAAGGCATTTTTTTCAATTAGTGATCAAGGGGGAAGGGCCCATTGTGGGTGGGACCATCCCTGGGCTAGGAGTCCTGGGTTCTATAAGAGAGCAGGCTGAGCAAGCCAGGAGAAGCAAACCAGTAAAGAACATCCCTCCATGGCCTCTGCATCAGCTCCTGACTCCAAGTTCCTGCCCTGTGTGAGTTCCTGTCCTGACTTCCTTTGGTGATGCACAGCAGTGTGGAAGTGTAAGCTGAATAAACCCTTTCCTCCCCAACTTGCTTCTTGGTCATGATGTCTGTGTAGGAATTGCAACCCTGACGGAGGCAGGTAGGTGTTTGGTTAGTCCATAAGGTTGTACTTTCTGTTTTGCTAGCAGATTTCCCTTGGTGCCGTGTTGGGGAGCCCTGGCAAGGACTGAGGACTTAGAGTCCCAAGAGCTGTCTGAATCCTGGGCCTGGAGAGACAGCTCAGCAGTTAAGAGTGCTTGTTGCTCCTCCAGAGGACCCAAGTTCAGTTCCCAGCACCCAGGCGAACAGCTCACAATGGCTCTGGGGGACTTGATGCTCCTTTCTGGTCTCCAAGAGCATCCACACGGATGCAGCATCCCCACATCCTATTAGACCACACCCCATTTCCTGGTGGACAGAACCATTTAGTTATAATTGCCCGACTATAACTGTTTTCAAGACAGGGTTTCTCACAGGGCAGTAAAAAAAAAAAAAAAAAAAAAAAAGATAGTTTCTCTGTATAGTTCTGGTTGTCCTGGAACTTGCTGTGTAGACCAGGCTGGCCTCAAATTCAGACATCTATCTGTCTCTGTCTCCTGAGTGCTGAGTTTAAAGGTGCGCACCACCAGTTCCTGGGCAAAACCAATTAATTATAAATGCATGGTTTGGTTTTGAGACAGGGTTTCTCTGTGTAGCCCTGGTTGTCTTGGAGCATGCTCTGTGAGCCAGACAGGCTTTGAACACAGACATCTGCCTATCTCTGCCACCTGAATACTCGGACCAAAAGTGTGCACGACCACCTGGCTCATAGCCCTGGCTGTCCTGGCACTCACTTTGTAGACCAGGCTGGCCTCGAACTCAGAAATCCGCCTGCCTCTGCCTCCCAAGTGCTGGGATTAAAGGCGTGCGCCACCACGCCCGGCTTGATTTTTTTTTTACTATATGTATATGAATACACTATCGCTGTCTTCAGACACACCAGAAGAGGGCATCAGATTCCATTACAGATGGTTGTGAGCCACCAGGTGGTTGCTGGGGATTGAACTCAGGACCTCTGGAAGAGCAGTCGGTGCTCTTAACCACTGAGCCATCTCTCCAGTCCCTCAAATACCTATCTTAATATACTAAGTTTGTGATGACTTCATCCACAGCAATACATAAACGCATGCACCCTCTTAACAGCGTTGCCTAGAGATGTCAGTGTTCCCTCTTCTTTTTTTTTTTTTTTTGTTTTGTTTTTTTGTTTTGTTTTTTTTTTTGTTGTTTTGTTTTTTGTTTTTGAGACA
Source organism: Mus caroli (assembly GCF_978045245.1). Classification (NCBI taxonomy): domain Eukaryota; kingdom Metazoa; phylum Chordata; class Mammalia; order Rodentia; family Muridae; genus Mus; species Mus caroli. The sequence goes on from NW_028227271.1 coordinate 5,507,993, forward strand.
GGGTTTCTCTGTATAGCCCTGGCTGTCCTGGAACTCACTTTGTAGACCAGGCTGGCCTTGAACTCAGAAATCCGCCTGCCTCTGCCTCCCGAGTGCTGGGATTAAAGGTGTGCGCCACCACTGCTCAGCTCAAAACCATTTTCAAGGCTTGATATGTGTTCGGTGGTGGATACTTATCACTTGTTTGCCTCCCATGCACATGGCCTTAGACTCTGTCCCCAGAATAGTTAAAAATATATATATACAGCTATGACATACTGTATCTTCAACTTTTTGGATTCGTGAGAGTGGTTAATTTTGATGGATTTTGTGGTAGTTTGAGTGGAAATGACTACCATAGGCTTGTATACCTAAATGCTTGATCTCCAGTTGGAACTGTTTGGGAAGGATTAGCAGGCATGGTCTTGTTGGAGGGGGTGTGTCACTGGGGTGGCTTTGAGGTTTCAAAAGCCCATGACAATGCCCAATCTCTCTCTCTCTCTCTCTCTCTCTCTCTCTCTCTCTCCCCCCACTTCAGATCAGCCTGTAAAGCTCTCAGCTACTGCTCCCTCTGAGTGTGTGCGTTTTGCTTCCTGTCATGGTGATCATGGACTAACCCCTAATTAAAAGCTTCTTTTTGTAAGTTGCCTTGGTCATGGTATCTCTTCACAGCAATAGAACACTTGCTAAAACAGGTTTAGATTTTGGAAGAACTTAAAAAGCTTTCAAGGAGAAAGGGGGATATTCTTCCTTCCTCCCTTCCTTCTCCTCTTCCCTCTTCTTCCTCCCTTCCTTCCTCTGCTTCTTCCTCCCTTTGAGATGAGGTCTTATATCTTTACTGGGCTGCCTTCTAACCACATTGATCTTCTTCTCAGCTTCCCAAAACTCAGGCTGCAGCCATGTGCCAACATGGCTTCTCTAGGAGATGAGATTTGGAAGAGGTTCTGACCAGTGACTACAGTCCTTTCACTGTGGCAAGCAGACCAAGATAGCTGTAATGTGCCTCAGATGCCCTTTTAATGCCCTGGTGTACTGATTTCCCTTAGTAAGGCTGACCTAGTGACTTGTTTCAGACAGGAAAAGTCATGGGTAGTGTACTGGCCAGTTTTGTGTGTCAACTTGACACAAGCTGGAGTTATCACAGAGAAAGGAGCTTCATTTGGGGAAATGCCTCCATGAGATCCAGCTGTAAGGCATTTTTTTCAATTAGTGATCAAGGGGGAAGGGCCCATTGTGGGTGGGACCATCCCTGGGCTAGGAGTCCTGGGTTCTATAAGAGAGCAGGCTGAGCAAGCCAGGAGAAGCAAACCAGTAAAGAACATCCCTCCATGGCCTCTGCATCAGCTCCTGACTCCAAGTTCCTGCCCTGTGTGAGTTCCTGTCCTGACTTCCTTTGGTGATGCACAGCAGTGTGGAAGTGTAAGCTGAATAAACCCTTTCCTCCCCAACTTGCTTCTTGGTCATGATGTCTGTGTAGGAATTGCAACCCTGACGGAGGCAGGTAGGTGTTTGGTTAGTCCATAAGGTTGTACTTTCTGTTTTGCTAGCAGATTTCCCTTGGTGCCGTGTTGGGGAGCCCTGGCAAGGACTGAGGACTTAGAGTCCCAAGAGCTGTCTGAATCCTGGGCCTGGAGAGACAGCTCAGCAGTTAAGAGTGCTTGTTGCTCCTCCAGAGGACCCAAGTTCAGTTCCCAGCACCCAGGCGAACAGCTCACAATGGCTCTGGGGGACTTGATGCTCCTTTCTGGTCTCCAAGAGCATCCACACGGATGCAGCATCCCCACATCCTATTAGACCACACCCCATTTCCTGGTGGACAGAACCATTTAGTTATAATTGCCCGACTATAACTGTTTTCAAGACAGGGTTTCTCACAGGGCAGTAAAAAAAAAAAAAAAAAAAAAAAAAGATAGTTTCTCTGTATAGTTCTGGTTGTCCTGGAACTTGCTGTGTAGACCAGGCTGGCCTCAAATTCAGACATCTATCTGTCTCTGTCTCCTGAGTGCTGAGTTTAAAGGTGCGCACCACCAGTTCCTGGGCAAAACCAATTAATTATAAATGCATGGTTTGGTTTTGAGACAGGGTTTCTCTGTGTAGCCCTGGTTGTCTTGGAGCATGCTCTGTGAGCCAGACAGGCTTTGAACACAGACATCTGCCTATCTCTGCCACCTGAATACTCGGACCAAAAGTGTGCACGACCACCTGGCTCATAGCCCTGGCTGTCCTGGCACTCACTTTGTAGACCAGGCTGGCCTCGAACTCAGAAATCCACCTGCCTCCGCCTCCCGAGTGCTGGGATTAAAGGCGTGCGCCACCACGCCCGGCGTGAAGCAACCATTTCTTAAGCAGCAGCAGCTTTAGCTAACAAGAGCTGGACCTGGCATCCAGGCCGTGCTCTCAACACCAGTCTCTGCCCCATAAGTCATCAAGGTCCCCAGAGATGCCATTCTTTTTTTTTTTTTTTTTTTAAGATTTTTTTCTTTTTTTTTTTTTTTTTTTTTGGTTTTTCGAGACAGGGTTTCTCTGTATAGCCCTGGCTGTCCTGGAACTCACTTTGTAGACCAGGCTGGCCTCGAACTCAGAAATCCGCCTGCCTCTGCCTCCCGAGTGCTGGGATTAAAGGCGTGCGCCACCACGCCCGGCTTGATTTTTTTTTTACTATATGTATATGAATACACTATCGCTGTCTTCAGACACACCAGAAGAGGGCATCAGATTCCATTACAGATGGTTGTGAGCCACCAGGTGGTTGCTGGGGATTGAACTCAGGACCTCTGGAAGAGCAGTCGGTGCTCTTAACCACTGAGCCATCTCTCCAGTCCCTCAAATACCTATCTTAATATACTAAGTTTGTGATGACTTCATCCACAGCAATACATAAACGCATGCACCCTCTTAACAGCGTTGCCTAGAGATGTCAGTGTTCCCTCTTCTTTTTTTTTTTTTTTTGTTTTGTTTTTTTGTTTTGTTTTTTTTTTTTGTTGTTTTGTTTTTTGTTTTTGAGACAGGGTTTCTCTGTATAGCCCTGGCTGTCCTGGAACTCACTTTGTAGACCAGGCTGGCCTTGAACTCAGAAATCCGCCTGCCTCTGCCTCCCGAGTGCTGGGATTAAAGGCGTGCGCCACCACGCCCGGCGACCCTCTTCTTTTTTTTTTTTTTGGTTTTTCAAGACAGGGTTTCTCTGTGTAGTCCTGGCTGTCCTGGAACTCACTCTGTAGACCAGGCTGGCCTTGAACTCAGAGATCCGCCTGCCTCTGCCTCCCAAGTGCTGGGATTAAAGGCGTGCGCCACCACGCCCGGCAGACCCTCTTCTTTTTTAAAATTTTATTTATTATATTTAAGTACACTGTAGATGTCCTCAGACACTCCAGAAGAGGACATCAGCTCTTGTTACAGATGGTTGTGAGCCACCATGTGGTTGTTGGGATTCAAACTCAGGACCTTCAGAAGAGCAGTCAATGCTCTTAACCACTGAGCCATCTCTCCAGCCCCCTTCCCCCCCGCCCCCCTCTTTTTTTGAGACAGGGTTTCTCTGTGTAGCTCTAGCTGTCCTGGAACTCACTCTGTAGACCAGGCTGGCCTCGAACTCAGAAATCCACCTGCCTCTGCCTCCCAAGTGCTGGGATTAAAGGCGTGTGCCACCACTGCCCAGTTTTTCCCTCTTTACAAAGGAAGAACTGAGGCTCAAAGAGACTTGCCTAATTGTCCAATGTTCCAGGCATCTTCTTGTCTGCAAAAATAGAAACAAACTCTAACTAATGGGAGTATGAGAAGACATTTGTCAAAATGTTAGTGAGACACTGACTCAGAACTGGGAAAGGCCAGAGCGTCAGACTTGAAAGCCAAGCAGGAACAGAATGATGGAAGGGGGTTTCTGCCTGTGGCATTCTAATCACCCTCCCTGATGTCATCAGCTCCAAACCTCTGGGTGTAAACGTCCAAAGAGCCTCTGATCAGTGCTCTCTGAACACATTGGTGACTGAGACTGGCTGGTTTATTCGACTCATAGACAAAAGGTGATTCTGGCATCATGTACAGCGGAGATGGAGGGCTAGATCCTGCCTCCAATTCCGGGAAACTGATAGTCCTGTGCCCCGGTGCAGTGACATTCCAGCTCTTCCAGAATTTCCCAGACTTCAAATTATCCGTGAGTCGTGAAACCGAGACAACTATAGACCGCAGTATCCAGAATGTGCCACCAGGGGGCACAAGAGACTAACAAAATTCCCGAAGCGGGGTTGGGGAGTTTGGGATAACAAAAACCAGTGGTGAAGTTTGAGGGGGGCTCTGTCAGACTGGGCTGTGGGAACTCAGAAGATAAAGAGCACTGTGAACCGCAAGAGGCTTCTCTGCTCCCGGTACTGGCTGCCCTCTTTCCTAACTGTGGGAGCTTGGGGTTCTCCTGGTCTTTGCTCAGAGATCTTGAGGGGACTTTGAACTCTTCCGTTTTATGGCATCAATTTTCCAACTGTCAACACCCCACTCCCCACCTCTGCCCATCAAGGACAGGGCAGGGATATCAGGGTGAG